>NC_138779.1:74320215-74940215 GCF_965119305.1 Pelophylax lessonae | reverse complement strand
AAACTTGGGAAAGGGGCAGTGGGGAGGATGCAAAAATATATCTAGACGGGGCACCTCAGGAATGGACACCCCCAAGGGGAACTAGCATGGATCCAATCTTGGCCAGCCCCTGCTGAGATTGGTTCCATCTATGGCTGGCTTTCATAAAGCAAAATAAATGGTAATCTATGCAGAAACCCATCCATAGTTGCTACAATTTCTTTAACAAATGGGAGGGCACTTCTCTGCCATAGGGCAAAGAAATACTATGACTGTGTGCATTGCCTTCTGCCTGGCATGATGTTCTATGGGACCGTTTGAAAATCGAGGACTGTCTGACACATCAACCTGCTTAGAACCATCAGAAAAATTTAACTTAGTTTGTAACTGGTCGCTACGGGTTATTGGGATTTGCACATTGCTCTTTTGTTTTATAAAGCACGCTCATACGAGTGATAAGTAGATAATGATTGATGGACATAAAGGCCTTGTGCAGTGCCTTAATAACTACATTTCCAGATCATAAAACCCGGCTCTGATCCTGCGTCCTCTTTCACCTTCCACGCTCTTTTCTCTCTTTGCACCTGTGGCTCCTGAAACTCGAGATTTAGCTGCTATGGGAACAGACAGTCCTGGACAGCAGCAACAGCTGTTGAGGGTGGGAGAGGATTGCCTGGCCTGCTAAGGGAATACCCTGGGTGTTAACACAGCTGCAAGCAGATTGGGTCACGCAGCATGGCTCGCTCGCTTCCCACTCAATTCCTTTTTTTCTGGCTGAAGTTACCACTCCACCCAAAAAAAATAAAAAAACAAGAAAACAAAGAAGTCTACTATGGTGCAGGACTTTGCAACACTATAACTGGACAATAGATGCAGACAGCAGTGTTTTTATATACGCTAAAGCATAAATGGGATCAATCTTGTACATTCACACATTTATAGTACAAACATTATTGTCCACTCGTATACAGTGAAAAAAATCCAATCACAATGTCTTTATTCAGTCTTACTCTGGCCTTATATTAGTACAGGGGTCTCCAAACTTGTAAAACAAAGGGCCAGTTTACGGTCTTTCAGACATAAGCAGGGATGGACTGTGTGCTTTGGGAGTACAAAAAGTCCTGATATTAATGGGAATAAACAATGTCCCATCATTGGTGTCAGTGGAGGAATAGCACCCCATCGTTGGTGTCAGTGGAGGAATAGCACCCCATCATTGGTGTCAGTGGAGGAATAGTACCCCATCATTGGTGTCAGTGGAGGAATAGCACCCCATCATTGGGGTCAGTGGAGGAATAGCACCCCATCATTGGGGTCAGTGGAGGAATAGCACCCCATCATTGGTGTCAGTGGAGGAATAGCACTCTGCCATGGTGCCAGTAGGAGGAATTGTGCCCTATCATTGTTGTCGGTGGATAAAATTTAAGTGCCCCAAGGGCCAGATAAAAGCAGGCAGGGGGCCACATCTGGCATCCCGGGCCGCAGTTTGGAGACCACTGTACTTGTAGATTTTCGAATGAATGTTCATGTGAAAATTTACATCAGTACGTTGGATGACGTGATCAATATAATTCAAAAGTACTTAAAAAATAATGTCTGCTTTTAACATTCAATTTTTGGGCGAACTTTCCTGAACCCACCCTGCACTGTAGAATTTTCTTGTCGCTGCGGTCAAAAAATATTTCGATTTGACCCCACTAAAGATTAGAAAATTGAATGAATGTTCTTACAATGAAAAATTGCAAACAAAATTTTGCTAGCGTATGGAGTGCAGCAGAGAAAATGGTTTGACTTTTGTACACAGGTTAGTTTGATTTAAAGTGTATGTAGCTCCGATCAATAAATGTTGCTTCTTTTCTGGTCTTTTGAATATAGGATTGAAAGTGTTTTTGTTATGTCTGTTCAGTAAGTGCATCAAATACCTGCTGATCCTGCCAGAAATCTTGTAAACTGAAAACTGTCTGTGTTGCATTTTTATCAGTTAATAGAAGAACAGCTCCCCTTTCCCTCCCATGCTATGAAGATGAGAAGAGAGGTAAGTAGTCTCAGTAGACTTCCCATTTGTAGGGTGATAGCGCTATTCCTCTATAGATGCAGTACTGTGAATGAATATTGTCCCCCTAGGGAAGGAGGTGTGTTGCTGGCAGGATCACCAGGTTAAAAAAAATAAAATAAAATGAATGTAGGCACCACATCTAAGGGATGGTTAGCTGCACTATATTCTATCTTTGTTTTAGGGTTTAGATACCCAAGTTTAGACACTCGGTTTTGTGAACTTTCTAAGCAGACAGCATTGCATGCAAGTTTTTCCCATGGTTTGTTTTTACGATCCTTTTGATTTGTGGTTTGTCATAGTGATAATGAGGGAGTCAGATTGTTTCCATTACGATTTATACAGGAATTAATGTGATTAAATTATAATTGATCATCTGATACATGCCAGTGGCAGCACGTCTCCTAATGCTTGTAGTAAATTGAATTAATTTTCAGTTGGTCATAAATCCAGTGTAAATCTTTTTTTAGGCTGCCCATACACCAGTAGAATTTAGTTTGAACTTTTATATTGAAATTCTGAAAAATCATTTGTAAGAGCATTTGCTGTTGCTGTCACTGAGTCAATTTCCTTTGAAAGCTGGTAAAATTTTGCCCAGACCCAATACTTGAATGGTTTCCCATATGTATTAAACGGGTTTTTTTTTTGCCTAGAATATGCGCATTACAATAAGTATTTTGCCCCTTCGAGAGAATTTTTTCCATCCAGCTCCCTTGAATTTAAGTCCTTATGGTTGAAAAACGTTAACAATTTCACCTTACTAACCTTTAGAAAATTAAACAAATGTTCTGAAAAAAAAAAAAAAATATATAAAAAAAAAAAAAAAAAAATAATATATATATTTTTTTTTGTGTGTGTGTATATGTGTATATATATATATATAATATAATATAATTTTACAAAACATTCTACAAGTGAATGACCAGCTTTAGTGCAGCAGAGCCAACAAGTTTTTTTTTTTTTTTTCTCCTAAATCCTATTAATCATAATCTGTCTACATTCAAGGCTGTATGTTTTTTTTTTTCTTTTTTGGCACCTTTTTGGTACATCCTTTTGGCTACCTGCAAAAGTTTTAAAGTAAACAAATGTTCATATGAGGTTAGTAGAAATGATTTAATAGATGACCCTTGTTTAATCATCCTTTTAGACCACATGTGTCAAACACAAGGCTCACGGGCCGAATCCGGCCCTCCGGGCCATTTTATGTGCCCCGCGCACCTCTCCTGCAGCTGCAGGAGAAATCCAGCCTTCTTCCAGACCCTGTGCTTTCTGCTTTTCAGCACTGCCTCTAGCTTCTTCCTAGCAGGAGCACTAGGTAAGGGTGGTGCACTGTAATGTAAGGGAGGGTGGGGAACTCAACTTCTGATGGTGGGGAGGCTCCTGACGTCTTATGTAAGGGTAGGGGATGCTCTGGACATCGTCTTGCATATACAACCGGCGCTTTTGAGGGCAATCATATTGCTGGTGCGGCCCTCGAATAAATTGAGTTTGACACCCCTGCTTTAGCCGAATTCCTGGTCAAAGGTTGGTGACCTCCCTTTTTATCTCCTCCAATTAAGCAATGCAGCTAGGTCACCTCCCGACCCCAAGTCTGTGATTGGATGAACAGCAGCAGGTTGATGAGCTCATCACTCTTCTGTGTGTTTTCATGACCGTACATTTTTAAAAAATATCTGCCTGGTGTTTATCTTCAAGTGACCATGTTGGGGGGCTTGATGTAATTCATGTACTTGTTATCTCTTCTTGTTTGTTTCCCTCTAAGTGTAGTTGGATATTGTTTTTTTTACCAGGTAAACAATGGTAATATGTGGGAGAAGTCTGAACTCAGGAGGTCGGTACAGAATCAGCCAGTGCTTGACTGGGAAGGAACACAGAGGGAATCCCTTGGTGCCATCACCTGTATCTCCAAAGTGAAGCTTCAGACACTTCCGTTCCAGGTACGTGCTGCTGTGTTTTAGCAGACCAGTTCCCTAATTCGCTCTTGTTCTCTAACTACATAAGTAGTACCAATACAAAATGCACTTTTTCTCTCTTAACCTAAACTAACCCACCCTCCCCCTCCACAAATGCATGCATACCTGGAATCAGCGGGCACAGCCTCCAGTGTTTTCTTACATCCTGGCTGTGCCTGTACATTACTTGCCAGGGACCATCTCTCACAGTCTCTCCATCTCTGGCCTAAGGTCCCAGTACTATAGAAGTCTATGGGGCTGTACTGCACAGACCAGGACAGTGACACTCGTGACGCCGGATGTAAACAAGCTAGTTAGGCAGCATTTGAGGTTCTTAGATTGTCAAAGGCTGCTCCACAATGTTCAGAAGTGCAGTTCCTCATCATTGGTGTCAGTGGGAGAAACAGTGCCCCATTGTTAGTTGGCAGAATAGTGTCTCATAAGTGGGAGGAATAATGGGCCTATTAAAGACAAACAAAAAGCCGCATCTGGCTCCCGTGCCTCAGTTTAGAGACCAATGCTCTAGCAGGACATTGAAAGAATCCTGTTGCCCTCCAGCTCCGTTGTTCTCTTCTCTATTCATTCATTAAAGTCCTTGTATTGTTTTCACAGAATGCAACACTTTCTGTGAATGGAGGAGGGTATCCTGTCTTTCCTTTATCATATCCCCCATTCACAGAAGATGTCACATTCTGTAAAAACAATACAATTATTTTTCTGACATAACCACAGCCGAGGAAGTGAACTCCTGCAAGGGTGTGAAGAGAACCTGTCATCACAGGGAACATTTATTTACTAAGGAGCAATCAACAGGACAAGGGGTCGACTTAATTAAAGACAAGTTTTGTTACTGGACTTATTTCCCAGATTTGTTTTTAACTAAACTTCAGTGATAAGATGTCCCTTTCCAAACTATTCATTTACCTGACAAGTTACAAGAGATTTTTAATAAAGAAAATCTGTACTAAGGGAACTACATAGACTGCCGTTGTTGACCACCTTCTGAAAATGGTAATTCCCAGGCAGTCTCCTATATTTTTTATGCTGCTGACCCGGAACAAACAATCCGCCAGAAATGCTATAACCCTTAAAGTGGTTCTAGAGGTTGAAGGCATTCTATGCATGAATGTAAAAAACCTTCCGTATGCAGCTTCCCCTGCGCCCCCCCCCCCCCCCCCCCCGTGTAATACTTACCCATGGCAATCCAGCAGTGTGCATGAGAGTAGCTGTTCTCCCTGGTCTCTGCCTCCTCATTTGCTGAGAGACAGCAGTGAGAGCCATTGGCTCCCGCTACTGTCAATCACAGCTGTAGAGAGGGGGCAAGAAGAAGAGATGCCAGGAGTGCCGGTGGGATACCAGAGCTGATCTGTGCAAAACCATTGCACAAAGCAGGTAAAAAATTACGTGTGTTTAGAAAAAAAAGCAAATTACCAATAATATCATTTTAGTCTGCAAATGTTTTCTGGGTCAGTGACTCAAGAAATACTGAAGCCTTTAGATGAGCTTGACTGCCAGACAACTATCCTTTTTTTTTTTAAATAATTTCAGAAATGACATCTTGTGTATTTCTCTGTGTATGTTTCCTTTAAGATCCCAGACGTGTCTTTATGAAAAGTTTTTTTTTTTTTTTTTCTTAAATGTTCGATCTTTTCCATAATGTCTGATGTTGGTAGCTGAGTCATACATGCAGGTCATATCTTGAAAGACGTGTCCATTGGACTGATTTTCTTTTTCCATAATACATAATACAAGGATGAAATGTGATAAAATGTGCTGTTTGCAAGACACGCACCCATGACATACTTTAATTAGAAAGTAAAACATTTTTTTGAATCCGTTTTGTGATTAGAAAGGAATGTAATGGCAAGGACGCTGTAATAGCAAGTTTGCATATGTCACAATGATATTTAAGCCTCTTATAATCTTGCTGTGCTTGTATCTCCACATTCATTTCTGTGTCCAATCATTTTAAGTAGAACCGTCAGGAATAGATATTCGTGAGAATCTGACTTTCCATTCCTAAAGTGTATGTAAAGGATAGAGTATGGAAGGCTTGGACCTTCTTCCAAACCTTTACGGTGTCTCCGCTGGGGAGATTTGGCCCTCTATTTGTCCTGTGATCATTGTCAGAGACAGGTAAAATCCTAAGGCTGCATTCACATGTCAGCGTATGGATCGCGGGCAGAATCGCCGCGATTCCGCCCGCGATCCGGAGATTATTGCAAATCGCGGGACGCCTGTGCGTTGCCCGTGATTTGCAATAGCCCCCCAAACGCTGAGCGATGTTGCCGCGATTTCCGCCTGCCGAATCGCGGTAACATCGCGCAAAAAAAAATCGCGGGACGCATTACGCCCAAAAAAGTACAAGAGCTTCTTTGGAGCGTATTGCGTCCCGCGATTTGCAATAATCTCCGGATCGCGGGCGGAATCGTGGCGATTCTGCCTGCGATCCATACGCTGACATGTGAATGCAGCCTAAATGTAGGAAATGTCAGGACTCAAGATGCAAAGAGACCTCTTCCATTTTGAGTTGAGAATTTTGCTCACTTTTGGAAGGTTTTCTCTCTCCTCCTGTTGCATCTCCAAGACTAAAAAGTAAAGGTAAATTTCTCCAGAAGGATACAGACAACAAGAAAATCACCCAATCGAGGTTTTAACTTTTTGCTATTTCCAAAACGGAAAAAAAAAAAAGTTTTGGCTATACATACATTTTAACCTTTTGGCACAGACAGTACGCAAATATGCGGCCTCTCAGCGGGTGAGCCTTAACACTGAATGACCGTATATTTGCTTACCAGAAAATAAATACAGCTGTGCCGACAGAGCGCTCCCGGCACATTTACTGGCGGCTAACGGAATGCTCCCAATCGCTACTTGTGATCGGGAGCTTTCTGATTAGCCAATCACGGCGGTCACATGATCATAAACCCTGCCCTGCCTCCCAGCATCCGAATACCCTTAAGGGGCTAGGAGGCGCCGGCACCAAGATGTTAGGTTGTTGTATAAGTGCAAACTTACCTCCCAGGGATAACGGTCTCCTGCCATGACTTGTCTGTCTGGATATCCAGAGGAATCTCTGTTGAATATATTTCTTATTAGCACCACTAATTCACAAATTTTAATATGTGATTAATCATTTTTCAGTTGTAACATAATGGGTTCTTTGTTTATTCTTACAGGAGCTGAACGAGCGGCTATTGGTCCTATACCCTTCCACTCTTGTAATACTTTCAGAACAGGGAAAAAACATTTGTTTTAAGGTAAGCATGTTTGTTTTTATTACAAAACATTCATGTGTTCTTTATTTTCGGTTAAGCTGCAGTATGGAGGGGCCCTACGTTTCCTCAGATCTGCTGTTTTACTTATGACACTTGGCAGAATAAAGTCCTAATATTTAATACCTCGTTCTCATAGAGATGGTTACAATGCATTACTAGATTTCACCAGCAGATGGTGCTGTGGGTGAAACGTATAGCTGCAGCTCCTGGTCATGATACAACTTAGTAGCTGCAGGAGGGGAGCTAGCCACCCAGGGCACCTACTACTACTTGCTGGATACCGTAGTAAAGACAAAAGTCTACTGAGGCACTGTCTCGTCTCTCTTAATGTACAGAACATCAAGCCCGTTCTCTTAGGGGATTGCATGTGCGTGTCCTATTATTCTGTAAGTGCATACATCATCCCGCATGGAGCTGTGTCTACATGTCTTTGTATCTAGAGGAACTGGTTGTGACTCAGCATAGACTGACACTATAGAGAGAGGTGTGTGTGAGAACAGGATGCCAAGTGTAAATTACTAAATTATCCTCATCAGGCAGTGATGACACCCTCTTTATAATTGATGCTAATAATAATCCCTTTACCACCAGAGGAGCAGCTTTGGGTTGTGTCAGATGCAAGTTTGGTTAAAGGTTTCATCAAAGATATGTACAATTCATTGATCCTTTTGTATTAACAGGGAGAACTGCCACTTAAAGCCGTACGGGTAATTGCAGACGAGAATGAAAAACGGAAGTCTTCTTTCTTATTAGAAGGTGAGGGGAAAGGTGCTGTGACACCAAAGTATATGGAAATGCAAGAACCTGCTCCGGCTTTTGTCCCGAAGTACCACCATTAGGTTATGTTTTGGAAATTTCCTTTAGATAAAATGGCGGTCATCAATACTAAGCCATTGACATTCATTTAAAGCACCTTTGCAAGGTGAAGGAAATCCTGAAATCCTGACCTGTAGGGGGTACTTGAGGACTGAGGCTAGAAACCACTGGATTATTGGTTTAGAGCAGGAGTCTTCAAACTATGGCCCTCCAGTTGTTCAAGAACTACAATTCCCATCATGCCTAGTCATGTCTGTGAATGTCAGAGTTTTACAATGCCTCATGGGATGTGTAGTTCCGCAACAGCTGGAGGGCCGTAGTTTGAGGATCCCTGGTTTAGAGGAACAATCTTTATACAGGTAGTGCTATTCAAACCAAAACTTTGTATTTGGATAGAGTGGTAAAGGTTTAAATTCTTGGTCAGATTTGTATTGCCCTATGTGTCTCTATGTGCCTGTTGAAGGGATTTCACTGCATTTCCTGTGTGGTCTCAGTGCCAGGACGTGAGGGTAAAACCTCCTCCCCGCTCATGATGGGGGGAGGGGAGGGGCCCATCTGGTATCTGTGCACTCCAATTTTTCTTTGGTTGTAGAGAAGAGAGATGAAAGCCTTCTTAAATAAAGAGGCTGTAATCATAAGACCTGAAATATGCACAAGCAGATCCGTCTATAGTATGTACTTGTCTCAATTAAGAGCACGAAGTGTAATTTCTGTCTGCTGCTTTGTTCCTTTTATCAGCATGAATTACTTCTGACAAGTTTTCCTGACACCAAGAGAAAAAAGATGACATGGGAGGGAGCGCCAGCTGACTAAGAGCCTCGGCTCTGTTCCTGTGTGCTGTGTGGATAGGGGTGTGCCCCTTCCCTTCAATAAGCTCTCAGAGTTCTCACTGAGCTCTGCAGAGTGTAACTCCAGCTCTCCGTCCCCTTTTTTTTCCTTCTGAAAGCTCAGACAAGCTTTAAAAAAAATTCTGGACTTTGAACAGATGTAGAGATAATGCAGATAAACAGGTACAGCTTATGTATGAGGATTTGTTTAATCTCTGTGTATAGCCTGAGGCCGGTCACTGCACTGGGTATAGGTACATACAGTAGCTTACAACCACTTGAAGGAACTAGAAGTGGCAGCGGTCTGGACATTATGGGTGTTTTTACTAAAACTGGAGAGTGCAAAATCTAGTGCAGCTGTGCATAGAAACCAATCGGCTTCGAGTTTTTTTTTTTTTTTTGGTCAAAGCTTCATGGAACAAGCTGAAGTTAAAAGCTGATTGGCTACCATGCACTGCTGCACCAGATTTTGCACTCTCCAATTTTAGTAAGGCTGGTTTCACACAGGCAAACCTGATCAGGTCTGCCTGTCAGTATTTTAGGCGAACCCGATAAGACCAGCCATTGCTCTTTGTGGAGCAGCGAATGTAAGAGGTCACCCGCCAGTATCCGATCCGATCATGTCTGCCAAAAACAGACGGATGGGGGATCCAGTCCACATCCGTCCAGTGAATCAGATGACAGTCAGAAAGGGATAGGCAGTCCATTTCCATCTAACCTCCCCATAGAGAACAGTGGGGCTGTATCCGTGTCTGCTCCTCATAGTGGAGCGGACACAGACCTGTCATCCGCCTGCTCAGTGGGAATCAGCAGGGAGATCCCCTGCTGAGCAGGCTGATCCGCTCTACGAAGTCCACCCTCAGCGAAGGGGCCTAAATCAGCCCTGTAGGGCCCTGTATTAATAGCGCTCAAAAATGGGGATGCCAGGCAATTACCCTAATAGTGCCTACCACCCCGGCCTAACGGCAATTTAGTGTTTTTATGTTATCTGTCAAAGGCGATGTTCTAGAAATAACTGGTTTTAGTGTCAAGAGACCCATTAATTAACATCAGGGTATGTCTGACCTGTGTCCCGACAGGAAGGTACATCAACACGATCCGGGTGATCTGCTACAATCCACAGGATTATGACGAGTGGATAGAACATTTGAAACGTGCTCAGCAACAAAACCGAGACTCCTCGTTATCTGGCTCCAGCAGTTTCTGCGGCTCACACTCTGCACATCATGAACAGGTACACTACTAGTTGGAGCAGAGACTACCAGGCTCATTACAAGATTGGAAACTAGAGTGGATTGTCTGCCTGAAAATGGTGCACAAATCTAGAGAGGTTTACTATGGATTCCTGAGAAAAGGGGAAATCTAATTTGCATTGGATCCTTCCATGTAATAAAAGAGTGGGGGAGGGAAAACTTCCTCATAGTCTTTCTATACAGCAGCAGGAGGTCCCTATTCACTGTTTTGTGGAATGAAGTCTGACCGCAACAATAATGGGATTCCTAAAGAATCTCTTTCCCACAAAAAGACACCTTTCTAAGGAGTCACACATATACTCTTTAGGATAAATGTTTAGTTTGTTCTGTGTCCTGTATACCAGAATTGCCAAAAAATTGGCCATCCCCAACTTTACCATACAATTAGGCCACATTAAGTAGGATTAGATAGCTTAGAAGCCCCAATCATTTTGGGGCGCTGACAAGTATGGGCATTCACAAGCAGTTAAAGCGGGTCAACTGCACCCTCAATGAATCCTAAATGATCTCAGAAATTGATGTCCAAAGCATTTGCCCAATGACGCAGGCCATGTGACTACTTTGGGAGCAGCTTAGCTCATGGCACAGTGCAGCTCCGCATTGGAAACCCATTGTTTTCAGCACTAACCTTGTCTTAGGAGAGACCAGACTGTCTGGCACCACAAACCAAGTGTCTGTCTAAGCAGTTGTAGCCCTGGAATTGTTCATTGGTGCTCACAAATGTCACAGATTCCAAGTTTGTGTGTGTTTAAAGTGTATATTAAGGATCCTCCAACTTATAAGATGTGGTTAGAACAATTGGGCATCACTCTCCGCATGAGAAATCTATATACCAGCATAGAGGGTCTACAGCTAATTTTTTTTTTTTTTTTAAAGTTTGGGAATTGTGGCTGAGTTCTCCAGGTATGGCCCCAACGGAATTGGTCCTGGACCGGCTATTACTTTAGACTAACGGGGTTATCCGTGGTCTCGCTTCCACAGTTGCGAGGGGACCTGACTAATTGTGGTGTTTTCCTTTTTGCCTTTGCCTTTTTTTGGTATATTGTTTTTACCCTTTTTGTTATGCTGACTAGACAAGTAGAGCTCTGAAGATTAAGGTAGACCCTGGCCTGTTACAGTACTCTTACTCGGCTGAGATCTGTATTTCTTTGTACATATTGCAATGTTATTTTGGCTGTGTATAAAGTACCATGTATTTTTGTGTGTTTTCTCAATAAAACCTTCTTTTGATTAAAGAAAAAAAAAAAGTGTATATTAAGGCAGAATTAAATTAAATTAAAAAAAAAAAAAGGCATGCAGTACATCTGTGTGTAACATGCATTTTTTTCCCTGCAAGTACAGAAAAAAAAACAGAAGCTGAGCATATTTCTGGCAGATTAAGTCCTGTCACGGGCTGACAACACACAGCATTTGTGTGAACGGAATGGCGTCAGCGCTGCCCATTTTTTTCTTGTCCAGCTAATCTGACCCACCTTCTCTCCCATCTATGCAACTTAAAGGCTAACCATTTCTCCTAAGATAAGAACTGGGAGGACTAATTACTATTCCTATGGTTCTTTCACATGGGCTGCCTGAGCCCATTCAGCATAACTTGCAGTGCATTTCCTCCACCCAGGCAGCCATGGTACAGTGTACTGTCTGTCATTGACATGAGTGGCTGTGAGCTGCTGTAATCATGCATACAACGGTACTATCCTAAGCACGAGTACAATGCTTATTCTGCATCTGGACTACCTCAATAGCAGAAATATGCTGGCAGTTATGCCGAAAATACTTACAGTGGAGAAAATAAATATTGGATCCCCTGCAGATTTAGTAAGTTTGCCCACTTACAAAGAAATGAAGGGTCTATAATTGTTGATCATAGGTGTATTTTAAATGATAGAGACAGAATATCAACCAAAAATCCCCAAAAAAACACAATACAGATGTTATAAATGAAGATGCAGTTCAGTGAGTAAAATAAGTATTTGATCCCCAAGCAAATCATGACTTAGTACTTGGTGGAGAAACCCTTGTTGGCATGCACAGAGGTAAGATGTTTCTTGTAGTTGGTTACCAGGTTTGCACACATCTCAGGAGGGATTTTGGTCCACTCTTCTTTACAGATCTGTGAGTAGTATTGCTATACATAATAGGATTTTAGACACCCCTCCAGTTTCTTCCCTCTTTTTTTACAGATCTTCTCTAAATCCTTAAGGTTTCTTGGCTATCGCTTAGCAACTCAAAGTTTCAGCTCCCTCCATACATTTTTTTTTTTTATAGGATTAAGGTCTGGAAACTGGCAAAGCCACTCTGACCTTAATGTGCTTCTTCTTGAACCACTCCTTTGTTGCCTTGGTGGTATGTTTTGGGTCATTGTCATGCTGGAAGACCCATCCATGACCCATCTTTAGTGTTATTGGCTAAGGGAAGAAGGTTCTCATCCAAGATTTTGCAATACATGGCCCATCTTTTGGCCCCTCAATGCAGCGAAGTCGGCTTGTACTTTTAGCAGAGAAACATCCCCAAAACATAATGTTTCCACCTCTGTGCTTGACTATAGGGATGGTGTTCTTGGGGTCATAGTCAGCATTTTTCTTCCTCCATATATGGCGAGTCGAGTTAATGTCAAAAAAATAAAAATAAAATAGGAGTTAGCTGGCGCTCTGGTCTAGTGTGATACGGTCAATGTGAGGATGTGGCAAGATATCAATGGTGCAATAAAATGATAAAAACAGGTTACCTATATGACAAAATGCAGAAAATAGTTGAAGTCCATAAGGTGGATAAACCATAAAGATGATAGACTGGGGAATGGATAGAAGTCTGCACAAAGGGCCAGCTCCACCACACAGGAAGTCAATCTGTGGATAATGCAAAAGAAAAAAACGGGCGAAGCGCCTCTAAGTGCAGTATGTTTTATTAAGTCTAGGCACACAAGTACATGGCAACTCACAGGAAAGTAGATAACAGTCGACTCAATGCGGAGTCAAATGGTGAGCTGTCCGTAACGCCAATGCCAATACCGAGAGGGAGGATGAGATGGAAGAGTCCTAGCCGGTGGATGGAGATGGAGGACAGGAAGATGCCGGCTACTGTCTTCCGGGACCGACTCGTTCTCTCATGGCAGGCTGGAGCGCAGCGTCAACCGCGTGACGTCAGCAGGGTCAGGGTGACCTCTAAATCAAAATTGAGCTTTTTGGCATTAACTCGACTCGCCGTGTTTGGAGGAAGAAAAGTGCTGACTATGACCCTAAAGCCTCGTAAACACAATCAGATTATCGGACAGATTTTCGTCCCTTTTTTGTTGCATGCGAGTCGCCTATCAAAAGTGAAGAGGTTACTCAAAAATTCTCTTACGACAGAATTCAACTTCAGAAGTGATGTCGTGTTGAATTGTTTTGTATGTATTCCTTCATTTCCGAGCATGCCTAGTCTTGCTCTTATGATTTTTTTCAGACGAGAACTACTAATTAAACGAAAATCGGACATTGTGTTCATGTACGATAAAAATTTTATAGCCTGCACATCTAGTTTTTGTCGTCAAATAACTCGGAATTGGCTGTCTAAAGCACTATACTAACGATCCGAAAATCGGCAGATCGTTCGTTGGGTGAAATTTTACTACTGATTTTCTTATCGTGTGTACGCATTAAGGACATTATCCCTACAGTCAGGACATTATGCTGTGGGGCTGTTTCTCTGGTAACTAACAAACGTCTTACCTCTGTGCTTGCCAAAAAGAGTTTCTCCACCAGGTACGAAGTCTGTAGGAATCCGAATGCTGTTTTTAAACAGCGCTCCAGAAATGTGTGTTAATCAATGTACCTTTTATCAATGTACGATCGTTAAACGGGTCAAAAGGGAACAAATAGGAAGTGACATTTGTTTGGGTTTATATACACTTTTAGGGGGTATGTTGGATACAATTTCTACTTTGTCTATAAAAACTTAAAGTAATTTAAATTGCGAGGTATCTCAATTTTTACAATCTCTTGGTACTTATGACAATTTAATGAAAATAAATAAATTCATCCCTCTCCATATCACAGGTGACTGCAAGCTGCAGGAGCTCATTCACATCAGATGGTCGTACCAAATCCTGGGCATCTTCAGTGAAGCTTCCCAACTCTAACCACCAATCAAACAGCACTATTCAAGGCTCTGAGCAGCAGTCATACACAATACTGGGCGAACAAGCCTTGCAGGAGGATCCTCTGTCACCTGGATATTCACAACCAGTTCATGTGAGTCCCTTGCTATTCGTTAATGTTATGTTTTATTCCTGAGTAGATAAAATATGAGCTTAAGATAAAATTATAATGGTGTAATTTTTTATTGATTTTTTTTTTTTTTTAAGTGGTTCTAAAGAAAAAAGCAAGGTTTTTTACCTTAATGCATTCTCTATATTAGGCCACTTTCACACTTGTGCGACTTGTCCTGCGACTTGACACTGCAAATCCACATAACAAGCCGTACTCCACGATTTTCATTGAGTACCATTCATATCTGTGTGACTTCAAGTCGCAGTGACTTTAAAGTAGTCCCTGCACTACTTTGGTCTGACTTTGATGCATTTTAAGGTTTATAGACCTCAAGATTACAGGCATTGCTTCAAGTCCAGTCAAAATCGAGGCAAAAGAATGCGGTAAAATCGCATGACTTTTAGGTCGCACAAGTGTGAAAGGGGCCTTAAGGTAAATAACCCTCTGGGTTCAGCTTCCCTCATAGCCCCCTTTATATTTACCTGAGCCCCATCTTGATTCAGCGATGTGCATGAGAGCAGCCACTTTCTTGGGTCTCTTTCTCTCCCATTGGCTCGCGCTGTTGTCAATCACAGCCAGTGAGCCAATAAGGAGAGAGGGGGTGGTGGGGCCAAGACTCTCCGTGTGTGAATGTACACACAGCTACTAAATCACAAAACACAGCACAAAACAGTGACAAACAGTGGTTTGTGATTTAGTAGTTATTTATGAACAGCAGCAATGATGATAATGTTTTAGGCTCAGTTTCGCAGGTTTTGTTATATAGAATGTACACACAGCTTGAGAGCGAGCCTGCTCGAGTGCCCCCATAGCAAGAGGCATGTTTGTTATTTAAAAAAAATCTTTCTATTTAGTATCCCTTTTAAATTGTTATTTTGTAGTTTTTTTTTTTAATTATAAATATTTATGCAATCCTAGCTTTAATAATAAATATTTTATTGCATACCGAAGGGTTCCCTTCCTAACTGTGTTTAGGCAGTTTCATGCTGGATTTCTTTTTTTACCAAGGAATTGTGTTAGTTGCTGTAACCTAGTTAGTGAATGAGATGCAATGCTGACACCTGCAGGCTACCAGGCAGTACTGCATTTTATCTAAAGCTGCCGATTACTAAAAATACTTGGACAGTCAGTAAATCGCTTCTAAAAAATAATGTAACATTAAACCTTTGAATTGTGAAGTGGCCGAGTACTGATATTTAATTTCTATTTTAAAGTGTTTGGGGAATCCTAATTGGCCCAGTGGACAAAATGGATCGAGTGATCTTCAGAGAGGTGGCAGCATCCGCGAGTCTAAAGGAAAAAAGAACCTTTGCCTTCAGATTCCGTCCGTAATGCCTCAGAGTTACGATCTGGAAAACACTGCCTTTGTATATATCCCAGAGACCCCTAGTGAAGATATCCTGTCCCCCTTATATAAAGAGCCATATTCGTATGAAAAGTCCAAAGGGCACTCCTCTGTTACACCGCAGCAGCTGGTAAGTTGTGACTGACGAGGAATTTATCTTGTATCACATTGGGTCTCTCTCTTTTATTCATTTATTTTGTATTATATTTTTTATTTTTAAGAAAGACCGTCGTTGCTGTTTTGTCTCGTTTTGCAGGGTGGCTGGTCCGGCTTCCCCTCCTCCTCCTGTAATTTTCTGTGGTTAATGACGAATACATTTAATTGAAATAATTTGAGTCTGATCAGTAAATTGCAAGTTCCACTTACTGGATCTGGGCTCTGCTCCCTGCTGCATATAGTTAGTTGAAAAATATACTTTTATACAAATAAGTTTGTTTTTACATTCCTTACCCTATCTTTCACACACAGCTCTTAGGCAAGTGTAATGTTGCGCTCCTTCTAGAGAGACCTTGTGAAGTATAAGGATTATTATTATACAGGATTTATATAGTGCCAACAGTGTGCGCAGTGCTTTACAACATAAGGGCAAACAGTACAATTACATTGCGATACAGGAGGAATCAGAGGCCCCTGCTCGTTAGAACTTACAATCTAGAAGGGAGGGTCAAGTGAAACAAAAGGTGAAAATAAAAATACAGTTGTTAGGTGTGGGTAGGATAGGCTTCTCTGAAAAGGAGGGTTTTCAGGGATCGCCTAAAAGTTAATAGAGTAGGAGATAATCAGACGGATTGAGGTAAGGAGTTCCATAGGATTGGAGAGGCTCTGGTAAAGTCTTGGAGGCGAGTATGGGAGGACGTGATGAGGGAACTAGCGAGCAGGAGGTCTTGAGAGGTATGAAGAGAGCGACTAGGTTGGTATTTTGAGACTAGGCTAGTGATGTAGCTTGGGACTAAGTTGTGGATGTTTTGTAAATTGTTGTTAATATTTTGAATTGAATTTGTTGGGTGAGTGGAAGCCAGTGGAGGGATTGGCAGAGGGGAGTAGCGGACACTGAGCGATTGGTAAGGTGGATGAGTCTGGCTGCAGCATTCATGATGGATTGAAGGGGGGATAGCCTATGTAGAGGTAAGCCAACGAGAAGGGAGTTGCAGTAGTTGAGGCGAGAGATGACCAAGGAGTGAATTAGGAACTTTGTTGTGTCATTGGTTAAAAAGAGGCTTATTTTGGAGATTTTATGGTGGTTGAGGTGGCAAGATTTGGACAGTGATTAGACATGGGGCTTAAAGGCGAGTTCAGAGTCCAGGACTACACCTAGGACCTTGGCATGCAGGGATGGGCTTATAGCTGTGCCATCAATTTTGTCAGAGAGATTGGGAGAAGGGGTACCTGGTGGAGGAAAAAGTGATAAGGATCCCCTGACTTGCAAGAAGGTTTCCATGCACTAGACTGGAGTGTATTCCCGTGGGATTTGGGGTTGTCCCCATACCCCATGATTCTTGGAAGGATAGTGACATCATGCCTTGCATATGCATATAACTTTTTTTTTTTTTTCCTACGGATAATTTTTTTTAACCACCTATATGCAGTCATTTTTACAGGGAGAGGTGGCTTGGATCTAATATGGGGGGCTATGCATTTTACTGCAAGGTCCAGTTAAGCATTTAAGGTTACTATCACATTTTCCAGGCTCCTAAAATTATACCCAGCAAAACTCTTGTGGCGCAGTTGGGTCCAGGTTGTGATTTCACACTGGCAATTGTGTGAAGAAGAGTTTTTCAAAACTACAGGTCATTGAAATCTAAAGACTCACACCAAGAAAGCAAGCAAGCTAATGTTGTCAATGGTATATATGTGATGACGTAAAGATACGTTTTTATAAACGAGTTTAGCACAACGTGCTGCCTATAATGGCTTTAATAGCTTATTCCTGGTAATGTCATATTGCAGCAGCAACTGTACACCCTATCATTATACGGATGCCCTCATTCCTAATGAGATGTCTGTGCACGTGACTACATTATGGTAATAGTGCCAGTGTGCTTTAATAACCAGGCCTCATCTTTTATTAGGTGCTTAATGTAGACATAGTCAATAATAACCTTTACCTTTAGTATGCTATAAAGACAAACTTGTTTTATACAAGATTAGCTGATGAATTTGGCCATTAGTCTTTGATTTAAATTCAGAAAAACAAATCATGCATTACAAAGTGTGTGTGTATTACAAAGTGTGTGTGTATTACAAAGTGTGTGTGTATTACAAAGTGTGTGTGTATTACAAAGTGTGTGTGTATTACAAAGTGTGTGTGTATTACAAAGTGTGTGTGTATTACAAAGTGTGTGTGTATTACAAAGTGTGTGTGTATTACAAAGTGTGTGTGTATTACAAAATATGTGTATATTCTGCATTTAATCCAGTTATATACTTGTAGTAACCAATTCATTGTATGTCCACAGTTAACCAGAATGACCACTCTGACAGACAGCCAGAAGACTACCTCACCACCTAATTCCCAGGCTTTGTCGACGTCTCCGTTGTATGCTGAACCATACACGCCAATTGAAACACCAAGTAATAGACTGGTGGATGAGGTGAGTTCACTTCAGATAACAGTGTGTTTTTTTTTCTCTTTTACACTTTGTGAATTAAAGCCAAAATCTTGCCAAATGGCAATTTTGTTTTTGATAGAGTGGGGATAGTGTAAGAAATTCTGTCAGGAATGTAATTGAGAACTGGAAGTGAAAGTAAATAGGTTGGGTGCACGGAGAACAGTTAAAGTAGAACTATAGGCAAAGCCTTTTTTTTTTCCATTTTGGAGCAAGAGACAATTAATACCCCCTGCCAGATTTTTTTTTCGCCACCTGTGTCCCATAGCGGAGATTTTTCCTCACTTCTTGTCCCATAGCCAAACAGGAAGTAAGAGGAAATCCCTGCAAATTAAAGGCATTCCTTGAGGCCCCCCAGGTCAGCAGAACTAGTGTCCCCATTGGAAAAGAAGAAATCCCCTCTATCACTTTTCTGGGGACAACTCAGAATTTGGGATTTTTTTTTTTTTTATATACTTTCACTTTCAATAATTATAGTGAATCTCCTTAAAGCGGAGTTCCGGCCACAAAATCAACATAATCGATTTTGGGCCATCTGCTTGCTATTGGTCACCTGAAAAAGAAATGGATAGTTACGATTTTTTATTTTTTTTTTGTTTACTTACCTTGTTATTGAAGAAAATATACCCCCCTTTCTTCCACTTCCTCCCTCTGTGGCCGCAGCCCGCGCTGTCACTTCCTCTTTGCACTGATTCCTGGGAGCTGAACGTCATCGCTCCCAAGAATCAATGTGCCTGCACCGGCCCCGCTCGTCACTTCCGATGCGGTGCCTCATTCCCTGCTAAACAGCTTCTGGGCATGCCCAGAAGCTGTGGAGGGATAACGCCCCCGCACCGGAAGTGACCAGGACAGATCAGAGGCTATCCATTGTGGAATGTACTAGCCATGACTGTCCCGGGGGTAAATTTTGTGGCCGGAACTCCGCTTTAACAGGGGCATAGACCGCCATAAAAACTGACAGGGGTTCTAATGTCTCTGCACTCTATCCAAAACTTGTTATGCTTTAAGTTATTATAATTTAAAATAAATTGTAATCCTACATAATTTCCATCATCGTTTATCCTGTCTCTCACTAATATAGCAAGCTCTTTGCTACCTACTAATCGTATACCACAGATGGATCGTTTACAGCTTCCTTAAGTGATAATATTCGCATGTGTGGATGATAAAATATTAAGGTTTAATATTTTTTATTTTTCTAAAAGATTTTACAAAATCTGACTTCAAACCGCACTGAGAGCCATGTCTCCAACTCGAAGATAAACAGATCATTCCATGGGAAAAGCAGCCCACACACAGCCCTGCAGAAGAAGTATTCCCATCCAGTGACCGGGAGCCAGAAGCTAGTCAGGCCCATGGTGCACCGGAACAGTGAGCCAGATACATCTGTCGATTCTAGGCTCATATCAACAAAACAGAACCAGACCCCCTTCTTCAAAAGTGTAAGTCTTCTTTTTGCCATGAAATGTCACATTTATTAGTATACTATGTTACCACAGGTACATTGATGTCTGAAATAATGTGAATATTCCTGGCTACATCTCTTTAGTAAAGAGGTTAATTACCGGCTTCAGTCGAGCACTGAAACTGAAGAAAGTTCAAATAGTTTGTGTGTTCTAGCCCAAATTAAAAGGTTTTTGTAGTTAAAACAACCCAATTTTTTTGTTCGCTTTTGATAAAGTAGGAAGGATTATGGATAGAGTAGAATAGACTAAACACCGGTTGGGTTTTTATCTGGGCTCCATTGGCAAGACCCTCTCACTGACTGTTCTGGGCTCCATTGGCAAGACCCTCTCACTGACTGTTCTGGGCTCCATTGGCAAGACCCTCTCACTGACTATTCTGGGCTCCATTGGCAAGACCCTCTCACTGGCTGTTCTGGGCTCCATTGGCAAGACCCTCTCACTGGCTGTTCTGGGCTCTATTGGCAAGACCCTCTCACTGGCTGTTCTGGGCTCCATTGACAAGACCCTCTCACTGGCTGTTCTGGGCTCCATTGGCAAGACCCTCTCACTGGCTGTTCTGGGCTCCATTGGCAAGACCCTCTCACTGGCTGTTCTGGGCTCTATTGGCAAGACCCTCTCACTGGCTGTTCTGGGCTCTATTGGCAAGACCCTCTCACTGGCTGTTCTGGGCTCTATTGGCAAGACCCTCTCACTGACTGTTCTGGGCTCTAGTGGCAAGACCCTCTCACTGACTGTTCTGGGCTCTATTGGCAAGACCCTCTCACTGACTGTTCTGGGCTCTATTGGCAAGACCCTCTCACTGACTGTTCTGGGCTCTATTGGCAAGACCCTCTCACTGACTGTTCTGGGCTCCATTGGCAAGACCCTCTCACTGGCTGTTCTGGGCTCCATTGGCAAGACCCTCTCACTGGCTGTTCTGGGCTCCATTGGCAAGACCCTCTCACTGGCTGTTCTGGGCTCCATTGGCAAGACCCTCTCACTGGCTGTTCTGGTTATTTAACTGTTTTGAAGGGCAGTAAGTGAGCAAAACTCTATAATCACAGACAGACAGATGCAGACAAACCTAAAAAAAAAAAAAAAAAAAACATTTTTAAGAACCAGTTTGTCTTTATTGTAGATCTCTGCCAAGCATGATTCAGACTGCAGAGGATAGGGCAATCTACGGGTGAATCAGACTTTACTACACGGTGCATGTTGACCTCATCGATGCATTGTTGAGTCTGTACCACCCAATCAAAGGTTGGGCCAGTCCTTGAACAAGCTGTCTTGCCTAAACTGCTGTAAAGAAAAACAAAATCATATCCTAAAAGTGATATCTTACTTACAAATTTTAGTCATTAATTTAGCTTTTTGCATTCACCTCCACTTTAAACGGTTTACCAGTGCAGCTGCTTTAATTACTTAAAATCCTTTCATAATATAATTACTGCATGCAAACTGAAAGTTAAAGCTGGGCTTGCATTGGGATTGACTGTTCAGAACAATTATGGGTGGGAAGATGGGGGAGCTCACATGTGGGGGCTTATGCCCTTACTAGTGCTATGTCTGGAAGCAGGGCAGAGAAATGGGGTCTTTAGAAAATGTAGTCCTTGTAGTATGCAGCAATGTGGCACAGCAAGCGTAAAAACTTTAGGTACATTTTTTTTTTTTTCACAATTCTTTTGACATAAATTGTCACTGTGTGTTTTTTTTCTTTAACATTAACATTTTTGGCCAGATTTGCCTATTATACTAGCAGAAGGTCAAAAGATACTGTAATACAGAAGCATGCATGTTCTTACTGTATTGTAAACATTTTTTTTTTTATCATTTCATTGTAGATATCCTCAGTCAAAGAAGAAATTTCTTTCTCTCACCACAACAAAGAAGGTAATGTCATAAAGCTGTCATGATGTTTATAGCACCAGACTGCTGCAAGTGTAATTGAGGAAAAAAGTTCAGACCTGCAAGTGATAAGCCAGCTCCAATTATCAGGTTAACTGGTTATAAATTTTACTATAGCTTCTGTGAAAACTATAGTAAGTTTGTTTTGTAACCATGACTGCCTTGTTGCAAAACGAACTTTGAGTTAACCATGAACACTCACCGAAGGCTAAGTTACAACAATTACTGATGCCCAAAATAATCCATGGTCCGCTTTAGTGTGTTCTGAGTGGTATTTCAAGGTTTTTAGAAGAATTTCCTGATTGTTTGTGGCCCTTCTGTGTAGCAGACTAGAGGGATCTCGCAGCCCTTGGCCATTGTTTAGGTCACTGCGCAGTCCCAGTTTTCACCAGCAGGTGTCATTGCTGTTATATCATTAATCACAGGGATCTGAGCCAGGAATATCCAAAACCTGTAGAAAGAGGGACCCCTCCTTTTTTACCGCACAGAGACAACTGAAAAAAGTGATTTTCCAGTTTTTTGGAAAGCCTACTTTATAATCTGTGCGCAGGTTGCAGTTTGCATTAAATTATTTATGGTTCTTCAGGCGGCAACTTCAGTAGAAAACATTGATTTTGGCTTATCAGTTCATTCCCCAGTTCAGAGTTCCCGCTGAATGCCTATCTCATTGTATGCATAATATAAATTCTTATATCGGAAGTATGTGTACTACTAAGGTGAACACCCATTAATGCAGTTATGCAGTAGCAGTGCACATTTGCTGACAAGAAAGCGCAGAGTGATGACTTTTCAGTGTGCTGCTGTTATTTGTAGTCCATCAGGCTGGGGATTTATGTTTTGGACCAGGCTGCGCTGACACTGTAGTGAGAGGGTATTCAGTTTTTATTGATGTATGGTGGACAAAACTACTGTGTAAACTTTATTGGGACAACACAACATACAGTTGTGATGGCTAGGAAACAAGTTAGGTTACAGTTGACCATCAAGATGCATTACATTTGTAATCCATTCTAAGTACCTGTCTTGCAACACTTACTTTCTGTTCTTCCAGTTGAAGATATGTTTGACCTGCCCTCCTCTGAAAGTCTGAAACCGGACAGTTTGGAGCACGACTATGCAGAGTTACAAAGCTTTCAGAGTGACTTCAGCTATGACAACATTTGGGACTATGAAGCCAAGGACAAAGATCTTAATTGGTTCTCTCAACCGCCTTACCCAGGACATGCTTATCTTGGTATCCAGCATGGAAAGGCTGTAGCTAGCCGATGGTTGTAAAGAAGATATTTGGAGATACTGCCATGAACAAAGGGTTGATGTTTTTCCCGAACCATTGTGAAGGACGTGTTGCTGCTTTTTGTAATGCCGGGGGCATGGCTGCCCAGCAGAAATATCACTGATAGCTGCCAATTTTGGGGCCTTTTATACCCATAAAAGATCCTTTGTTGTCTCTGTCTGCTGCTTGCAGAGATATTGTGTTAGATCAGGGACTGCTGGAAAAGCTACGTCCCTCACGTTCCACTGTTAATTTTGCCTTTACAACTTGTTCTTGTTTAGACAAACACTATAGGGAGTTATTGCACACAAACAATACAAAGCACGTGTTTCTTCCAATTTACCTCCAGCTTAGCACAGCCCAATCCCCAAACCCAACTTTTGTGACTAGCATCTGACTCACAAAACACACAATCCCTTTATTCATAAATGGACTAAACACTCCCTGCTTTGTAGAACCTCCCAAAATACAAACATGTCTTGGAGAAGCATCTAAACCCATGACCACTGCTGTGACCCAGATGATGTGACTACTGTGGGGATGCATATGTTCACTATTCTTTACTAAAGCAAGCCATACATGGATCGAAATTCGGCCAGTTCAGCAGGGACCGGATGAATTTCGATCCTTGTATGGGCTAGTTGGTTGTACACAAGTCGATCTATCGATCAACTTATGTACAACTGGCCTGTTGGGTATTTATTGAACAATCCGTGCCTCCAGCTATAGCTGACAACACTTATCATTGTATTCTTCCTTGCTGGCAGAACATAATCTCGCTGTGGGAGTAATTCCTCCATCAGCACCGAATCTGTTGATGGGGGGGAATCTGCACTTTTTATTTCCCATTCAACCCACTGGTATGGCCTGCTTAAGGCTGAGCTTGTGTATTCTGCCAATGGGGAGCCTTCCCTGCCGGCACAATACAATGGTCAGTGTTGGTGGCTGTAGCCGGTGGCACTGATTGATCAGGAAAAACCCGACAGGATATTCTCTATTTCTATTGGGTGATTAGGATGGCCTAACATTTTTTGCTGTGATTCCTGTACACCAAGGGAATTCCTTGGATTCAGAAAATATTCTCTCTGTAAGGCTTCTCGCTCCTATCAATAGATAGAATGGTTTTGTAGTTTATATTGAAACTGTTATTATGTAAAAAATATTTAATTAATAATTGGTTTATTATTTCAGCCATAAGGACCTTTTTGTTTGTTTTTTTTTATACTGGTTTTAAGGGTCACGTTGTTCTTATTTAACGTAAAGCAATATTTATTAAGAACGGTTGCACTGTTTCTGGACTGTACATAATTTGTAAGGAATGTTTTTTTGTTTTGAAAGGTGGGGTTTTTTTTTTTTTAGTTCTTTGGAAATGTTATACTGTTAACTTTCAAAATAAAATCTCACCACTTCCATTTCTCTGTGTTCTTTATTTCGCCGTAAATAAAGCCCCGTACACACGCACAGATTGTTGACCGTAAATTGTCGGCCAACGTCCGATCTGCCGATTGTAGGCTTGTTAGTATGATGCTTCCGACAACCAACTGCGAATTTTTGGCCGAAAAAAATCTGGTGTGCATGCTATAAAATTTTTGTTGGCCAAAAAGAACGGCCGATTGTTCCTCAGTCAGTACAGATTTCGGCAGACAAAAATCAGATGAGCAAGACTGGGCATGCTCAGAGAAGAAAAAACACACGGAAAGTCAACCATCACATGACATCACTTCTGAAGTTGGTTTTTGTTGGCCAACAAAAGTCCAGTGCAAGTCTAGAGCACATTTCAACCAACACAACAACACTGGACAAAAGACGGCCGATCGATTGGCCAACAATCTGTGCGTGTGTACGGGGCTTAAATCCAAGAGATTTTTATATAGCTGGATATATATTGGTTTGCCAATAAAATCACAAATGTATGATATTCTCCCAGGTCATTTTCAAGGTAGATATAAATGGGGAAATCCTAAATAGTTGGTAAGGAAAGACAAGACCATGTTGATGCCTGAAATGCATATTTGCTACTCAGTGATGTTGAACTACTAGCAGTTAGGCCGCAGTTCGTGTATTCTTTTTTTCTTACCTGAGCTGAAAAGAACAATAGACATCTTCCCAGCTTACGCAGTCACTTGTGATGTTGACCAGGGTCTGCACAGTCTACTATATGTATTGCGGACATTATTTAATACAGGTTTGTATAAAGCTCTGACAGTTTATGCAGTGCTTTACATATTGCACTTTCACATTTGTCTCTGCTCTTAAGCAATTACAATCTAAGGTCCCTACCCTACATTCATACTTAAAAAATCACATACTATGGCCAATCTTAGACAGAAGCCAATTAACCTACCAGCATGTCTTTGGAGTGTGGGCGAAAACCCTAGCAAGCACAGGGAGAACATGATAACTCCAGCAAAGTTTCTGGACATGTGATTCCTGATATAGCCGGATAAACTAGTCACAGCTATTTTTTGGTAAATAAAATGTATTTCAGCTGTCAGTATTTCCTACTTTTCTTTTACTAAAATAAGTCGCATTAAATAGACCTTGTCCCTATACAAAAAATATAACTGGTTGAATCTCTTTTGTAAAGTAGCAGGATCACTTTAACAACCTTGGATTTTTCTTTTTCTGTCCTAACATTGACATCAATACTCCTTTTAAAGAGGAAGTAAAGCTTGGGGAAAAAAAATATATTTTTGGTAAATGCATAATGTGCTAGTATGCAATGCATGTGTAGCAAGATTCCCAGCCATTTTGCTGGATGTGGGTCCGCCTGGGTTACCGCTAACAACAACAGCGCATTTAAGAATGTTTTCCAAGTGTGAGCACTGAGACAATGACCAGTCATATATCTTTGGGTTTTTTATATTTATTGAGAACTTGGATGGGAGAAGGGATGAGTGGGATACTCCTTTGGCTCAACTATGCACAATTTGCTGGAGACAACTGAAAAATGATGTTGGCGCTGACTTGATGCTGCCTTGATGCCGGTCAACGCCGGTTAACGCGGGCCTGTTGCCTGTTAACTCTGAACTGACTTCTGATCAAGTCCTTTTGAAGCTCCCTTTAGCACTCCTGGCTGAGGTAGCTACTTTATCACTGCTGCGCTGTTGAATACTTGTACACTTCAGGGCCCGCACGGGCACCCTCTCTCACACTCTTAATCTTCAGGGCTTAGACACTGGCACCCCCTTTTCTATGCCTTCTCTACCGGTTAGCTGGCCCCAGGATCCCTCTGACCTTCTGGAGTGGTCCCCTCTCCTAGGCAGACCCCTGGGCAGTTTACAGTACTCACGATACTGTTTTTCCTGGAAATTTCTGCCCAGCAGCTCCACTCGGTCCACAGCACACTGGATCCCTCTATGCAGCTCAGCTCAACCTTTGTCCTCTAGGCCGATCGCCCAGGACACCCTCACTTGCGCTGACAGGAGGAGAGACAGCTGTCACCCTCCTCCTGGGACTCTGCTTCCCGCCAAAGACGCTCTGTCATGTGCCCCCCTCAGACTTATACCCCATCCCAGATACAAGCCCTGGCGTGCTATTGGTCAGGTTTCCTCCACTGTCCAACAAGAGCCCTCATTGGAGATAGTAGGGAGACTCCCCAAGCTCAACAGGCACACCTGGAAACACATGACAGCCTAGCTGAACAATTAGGCCCCCCTGATAAGCAGACAGGGCCTCCCTTATATTTTCCTAGCACCTACCTAGGAGGGTGCTACACATGCATACTAGCACATTATATGACACTTACCTGCAAATGAAGCCCGCGTCATCCCCACTAGAGGTGGCATCCATCTTAACCCGTCTTCCTTCCGGGTCTGCTGACTCTGTTGTAAAGGAAGATGTGCAAACTTTGATGTGAGAGGAGCTGGTGATCTGCACAGAGAGCGGGACCCCTTTTTTATTAACAAGCGGGTTATCACCCTCTAGGCAATATCCTGATCTGTAGCTCCTCCTGCCCCCGGCCTTGCTTATAGGAAAACATTGTCGGAGATGTGGGAGACACTGGAGAGGACACACAGACAGAATCCTGCCTCTGCCCTGCCAAAGGTAGGACTACGTAGGGGAGGCAGATGGTAAAAGGGAGCACTGATTCGGGGGAAAAAAGGGGGGGGCATAACTGCATGGGGCACTGTGATGGGGGGGGGGGCTGTGATTGCTAGGGGCACTGTGACATAAAGAAGACTGCACTGTAATGATTACAGTGCCCCTTACATTACAGTCCCAGTGTCTGTGGGGAAAAAATTGGCTGCTCAGTCTAAAATTCCCAGGCCTATTTTTTGTATCCCATGCTGGGCCTGCAAGGGCCACTACAGTTATATACCAATTGTCAGAGTAGATTACAACTGTGTGGGAAAGTCAAAGTGGCCAATACACAGGTTTATTGTTCATCTCTAAAAGGAATTCTAATTTTAACAGGAGGTATTGTAGGTACCATGCAGATCATGTTAGAGTTCTTGAGATGTTTGTAAAGGCAAAATACCTTCGTTAGTTACCAAATAGTTAGTCTGGTTAAAAAAAGTCCATCTAGTTCAACCCAAACAAAAAAAAAAAATCCTACATTTCTTCAAGACATGCACACTTTACCCACAATGTATCATTTTTAAACCTGCTGCATGTACAAAAAAATAACTATTGATGTGCCAGAAATATTCTATGCTTCTCCTACCTTCTACGTTTGCATGACAACACAGTATGTCTGGCTCTGAATTCAAAAGTAATGGACGTTTTCAGCCCTAACTTTATTTCTGAAGCATTAAAGAAGAACTCAGACCCCTCCTCAGCTCCATTACCCTTTATCAAACAGATATAAAAAAAAATTGCTTTTACCTATATATCTAACAGTCCAAAAGGGGGAAAATAGGAGAAGTTCATTGTTAAATTTTACATACACTTTAAGGGCTAGTTCACACCGAAATGTAGTGTGGGAAACTTGTGTTACGTGTGCTTTTACTGCACATTAAAAACGCACTGGGTGTGCAATCTGCTGCGGGTATAAAATCCTAATGACACCCCAAATGCGGATCACAACTGTAGTGAGTTTGCCTGCACCAGATCGCATGGTACCGCAGTATCCTGCAATCTGGTTTCAATGCTTTTTTTTTTTTTTTTTTACAAGTATTTATTGCGCTACATTTTGTGTGCTCAGGTATGATTTCATCCAATTCAAATGAATGGGCTGAAAATCACACCCACACTGACTCTCGTGTTTCTGTGCAATTCAGGTGTGAAACAGCCCTAAAATCGTATGGGATTCAAACAGCTACCAAAAAAATGAATAATAACCCTTTGAAGGGAAGTCAGTGGCCAACTCAGTAATACCTGTTCAATCAGTCCACACAAGCCACAGCTCACCCTTGTGTGTATGTACGTATATATATATATATATGAATAAAACTCAACAAACACAATATAAACTGATTGTACAATCTCCTTTAAATCTACCAACAAGTGTGTAGTGCAAGAGTTTACATAAATGGAAATAATTGATTGGATAGATTGGGCAGGCCCCTTACATCGTTTTGGTAGATATAAAATTGATTGCAGAATGTTCAGTGAGCCTAGGATTAATCAACACTTCCAGGCTGGATAAAAGCTAAAAAATGTTTTATGCTGTAATTTAAAAACATTATTCATCCAATGTAAACTAATCGACTACCTGCTGAGGACACCTAAAAAAATGTAATTCTCAGATTTGTTCACCAATACATTGGCTATATGAAGACTTGTGTTCCATCTTTGATTAAACCTTGGAGGTATACTATTGTTATACAATAATGTATTTATCTTATCTTGGATCTCCCCTTCATGTATTTGGTATGATATCAATTTGTTTTTCAAGGCAAGGCCCTAAAATTGTATCTTGGGAAAGGATGGTCAATGCCGAAGATTAACCTCTGGAACAGACTCCAATGGTGTATAGGAATACTTTTGTACCTCGGCCAAATTTTCTCAATACTTACAAAGTTAGGAGGTCAGACGACCTCATTCTCCTTTTCCCCCATTCCCTTGGCTTCTTTTGTCTTACCCTACAGAGCCTTGGGTGCGAACTCCTTTGCTTTCTCCATATACCCTAATCCCTCCCATTATCTTTCCTTTTTTCCCTCCCACTATCCCCCCCCCTCTTTTTATTTCTTCCCCTTTATTCCCTTTCAACAATCTTTATGCAATAGAACGCATGTGTCAATGAGTCTATACTCCGCTTTGATTCATGGTAGTGATTTTCTTTTGAGAATTTTTTTTTCTTGGCAGTATGAATCTATAAAACATCCTGCATGACTACTTTCTAGCAGGAGCTAGTCTCATACAGAGTCAATTACCCCAGCGGTCCCCAACATTTTTGGTACTGGGGACCGGCTACATGAAAGAAAATTATGCCAAGGCCAGAAGGTGGGGGATGCATTTTTTTTGCTGGCAATTTGTAATGAGTAATGGCTGGTGTTGGTGCTTCAATCATCACGGCACCATGGTTGATATGGTGTCAGGATGATTGAAGCACATTATTTCTATTGTTACATTGTAATTTAGGATGAAATAGTTGAACTCACTATAATGCACAATCAGTGGAAGCCCTGAGTGTGTCACTTGCCATTATCACCTGCCACCAGATGCAGATTGTCACTTGCCTTTAGATGCAGCTTTTCCCTTGCCACGTCACCTGCCTTTAGATGCAGATTGTCACTTGCCATGTCACCTCCCTTCAGATTCAGCTTGTCACTTGCCATGTCACCTGCCTTCAGATGCAGATTGTCACTTGCCATGTCACCCGCCTTCAGATTCAGCTTGTCACTTGCCACGTCACCTGCCTTCAGATGCAGATTGTTTCTTGCTGTGTCACCTGCCACCAGATGAAACTTGTCATGTCAGCTGACACCAAATGCCAATTGTCACTTGCCACATCACCTGCCACCAGATGCGGATTGTCACTTGCCACATCATCTGCCACTAGATGAAGCTTGTCACTTGTCATCTAACCTGCCACCTAATGCGGTTTGTCACTTGCCACGTCACCTGCCACCAGATGTGGATTGTCACTTGCCACGTTGCCTGCCACAAGATGGGGATTGTCACTTGCCACGTCGCCTGCCACCAGATGCGGATTGTTACTTGCCATGTCACCTGCCATCAAATGCAGATTGTCACTTGGCAGTAGCTGTGTTCCAGAGTAAGGGTGGGCAGTAATCTCTCTGCTCGCTCACCCACCGGCCCGCTCACTGGCCTGCTTGCTTGCCTGCTGGCCCGCCACACTCGTGGCCCGGCTGCAGAGAGCCGGGTGGCAATAAAAGCAATAGGATCATATTGGTTGGCTCACTGGAGCACTGGGCTGTGGAGGGGTGGGAGGGGCTACCTCTGTCACCCAGCGGCTCGCTAAGAGTCTGAGCCAGGTGACGGTCCAGTCTTCTGGGTGGATCCCGACCATATGGTTGGGATTTTCAGAGCCTAAACTGGCTCTGCGATGTCAGCTGACAGCGTCTTTAGTCCACTGTCAGCTGAAAATAGCCTTCTCCTTTAATCTTTGGGAAAATGCAAAAAACTAAGATTATACATAAAATTGTGTGTTGTGTAAAGTGTTTTGATACATTAGAGGGATTCATATATTTGGGATTACATCATCAAAAATATGTTCTATTATATGATTTTCAAGGAGCAAGTAGAACACCATACATATTGCTCACTGCATTTCTCACCTGATGTCAGATAAATCACATAATTTATATTGCAATTAGCATAAGCATTTGTCCCAAACTCTTTACCCAAAATACATTTTGAGCTTTTATTAAGCCTGGAAGTGCAGATTATGAATGACCAGTTATACCTGTGTCTCTTGTAGAAAAACATGATGCACAATTCCATTTTGTCATAGTCATGTTGGCAACATAATCAGATGTTTACAGCTTATTCTACCGCAGATGAACAGGTACAAAGAATTTTTCCGGTATCGCAGGTTAGAAGCTTCCTGATGAATCCTACAACCTTTAATGATACCAATGGAGTGTAACCTCATTAAGCAAACGCCTACAGGAGCACACCCCTGGGATGGGAAGTACCTGCAGACAATGAAGAACCAGAGAAGTGTGTACACAGTGCAATCTGCTCTTTCCTCATTCCTAGAAGCTTGCTTGGTGACCACTGGTGTGTCCCATAAAAATAGGCAATATTCATCTCTAGTTCCATAAGGCTGGGATATCACTTCTATTTCAAAACTGAAGTCTACTTACATTTTGATATGATCAGTGATTTTCCAGACAGTGAGTGCAATGAGAACCTACAATTCTGAAAACCTTATGTTTAGTTAAAGGACATCTGATTCTTAAACTGAAATATGCATATTGTAAATTTTTACTATGTTTCTAGTATGCCAGTTAGTGGTGGTACTGAACAAAAACAGTAAACAAAACAAATACTGAAAGTAGCACATGAAAAGTGGATTTTTGTAAGATCTTACCATAAAATCCTTTTCTCTTAAGCTCATTGACAGACGTAGTCCTCCTTGATTAATATAAACTCGGGTTATACTGCCCTCTACAGGAGTAGGACTAGACAGGAAAGAAAACGTTCTGGCCAGGCCTTAGGGGCAGTCCCAGAGGGTATATCCTCTCTCTCTCTGCTACAGCAAATCAGTTATGTCACAAAGCAGTGTTTAGAGAATTTAACCCAACCCAACTCAAAAACAGAGGGGCGGGTACTACGTCTGTCAATGAGCTTAAGAGAAAAGGATTTTACGGTAAGATTTTACAAAAATCCACTTTTCTCTGTCGCTCATTGACAGACGTAGTCCTCCTTGATTAATATCAACTCGGGACGTCCCAAAGCAGTACCACAAATGAGGGGTGGGAAAATGGAAATCAAAATCCAATCTAGAAGGCCCAACCGGTGCCAACTAGAAGTTTTAAAGGCTCATCAATCAAAGGATGACACTCAACTGAAATTCCAACGGAAAAAAACCCTCGAGGTAGACCACCGGTCTCCTCAAATTGCGGCCTGCAAAACCTTGCGGCCAAATGAGGCATCCGCCGATGCCATCACATCAACTTTATAACATTTTGTAAAGGTATGCACCGACGACCAGGTACCCGCCTTGCACACCTGGACCACTGACGCCTGATGGCGGTAGGCCCAGGAAGTACTGAGCGCTCGAGTGGAGTGCGCCTTAACAGGGAACGGAGGATTCCAACCCCTAATCGAATAAGCCTGTACCACCGTCTGTCTGATCCATTTGGAGATAGTCGCGGCAGATGCAGGCAACCCCTTTCTGGGGCCATCCGTGATCACAAAAAGTGAATCCGTCTTACGGAACGATTCCGTAGCCTTCAGGTATACCCTGATTGCCCGAACCACATCCAAGGAATGCAACGCATATTCCCAAGGATGATTGGGCTGAGGACACAAGGAAGGTAGCACAATATCTTCATTCAGATGAAAGTCTGAAACCACCTTAGGAAGAAAGGATGGCTTCGGATGAAGAACTACCTTATCCCTATGAACCACAAGATATGGGGAATGGCATGATAATGCAGCCAGTTCTGACACCCTGCGTGCAGAAGTGATAGCCACCAAGAAGGCCACCTTCTGGGATAATGTAAGCAAGGGAATCTCCCTGATATTTTCAAAGGGAGGTTTCTGCAGAACCGACAAAACCAAATTAAGATCCCAGGGCGGTAAGGGCGCGCGGACTGGCGGAGCCAAGTGCCGCACCCCCTGGATGAAATTCCGCACCAAGGAATGAGTAGCCAAAGGCTTCTGAAAGAAGATTGCTAATGCTGAAACCTGACCCTTGATAGTGCTCAAGGATAGTTTCTGCTCAACCCCCTTTTGCAGAAAAGCCAAGATTCGGGTCACCGAATAGGTACATGGGGGAAATCCCAAAGATTCACACCACGCAATATAAGTCTTCCATGTGCGATAATAGACTTTCCTGGAAGTCGCTTTCCTTGCTTTAATTAGAGTAGGAATAACTGAAGCTGACAACCCTCTGTCCTTCAGTACCTGGGTCTCAATGGCCAGGCCATTAAAACCAGCGACTGTAAAGCACAATGGAAGATCGGTCCTTGAGACCGCAGATCCTCCCTGAGAGGAAGTCTCCAAGGAGCGTCCGCGACTAGCCTGTCCAAGTCGGCGTGACCGGCTTGACGAGGCTAGCCTAGAATTTCCAGGATAACTGGAGTTCCCTCCATCTCTATCCTGCGGAGAAATCTCAGCAGCCATCTGAGAGGAGGGAAGACATATAGTAGCTGACACTGCCTTTACAGGCCGTTCAGCGCGTCTGCTGCGTCCGCTAGAGGATCGCGGGCGCGTGTTACCAACCTCCGCGCCTTCCTGTTGAGCCGATATGCCAACAGATCCACCTCCGGGATGCTCTGATGAAGACACAGATGGTGAAATCCTTGGTAATCGACCTAAGTCATCACCATGATATTGTCTGACTGGATCCGAACCGGGCTGCCCTAGAGCTGCTTGGTCCAGGCAATCCGACAAAGTCTGATCGCTCTCTGTTCCCACACATTTATCAGAAACTTGATTCCTATCAGGAGTGATGATTTCTCCTGTTTGAGCACTAGAGACCGAAGTCACCAGACTAGAGGCTCCTTGGTCCGCTTGCTCAACCGGATCCGATTCCTGGAGGGAACTGAGAATGATCTTTGGAAAAGGTAAAGAAAATGATCTGCTCAGGGAACGGGAACTACCGCTCCCTGTAGCACCTAAATGTTGGAAGGGAAGAATCGCACCGGTAGCAGTGATCGACACTCGATCTGGTATCCTGATCCTAACTAGACAGAAAAAAACTGATTTGCTGTAGCAGAGAGAGAGAGGATATACCCTCTGGGACTGCCCCTAAGGTGTGGCCAGAACGTTTTCTTTCCTGTCTAGTCCTACTCCTGTAGAGGGCAGTATAACCCGAGTTGATATTAATCAAGGAGGACTACGTCTGTCAATGAGCGACAGAGAAACAATGGTGTGGACATTCCAGTACACCACTTCTTTATAAATAGGCCCCAAAGAGAGGAGGGTCACATAATTTAAAAAACAGGAGGCTGCAGTCCTGGTCCATAACATACTGAGGAACCACTCCTATTTGAGTTGAAGTGGTGGTCTCTCTGCAGCAGGGGCAGACTGGCAACTTTTGGCCCAGGAGGTAAGTACAAACCAGAGGCCGCAGCAACTCTGCCCCCCTCCCACTCTTCCTCTTCCTGTCCTCTTCCTGACCCCCATTCCAAGCTGAAGCCCTGCTCCAGATACTCTCCACTTACAGGCTGAATCTGGGTTCCCGAACTGGCCAGCAGAGGGGCGGTTGGGGGAAGCTGGGACAGCTCGGTCAGGGCTGGCCAGGGGAGAAGAGTCTCCAGTGGGGCATGGAGCCGGCTTCTGCTCAGACACAGTTTACACCATCTATGCTGGGGGGAGGCCTGCGCTCTGTCCTTGTCTTTAACCTGCACTCAGTAGGTCAGCGGCAGGGAGTTTTTACTTCTCTTCACCAGGAATCCTTTAGGCATGTCTGTGGCAGGAGTGGTGCAGACTTTTTACAGGGCATCAGAGCGGCCCAGGGGGCAATTGCCCCCCTGCCGCTTGGCCCAGTCCTCCCCTGCTCTGCAGTGGTCCTCCGAGTTAGGGGTTTCAATCAGGCAATATGAGATTTGCTGATTGGAAAGTGTTAAATCTGACTGAGCAGAGATGATGTGTCTGACTGCTGCAGAAAAACCACTGCTTTCATGTAGAGCAGGGGTCTTCAGATTCTGCAGCTAGCACTGGAGAACAATTAATATACTATGAAACTTCTGGAATTCTTGTTTTCCCCCTTCTTACTCCCTCTGCCTAGCTATACCGAGATAAAGAAGAAGCTGGCAGGTATCTGATGCTTGTCCAAAAAGACACTCCACAGAGAGAAGGCCATGTAGCAAACCCCCTTAGCTGCAAGTAAACTGGGATCCCCCACCCTGCACAGCCAGGCACATTGAATCTTCACAGGCACACTTGAGCCAGAGAACACTCCCTGACTTTGTTTTTCTTTTGGTTTATTGAGGGTAATAAATTGGATAGGGATGGGAGGTTATTGAATGCCAATTTGACTTTAACAACAAACTTCAGGGACAACTCTATAAATCCTATATACAGTCTCTACAAATGGCCCATTACAGGCAGGAACCCGAGGCCCCTTAGTTGTGTAGCAAAATTTTAGTGTCCAGCTTGCATCACTCCTGTGACTACTGATCCCAGCACCACCTCTTCAGGCACTGCTAACCCACCTGGATCTAGCTGCTTTTTCACTAGCCCTCCAGGCTAACTTCTACCGCAGTCCTTAAGACTGACACTCACCAGCCCACCCAGCTGACTCTCAGGAAATCTCCCAGACGTGCTGACCTGCTCCTGCTGTCCTCCCAAGCCTCCTGGAAGAGCTTCCTCTGTGTGTTTTGGCAGGATCATTCCAGCACCCAAGCCCTGGCCCGAGGTCACCCCCCCCCCCCCCCAGACTATTGGGCACCTTCAAGGGCCACCGACAGTCTCCTCAACACTCCATATCCATCTTCCACCCGACTGCCCCCTGCTAGTCTTTTACTGGGTATTGGCTGAGGCCCTCATAAATATTCCAAGTGGCTCCTCCTAACCTCCATCCACTTTCTCGAACATTCCAGTGTCCCAGAAAACAGGGGGAGGCACCACAGAAGCTGCTAGGATGAGGCACTAAACCCTGACCCAGATTCCCAGCAAAGGCTTGGCCCTGAGCCAAACTGACATTTTCCTACACTAACAGCTAACCTATTATATCTAGCATAAATACTAGAGCATACTTGCCAACTGTCCCTTTTTTCCTGGGACAGTCCCTGGAAATAGGAGCCTGTCCCAGGTAATTTATATTGTCCCTGGAAGCGCCTGTTAATCGGGCCGCCCATAAATGTTACGCAGAAGTAGTGCAGCTAAATGGCAGAATTATTCCAACTCTGCTACTGTGGCCTTAAAGCGGAGTTCCAGCCTTTTCACTCACCTGTCCCACAGTCCAGCGATGCGGCCGCCCGAAGCCTCGATCCTCTTCCCTCTGGTCTTGGCGGCGCCGGCATCACTGGTGTGGGCACCCAGCTGTGACAGTTTGCAGCTTCACAGCCGGGTACGCACTGCACATGCGTGAGTTGTTATGCGCATCTTGATTGGCCGGCAATCTTCTGGGACCTCTGACATGTCCAAGAAGATTGCAGGGAGGGAGGGGGAGAGGAGAACTTCCGTTCAGGGCGCCGCGGCGCTCCGAGCGGAAGTGGGAGCGGGTACCTGTCAAAACTTGGTACCCGCTCCCCCCCCAAAAAAAATGACATGCCAAATGTGGCATGTCAGGGGGTTATTACTACCTAAAACGGAAGTTCCACTTTTGGGTGGAACTCCGCTTTAAGTTTGAAATTGCCTTTTTCATTTCCTGTAATTCTCTCTATATTAAGTAGACTCTATAATCTGATAATTTGGCGAGATTAATTATGCAGAGTGGGCGGAGCTTCAGGGAAGTGGGTGTGGTAATTGATAGCTGTGCTGCAAAGTGTCCCTGGAAATTTTTTTTAAATGTTGGCAACTATGCTAGAGGGTGCTAAACCAGCAAGCAGATCAGTTCTGCCCTACTACTTGCACTTTTCTCTCCCCCTAGTGAGCACTTTCTGATCTCAGATAGAGAGAGGAGAACAAGCAGTGCCATGAGTTTCTATAGATTGCTGTATCACTCCCTTCCCATCAACAACGTGTCAGTTGTACGCTGTCACTATCCCTGTGGGACCTCTGATCATGAGGTGCCCTGTGCACCATGTATAGTTGTTCAGGTCCACTGAGTTGTCATTTCATATAGGAAGAATGGAGCACACTACAATTTTGCTACATCAAGTTATTTTTCTATACTTGCAGCATGTTTAATAGGATAAAAAAGTGCAATGTGGAAATGTGCATGTATTGCAGATATGTACTAATATGGTTTTCTACACTTCAATAATGCCACGAGAGCTGCCTGACCTTTACCAGTCATATAGACCACAGGACCTAAAGTTCGTTCCCTATTCTTACAGAAAAATCCAAGCAGCTATAGTCAGATAGTAGTTGTCAGCAATGCTGGCTCTGTGCAGGAAATCCATCTCAGCATGACATGAAGAGGAGGAGATGGGAAGGATAATGACATTGGCAATTGGCGAGGATAATGCCAGGGGAGTGGGAGGAATAATGACAAAACAAAACTCGCATACTGACAGCGAGCTGAGCACTAACTCTCCAGAGACACCTGTCTGACTTTTTCACAGAGCTGCAAAATGTCAGCCTAGCTCTGGGAGAGGAAAATCTCAGAGGCGGAGAGCCGGTATAGAGTGTCACCCACATGTTATTCCCAGGAAGCCATGCTTTCCTACACAGGGCCATGTGGGATATGACAGTGCTGTGAAGGTCACTATCTTCAAAAAGGCAGATGGGGATATCAACAGGCTTCCTGGGAGTTTAACCTTTACATAGCCAGACTAACACATACATGCACTTGCAAATACAAATGCCTTTTGGTTTTCAGTACTACAGTATGCAGACAATACTTCTATTCCAGGTTCAGCAAAGCAAAGCTTTATTTTGTAAATTTGTTTCTTTTACAATAATTTTTTTGAATTTTTTGGTGCTATTTAAATTGTTTATTAGTCTTACGCTGGTCATGACTATTGCAACTACATTGAATCAACGAAGATGAACTATTGTATTGTCAAATCTATTATCTTGGACTAAACTACAGGATGGATCCACACTGACGAGCAGTTCCCAATACCCTCTATTGTTCCCTCTACATCCATGTTCCTCTACCATTCTTTTTTCTCTTTCTTTATTTATTTATTTTGTTTTTTTTACCCATTTACTCCTTACTTAGACCCCATTTCATTATAGATAATTTGTGACTTTATTTCGAAAATAAGTCCCGTTCACACTGGGGCAACTTGTCAGTCGCGCTCCATTCAGTGCAATGGAACCATTCTAATTGGAGCAACTCAAGTCGCTTCGACTTAGAAAAAGGTTCCTGTACTACTTTGGGGGTGACTTGCATTGACTTCTATTAGAGAAGTCCTTTGCAAGCCCCGCTGAAGTTGCGCTGCACAGGGCGGCTTCAGAGTCGGGCAACTTTGAAGCTGCCCCAGTGTGAACCCAGCCTAAAGGTCTGCTTTCCCCAGGACTGTGTTTTATATTGTTACATTAAAAACAACAAAACCTGTCCAGTCTTATAACCTTTTTTTTTTTTGTTGTTGTGCCCCAATTCCAACAACTGGTATTCCTACAATGAGTCCCAGGGCCAGGACAAAGAGTGGGCGGGAAGAGCGGTTGCCCTGGGCACAATGGTTTGCTGTAGGGATGGGGGCACTTTCCTTCTGTTCCAAGGCTGACAGGAGTAGTAAGGGCAGCAGTGATTGTAACAAGTGAGTGGATGCTGGGTGTAGGATCCCCTAAGCTTGCACATCATAAATGGGGGAGGGGGGTGCAGTTTGGAATCTTTGCCCTGGGAGCTGGATGACCTTGTCCCAGCACTGATGAGTCTTTATACAGTTTCTTACATATTGTTTTTTAATTATTGTTTCTGTGCATCCTTTGAGCTCTTGGATACCTAAACAACACATTTTACCAGTTTGCATCATTTGAAATATTGTAAATAAATTCAATTCAGCAACCTGATCTCTCAGTTGGTTATAATAATTTGAGAGTAAAACTAGTTGACTGGCTCCAGATGGAAATTTTTTGTCCATCGCTAATTTTAAATACATTTATGTACAATCATTTTTCTGTGTGTGCAATAAATACCTGATTTGGGCTGGATTTAGGCTTTTGTAATCTTGGTATGTTGTAAAGTATATATATGGATACTCAATACCAAAGGATCTGTGAAGCTTTTCTCTCTGTCTAAGTCAATAAGAATGCAAATGGAGCTTGAAGAAGCTTTATTCAATTCAGGAGATCAAATGCAGGTTAGAAGCACCCATGAAGAACTAAGTAGCATCTCAAACAAGCTGATCTCAAATAAAAGCTAAATGCATCAGAAAATATGCTGCATTTTGCCATCTACACAAGCAGGTAAGACAGTAGTCTCCAAAAATGCAGCACTTTGTTTCTCTTTATCCAGCCCTTGTGAAACTATTCCTCTAACTGACATCAACAACGAGACACCATTCCTTCCACTGACTCCAACATTGGGCCACTATTCATTTTACTGACACCAACAATGGGGCTCTAATCCTTTCACTGACACCAACGATGGGGCACTATTCTTCCCACTGACCCCAACAATGGGCCACTTTTCCTCTGACACCAATGATGGGGTACTATAAACGACAACAAAACAAGGGCGCACCGGCCTAGTGCATTATCTTTTAGACAGGTTTATTAAAATAATAGATTAAAAATACTCACAAACGAGTTTCTTGATAAAAAGCACATCAAATAGAATAAAATCCTCAGCAACAAGATCGGGATTGAATCGTCCCCTGAAGCTGTGCATGCTTACGCGTTTTGAGGCAGTGCCTCTTCCCCAGAGCCCCCCAATGATGGGGTACTGTTCCTCCTCTTACTGAGGGTGGGAGTAATTTTCTTACTCTCACTGAAAACCATGCCTAAGGTACAGTATTGTTTATTACCACTGAGGCAGGGCATTTTCTGTTCCCTCTGGCCACAGTTTAGCCCTCCTAAAGTCTGAAGGACAGTAATCTGGCCCTTTATTTGGAAAATTTGGAGACTCCCGACTTAAGAGATTGTTATTGCCACTGAGAGTTTATGGGTAGAGTGGTAGATAACCATGGCCGGTAGCCGACCATGCACGAAGCAAATTTGTTTCCTGAAACCACGGGTTGCAGGAAAGAAATTCACTTTATTCCCCCATCAACACAGACAGTGTTGAAGCGGGAATCCCTCCTGCTGTGCCATTGTCTTCTCCTGGCAAGGGGAGCGGGGGAGGGCGGGGGAAGCCATCCCTGCTGGGAGAAGACATTGATTATTGCTAGCGGCTGCTACAGATACAATGGCAGAAGAATCCAGCAGGCTGCTTGTACCCATATTGATTGATTGATTGATCAACTTGTTACATTCAGCCTGCCAATTAATGGTTTGAATCCCGGCTGTTCCTGCTGAACCAGCCAACATTCGAACCGTGTATGGCCGGCTTAAATGCAAGTGAAACTCGTGTATAAGGTGGACACCAATCCCAGCAGCTGACACTTCACTTTCAGTTACAACCATTATCTACAGTTCTGTAAGGTTAGAATGATAAGGAAAAAGGATAATACGTCAACCCTGGTATGCCTACTATTCCTGGATTTCATATTTGAGCCTTTGCTGCAACACATTGCCTGTTTCGTCTTATACATTTTACCAATGAGTATAAATAAGAAATTACATACATTTCAATTCATATACTAAACATGACAACATACAGTAAACAGTTTGGTAACAGCTGGAAATCCAAGCTGCGTGCACTCCTCACCCCAAGATAAATTAATATTCTTTGGTAGTCAGCTAGTATTTTATTACCCGCCCTGTCTCAGGAGTTCTCTAAGCCACAACCTCTCAGGAAATAACCATGATATGAAGGTCACAGTTCAGGAGATGCAAAGACACAGTTTTGCTTTGTACTGGATTCCTTACATCTGTTTACCCACCACAAGGCAGAGATCCTGTCTGATTTATGACCCCAGGTACAAACACATCGCTGTTCTGTAAAAGCAAAGAATTATGGCATGAGAGCAGACGCAACAACATAATGTCCAGTCACAGGCCCGGGGAAGTAAACTAGACACAATTTATTGTGTATCATAGCAACTCTGGTGACATCACAATCAAAACACAAAACTTTCTTCTGTTCCTACCTGATTCTTACTAGGACTTTCAGGTGTCTCTTCATGAAAAATACGTACTCATTCCATCTATCAGCTCTGTGAATCCCGTGATATTGTCCTGTAATATTTCTAAACACTTATGAGGATATTGTAACACTGTCAGAAAAGAGCTGGGCAAAAATTGTGAACTAAAATAGCCATACATACAACGCAGAATGGTTAGCACGGCTATGAAGAGGGAAGCATACCTAGACATCTAAAACTCTCAAACTGCTTCATGTACAGAAGTATATGGGCTGTTTTTATTTTAAATTATTTTTTTATGTTAAACTTTGGTAATATTTAGATTTGTAACAAGCCTAGATTTACTATTGCTTGCTGACGTTTGATGATGAAGCTTAAAGTAAACTTTATACAATTTTAAAATTCTGATTTGAAGCACTCTTCACAAGATGTCCACTTTTACCTTCCCTTGTTATAAAAGGCCTTCTGTGCCATTCTCTGGCTTAAGGCCCGTGCGCACTTGACGGAAATCAGACGAAATATCCTCCGGTTTTTCTCTCTCTTGCTCAGCGTTCATTACCGTTTTTAGTTGACAGTGTATAAATGTTCACAAAATTTCTCGCCCGATTTTTTTTTTTTCTGGGACATTTGTTCCCAGACTTCCGGGTTGTCAGCAACTTCAGATCATGCGTGGTCTTTTGTATCCGATTCTTCACGGACGTACTGCAAACACATTAAACAAAAATTGGTCGTCTGGGGACGGACGATAAAAATTTTGGTTTGTCCCTCCGTTTTTTTTTCGTTTAAAAATGTCGGCATTGGCTGCTGAAAGTTGTGTACTCACTAGCCGAAAATCATACGATTTTACCGCGGACGGAAATTTTCGGCAGATTTTCTACTAGTGTGTACCCAGAGTTGTATAAAGTACTCGAAACCCATACTTGAGTAAAAGTATAAGTGCTCGATCAAAAAGTGACTTGAGTAGAAGTGGAAGTGCTTGATCAAGAAGTGACTTGAGTAGAAGTACTAAAGTATTCAACATTTTTTGTACTTAAGTATTGCAAGTAGTTTTTTTTTTAATTTTGCTACTCAAGTACTGAAAGTAAAAGTACCAGTAGTTTTGAAAATTATTTTCGTATGTGCTGATAATACACATGTTTTGAGCTTCATGAAACCTGCCATCTACTGTTCTGGCAGTGTTAATTTTTATAATAGTAACGAGTAACTATGCAGCACAAAAAAAAATATTGGAGTAGAAGTATTGAAATCATCGGAAAAATGTAGTGAAGTAAAAGTGGAAGTAGGAGAAAAAAATTCTACTCTAGGAAAGTACAGATACCGCCTTTCAGTACTTAAGTACAGTAGTGAAGCAGTTCTACTTAGTTACTATACATCTCTGTGTGTACCCCACTTTAGTTTCACTTTGCTATTGGGGCCTGACTTTCTCTGACTTGAAGGAGCGAAACTCCACCTACCACCATCCCCCTGTGCAGGGAAAGTTCCTAGATTGGTCACTGAGGCAGTTTCATTACACACTGGAATGGGAGTTGACACAGCTTAGCCATAAATGTCAGAGGAAGTCAGGCTTCAGTAACAATTCAAACTTGAATCAGTATGGGAGTCCTTCATTGACACAAAAGAGTTTTTAGATCAGCTTTTCTCAACTAGGGTTCCTACAGAGATGCTAGGGGTTCCATGATGGATTGACTTCCCAATTGATCATGTCTGCATAATTATAAATCACTAGGCAGAGCCAGTAGATCCTCTACTTTTGCTCCCAGATAAGTAACAAGTAAAACAAATGATCCTTTTAGGTGAACATACATTGTATGAAATTCAGCTGGTTCTGCGGGGCCTGGCCAAATTTCGATCCAATAATGGGCATTTCAGCTTGAGAGAAGTTGATCTAATGATCAGCTTTTCTTAAACAGTAATGTTGGAAAGTTTTCATTCGATCAACGCCTGTAATCAATTGGCTGCAGGGCTGGCTGATGAAAAAAAAACAATCTATCTATAGTGAGCTTAAGGGATGGCATTTTCACAATGACCATCAATGTCAATCCTTCTAGCCACCAATGCAAGGGTGCCCACAATGATCCAACTTGGAAGTCAAATACTCTAGGAATGCTACAATCTTTATTTTTTTTTATTTATTCGATCTACAACATCTAATTGATTAAGCTAATGTACTGTGAGCTGCTGATGATATAAATTGTAGCAGGGGTTTTGAAAGGTGATGTGAAAACTATTTCAAGGGTTCTTCAGGGGATAAAGGTTGAAAAAGGCTGGCCTAGATGTTTTAAACAAACTCTATGTTGATAACTAGTATTATAGCAGGTAACCCCTTGAACCACTTCACGCAAAATTAAGCCATACCTTTATTATTCGGTTTTAGTTATATTACGGTGGGGTTAAAACCTTTATTAGGTATATGTGCTGTCTGTGTACCATTGGGGGAATTGCCCTTGACTTTTTGTCCTTCGAGGCACAACAGAGAGTGAGAAGAAATCTTTCAAAGTAAGGGAAATTCTTCTTTTAGACAGTTGTCACATTACCAGGTATCCCCATGGTGAAGATTTCCCATCACCTATTGTTCTGGTAATAACTCTAAAGTTTTGGGTTTCCCATCACTTTTCGCCTCGGTGACACTATTACAAATAGAGTGGTGAATCCCTCCAAAGCTGGGATAGACATACATTTTGAAGGGTAAATAAAAAAAAAAACAAAAAAAACAATAACGAACCCTTATCTTTATGTAAAATAGTAGGTTTTCCATCCACAGTCCTCTTGAAACTATATAACATTATGCTACACTATACCCAATATAATTATATTGTACTATATGATTGTTAACAAAATCATTCAAACAAGTCCTTCTAAAAGCACCCAATATGCTTTTATCTAAACGTTACTTTATTTGTTTGCCTTTTCCTGCAATATATGATATGATGTATTGTTCTGCTATCCACTAACAAAAAAGTTTTGAAGAAAGTCAAATCAGATAGGGACACAAGAGAAGCTTTTGGATAATGTCAGCCATGGGACAGAAATGGATGTAAATCTCATAATTTGCAGTTGTTACCAGAACAGTAGGTCAGGAGATATATTCTAAAAGCTACCCCTTTCTTGGTAACAACGGTGAAATTTAAACTGTCTACAGAGAGAATGTCCAGGTATCTAGGACGGGAAGAAGGGCAGAGGGATCCAACAGGAAAATATCAACCTTTCAGAGGTCCTATCCATTTATCACTCTAAAACAATAAGCAAGTCTTAGATAGAGGACCTGTGGATTTTCATCCTCTGCTGTGCATATCCACCTTTCAACTAAACCTAACATTTCAGCACCCTACAATATAAAATACCATTACTTGCAATACACTTCACATAGTTGGAAGACCCCAGGAATGTGTTCATAACTGATTAGCTCATGCCACGTTTCTCTCATATACTTGTTCCTTCAGCATTGTCCACCACTTGCTGTGAAATAAAACTGTCCAGTTTATGGAAACATTCAACACTGAAGCAGTGAGTTTACCTTATTGACCTAATATTGTTTTCAGTCGGAGAATAAAAAGGCAAAAAATCTATGAGCTACAGAGAAATCTGCATGCAAACTAGAGGCATTTGTATCCAAATTGCTGTAATTCCAGTGCAATCCTTGTCAATTCCTGTTATCTACAGTCCACCTTGTTGGTGGGTACATTTAAATCTCTTCCAAAGGCTCCAATGACGGACCCTGCCAGGTTCTCCTGCGCCTTCGTAAGTAGCGAATGGCAGAGACAGCACCAATGTTTGCAACTAGAGCTAGAAAACAAATATTAAAGGAGGGATGTAAGAATATTACATGTTGAGTCATATGACACATTATGACACTAAGAAAATATATTTATTTTTTCAGTTGCTACATGTCAGATTCAGTGATCTAAACTACATACAGGCGCATTTCATAAAATTAGAACGTAATCAAAAAGTTAATTTATTTCAGTAATTCAATTAGAAAAGTGAAACTCATATATTTTATATAGATGCGTTACACACAAAGTGATTTATATATTTCAAGCATTTCTTTATTTTAATTTTGATGATTATGGCTTAAAGCTAGTAAAAACACATAATTTAGTAACTCAGAAAATTAGAATATATATATATATAAGACCAATAAAAAAAAAAAAAGAGTTTATAATACAGAAATGTTGGCTTACTGAAAAGTATGTCCATGTACAGTATAGTATGCACTCAATACTTGGTTGGGGCTCCTTTTGCATTAATTACTGCATCAATGTGGTGTGGCATGGAGGCGATCAGCCTGTGGCTCTGCTGAGGTGTTATGGAAGCCCAGGCTGCTTTGATATCGGTCTTCAGCTCGGCTGCATTGTTGGGTCTGGTATCTCTCATCTTCCTCTTGACAATACCCCACAGATTCTCTGTAGGGTTTAGGTCAGGCGAGTTTGCTGGCCAATCAAACACAGTGATACCATGATCATGAAACCAGGTATTGGTACTTTTGGCAGTGTGGGCAGGTGCCAAGTCCTGCTGGAAAATGAAATCAGCATCTCCATAAAGCTGGTCAGCAGTGGGAAGCATGAAGTGCTCTACAGGGCTGCGCTGACTTTGGACTTGATAAAACACAGTGAACCAACACCAGCAGATGACATGGCACCCCAAATCATCACTGACTGTGGGATATTTTGCATTTCATTTGGAAATCAAGGTCCTAGAGTTTGGAGGAAGAGTGGAGACACACAGAATACATGTTGCATGAGGTCCGATATGAAGTTTCCACAGTCAGTAATGATTTGGGGAGCCATGCCATCTGAAGGTGTTGGTCCACTGTGTTTTATCAAGTCCAAAGTCAGCGCAGCCCTCTACCAGGAAATTCTGGTGCACTTCATGCTTCCCTCTGCTGACCAGCTTTATGGAGATGTTGATTTCATTTTCCAGCAGGACTTGGCACCTGCCCACACTGCCAAAAGTACCAATACCTGGTTTAATGATCATGGTATCACTGTGTTTGATTGACCAGCCATCTTGCCTGACCTAAACCCCATAGAAAATCTGTGGGGTATTGTCAAGAGCAGGGATCCTCAAACTACGGCCCTCCAGCTGTTGTGGAACTACATATCCCATGAGGCATTCTAAAACGGACATTTGCAGACTTGACTAGGCATGATGGGATTTGTAGTTCCTGAACATCTGGAGGGCCATAGTTTGAAGAACCTTGGTCAAGAGGAAGAAGAGAGATACCAGACCCAACAATGCAGACGAGCTGAAGACCGCTATCAAAGCAACCTGGGCTTCCATACCACCTCAGCAGTGCCACAGGCTGATCGCATCCATGCCACACTGCATTGATGCAGTAATTAATGCAAAAGGAGCCGTGACCAAGTATTGAGAGCACACTATACTGTACATGAACATACTTTTCAGTAAGCCAACATTTCTATATTAAAAAAAACATTTTTTTAATGCTTTTTTTAATGGTTTTAGGTAAGATTCCAATTTTCTGAGATACTGAATTTTGGGTTTTTACTAGCTGTAAGCCATAATCATCTAAAATAAAAGAAAGAAATGCTTGAAATATATCACTCTGTAACACATCTATATAATATTTTCACTTTTTGAATTGAATTACTAAAATAAATTATTCTTTTGGTGATATTCTAATTTTTTGAGATGCACCTGTCTATAATTTATATTTATCTGAGGTTTAAAAATACAGTAGATATAAAATCCTATACTCAACAAATAAACCTGATTTAAATCCTTTATCTAAAGCACATGTTGTCAAACTACTTTGAGTGGGACCTGACATCAAACCCTAATGACCTCCAAACTTCATCCTTTGCAAACATCACCTCAGGACTAATTGTTTTGTTAAATGTGATTCTTAATTGAACTTACAATATCTCACAAAAGTGAGTACACCCTTCACATTTTTGTAAATATTTTATTATATCTTTTCATGTGACAACACTGAAGAAATTACACTTTGATACAATGTAAAGTAGTGAGTGTACAACGTGTAAATTTGCTGTCCCCTCAAAATAACTCAACACACAGCCATTAATGTCTAAACCGCTGGCAACAAAAGTGAGTACACCCCTAAGCTAAAATGTACAAATTAACCCCAGTGTCAACATTTTGTGTGGCCACCATTATTTTCCAGCACTGCCTTAACACTCTTGGGCATGGAGTTCACCAGAGCTTCAAAGGTTGCTACTGGAGTCCTCTTCCACTCCTCCATGATGACATCATGGAGCTGGTGGATGTTAGAGACCTTGCCTCCACCACCTTCCATTTAAGGATGCTCAATAGGGTTTAGGTCTGGAGACGTGCTTGGCCAGTCCTCCACCTTTACCCCCAGCTTTTTTAGCAAGGCGGTGGTCATCTTGGAGGTGTGTTTGAGGTCGTTATCATGTCGGAATACTGCTCTGCGGCCCAGTCTCCGAAGAGAGGGGACCATGCTTAGCTTCAGTATGTCACAGTACATGTTGGCATTCATGGTTCCCTCAATAAACTGTGGCTCCCAAAGTGGCAGCAGCAGTCATGCAGCCCCAGACCATGACACTCCCACCACCATGCTTGATTGTAGGCAAGACACACTTGTGTTTGTACTCCTCACCTGGTTGCCGCCGCACACGCTTGACACCTTCTGAGCCAAATACGTTTATCTTGGTCTCATCAGACCACAGGGCATGGTTCCAGTAATCCATGTCCTTAGTCTGCTTGTCTTTAACAAACTGTTTGCGGGCTTTCTTGTGCATCATCTTTAGAAGAGGCTTCCTTCCGGAATGACAGCCATGTAGACCAATTTGATGCAGTGTGTGGCGTATGGTCTGAGCCCTGATAGGCTGACCCCCCACCCCTTCAACCTCTGCATTAATGCTGGCAGCACTCATACGTCTATTTCCCAAAGACAACTTCTGGATATGACGCTGAGCACATGCACTCAACTTCTTTGGTCAACCATAGTGAGGCCTGTTCTCAGTGGAACCTGTCCTGTTAAACTGCTATATGGTCTTGGCCACTTTGCTGCAGCTCAGTTTTAGGGTCTTGGCAATTTTCTTATAGCCTAGACCATCTTTATGTGGAGTGACAATCCTTTTTTTTAGATACCCAGAGAGTTCTTTGTCATGAGGTGCCATGTTGAACTTTCAGTGACCAGTATGAGATAGTGAGAGCGATAACACCAAATTGAACACACCTGCTCCAGGGAGGCAAAATGGCTAATTTGGACATTTTCACTTAGGGGTGTACTCACTTTTGTTGCCAGCAGTTTAGACATTATTGGCTGTGTGTTGAGTTATTTTGAGGGGACAGCAAATTTACACTGTTAAACAAGCTGTACACTCACTACTATACATTGTAGCAAAGTGTCATTTCTTCAGTGTTGTCACATGAAAAGACATAATAAAATATTTGCAAAAATGTGAGGTGTGTACTCACTTTTGTGAGATACTGTATGTACACTTTTTATATTAATGTCAATGTAATCTGAATTCCAGGCAAACAGCTAAGCACAAGCCTAAAATACATATAAGGGAGTTCTTTAACCTGATAAAGGATTTGCATTTCTCCCTCTTCTGAAATTTACTCAGCTCTGTCACACAGCACAGCCCTGACTGAAAGGGGAGAAGACTAGAGTTTTCTCTTCTGCAATTAAAGAGCAACTCAATTTTGCAAAATATCCTGACGGGTAGGCATTTTATGATAAAAGAGACTCTGTGAGCATCCACAATAGGAGCAGATGTGAAAGGTAACCAATCAGCTTCTATCTTTGATTTTCAAAGCATAGCTAAACAAGCTAAAGATAGAAGCTGATTGGTTGTCATGCTCAGCTGCTTCAGATTCTGTCTGCTCCACTTTTGATAAATTCCCCCTGCATATCTTTTCTACCACAAATGCATGCACAGCTCAGTCTACAGTCTTTTTTTTTTAAAGGATTTTGTTCCTGGATGAATAAAGTTACATTGTCCCATTCGATACACATACGTCCCATGGTCCCATTCATAGTTACATAGTTACATAGTAGGTGAGGTTGAATAAAGACAATAGTCCATCCAGTTCAACCTGTGTAGGTGTGTGTGGCTGTAATCATCTCGCATACCCCTGAATGTTCTGATCCTTGAGATGTACGTCTAGAAGTCTTTTGAAAGCCACCATATTACCTGCAGAAACCACCTCTTGTGGTAGAGAATTCCACAATCTTGTAGCCCTAACAGTAAAGAACCCCCCACGTTGCCTGAGGTTAAAACGCTTCTCCTCTAATCGCATTGTATGCCCCCGAGTCCTCATGCAATCCCTGCGACTGAACAGCTTTTCTTCTAAGCCTAGATCCCCATTGAGATATTTAAAAATTGCTATCATGTCCCCCCTCAGGCGTCTCTTCTCCAGGGAGAATAAATCAAGCGATTGCAGACGCTCCTCATACTCAAGGTCCTCCAATCCCCTAATTAGTTTAGTTGCCCTTCTCTGGACCCTCTCCAGCTCCAACACATCCCTTCTGAGGACTGGTGACCAGAACTGGACAGCATACTCCAGATGCGGTCGGACCAGAGTTTTATAAAGTGGAAGGATTATAGTCTTATCTCTGGAATACATCCCTTTCTTTATGCATGCTAATATTCTGCTGGCTTTGGCAGCTGCCGCTTGACATTGCATGCTGTTGCCTAGTCTATCATCCACCAATACTCCCAGATCCTTCTCCATTTTTGATTCTCCCAGGGGTTCCCCTCCTAACATGTATTGTGCTTTTATGTTGCTAGTCCCCAAGTGCAAAACCTTACACTTCTCCACGTTAAACCTCATTTGCCAAGTCGTTGCCCACTCCGTTATTTTGTCCACGTCATTCTGTAGGATATCTGCTTCATGATGTGCTGTTATTGCCCTGCCTAATTTTGTGTCATCTGCAAAAACTGATACACATACGTCCCATGGTCCCATTCGATAGACATACGTCCCATGGTCCCATTCGATACACATACGTCCCATGGTCCCATTCGATACACATACGTCCCATGGTCCCATTCGATACACATACGTCCCATGGTCCCATTCGATACACATACGTCCCATCGTCCCATTCGATACACATACGTCCCATCGTCCCATTGGATACACATACGTCCCATCGTCCCATTGGATACACATATGTCCCATCGTCCCATTGGATACACATACGTCCCATCGTCCCATTCGATGCACATACGTCCCATCGTCCCATTCGATACACATACGTCCCATCGTCCCATTCGATAAACATACGTCCCATTGTCTCAAACATTACACATACTTGCACATTATGGCAAAATCTCCAGGGGGGGCGAATTGTTTCTGCAGTTTTGTTCCACTTGAAATAACACTTAAAGAGTCTTATCTCTTCACTTGGCTGTGACTGGACAGTGAAAGAAGGACCAGCAGACTGATGAGCTTATCCCTCTGTCACTCTGCTCTCTCCTCCGATGAACATGTTTCTTGCTAGAACATGAGCACTGCAGTACAAAATACTTTCTCCTTCTTGACTACTTGCTTCTTCTCCATGTCTGAGCGCTGCTGTGCATTGGGATTGCGAGAGCCTGATACCATGTTTTAATGAATACAAAATTTTTTTTTTTTTTTTTTGTATCTTTTATGTCTGCTTTCAATTCAGCTTGAAATAAATAATTACCAAAATTGTGAATTAAATCTAATCTAAAGTATATTATACATGAAATACAGCAGAAAGTACTACCATGTAAACTGCTCATTGGAATGCTGTTTAAAAGCACAGCATTCTCATTTCACATAATCCATAATCAAAAAATACCAGCAACAAGCTGAAATGCATATGAACCAATACATGCTAAAATGCATCTGAAAAAAAGCTTCAAGTGTATGTTTAGCCCAAACATTTCTTTTTCATTTTGAATAGATTAGGGAAATGTTAAAACCCTCATCAGATTATTTTTTGCTGCTTCTGTCTCATTAGGCAGATTTCTCTTTACTTTTTCACCCGATGTTGCAACAGGAAGTGACACAGAATTTCTCTAGAGCAGGGGTGTCAAACTCAATTTCATTGCGGGCCGCATCAGCATTATGGTTGCCCTCAAAGGGCCGGTTACATCTGTAAGATTAGATGTCCAGGGCACCCCACGCACCCTTACATGAGACGTTAAGAGCCCCCCACCATCAGAAGTCAAGAGTCACCAACCCTTGCTTACATTACAATGCATCTCTTTACCTTGTGCTACTGGCAGGAAGAAGATGCGGCTGAATCTGGGAAGAAGAAAGTGCAAGGTCTGGAGGAGAACCAGAGAAGGGCTGGAGTCAGCTTACAGAGTCTGCTGAATGCTGAGTCCAGGGGAGGCAGAGACAAGGTGGTGTTGCACAGAGAGGTTCAGGATCTGTAGGAGGAGTTCTGTGCTCCTTGCAGTTGCAGACTGCTGAGAAGGGGGGCAAAGACGAGCCTTTCTGCAGCAGCACAGAGAGGCACAGGATTTGGCAAAGGAGCTTTGTCCTCTCTGCTGCCGATTACTGAGACAGGGGTGCCACATGAAATGGCCTGGAGGGCCGCATTTGTCCCGCGGGCCTTGTGTTTGACACCTGTGCTCTAGAGCAATGGTCCTCAACTCCGGTCCTCTGGGCCCTCTAACAGGCCAGATTTTAAGTATTACCTTGGGGAGATGCAGACTAAAATATTGCAATCACTGAGCAGCAAATTAGATCACCTGTGATGTAATTTAGTTATCTTGCAAACCTGGCCTGTTAGTGGGCCCCGAGGACCGGAGTTGAGGACCACTGCTCTAGAGTATGGGAAAATTGCCTCTCATACAGCTAGCACCAGAACAAGTGTTCATATTGGAATATTCACCCTTACCTTTTATGTCACCTCTAAAATGTTGGACTTTCCACTTTCTGTTCCAGTGACAATAGTCACCAAGACATCTAGACAGAGTGAATCTCTCCATCAAGGCAATAAAAAGGGTGCTAACGCTTGTATATAACGAACACACTGCCAATGCTCAAGTGGTTTACGATGTAGGAAATATGCTTGGCTGGAAACCTCCTCAGGTACACTGATCCAATTTTTAGGTTTTTAAGGGATCATTTATTGCTTGGCAGCTCTCATCAGATTGGGGATCTTCATAACTAGAATGACAGAAACAAGAGCGCGCAATACCTCAGACACCACTAAAATTCATAAAATTCATAAAAATACTCAAAAATGTATAAAAATCACAGGTATGTAATCGCCATATCTCTTCACATCTCTATCTATTGCACTTTATTGCAGTTTGCGTAAGAGGTCTTTCCATTGGTTACCCAGATGATACAGGTGTGAAGAGATCCAGTATTTGGGATATGGTGGTTACATGCATGTGATTGTAATACTTTTTTGACTATTTTTATTAATTTTAATAATGAAGTGGTTGCTGAGGCATTGCAATAGACTGGTGCATACTTTCATTTCTGTCATTTTAGGGTTCAAATTCTTCCCTACCACATTCCAAAAAAAAAGTACTGGCTACATTTACACTTTAAGATGTATAGGAAATGTAAAATACAGCTTAAGGGCAAACTAGCTTTCTGGGCTATGGGAACCTTTAAGGCAGATGTTTCTATTTAAAGTTAAGCTCCAGGCAAATTTAAAAGGACACCATTTAATCTGGGTATGAATTAGTTATAACATCATGAATTGTGTTTAAAATGCGGCTAATGTAAGTACCTGAAATCTGTCTTTATCTTAATATCGTATCATCCTCCTGCACATCAGAACTCAGAATAAGAAAGGACAGAGCAGTGGTGTGAATTGGGCTCTACCAGCGCTGTATTTTGGCCTAGGCCAACAAGGCCCAGGCCTAGGGCGGCACTTTGCAGGGGGGCAGCAAAAAAGCCACCCCCCCCCCCTCCACCTGAGACTCTATTGGCCACTGGTTGCTAGAACCGCCTCTCTCACCAGCCTCTCTCTCTCACTCACCCCCTCTCTCTCACCCCCCTCTCTCTCATCACCCCCTCTCTCTCTCTCATCCCCCCTCTCTCTCTCTCTCATCCCCCTCTCTCTCATCCCCCTCTCTCATCCCCCCTCTCTCTCTCATCCCCCCATCTCTCTCTCTCTCTCATTCCCCCTCTCTCTTATCCCCACACTCTCTCATCCCCCATCTCTCTCATCTCCCCCCTCTCTCTCATCTCCCCCTCTCTTTCGACCCCTCCCCTCTCCCTCCCTCACCCACCCCCTCTCTCTCTCCCTTCCTCCCTCCCTTGACCACCCCCCCTCTCTCTCTCTCTCTATATCTCATCCCCCTCTCTCTCCCTCACCCTCCCCCCTCTCTCTCTCCCACCCACCATCTTGTGAGACCTCAGGGGTTCATGCTTGTAGTCCTTCAATTTTGGAGGGAGACACATCCGTTTAAAAACGAGTGGGGCAAATTTACATAATGGGGGGGGGGGGGGTGCCCAATTTTAGTCTTGCCTAGGGCAGCACAAAACCAAAATACACCACTGGGCTCTACTGTACTGCACAATTCTAACAATAAAGAAGTAGAATCTTGAACAGGAAGGACAAGTGCAGGGATGATGTCATCAGTGTGCTGCCACTCCTTTATTGTTCAATTAGCAAGCTTGGAGCAGGGAAGTAACATGTCAGCCATGTTTCCTACAATCACACATCAGTACTGTTACAATTTCCTTTTTTTTTTTGGAAGGAGGAATATTAAATCATGTATATTACAGACTCCGTAGACCATATATGTGAGATAGAAATTGAAGATCCTGATGTTATCATTTTTAACTGGAATTCTATTTTAAAATTAAGTTACAATGGTTGTAGAAAGTGTAGAAAAGCGACCTTTAATAATTAGTGTTTGCGTCCACTGTGATGAAGCAGTGGGTTGTAAACCATATGTTGTCTCCTTGTGTTATTGCTGACAGCAGTCTTTCAGCGGCATTAGTACCTGTTTATCCAGCCACTCACTGCTTTATTACCTTTCCACAAGAATAAAGCCAGGCAGTTTGCCCTAATATTTATCACTCGTCAATAAAAGTTTAACTTTAACAAGTGTCTGATAGTCACGTTTTCTTAGTTTGTCTGGCTTATTCCCCACCATTATATTTTCATGTGGCAAAAGTTCCTCCTGATAAAGAAACCAACATAAATTAATTTAACAAACGTACTCTGAACACACCTGTTTTCCATCCATCTGAAGACTGCAAGTCGGAAGATTTTACAGCCCAAGATGCAAGAGCTAGAAACATCAAGCATGCGTCACTCCGGCTGGGGGACAAATATGGAACAAGAGAGCCTGCAAACAGACATGTGTGTAAGTAAAGCCTGACAGCATTAACAAAGCTGACTTTATTATAGAAGTGTTAATGTGTTAATATGATCATAGGATTAATTAGCAGTTACATCATTGCTCGTACCTGTTGTTGGTTCATTTGTCTCTTCAGATGTCCCACAGTTCAAATGAGGAATGATCTTTCCACCTTTGCCATGAAAAGCTTGCCTTTCTGTATTTTCTTGTAGTCTTTCAGGAACAATAGACTGGAAAATGTTGGTGGCCTTTGCGGCAGGCGGTATACTCAATAAGATGCCTTCCCTTTCCTGATGCTGAGGTTCATCAGCAAAAAAAAACTCATAGGCTTCAGGCCAGGAGGCAACAACTGAAGGTGATGAAGCTTCATCTACATTAACATTTGATTCTTCTGGTTTTTGGCCTTTACTTTTTATTGTTTTTTCATCCTCTTCCAAAAAGAAATATTCATACATATCTGGGGTGTATACGACTGCTTCTTGTATTGCTTCTTGACTTGCCATATTTGTTCCAATCTCAACAGTTGCAGATTCTGAAACATCATCAAAGAAAAAGTCATACATTTCTGGAAGGGTGAGGGCTCTACTTCTATATGATGGTGACTGGTGTTGTGTTGATAGGCTCCTACTGAACACAGTATGCTCACTAATTGTAGCAGGTACCAGGCTGCATACGGGATTTGTACCCTCAGCTCTGGGAGGTCGATACTGGTCATAACTTGACTCATGTAAGCTCACACTGCCTTTGTTGTGTAGCTCCTGTATGTTTAATTGAGTTTTGGATAAATCCAAATTCTCAATCAGGGGAACTTGGATATTTTGCTGCACGGCTGAGGAATCTCCAGGGGCTTTGGTTGTAAAGTGCGGGATAAAGTCCTGGGTATCATATTGTGTCACATTGGCTTTGAAAAGGTTTTTAGTAGAAACGTGGTTGTCCATACTATAAAGTGTTGAATTTGTGTTTTTACAGTCATCAATTTCATTTTTAGCAGTCAGTTGGTCATACTTTTCTGGGCTTGCTTGTAAAGTCGTCAGACTTGGCAAATAACACCTTTGAGGATCCTCTGTTGTGTTGGTTATACCAGAAATGTGTCTATTTGGTAGACACTCTGATAAGGAAGGGCATCTTTGATTATCCTTTGAAATATCAAGTGAATCTTTTGTATAAAGTAACTGAGCACTGGTTCTGGATGTATTATTAGTAGCTACAGAAATATTTTGTCTTTCGTTGGGATGACCCCTTTCTGACTCTCCATTGGAAATCACAGAGGGATTCATTCTTTCTGTGCTTTGAGCTTGGATATCATCTCTGTCCCTTTCATGGTGTTTGCCCCTTGTGTTGAGAGACCTCATACATTCTACAATACTTTCATTAACTGCCCTCTCTTGTGATTTTTCTATGGTTAAATAATTGTCCTTGGGTTTTGGACTTGGAATGCTTGTTCTACATGCTGTTTCCACCTTCTTGGACAACAGAATCTGTTTCTGACAAAGAAATCTAGCAACTGATCCAAATTCCTCCTCATCCTCGCTGCCAGACAACACATCATCACTTGAACCTATCCATTTGTAGGCTGAATGTATTGGTGGAGACAAGGCTACTGGCATGGTCTGGGGTTCCCTGTGGTCTCCCACTGATGGACATAAGCTGACCCGGATAAACTTTGGCTTGCTAGTTGCTGTGGAGCATATTGCATCTTCACGTTCTGTGTCACTCAGTAAAAGTTCCTCCTCTGTGGCCAAAGACACTTGCATTAAGCCACATTCCTCAGCCGTGGAGTAAAATTCCTCCCAGTCACGGTCACTAATTTGAATACTATATTCAAAGTTATCCATAGCTGCAAATAGAAAAACATACAATATGAGTGCATAGTGATAATATTAAGTCAAACTGTACATACAGTATCTCACAAAAGTTAGAACACCCCTCACATTTTTGTAAATATTTTATTATATCTTTTTTATGTGACAACACTGAAGAAATAACACTTTGCTACAATGTAAAGTAGTGAGTGTACAGCTTGCATAACAGTGTCAATTTGCTGTCCCTTCAAAATAAGTCAACACAAAGTCATTAATGTCTAAACCCCTGGCAACAAAAGTGAGTACACCCCTAAGTTAAAATGTCCAAATTGGGCCCAAAGTGTCAATATTTTGTGTGGCCACCATTATTTTCCAGCACTGCCTTAACCCTCTTGGGCATGGAGTTCACCAAAGCTTCACAGGTTGCCACTGGAGTCCTCTTCCATTCCTCCATGATGATATCACGGAGCTGGTGGATGTTAAAGACTTGCGCTCCTCCACCTTCCGCTTGAGGATGCCCCACAGATGCTCAATAGGGTTTAGATCCAGAGACATGCTTGGTCAGTCCATCACCTTTACCCTCAGCTTCTTTAGCAAGACAGTGGTCGACTTGGAGGTGTGTTTGGGGTCCTTATCATGTTGGATTACTGCCCTGCGGCCCAGTCTCAGAAGGGAGGGGATCATGCTATGCTTTAGTATGTCACAGTAAATGTTGGCATTCATGGTTCCCTCAATGAACTGTAGCTCCCCAGTGCCGGCAGCACTCATGCAGCCCCAGACCATGACACTCCCACCACCATGCTTGACTGTAGGCAAGACACACTTGTCTTTGTACTCCTCACCTGGTTGCCACCACACATGCTAGACACCATCTGAACCAAATAAGTTTATCTTGATCTCAGGGTTCCAGTAATCCATGTCCTTAGTCTGCTTGTCTTCAGCAAACTGTTTGCAGGCTTTCTTGTGCATCATCTTTAGAAGAGGCGTCCTTCTGGGACGATAGTTATGCAGACCAATTTGATGCAGTGTGCAGCATATGGTCTGAGCATTGACAGGCTGATCCCCCACCCCTTCAACCTTCAACCTCTGCAGCAATGCTGGCAGCACTCATACGTCTATTTCCTAAAGACAACCTCTGGATATGACGCTGTGCACGTGCACTCAACTTCTTTGGTCGACCATGGTGAGGCCTGTTCTGAGTGGAACCTGTCCTGTCAAACCGCTGTATGGTCTTGGCCACCGTGCTGCAGCACAGTTTCCGGGTCTTGGCAATCTTTTTATAGCCTAGGCCATCTTTATGTAGAGCAACGATTCTTTTTTTCAGATCCTCAGAGAGTTCTTTGCCATGAGGTTCCATGCTGAATTTCCTGTGACCAGTATGAGAGAGTGAGAGTGATAACACCAAATGTAACACACCTGCTCCCCATTCACACCTAAGACCTTGTAACACTAACGAGTCACATGACACTGGGAGGGAAAATGGCTAATGGGCCCAATTTGACATTTTCACTTAGGGGTGTACTCACTTTTGCCAGCGGTTTAGACATTAATGACTGTGTGTTGAGTTATTTTGAGGGGACAGCAAATTTGCACTGTTATACAAGCTGTACACTCACTACTTTACATTGTAGCAAAGTATCATTTCTTCAGTGTTGTCACATGAAAAGATATAAAAAGATATAAAAATATATTAAGATACAAAAATCTGAGGGGTGTACTCACTTTTGTGAGATACTGTACATTCAGTTTTCGGTAGACACTAAAGTTTTAATGTGGCCATATGTGTAGTGATATTTTTTTGATTTCCATTTGTGCAATTACAAACAATCGAATTATCATCAATTTAAATATTGATAATGCTACATATATAGTATTGTCCCACACTTTGAGATTATAAAATATAAAAAAATATGATCTATTAATCTATAAATCTTAACAATCTTTATACAATATAATCATGTAAACATTTTGAATTATTATTTGCTTTCAGTTATTTAATTGGAAGTGATTGAAAAAATTCCACCACTGGTTCGGCAGAGTTGAAATTGATTGGATAGAAGACCTTGATCAGCATTTTTCTCTAATTGCATCAGTTTAGTTGTGATTGGACACTGGAAAGGTTTGCACCAGTGGTGCCCAATGGTCCTCAAGGCATTCTGAGATTTGTTACACCCAAATGTTAAAATAGTGCTTACCAAATGTTCTGATCACCAGCAGAGTGCTTCCTAAAGCGGGGCCACGCATACATCTGCTGATCAAAGGTTCCCAGCCTCTGGTTGTTTGCCCATGTATGCAAGTATGGCACTTCTCCCCGAATTTACCACTTTCTCATTCAGGGGGAAGCATTGCACGTGCATGCGTGCGTAAACACCAATGCAGAAGCCAACAGCATTTAACACAGCACAGCCGTATACAACCATTTACTTGTACTGGTGGCTCCCCGGGCGCTAGAAAGTTCCAGTGAGCTGCTAAGCGCCCATGTGCATGAGGTCATATTTGTATTCATTTCATTCCTTAAACTCAGGATGAGGAATTGTAACAGCTGAGACAAATGTGGCGCATGAACTACATGCATATTGTCTAAACTGGAGAAATTAAACATAATATATTTATAATCTAAAACATTTTTGTTATTAGTTTTCAATACAGCGGTGAAGGAAAAAATCTCCCTTCACCAGGGCTTTAGTATGTAATAGAATCTGAAGCACTCAGAATAAGGATACTGGAAACATCAATCAAAGCCAGGACATTATCCAGTGAGTAAATGCCCGTGTCAGTGGTAGAGAAGCAAGCTTAAAGTCTAAGTATAGTTGAGGAAAAAAAAATAAAAATAAGCACAAGGGACATTATTTAAACAGCAGTGTGATGTATCCCTTGTGCTTTCTCACGGATTAGGTGAAATCTTCCTCTGTGGCAGCGATTCGGATGGAAATGAGGTCCATGAAAAGCTGTTCGATCTTCACATTCTAGCAGAGTGGCTACATGCTCAATCTCAGCTACAACGCTGTCCCAGTTACCTCTAGGATTCCAAGCCTGTTCCCATCATGTTTACAGCCCTGAGGAAGGGGAAGGCAATTCCCCTGAAACACGTTGGATTTAGCTGTTACCTGTGGATTTTTAAATTCAACTAACTTCTCAAATATTCATTGGAGATTATGGCGAACTTTTGTTCCAGGTGTACCCCCATACCCATCAAAAAAGGTTTGAGATGAGTCAAGAAGGCATGGAAATAAATGGTCAAGGCGTAATTGTCTACCACCTCCAGTCCACTTCAATAACCAATATGCATTAGACTAGACTGCTAAACAGGAGTAGCTGCTCTTAATTCCCAACTCTGAAAAAATTCTAAAATAAGCCCTTGCATTTGGGTGCGCCCACACTTCTAGGGTTAGCTGCTCGTTTAGTCAAGGAGAGAAGAAAAGCACTCTAAATTACCCAATCCTCTGCTCCCCAGCAGATGGTGCTACCTCATTCTTCAGGAACTTAGGATTCTCATCAATCACTTTAGGAGATATATGAAGTCAGGCTACAGGTAATAGACCATTTGGCTCTGAAGAAGAGGGGAAACCCCTTGAAATGTCTCAGCCTTTGTAGACCTGCATGGCCTCTTCCCATGATAAAAAGTTTGTGCAATGGTTTCTGGATTATATTGATGAACTTGTTTATACATTGTGAGTATATTTGCTTTTATCTTATCAATAAATGGTGTATAAGGACAATGCGCTAGGCTAGTGTGTCCTTTCTTTTGTTTTCACAGTGTCCAGTGCATTAGGACTACCTCAGTCCTAAGAGGACAGCAAAGCATGGTTTGCATTCGAGACTTTGGAGCAGAGCAGAAACAGAGAGGATCAATTGACTTCGAGCACCACATTGCAGGGCAGGATGGTGTTTTTCAGTATTATCTTAGTCTTGATAACATAACAGTTTTTTTTCCGTTCAACCCAGCAGGCTGAAAGCAAAAAACTGAAGAGCTCCAATCCGATGTTAGTATAGCAATCTCCCTTGCTGTTCTATTGTGTTCTGACAGGGGAAAGCCCCCCCTCCCACCAGAGCACACCAGTCAGCGCTCTCAACCATGTAAGTAAATCTACTTTCACAATTCCGGTTGACCTAAATGAGCTATTTAAGGACAAGTTAACCTTTACAATAAAAAATTAAAAATGCAGTCTTTTTTGCAGGTAAAAAAATATGTACATTTATATATATATATATATATATTTTTTTTAAATTTTTTTTTTTTTTGTTGGGAGCCTGGAAAGCATTGCACCCATGATCAGCAGATTGTGGGTGCTATGCAGGGCTCTTGCAGACTCAGCAGGGAGAATCAATGAACTACCGCCACGCTCAACAGGGCCGTGGTAGTTTATTGAGAACTACATGCCGACAGCCTCAAAAACTGTCGTTTTCTGATTCACAAAACACTGTGAATGGATGATGTGGCCTGTTTTTTTCAGACAGGGAGTGTCAGGGGGAGCTGGAACCAATGCATCTGTAACATGTTACACCCTAAATATGGGTGTAACATGTAATATTTTGCAAAAGGTGAACTTATCCTTTAACTCTGCACCCCCCCCCCCCTTCTGCAACGGATAATTTCCCGGACTTGGATGTTAAGTAGCACAGTCTCAATGTAAAAATTGCCGCTGACCCTGTTTTATTGTGCATATTTTAAAAGTAAACATCTCTCTCATCTACATTCTAATTCTGTCACAAACCTTTGCCAAACTGTGATAGTTGGTTGCCCAGAATTGCAGGATCAGGGGTCAGAATTATGCTGAAAAAATTGTTGCACATACTCTGCCAAATTTGACTACATTTACAGGGGTGCATGGGGAAGGCCAGGGGCAGCCACTGGTCAAAATCATTGGATTCTTGCTGGTGGTCTCAAACGCCTCCTAAACACACCGGGTTGATTTACTACAACTGGAAAGTGCAAAATCTGGTGCAGCAGAACATGGTAGACAACTGGCTTCTAACTACAGCCTGTTCAATAAGGCTTTGACAAAAAACCTGGAAGCTGATTGGTTTCTATGCAGAGCTACACCAGATTTTGATTTCCAGTTTTAGTAAATCAACCCCAATGTGTGTGACCAGCAGCACCCTGTACAAATCAATCAATGCTCACCAGATTTCCCAGGGAGCCAAGCCTTGAATCAAACTCCTGTGGACAGATAGAGGTACCAGCTTACAGGTATAGAGACATCCTTAGTAGATGCGCTAAATGAAATGCTCACCACATGGAGCCAGAAAGATTTTTATAGTGTAGTATGGCTACTTTTAAAAGACTCTTGGACGTACATCTCCAAGATCAAAACATTCAGGGGGTTTGGGAAATGAATATGTCCACACACACCTACACAGGTTGAACTGGATGGACTATTGTCTTTATTCAACCTCAACTACTAAGTAACTATGTAACTATGTAGTATAAACTATTTGAGTAAATTATAAAAACATGTACATGTTCATGATTACAAAGCAAAAGCTAGGCTCACATCAAAAAGTCCACCGCTCCTCAAGAACAGATGCGGCGGACAGACGCCAGTGTATAGGCCCAGTCCTGGACGCGTTTCGTGTCAGTACACGTTCTCAACAGGAATCTGCACCCATACACCTGTGTAAATGTAGCCTTGAGGAAGATCTGAATGTAATCGATTTGAATCTAATTTTCGATAACTGATCCGGAATGTATCTACCCACACCCATTTATAGAAATATTTTCTGTTTTTTTTCCTACTGGAATGTTAAAGATGTCAACAACGTCTTCACAGAGACCTGCATGAAGAAACGGTTTCTCCATGTGTGGTTTACACATAAGTAGTTCATGTCTCCCAGATTATCTCATCAGGTCCAGGCGAGGGTCAGGTCACTGAGAGGTCTTTACAAAAACCCCACCTGAACACGACATGACGGCCTGTCAAATACATTTCTGCAGTTAATGAAATGTAATCCAGAGTATGGAGTACAAAAAATGTGGTAGGACACATGCTGAAACTTCAAGGACCTGATTTACTAGTATGCCTGTACACAGCAAGCATAGCTCCCAACTGTCCCTGATTTCGAGGGACTGTCCCTGATTGGGAACAAAGTCCCTCTGCCCCTCTTTCCTCCTCATTTCTCCCTCATTTTGGTCTGATCTATATCGTTGTATATAAAATGCAATATTTATCTTTCAAAAAGTGTATCCCAGTGCTAAACCTTTTATCCATTTTGTAAATTGCTGCGTTAACAACTTTGTACATTTTAACCGCTTGCCGACAGCCGCACGACGATTTACGTCGGCAGTCAGCCCCTCACAGGCAGAGCGACGTAGGGCTACGTCGCTAGCCTGTGAGGGTCTAGGGAGCGAGCGCACGCCGCCGGAGGCGCGCTCCCGCGCGGTCACGGACTACCCCGCGCGTGTGCCCGACGGACCCGGTCACTCGCGATTGTCGGTTACAGAGGGAGAAAGGCAGGCAGCTAATGTAAACAAAGCCACCTGTCATTCCCCCCTTACATATGTATAGCACTGATTACTGCAGTAATGTCACTGGTAACCCCAAAAGGGTCAAAAATGTCAGTCAAGGGTCCGATCTGTCCGCCGCAATGTCGCAGTACCGCAAAAAAAATCGCAGATCGCCTTCATTAGTTGTTAAAAAAAAAAACAACAAAAATGACAAAAATCTTTCCCTTAGTTAGTAAACGCAATAACTTTTGCGCAAACCAATCACTTTTTGCGATTTTTTTTACCAAACATAGGTAGCATAAAATAAATTGGCCTAAAATGTTAAAAAATTTAGATGTTTACATTTTTTTTTGGGAATTTCATATAAAAAAATGTGAAAAATATTGTTATTTTTGCAAAATTGATGCTCTTTTTTTGTTTATAGCGCTTGATCAAAATATCGCACAGGTGATCAAATACCACCAAAAGAAAGCTCTGTTTGTGGGAAAAAAAGGACGTCAAATTCGTTTAGGTACAGCGTCGCACGATCGCGCAATTGTCCGTTAAAGTTACGCAGTGCCGAATCGCAAAATAGGCCCTGGTCAGGAAGGGGGTAAAATCTTCCGGGGCTTAAGTGGTTAAAAGCCAATATAAAGGAATAATAGTGGTTAAAAAAAAAAAAACACTGTTTACCTAATTGTTTTTTTAATACTAATGCTAATTAATACTTATAATTCTCCTTTAAGGTGGTGTGGCAGGAGGTGTGTCCTATTCCTACATACTTTTTCTAATAGGCGTCCCTCATTCCCATCTGAAAATGTTGGTAGGTATGAGCAAGGGTTAATATGAGCCTGTCTATCTCTCCGTTCCTTCATGACCTTGGAATAGTCAGTCACAGCATGCACAGTCAGTTCCAGACACTTGAGGTTTGCTGAGGGGGAACAAATCCTTCATGGCCGGTATCTGGTTGTTTGTCGAATGGGATTATTTCCCTTTGGCGTGTTTTTATTTTTAAACTCTGTTTTACAAGTTTATCCTCATATATTATTAAAGTCCGAGGTGTCTCACATCCTGCGTGCATGCACGGTTATATGCTCAGCTATATTCTGTGTTGTAAGTGTTCTTTCACACCAGAATAAGTACACAAACACATACAGACAAGGTTATAGACAAATATTCTTCAGCGCACAATTTACAAAGTAAACTCAATGGCGCTCAGTAGCAGCTAAGGAATAACAGAACTCCAAAAAAGTCTCTAATAAATACAACACTAAAATCTGGTTATAAAAAGTCTTCTCAAGTATGAATTCTTAACCACAAAACGACCGCCCACCGCAGTTTTTTGAGTGAACCAATTATTGATAAAATGAAGCACCACTACACGGTTATTTATTAAAGGTCATAGTATATTGAAACAATCTGTAATTAATGTATATATGATAATGATGAAATATCTATTATTATTGATGGGGTAATATGTACTACATTTTTAGAAATGAAATTATATAGCTTAGCAAAAAATCGGTTATGTTCCACACGGAAGTAATTGATTGATTTCCACATCCTATCTATACTATAGTATATCATTAATAAGAAAGAGAATCCTCTATACAACGGCCTCGGGGTGAATACTATTAATGTTTTTGGCCGGTTCATGTCTTAAGTTTTTTGCTTAAAGTTTCTTGCACATAGTTATATTAAACAATGGGAGTATTATGCATTAGAGATATAGTTACGGATACAATGAAGTGCATCCGGTTTGCATAAATTAATGACAAAATCAAGGCGGGAGAAAAGGCGGGCTTAACCGAATCCTTCCGCATAAAACCAAGCTGACACGCAGCGCACGTACCACTTCCGAAGACGTCATATCTCTGACGAAACGCGTCAAGTTGGTACGCACGCTGCCTCGCTCTGAGCTACTGCTGGACCGCACGCCGGTTACACCACTTCCGGGTACGGCGCAAACAGCGGAACCACACCAGCGTCCTGTCATATCGTGCCGCGAGGCAATACAGGAGCTCAGTAGCGGCAATCTACCTACTATTTGACCCTCAAACGGGCACCCCCTTTTTTGCTGTGACCCCTCACTGTTTTTCCTTGCGAGTTTGCACAAGTGTTTATACTGTTTTTGGAGGTTTTACCACAGTGTTTTTATGGACTTTTTACCGGATGTTTTTAATATGAAGAGTGTGTTTTACAATGTGTTCGAGTGAAAATAAAGGTCGTTACCTTTTTACACTATGAGGAGCATTTTCTTTTCTTGTTTATCCCGAGTGTATATGGGCTCAACACGGAACCGGATCATCTGAAACCAGGAGATACACACAAGCGCATATAGATTCTTTTTGGCGTATGCCATAAGAATCCACTACATCTGGTAAGTGGGCTACCTTACCTTTGAGCAATGAAGGGTGAAACAGAGGGTCACTGGAGTCACCACCGACCGCAAATTGCACGAAAGAGACTTTTTATACAGCACCTTGCACTTTAGTCATGTTTCTATGGACTGTCACTAATATATTTATTTATATTAATCTCAGTAATATTTTTGCACGTATTCTTGCCACATATTAATATTTTTGCACGTATTCTTGTCATTTGTATATATTGTTTTTGTATTATATTGTATGGGTAATTGTTGCACTATATATTTGAGTTTATTGGAGTGATCCACACTCATTTATTTTCACTTACAGTATATCAATATTTATAATATTCACACCGTTGATTAACCCATTATTTAAGCTGTTCATTTAGTTAGAAAAGGGTAGCGCAGTATTTCCCTATCTCACACATACAGACAAGGTTATAGACAAATATTCTTCAGCGCACAATTTACAAAGTAAACTCAATGGCGCTCAGTAGCAGCTAAGGAATAACAGAACTCCAAAAAAGTCTCTAATAAATACAACACTAAAATCTGGTTATAAAAAGTCTTCTCAAGTATGAATTCTTAACCACAAAACGACCGCCCACCGCAGTTTTACTGCGGCAGGCAGCCGCTCCTAGGCAAAGCGACGTTATACTACGTCGCTCGCTCAGGAGACTCTAGGGGGCGAGCGTGCACTGCCAGCGGCGCACTCCCATCCCCGCTCGTTAGCTGGGGAGCCAGTGCGTGTGACCGGCGGCTCCGATGGCCGCCGGCCACTCGCAATCTCCCCCCGCTGACAGAGGACGGACGGCTGATGTAAACACAGCCATCTGCCATTCTCCCTGAAGTAATCACAGAGGCTATGTGATCCTGCTATATAGGATCGCATGTCTCTGTGATTACTTCACAAGCCACGCCCCCTGACAGTTAGAATCAGGTCCCTAGGGACACATTTAACCCCTTGATCACCCATACTGTTAACCCCTTCCCTGCCAGTGTCATTTTTACAGTAACAGTGCATATTTTTAGCACTGATTACTGTAGTAATGTCACTGGTCCCCCCCCCCCCCAAAAGTGTCAAAAATGTCAATAAAGGGTCCGATCTGTCTGCCGCAATGTTGCAGTCCCGCAAAACAAAAAAAAATTTTAGATCGCCGCCATTACTAGTAAAAAAAAACAATAAAAATGACATAAATCTTTCCTGTAGTTAGTAAACGCAATAACTTTTGCGCAAACCAATCAAAATACGCTTATTGCTATTTTTTTTACCCGAAATATGTAGCAGAAAACAAATTGGCCTGAAATGTTAAAAAAATTTGAATTTTACATTTTTTTTTGAGAATTTCATATAAAAGAATGTGAAAAATATTGTAATTTTTTTTCAAAATTGTCGCTTTTTTTTTGTTTATAGCGCAAAAAAATAAAAATTGCACAGGTAATTAAATACCACCAAAAGAAAGCTCTATTTGTGGGAAAAAAAGGACGTCAATTTAGTTTGGGTACAGCGTCGCACGACCGCGCAATTGTCCGTTAAAGTAAAGCAGTGCCGAATCGCAAAATAAGGCCAAATCCTCCGGGGCTAAAGTGGTTAAAGTGGAACGAAAGACAATTTTTTTTTCAGTTTGGATGGAGTAAGGAAAGGTTATAAATAATCCCTGTCAGTTTTGTTGTCATCTGTGTTCCATTGGGGGGGATTTCTTTTCATTTCCTGTCCCATAGCTAAAACAGGAAGTGAAAGGAATTCTCTTCAAAGTGAGGGAATCCCTGTTTGTCACCAGAATCATTGTCCCCATTGCAAGGATGTCCCCTCTATGCCTGTTCTGGAAATTACTTTCACTTTCAATCCCAGTCCTGATCCCAGGACAAATTCAGATTGCGAACTTAGCTAATGGGGACATGGACTGCAATTAAGAACCTGACAGGTGTTCTAATCCCTCTCCACTCTATACAAAAGGAAAAAAAAAAGTTTTGCTTTTAGTTATAGTTATAGCATTAAACCCACATCATTAAAAACTATTAATAAATGCTGTATTATATGCTGTTCACAATCAGTCATTATGGCATTCGTTTTCAGTATTCTACAAAAAAACCTGGTTGATCCTACTGTTCTTCTCCCCCTACTGTCCATGTCCCCACTGCAGTTAGGGATTTTGCAGAGGTGTGTTGGCAGCTCTGCACATGCTCAGTTTTCAGTGAGTTTCTATGCTAAGCATTTCCTCCCTATCACATCTGAGCAGCCCATGTGACTATAGAGTCACACATGTGGGTGTATACACAGTGGTAAATGACCCCTCATTCCCTCCCTCCTCCTCTTCCATGCCCACTAACCAACTAAACACAATGGGGGTGGAATATTACAACTTGATTGGTTGAGGCTTCACCTCCCTATTAATCTAAGACACAGGCTGGAGGGGCATGACACAGAAATCTGCTCACACCATGTTATTGCCAAAAACTAATAAAGATTTGATTTAAAATATATATTTGTATTACAATTTAAAAAACTTTATTGATATTGATAATTTATTTACTCTGTATTCAAAGGGTTGTATATCTATTATTTTGAACACGTAACAAGTGGCAAAGGACTAGAAGCTCCTCCTGCCACTGTTTCCCTACAGACAGGCTGGGAAAGAGCTGGGTCATGTGACAGCTGTATATCAATTAGAAAAAAAGGTATTTTTTAAAATCAAAATAATTACAGTGCCATCATCCATATACAGTAATCCCCCGCTACATCGCGGTTCAGTTTTTGCGGTCCCGGTAATTCGCGTTTTTTTTTGTAATGTTATTTTACTATATAAATCATTAAAAATGAAATATTTTTGTGTTTTCCATAGCTCTTGCTATGTCTCTTAGTATCTTTTATGTGTTTAAATGAGTTTCTATTGTTTTAAAAGTGTGTTTAAAGACCTTAAAATGCTTCTACACGTACAGTGACAGTAAAAAAACATGCCTACAATGCATTTTAATAGGGTTTTCCTATTTCGCGGAATTTCACTTTTCGCGGCTGGGTCCGGAACGTAACCCCCGCAATGGAGGGGGGTTTACTGTACAGAAAGAAAAGGGACAATATAAATGAAATGGTGGCAAAGGGACAATATAAATGAAATGGTGGCAAAGGGACAATATAAATTAAATGGTGGCGTTTATTTACTAACGCTGGAGAGTGTAAAATCAGGCCTACTTCTTCATAGAAACCCATCAGCTTCTAACCTCAGCTTGTTCAACTAGGCATTGGAAATAAAACCTGGAATCTGATTGGTTTCTATGCAGAAATGAGCCTGATTTTGCACTCTCCAGCTATAGTAAATAAAGTGTGTGTGTTAGTATCACGTTAACTCTAAAAAGTACCTTCTATTACTCCCAGCCTCCTCCAAATCTTTAACTTTCCCTTTTTTTTATTTTTTTGCTGCTGTGCTCTGACCTCCTGTTAGAGGTTGGCTCAGTTCATTCTCCATGGTCCCAATGTACACTATATTGTCAAAAGTATTGGGACGCATTCCCATCAACTAATAGTATCCCAGTCCATAGGGTTCAATATTGAGTTGGCCCACCTTTTGCAGCTCTAACAGCTTCAACTCTTCTGGGATGGCTGTCCACAAGGTTTAGGAGGGTGTGAATGGGAATCGTTGATCATCCTTCCAGAAGCACATTTGTGAGGTCAGGCACTGATGTTGGATGAGAAGGCCTGGCTTGCAGTCTCCACTCTAATTCATCCCAAAGGTGTTTGATCGGATTGAGGACAGGACTCTGTGCAGGCCAGTCAAGTTCCTCCACCCCAAACTCGCTCTTCCATGACTTTATGGACCTTGCTTTGTGCACTGGTGCACAGTCATGTTGGAACAGGAAGGGGCCATCCTCAAACTTTTCCCACAAAGTTGGGAGCATGAAATTGTCCAACCCACGGAACCCTGGACTAGTGTATTGTTTTAACCTGACTATGTAACTAACTATAAGTAACAGGTTATTGACATCATTCAAGTTACAGGAAGTGCTGATATTCATAGCAGCCAATCGGAAGTTAGCAGAAAAGTGTGGACACCTGATTGCAAATTCCTGATTGCTAAATGCACATTGGAAAAGATTGATTCATTCTGTCACACAGCAGGACAATGCTTAGCAGACATGAGACAGATTATGAGACACATATGAGACAGATTTACTGCAGGATTGGAGCTTAGTGCATAAAATATACCCCCCCCCCCCCCGGCAACTCCAAAGTAGCACTACGGCAATACAGAACCTGCCCTGATCCCGAGTGTAAATCCATCTCACCTTCAGGGGTAAATCCATCCCAGACCATTGCAGAACTGTGCGATTGCAGATGCAGAGGTCGTAAATTTACAATAAATTCTCCTTGTATGCTCTCTTCTAAACGAGAACCAGACTGATTTTCATGTGCGTCTAATTTGCTTTTTAGATCTCCCCCAGGAGTTGTGACTTCAGAATCACTATCCGATTTGTTTAAAATAGTAATTAAATGGACAGTAGAATCAGAAATGTGAAGCCCTGATGGACTCCTGACTTAGATAGGTCCCATTAAAACCTGTTCTAGAAGGACATATCCCCCTTCTGAAGGAACTTTCTGCAGCACCTTACCTCACAATCGTCTCCTCATAGTATGTTGACCTCTTGGAGTGTCTCTAGTTACCCCCGGGTGCTACGTGCTGTGGGACACACAGGTACCTCTCATGACTGTCGTGTCCATTCAGGTGCTGAAAATAGGGCCTAGGGTGTGCTAGTAAAGCACGGGACCAAAACTCTCTGTGAAGGCATGCCTATAAATAGCGAGCGCAGACAGCACCCACCGAAGTCACTAATAAGCTGTGGTGACGCTGCTGACATGGGGCTGGCCAGACGCTTAAAGGTCCAGTCCTTTCCAAAGTCAAAAAAATATTTTTGTAACCCCTGTCCAGGGGCGGACTGACAACTCATGGGGCCCCCGGGCAATAAGAGATCATGGGGCCCCCTGTGTCCCCGTCCACACTCAAGCCACACCCACACAAAGCCCGCCTACATCTTGCACTGTCCATATTACGTGTTAGTCACATACATTAAATAAAGTGCAACAAAGGTACATTTCCAGAATTAAGGTTTTCATAAATTAACACAATATAACAAGAGCAACAAATGTCTTCTTAGCTGAACGGTTAAATAAAAAAGACCACCACTGTAGGGAGCATTTTTCCTACTCACCACCAATGGAAGGGACATTCTTCCCACTGATCACCAATGGAAGGGACATTCTTTCCACTGACCACCAATGTAAGGAGCATTCTTCCCACTGACCACCAATGTAAGGGACATTCTTCCCACTGACCACCGATGTAAGGGACATTCTTCCCACTGACCACCAATGTAAGGAGCATTCTTCCCACTGACCACCAATGTAAGGGACATTCTTCCCACTGACCACCAATGTAAGGGACATTCTTTCCACTGACCACCAATGTAAGGAGCATTCTTCCCACTGACCACCAATGTAAGGGACATTCTTCCCACTGACCACCAATGTAAGGGACATTCTTCCCACTGACCACCAATGTAAGGAGCATTCTTCACACTGATCACCAATGTAAGGAGCATTCTTCCCACTGACCACCAATGTAAGGAGCATTCTTCCCATCGACCACCAATGTAAGGAGCATTCTTCACACTGATCACCAATGTAAGGAACATTCTTCCACTGACCACCAATGTAAGGGACATTCTTCCCACTGACCACCAATGTAAGGGACATTCTTCCCACTGACCACCAATGTAAGGGACATTCTTCCCACTGACCACCAATGTAAGGGACATTCCTCCCACTGACCACCAATGTAAGGAACATTCTTCCCACTGACCACCAATGTAAGGGACATTCTTCCCACTGACCACCAATGTAAGTGACATTCTTCGCACTGACCACCAATGTAAGGGACATTCTTCCCACTGATCACCAATGGAAGGGACATTCTTCTCACTGACCACCAATGTAAGGAGCATTCTTCCCACTGACCACCAATGTAAGGGACATTCTTCTCACTGACCACCAATGTAAGGGACATTCTTCCCACTGATCACCAATGTAAGGGACATTCTTCCCACTGACCACCAATGTAAGGAGCATTCTTCCACTGACCACCAACGTAAGGAGCATTCTTCCCACTGATCACCAATGTAAGGAACATTCTTCCACTGATCACCAATGTAAGGGACATTCTTCCCACTGATGACCAATGTAAGGGACATTCTTCCCACTGACCACCAATGTAAGGGACATTCTTCCCACTGACCACCAATGTAAGGGACATTCTTCCCACTGACCACCAATGCAAGGGACATTCTTCCCACTGATCACCAATGGAAGGGACATTCTTCCCACTGACCACCAATGTAAGCAGCATTGTCCCCACCAAAGTATACAGATGTCAGTATTATGGGAAAAGCCGCAGTGTACACTTAACGCCGTAGGAGGAGGGCAGAGAGGGACGCTGTGGGAGGAGGGCACAGAGGGACGCTGTGGGAGGAGGGCACAGAGGGACGCAGAGGGGGGACGCCGTGGGAGGAGGGCACAGAGGGACGCTGTGGGAGGAGGGCACAGAGGGACGCTGTGGGAGGAGGGCACAGAGGGACGCAGAGGGGGGACGCCGTGGGAGGAGGGCACAGAGGGACGCTGTGGGAGGAGGGCACAGAGGGACGCTGTGGGAGGAGGGCACAGAGGGACGCTGAGGGAGGAGGGCACAGAGGGACGCTGAGGGAGGAGGGCACAGAGGGACGCTGTGGGAGGAGGGCATAGAGGGACGCTGAGGGAGGAGGGCACAGAGGGACGCTGAGGGAGGAGGGCACAGAGGGACGCAGAGGGGGACGCCGTGGGAGGAGGGCACAGAGGGACGCTGAGGGAGGAGGGCACAGAGGGACGCTGAGGGAGGAGGGCACAGAGGGACGCTGTGGGAGGAGGGCACAGAGGGACGCTGTGGGAGGAGGGCACAGAGGGACGCTGTGGGAGGAGGGCACAGAGGGACGCTGAGGGAGGAGGGCACAGAGGGACGCTGAGGGAGGAGGGCACAGAGGGACGCTGAGGGAGGAGGGCACAGAGGGACGCTGAGGGAGGAGGGCACAGAGGGACGCTGAGGGAGGAGGGCACAGAGGGACGCTGAGGGAGGAGGGCACAGAGGGACGCTGTGGGAGGAGGGCACAGAGGGACGCTGTGGGAGGAGGGCACAGAGGGACGCTGAGGGAGGAGGGCACAGAGGGACGCTGTGGGAGGAGGGCACAGAGGGACGCTGTGGGAGGAGGGCACAGAGGGACGCTGAGGGAGGAGGGCACAGAGGGACGCTGTGGGAGGAGGGCACAGAGGGACGCTGTGGGAGGAGGGCACAGAGGGACGCTGAGGGAGGAGGGCACAGAGGGACGCTGTGGGAGGAGGGCACAGAGGGACGCTGTGGGAGGAGGGCACAGAGGGACGCTGAGGGAGGAGGGCACAGAGGGACGCTGTGGGAGGAGGGCACAGAGGGACGCTGAGGGAGGAGGGCACAGAGGGACACTGAGGGAGGAGGGCACAGAGGGACGCTGGCACAGAGGGACACTGAGGGAGGAGGGCACAGAGGGACACTGAGGGAGGAGGGCACAGAGGGACGCTGTGGGAGGAGGGCATAGAGGGACGCTGAGGGAGGAGGGCACAGAGGGACGCTGAGGGAGGAGGGCACAGAGGGACGCAGAGGGGGACGCCGTGGGAGGAGGGCACAGAGGGACGCTGAGGGAGGAGGGCACAGAGGGACGCTGAGGGAGGAGGGCACAGAGGGACGCTGACGGAGGAGGGCACAGAGGGACGCTGTGGGAGGAGGGCACAGAGGGACGCTGAGGGAGGAGGGCACAGAGGGACGCTGTGGGAGGAGGGCACAGAGGGACGCTGTGGGAGGAGGGCACAGAGGGACGCTGAGGGAGGAGGGCACAGAGGGACGCTGAGGGAGGAGGGCACAGAGGGACGCTGTGGGAGGAGGGCACAGAGGGACGCTGGCACAGAGGGACACTGAGGGAGGAGGGCACAGAGGGACGCTGTGGGAGGAGGGCACAGAGGGACGCTGTGGGAGGAGGGCACAGAGGGACGCTGAGGGAGGAGGGCACAGAGGGACGCTGTGGGAGGAGGGCACAGAGGGACGTTGTGGGAGGAGGGCACAGAGGGACGCTGGCACAGAGGGACACTGAGGGAGGAGGGCACAGAGGGACGCTGTGGGAGGAGGGCACAGAGGGACACTGAGGGAGGAGGGCACAGAGGGACGCTGGCACAGAGGGACACTGAGGGAGGAGGGCACAGAGGGACGCTGGCACAGAGGGACACTGAGGGAGGAGGGCACAGAGGGATGCAGCATCTTTTGATTTGGGGGAGAGGGGGGTAAGAGGATATGTATTGGGGGGTGCTTTGGAAGGAGAGATGACACCCCTCCCCCCACTAGCAGAAGTACTCTCTCCTCCCAAAGCACCCCCAATACATATCCTCTAGCCCCCCCCATCACTCCATCATGTGTGCTACTTGCCCTTCCCCCCTTTCTGGTTACCGTGACCCCCCCTCCACTGTATCTATAACTATACACAGACCTCAGATCCTCAGCGCGGCTCTGGCAGTGAAATCTTCCTCCTCCCGGGTTCCTTCTGTCTGTTTACATCCGAAGGGGGCGGGGGATGCTCAGTAAGATGTGCGGGCTGCCAGTGGGGAGAGAGGTGTCTTACAGGAGGATGATAGCTGCGAGTGGGACACCGGGCTGCAGATGTCCCGTGTGCCCCCTCCCCCTCCCTTTGGCAGCGCTGTGTGTGATAGTACACACACACTGACTGACCTGCTGCACACGAGGCTCTGCAAAAACTTTTCTGCACTCTGCAGCTCTCTCGCCAGCTGTCCCTTGTGACAGGAGGTATGCAGTGGCCACTTCCCGTCCAGGGACGGACGGACTGACCCTCTCATGGGGCCCCCCTCTGACGCCGGGCCCTCGGGCAATGCCCGAGTGCCCGAATGATCAGTCCGCCCCTGCCCCTGTCTTTATTAGATTGCAAGCCCTCATGAGCAGGGCCCTCCTAACCCTCTGGTACTGTAACTGCCCTGTCTCCTTTTATATTGTAAAGCTCTTCTGTGCTTTATAATTCTTGTATTAAAAAATGACTTTAAGACCCCATTCACACTACAGCGACTTGTCAGGCGACTGGTCAGCCTGACAAGTCACGGTCCATTGTGTGGTACAGGAACCGTTCTAATAGGAGCAACTCAAGTCGCTCCGACTTAGAAAAAGGGTCCTGTACTACTTCGCGGCAACATCGGAGTGACTTGCATAGACATTCATTATATGAAGTCCGTGCAAGTCGCGCCGAAGTCGCGGTGCACGCGACTTCACAGGTCGCCCCCGAAGTTGTGCCGTGGTAGTGTGAACCGGCACTAACTCTCTCTGTGTACTAAATATTTTGTATATACTGTATATTGTGGAAGAATTCCCCACTTTTCTCTGCAGGGAACGATTGGTGAAGAGCTTATTATCAGTGTTTATTAAACCTTCTATGGCCCAGGATTGGTAATCCCTGATTGAGTCAGATCATTTTCTTTCATCAGGCTTATCTTTTATCGTGTATGGCTACTCTAAGGAAGGGAAGGCCAAAAAAAGACATGTTGCTTTCATATATATAGAAATGAAGGGAAAAAAACAACCGCGCTAATGCAAGAATAGTGGAAAAGCAGCAACTTCAAGTGTGACTAACACCCCCCAAAAGACAATAACAGATTAAGGGCTCTTTCACACGGGCGGTCCGATCAGATCCGCCTGTCAGTTTTTTAGGCGGATCTGATCGGATGCCCCATTCAGCCCTATGGAGCAGCGGATGTCATTGGAGGATATCACTGATATATTATTGGCACATTATTTTTATACTCTGGTAAGGAATACCTATACATTCCTTTTGTCACTTGTTTTGGGGATTTGTACACAGATGGTGATGGTCGCACGTTTGTGAGTGCACTTTCTTTTTTATTTCTTTATCAAGTTTATTTGGTTTTACGCTATGGCGTCTATGTTTTTTATTTCATGAAAATTCCATGCAATCTGGTTTTCTGTGAGTCTTCGCATCAACCCCGGCAGAATTCTCCAGGCCTCCACTGGGTGTCTTCGGTTTCTATTTGGCACTTTTTATGCAGTCTTCTGGTAAGCACATTACCATAGGGATTTCTACAGTCAACTCGTTTCATCTGATTCCTTCAATGGACTTTTATGGACACTATTTCTAGTTTATATATCACAATTTAGCACGACTTAATCTGTTATTGGCTTTCATATATATGTTTATTTAGGCCTCATTCACATGTAGGCCTCATACACCATGAACGAGCTGACTATATACACTCACCGGCCACTTTTAAGTACACCTTGCTAGTACCGGGTTGGACCCCCTTTTGCCTTCAAAACTGCCTTCATTCTTCATGGCATAGATTCAGCAAGGTTTTGGAAACATTCCTCAGAGATTTTGGTCCATATTGACATGATAGCATCACCCAGTTGCTGCAGATTTGTCAGCTGCACATCCATGATGCGAATCTTCCGTTCCACCACATCCCAAAGGTGCTCTATTGGATTGAGATCTGCTGACTGTGGAGTCCATTGGAGCAGTGCCGTATTTTGTCCTAGGCCAACAAGGCCCAGGCCTAGGGCGGCACTTTGCAGGGGGGCAGCAAAAAAGCCACCCCCTCCACCTGAGACTCTATTGGCCACTGGTTGCTAGAACCGCCTCTCTCACCAGCCTCTCTCTCATCCCCCTCTCTCTCTCCCTCTCTCACCCCCTCTCTCTCTCTCTCATCCCCCCTCTCTCTCATCCCCCTCTCTCATCCCCCCTTCTCTCTCTCATCCCCCTCTCTCATCCCCCTCTCTCATCCCCCCTCTCTCTCTCTCATCCCCCCATCTCTCTCTCTCTCTCTCTCTCTCTCATCCCCCCTTTCTCTTATCCCCACACTCTCTCATCTCCCCCCTCTCTCTCACACCCCCTCTCTTTCGACCCCCCCTCTCTCCCTCCCTCCCTCACCCACCCCCTCTCTCTCTCCCTTCCTCCCTCCCTTTCCCACCCCCTCTCTCTCAGTATCTCCTCCCCCTCTCTCTCTCCCTCACTCTCTCCCCCCTCTCTCTCCCACCTCCTCTCACCCCCCATCTTGTGAGACCTCGGGTGTTCATGCTTGTAGTCCTTAAATTTTGGAGGGAGACACATCCGTTAAAAAACGAGTGGGGCAAATTTACATAATGGGGGGGGGGGGGGGGTGCCCAATTTTAGTCTTGCCTAGGGCAGCACAAAACCAAAATACACCACTGCATTGGAGTACAGTGAAATCATTGTCATGTTAAAGAAACCAGTGGTGAGATTATCTGAGCTTTGTGACATGGTGCATTATTCTGCTGGAAGGAGCCATCAGAAGATGGGGACACTGTAGTCATAAAGGGATGGACATGGTCAGCAACAATACTCAGGTAGGCTGTGGCATTTAAATGATGCTCAAATTGCACTAAGGGGCCCAAAGTGTGCCAAGAAAATATCACCACCACCACCACCACCAGCCTGAACCGTTGATACAAGGCAGAATGGATCCATGCTTTTATTTTGTTTACGCCAAATCCTGACCCTACCATCTGAATGTCACTGTCGTTTTTTTAATCATCCAATTCTGGTGAGCCTGTGCGAATTGTAGCCTAAGTTTCCTGTTCTTAGGTGACAGGAGTGGCACCTGGCGTGGTCTTCTGCTGCTGTAGCCCATCTGCTTCAAGGTTCGATGTGTTGCGTATTCAGAGATGGTAATCTGTATACCTTGGTTATTTGAGTTACTGTTGCCTTTCTATCATCTCGAGCCAGTCTGTCCATTCTCCTCTGACCTCTGACATCAATAAGGCATTTTCTTCCACACAACTGCCACTCACTGGATATTTTCTCTTTTTGGACCATTCTCTGTAAACCCGAGAGATGGTTGTGCAAATCCCAGTAGATCAGCAGTTTTTGAAATACTCAGACCAGCCGGCATGGCACCAACAACCATACCACGTTCAAAGTGACTTAAATCCTCTTTCTTTCCCATTCCGATGCTCAGTTTGAACCTTAGCAAGTCATTTTCGCAACGTCTAGATGTCTAAATGCAATAAGTTGCTGCATTGTGATTGGCTGATTAGCAATTTGTATTACCAAGCAATTGAACAGGTGTACCTTATAAAGCGGCCGGTGAGTGTATGCGGCTTAAGCAACCAGGTGCTGCATGGATGCATCTTGTGTAAGCGTATGGGGACAGAGCGTGAGAGCGGCCTGCACAGACACAGTCTGACAGGCTTCTAAACATGTAAGAAAAAACGAATGCTATAACGTAGGATGTGGAAATTGTAATTAGGAGTGAGCAAAGTGATTTTACTAAATGATTTTACATATTTCATCACCTAAAGTTCAATAAAAGTATCCTTATATTTCTCAATACAGACTACTTTTTCAGTTTCCAGCTTTTCTCTTCTCCCTCTGTTATCTACGAGTCTCTGCTGATCATTTATCCTGACACCAAGCAATGGCAGGAGACAGCCTCACCCACCCCTTCAGCACAAGCAGGTGATTGACAGCCTTAGCTGTGCATGTTTCCCTATGAGACTGTGTAGAGGGGGTTTGTCTATTCCGTCTACTCAGGTCTCAGATTACACTCATCTCTCCTCTCTGTTCTGTGCAATGTGTGACATCACATCCCTGCCTCCTGAAGCTCAGAAATGCTGTGTAAACGGTGCACTTTGAACTGTAGAAAAAAAAAAAAAAAAGGCTGCAGATAAACAGGTGCAATTTATGTAGGAGGATTTGTTTAACTACTTAAGGACCAAGCCTATTTCTGACTCTTGTTGCTTTCAAGTGATAACAACTGATGTGGCTTAGTCACCACTTGGCCATTATCACAAAGAGCCTCAGGGGACGCCCCCCCCCCCCCCACCACCACCTTCTGCCGCTCTGCCCGGATCTCCCACCTATAACTGTCACAAGGGATGTTTACATTCCTTGTGACAGCAAAAAAAGTGATCAGATTTTTATTTATTTTTTTTTTTTTAAGGGACAGTGTAAAAAATAAATAAATATATCAAATAAATTACATTTATTTTTTTAAAGTGCCCCTGTCCTCGCATGCTCGCGCATCAAAGAAGTCGCGCCCGCTAAAGTAAACTGTGTTCAAATCACACATGTGAAGTATCGCCGCGATCGTCAGAGCAAGAGCAATAATTCTAGCAAAAGGCTTCCTAGGTAACTCTAAACTGGTAACCATTAAAAAATTTTCACAGCGTCGCCTATTGAGATTTTCAAGTACTGTAGTTTGTCACCATTTCACGAGCATGCGCAATTTTAAACTGTAACATGTTAGATATCTATTTACTCGGCATAACAATCATCTTTCACAATATACAGCAACAATTACTGTTTAGTTTTTTTTTAATTCAGTGGTTTATTTTTTTTAAAAAAATTGCGTTTGAAAGACCACTGCGCAAATACTGCGTGACAAAAATCTTTGCAATGACCGCCATTTTATTCTCCAGAGTCTTTCCTAAAAAAAAATATATATATATATATATATATATATATATAATGTTTGGGGGTTCTAAGTAATTTTCTAGCAAATAATACTGATTTTAACTTGTAAACAATAAGTGTCCGAAATAGGTTTGGTCCTTCAGTGGTTAAAGTAGAATTATAGGCAAAACTTTTTTTTTTCAGTTTGAGATAGAGTAAGGGAGGGTTGTAACCCCTGAGGTTTATTTTTTCCACCTTTGTCCCATTGGGGAGATTTCCCTTCACTTCCTGTCCCATAGCCAAATAGGAAGTGAGAGGAAATCACTGGAAATAATGGAATTCCTTGGGGACCCCCAGGTCACCAGATCTTGCGTCCCCACTGGAAGATTTCCCCTCTATTATTTTTCTGGGGGCAACCCAAAATGTGGGGTTTTCTTCTACTTTTACTTTCAATGTTAATGGTAAAACAGGATAAATAGAGGGGGTGAATATCCTTAACGGGACATTGACAGCAATAAAAACTGACAGGGGTTCTAATCCCTCTCCACTCAAATTTTAACACTAATCCTAATGCTAACTATATTTCCACTTCTGCATTTCATGAATTACCCTGTTCTCTTGGACTTTGCAGTTACATTTATAACAAAATGATGTTACATTGTCACACTGTTATTGGTATTAAACATCTCTTATATCTAGTGATCTTTTTCTCTGCTTAGTGCATAACATGCTATGGAAGTTATACAGTTAAAACTCATGGAGTACTGCTGCCATCTGCTGGTACAAATAATGTATAGCAATACTTTATTTATTGATTTCTAAAGGCTGCTTGACATCTTTATAATGGAAATTGTGGGCAGGTCTCAATGGTCCTATTTTGGAGATGGGTTAACTTGTGTATGCAAAGAGATGTTGTTTTTTTTTTTTTTTTAAACAAATGTTCATTATGGGGATTTTTTAAAGTGATTGTATATGCAAACATTTTTTTTAAATAACAATCAGGTTTATACTGTACTTGCCTGCTCTGTGCAGTGGAATTGTACAGTGGCCCTGAACCTCCTCTTATCGGGTTCCTGCTGGTGCTTCAGGCCCCTCCACACTGACGAGTGCTCCATAGGAAGATGCTTACTATTGGGGTACTCATGCGGATTTGCTCCCAAGACACAGATGGTGGAGCCAATGCTTCCACTGCTCTCAGCAAAGCCTTTAAAAGCAGGGAAAAGAGGAGAGAGCAGCTGCAGATGGGCACAGATCTGGACAAAATGAGGGCTCAGGTAAGTATAAGGGAGGGGGGGGGGGAGTTTGAGTTTACTACCTAAAAATGTTTACCTTAACCACTTCACCTCTGGAAGTTTTTACCCCCCTAGTGATCAGGGCATTTTTTGCAATATGGCACTGCATTATTTTTAACTGACACTTGCGCGGTTGTGCAACACTGTACCAAAAAAAAAAAAAAAATATGTCCCATTTCCCCCCCACTAATAGAGCTTTTTTTTGGTGGTATTTGATTACCTCTGCGTTTTTTATTTTTTGCACTAAAGTGCTTCTGAAAAGTATTCACAGCGCTTCATCTTCTCCAAATTTTGTTATGTTACAGCCTTATTCCAAAATGGATTAAATTCATTATTTTCCTTTAAATTCTACAAACAATACCCCATAATGACAACAGATAAGACGTTTGTTTAAAATCGTTGCAAATTTATTAAAAATAAAAAACAAAAAAAATGCCATGTACATAAGTATTCACAGCATTTGCTCAATACTTTGTTGTAGAACCTTTGGCACCAATTGCAGCCTCAAGTCTTTATGAGTATGAGCGTGGCACACCTATTTTTAGGCAGTTTCTCCTATTCTACTTTGCAGGACCTCTCAAGCGCCATCAGGTTTGATGGGGAGCGTCGGTGCACAGCCATTTTCAGATCTCTTCAGAGATGTTCAATTGGGTTCAAGTCTGGGCTCTGGCTGGGCCTCTCAAAGACATTCACAGAGTTGTCCCATAGCCACTCCTTTGTTATCTTGGCTGTATGCTTAGGGTCATTGTCCTGTTTGAAGATGAAACTTCGCCCCAGTTTGAGGTCCAGAGTGCTCTAGAGCAGATTTTCATCAAGGATATCTCTGTACATTGCTGCATTCATCTTTCCCTCGATCCTGACTAGTCTTCCAGTTCCTGCCACTAAAAAAACATCCCCACAGCATGATGCTGCCACCACCATGCTTCACTGTAGGGATGGTATTGGCCAGGGGATGAGCAGTGCCTGGTTTCCTCCAGACATGACTCTAGCAATTCAGGCCAAAGAGATCAATCTTTGTTTCATCAGACCAGAGAAATTTGTTTCTCATGCAAAGATTTCAAACAAACTTCGTTCCCATTGTCATTATGGGGTATTGTTTGTAGAATTTTGAGGAAAATAATGAATTTAATCCATTTTGGTATAAGGCTGTAACAAAATGTGGAGCGCTGTGAATACTTTCCAGATTCTTTCCAGATTCACTGTACAAACAAACAAAAAAAAAAAAACAATATTTTTTACTTTCTGCTATAAAACATATCCAATAAAAAAAAAAGAAAAAAAATCAAATTTCTTCATCAATTTAGACCAATATGTATTCTGCTACATATTTTTGGTAAATAAAATCCCAAAAGGCGTATATTGATTGGTTTGTGCAAAAGTTAAAGCATCTACAAACAATGGGATATTTTTATTTGTTAATTTCTTTTTTTACTAGTAATGGTGGTGATCTGTGACCTAAAGCGGGAATACGATATTGCGGTGGACATTCTGACACTAGCTGACACTTGACATTTTTTGGGGACCAGTGACACTAATACAGTGATCAGTGCTAAAAATATGCACTGTCACTGTACTATGATACTGGCTGGAAAGGGGCTAACATCAGGGGCAACCAAGGGGTTAACTGTGTGCATAGCTAGTGTTTATGTGTACTATGGGAGGTGCTTTCACTAGCAGAAGACATAGATCCTTGTCCCTGGACACAGGATCCATGCCTTCCTCCCTACTGACAAAACAGTGATCTGTCTTGTGTACATAGTAGGCAGAACGGCGGTACTGTACTGAAAGATTGGGGAGGGGGGGGGGTCCATCAGGGGCAACCAAGGGGTTAACTGTGTGCATAGCTATTGTTTCTGTGTACTATGGGAGGTGCTTTCACTAGCAGAAGACATAGATCCTTGTCCCTGGACACAGGATCCATGCCTTCCTCCCTACTGACAAAACGGTGATCTGCCTTGTGTACATAGTAGGCAGAACGGCGGTACTGTACTGAAAGATTGGGGAGGGGGGGTCCGGCGGACATGCTGGAACAGGAAGGGGTCATCCCCAAACTGTTCCCACAAAGTTGGGGGCATGAAATTGTACAAAATATCTTAGTATGCTGAAGCCTTAAGAGTTCCCTTCACTGGAACTAAGGGGCCAAGCCCAACCCCTAAAAAACAACCCCACACCATAATCCCCCCTTCAACACATGATTTGGACCAGTGCACACAGCAAGGTCCAAAAATACACGGTTTGGGGTGAAGGAACTGACCTCAACCTGATAGACTACCTTTGGGATGAATTAGAGACTGTGAGCCAGGCCTTCTCGTCCACATCAGTGCCTGACCTCACAAATGCGCTTCTGGAAGAATGGTCAAACATTCCCATAGACACACTCCTAAACCTTGTGGACAACCTTCCCAGAAGAGTTGAAGCTGTTATAGATGCAAAGGGCGCGCCGGTTTAAATACTTTATGACTAATATATCATCAATATCCGAGGCTCCATGAAGTCTGGTTTATGAATCTTTGACCTGTAGAATAAAAGGTAAAACCTCAGAGAACGAACGTTCTGCCCAATAATGTCTCAAGAGGGGGAAAAAAATTCCTTCCCGACTTCAAATACGGCAATCAGTTTCCACTCTGGATTGTATTTACAGTTAGAAATTGCACATTGATGTATACAGGACTCAGCCAAACCAGACTTCAGCTCCTTGTGGGTTGGACTGCTTTACCCATCTGTTCTTCTCTACTGATCTTATTACACAGAGAACTCTGCCAGTCTGTCAGTCAGGGGTTTTTATAGTGAAACTTTCTGCCAATCAGGATGGGAAGCCTAAACTAGTAATAGTTTCTGTGACCCCAACTAACCATGAGCTCGGAGCCACACATTGTTGGGAATTGAATCCTCCATACAGCTGAGGAGTGAACTCCTGTGTTGTAAAGTTTTCATGAGATCTTAGGAAAGCGGATGAATATACACATTTCTTTGCAGGTCATGCAGCCACTGCGGCTTGTGAAATTACTACCAGGTGTGTTATTATCTCATCAACTCTTCTGTGCAACCACACCAAGGTCGGAGAATGAAGATCAATACCATTCACAAAGTCTAACCACAGTTCTACCTACATTCACAGATAAAAGAGACCACTTCATTGCAAAATATAACCTTCAACATAAAAGGGTAAGAAAAAGAAGTTTTAGGCAATGTCAGTAAAGATGTAGAGCCCTATCACTGTTCCATTATGGAGTAAGGGGGTGTTATCTGCTTGGCTTCCTTTGGGGGTCTCCACCTCTCGTCAGTTAGGTGTATAAATAGCCCTGAGCCTTCATGGGAGGACTAGAACCTCAGCAGAGAAAATGTGAACTTCCCCATTGGGGGAATGCCTCGTGTACCTTCCCTATTGGGTTCCATTCCATTGAGGAGGGCCTTTTAAAGGTTCATTCAGATGCGCACTAAGACCTGTCCTCAATTCAGAGTCATTGTCTGCTGTGTGTGAATCCACCTTGCAGCTGCGTGCAGGGGCAGACTGGCAACTTTCGGCCCAGAGGGCAAGTACAAACCAGAGGCCCATGGTGCAGCAACTTGGCCCCCCCCCTCCCACTTCCAGGCCTCCTACTGACCCCCATTCCAGGCTGAAGTTCCACTCCAGGTACTCTCAACTCACCGATCCGGTTTCCCGACCTGGCCAGCAGGGGGCGGTTGGGGGGAGCTGGGACAGCTCGGTCGGGGCTGTCTGGGGGAGGAGAGTCTCCAACGGGACATGGAACCGGCCTCTGCTCAGACACAGTTTACACCATCCATGCTGGGGGGGGGTCTGCACTCTCTCCTTGTCTTTAACCAGCACTCAGTAGGTCAGCGGCAAGGACTTTTTACTTCTTCACCAGGAATCCTTTAGGCATGTCTTTGGCAGAAGCTGTGCAGCCTTTTTATGGGGCATCAGAGCGGCCTGGGGGGCAATTGCCCCCCTGCCCCCTGGACCAGTCCTCCCCTGGCTGCGTGCAGGCAGCCCATAGAAGTGGATGCAGCGGCTGCACGGAAACAGTCCCATGTTAGACCAATCTAACATGTGGTGTCATAAGCCTAAGACAGCCATTGGTGCCCTAAACCAGCCTTTTTTACCCAGGGTGCCCAAGATTCCTTAGGGCTGCCTTGGCAAAATGCCAAGGTTGCCCACAAATTGTATACAAGCCAGCGTGTGAAATAAGGCTGCCTTTTAGTTACACTAAGTCACAGGTTTCATTTTGCACCATTACAAGCTTCTAGCTGCCGGGGTCCTAACAACCAATGGCGTCATCTGTTGATAAGGAGGATGTCAGTCACCTGCATAGGCTCCTTGTTTGACCCTCCTCTGCCCCTATCTCTCAGTAGTGGGGTCACATTAGCTGAGTGAGTAAGAAACATTGGAATACTAATCAGTACTAGTCTGCAAAAGTGTATTTGCTTTCGAAGAATAAATCACCTCTAATGTTGGGTGTCCTACTTGGACTTGTGGATGTTGCTGCATTATGTAAACCTATTAGAATAGTTTTTACATTTTAGAACAGGATGCCTCGAGACTATACTTTTTAAAGGGTGCCTTAACTGAAAAAAGTTTGAGAAACAAAGATCTAAGATCCTTTCACCATGTGATAATTTTTTCATTTGAAATTAAAAAAAAAAAATGAAATCATTGATACATTTCCCCATTTTGTATTTATTACTAATTTTTTTGTTTATGATCCCTACAAAATGCATAAGAATCTGACACCTCTAGGAGTGTCAGATTTTACTATCTGGCAGTCTCCCTCTTTCTGTCATTCTTCTCAGTGCTACTGCAAGCAGTGAGGCTGACAACGGGATCATGGGTCAGCAGGGGGGAACTCGGGCCTGGGGGCAGCCTGTGAGTGGACGCAGTGCAGCGTCATTCCAGAGATCAGGAGTACAATTCAGCATGAGTGTAAATCTTTCGCTTGCTTACCTGACCCCCCCTCCCCCACCACCACATCTCCATCCAAGCATTCCTCCCCCCTCCCTCTGTGATTTATTGGGATGAGATTTAATTGGAAATTGCAGTAAGCGGTCAAAGTATTCTCAGGTTGCTTAAGAGGTAAGTCACTTTTTTTAATCTCTCTTTTCAAGGTCAGGGGGCTCAAGTGTGTTCACTGTGTTCATTTAGAAAAGGAAGGCTCTGGTAAATTACATATTTACTCGCCCCTACCTGCACTCTCAATCCTGAAACACCCCCTGCAGTAGCTGGGGGGGAGAGAGAGGAGGGAAGCCAGAAGCACTGTGGGGCGGGGCCAACATGGGGGAAGCCCGGGCAGTAGGGGAAATCGGTACTGCAAGTAGTGATAGGGAGTGCCCAGGCACACCTGGCATACCCCCTGGGTACACCTATGCATGCATGACACATGTACATAGTTACATAGTAGGTGAGGTTGAATAAAGACAATAGTCCATCCAGTTCAACCTGTGTAGGTGTGTGTGGACCTATTAATTTCTCATACCCCTGAATGTTTCAATCCTTGAGATGTACGTCCAAGAGTCTTTCAAAAGTAGCCATACTCCCCGCCGTTACTACCATTTGTGGCAGGGAATTCCACAGTCTTGTAGCCCTTACAGTAAAGAACCCCCTGCGTAGCCTGAGGTTAAATCTCTTCTCCTCTAAACGCATTGTATGACCTTGTGTCCTCATGCATTCCTTGCGACTGAATAGTTTTTTTTCTATGCTCTGATCACCGTTGAGGTATTTGTAAATCGCTATCATATCCCCTCTCAGGCGTCTCTTCTCCAGGGAGAATAAATCTAGTACTTTTAAACGCTCTTCGTAATTAAGGTCCTCTAACCCCCTAATGAGTTTTGTTGCCCTTCTCTTTACTCTCTGAAGCTCCAATACATCACTTTTGAGAACTAGCGACCAGAACTGGACAGAATACTCCAGATGTGGTCGGACCAGAGTTTTATAAAGTGGTAGGATTATAGTTTTATCTCTGGAATACATCCTCTTTCTTATGCATGCCAAAATTCTGCCGGCCTTGGCAGCTGCAGCTTGACATTGCATGCTATTGCCTAATCTATCTTCCACTAAGACCCCCAGATCTTTCTCCATTTTTGATACCCCCAGAGGTTCCCCCCCTAGCTTGTCTATTGCTTTTATGTTATTGGTCCCTAAGTGCAATACCTTGCACTTATCCACATTAAACCTCATTTGCCATGTAGTTGCCCACTCTGTTATTTTGTTCAGCCTTTGCCTGCCCTTTGCCAGCTACTGATTTACGATTGCTGGCAATCAAAAGCCAACAGTGTGCAGTCACTTCACATCTCACAAATGAAAAGCAAATTCCATTAGTGTAATAGTTCCAAGGGATTATGTGGACATGACCAGATGATGATATACATAGCACCAACATCCCACATTTTGAAAAAATCAAAAATAGAAAATAGAATGGGGATATTTTAATCTTCTCAAAAGTCTCCTACATTTCTATTACTATAGATGTCAGTTTGAAGTTTGGTCTCAGCTGCTTTGTTGTATTAATGACCATTATTCACTTTTGTACTCTAGATATGTCAATGTAGTGTTTGGCCTGCCATCTAGTGGACATTTAGTCTCCCCACACTGGAAATGGAATTTAGGATAGGTGAGTAAATGTCTTTGATGACATAAGATGTAAAACAAATTTTACCAACTTCCTTTGAATAAATGATGTACTTATGATATATTATTGATGTATGCTCATTACGAGGTTGTTTCGGGACCACTTATTCTCCTCTGCAGGAGACCCAGTCTCTCTTTGGGTTGCCTTCCCCACTAGTTGGTGCGCGTGGCCCATGTGGACAGAATACTTTCAAATCCCTCTGCTTTTAGCCCCACCACAAGATGCAACGTTTGGAGGTAGGGAGTTTATTGTTGTTTTTTGGGGGGAACTGAATTCTATATAAAAAGGTGCAACTATCTCTCTTCTTTTTTCTTTTGTGGGTTTTTCTTATTTTCATTTTTATGTAGATGTAGCACCCTCCTAGGTAGGTGCTAGGACAAAGTATAGTGTGGCTCTGTCTGCTTATCAGGAGGGTCTGATCTGTTAGTGATCTGTCACATGCCTCCAGGTGTGGCCTGTTGAGTCTGGGGAGTGTCCCCACTGTATCCAAAGAGGGATCTTGTTGGACAGTGGCGGAAACCTAGCCAATAGCACACCAGGGTTTATGACTGTCCCAGAGGGCGGGGTATGGATTGGGAATAAATCTGTGGGGAGCATGTAACAGAGTGGCTTTTGGTGGGAGCATCAGTCCCAGGAGGAGGTGACGGCTGTCTCTCCTCCTGTCAAGTGTGAAGGTGGTCCCGGCAGTCGGCCTAGGGACTAGAGGTTGAGCTTGGCTGCAGAGGATCCGGAGTGTGCTGACCGTGTGGAGCTGCTGGGCAGAAACCTGCAGGAAAAACAGTATTGTGAGTACTTAAGGTCTGCCCAGGGGTCTACCTAAAGAGGGGACCACTCCAGAGAGGTCAAGAGGGATCCAGGAGCCAGCTAACCAGGAGTGCACAGAAAAAAGGGGTGCCAAGTAGTAAAGCCCTGAAGTTTGGGGAATACAGAAGGCGCCAGGAAAGGGCCCTGAAGTGTTTGGCAGTACAGTACAGTAAAGTCAGCTGCCTCAGGAAGGAGTATCTTGGGGAGCTTAAAGGGACTTTTTACAGTCAGAGGTGAAGTTCTAGGAACTGGCCTAGTCGAGGTCAGCGTCACTCAGCGCCAGTCAGTGCTAAGAAGCATCAAGAAGCATTTTAGTGTCCCTGCTCAATTGTGCATAGTTCAGTTGTTGGAGTATCCCACTCATCCCTTCTCCCATCCAAGTTCTCAAATAAACCCTAAAAACCAAAGAAACTGGACTGGTCGTTGTCTGAGTCGCTCACACCTGCAACATGCTTAAAGGTACTGTTATTGCTAATGGTAACCCAGGGGAACCCAGTGCTACATATATTATATACCAAATTAAATATAAGTGTAATGTGTTGTATATATTTTTAATTATTGACTCTGGCTTTTGCTCTAATAGTGAACAATCCACCACACTTTCCTTTGAAGAAGCCAAATATGGCGAAACATGTCGAAAATACAAGGGTGTTGGATTAACTGCTACATTCCTTCAAGTAATGAAGCCAAACGTCTGTACAAATGTTTTTAAACTTCAATTTTATTACGTCTAAATAAAGATGATTGTTTTTGTGAAAAAAGTACTTTGTATAATGTTTTTGCACACCTAAAAGGTCCCGTATCCCCATTCTATTTTTGATTTTTCCTTTAGTGTAATACTGAGCAGAAGAGAAGAGGAACCGTGGACCTAGCAAAGGATGCCTCAATTAGAAACACCATTCATGCCTCCTACAGAAAGACTTTCTCAGTGATCATATAGGTCACACAAAGCGAAGACGAAGATAACCTGACCATGGTTGCACTGATCGCATAGGGGTCAATGCAAGATTTTTTTTCCTTTAGTTTCTCCTTGGTAAGACTGTCATTTTACTGATCATTTACTAGATAAACACTAGGAGGAGCCATATGCCATGTAATGGTGTAAAACAACCATTAGCTGATACAGCTAAACTACTTTTTAGTTTAGCATGAAGGTACAAATTAACTGTGCAATTACCGATATCACTAAGGGTCCATTCACACATACAGTATGTGTTATGGCAATCTGCGGCAAAACATATTTTACCGCAATACACGATAAGGGCCCATTTACACCTATGTGTTTTAATGCATATGTTTTTACGCGCATCAACGCATGTACACAGGTTAGGCATTATTTTAAATAGTGCTAGTTCACATCGTGTGATGCATTCATGTGCATTGCCTGTTTTTAATGCATCAGTGTAAGTTGGTAATGACATTAGAGTATGAAAACACACGATTGTTGATAATTTTACCCAACTGATAACCCAATAAAAATGCATGTCACTGACACGCATTTCTGTGCGTTAGATATGAACTTTTTCCATGTATTCGACATGAATCCAAGGAGAAAGTGGTTTGTGGAGCTGTTCCTTTCCGGCCATTTCTAACCTTTTAGTACATCACAGTACACAGATATTCTGCCTGTTGCCTGTGCTGTGTTGGTGCACTGGCATGCTGGTCCTCCCATATTAATATGAACAGTTGAAAGCAATTTATTAAGATTTTTTTTTAGCATGTAATGATTTGTTGCTTGGCTATTGACTGTTACAATGCTTTTATATTATACAGTGCTTATATTGTATTATGTTTATATTATATAGTATTTCTGATAACCAGATTTGACTGTTATAAATTGGTGAAGTCAAAAAGTGAACTTGTAGCAAAGATTTTCCCATAAGCTTTATGAATAATAACGTTAAACTCTTTGCAAACAGCTATATACACAGTTGCATAGTTTTACCTGTCAAAAGAGTTTAGGGACAGACAATATAGCCAGGATGGTGACCTCACTTTTCTTTACTGCAGTAGAGCTTGGTCACCTTCCTACCCACAGCCTTTGATTGGATAGTAATGGCGCTTTTCCACTGCATGGAACCGAACGGTTCGGCTCGCTTTTGCGCTTTTCCACTGCATGGTACCGCATGGTACGGTGTTGGAACGGTTCGGTACAGCGGCGCTTTTTCACTACATGGAACCGAATGGTACGGCTCGCTTAATTAGTACCACCTCAGTTGTGGTTCCAAGAGGGCCGTACCGGTACCATATCCCACAATCCTTTGCATGCAGCCTTGACTGTTTGTCACTACTAGCCACTGATTGGTCAGAGAATCGTTGTTATCCCACCCACTTTACTTTAGTGGAAAAGCAAACCGTACCAAACTTTCCCGAACCGTTCCAACACCTTACCATGCAGTGGAAAACCAAACCGAGCCCAGCAGGGCCAAGCAGGGCCGAGTGGAGCCGAGCCGGTACTTGCAGTGGAAAAGTGCCATAAAGGAGAAGTAGCACACTGATGAGTCATCAGTCTACTCTCTTCTCCTGTTAGCATGTTTAGTTTGTTAGCTGACAGCACTAAGCCCTGAAAGGCTCTGATAGCTGACTTTCCTACTTCCAGACTGGGACTAATATCACAGCAGATTTAACTATTTATTACAGTTCCAGGTAAAAGTATATTTTACTATTTAGAATTAATAGATAACTGAGTTCAGGGCCATGCCGCCAATGAAGCCAACTAACGCAGCTACCTCAGGTGGCCCTCATAGTGGCATGGTGGGGGGCAGCACTGAGGCTGTCCTGTCATATGAGACACTTCATCCTCATTGCATCTCCACTAATGCTGAGGCTCATAAAACCATAGGCTCAGTGTTACTGAGCATCCTGCCTGGCTGCTGCACCTGTCACACAGGCAGGTGCAGCGGCTGATCCTCTTCAGAGACGTGTAGCCTTCTGAAACATAACTGGGTTCAGGGCTGTGCCATCAATAAGGCCAAATTGAGGTGGATATCTCAGGCAGCATTCATGGAAACATGTTGGTGGGCAGGCTAAGGCATGAGTGTCCAGCTTTATACCCTTTAAACAGGCTTCCTGTCACAGAGCGGTCTACTGAGCCATCTTTGTCATGGGCAGGAAGTGTAAAAAATGGCTGCCTCAGTCCACACCCATGCCGGCACGGCTCTAACTGGGTTAAGTGGATTTTTAGTCAGAGAAGGTAAAATGAAAATGTCTGCTAGATGGATTTTAGCAAGATTCCTAGATTGCAATGGTGGGTATCGTTGAACAAATCATTTCTCACATAGTACCACAGCTGCTAAGATAAGTCAGCCTGACCAGACTCCAAACCCTTCTCTTTATATCAGCCTGTTCCAGTTTCCTCCCTTTCGCTTGGCCTACAAACAGCAGACACATTTCACACGGCCAGGCCTGTGACAGCTCCCCTGCACATGTTCCACCGGTGCCCCAGTCCTGCACTCTGACCACCCAGCCTAGCTCGCTCCCTCCCATCTTCCCAGGAGACTGATGTTATGGAGGGATGCCGAGCTGGGTCAGGTTCCAGGGATTACACAGGCAGCAGCCTGGAACACTCCATTTCCTCACAGGCCCCCACCTGCATCAGTGGGAAAAAAACTGAAAGCCAGACGCTTCTGGGAAGTCAGAGAAATATAAGCCAGTCAGGGTCAGTTGCAGTCAATAGAGACGGATTACCCTAATCTCAGGGTTCAAAGACCCCCAAAATCCCTCAGTAAAACCATCAGGGGCTGCCTGTCAGCCAGGTGGGTGAGAAGGGGCAGAGGAGGCTGCCAGACATTTTAGCTATATTTAGGAAAACAGAGAGTTTAGGTTTTCTTTTAAGACCACTTACATTCCACATCTGTTCCACGTCAACTTGGGAAAACCTAATTATCTATCTTGTTTATTTTACGTAACTGGTAGTAATGGGTAAAAGTAGGCTGATCAGCAAAAAGGCTTGCACTCTTTTTAGAAAATCGCAAAAAGTCCTGACCATCAAAGGTGAATTTGACAGAAAGGATACCTGAAATCCACGATTGAATCCACTTCATTATGCTTACATTACAAGCAATTCCTGTGAATGAAGATTTAATGGTTTATGTTGGAAATGTAGATTTTTTTCAGTTTGAACATGTTTATTTGGATATTTTTAAACTGTTTGCTTAAAGCTCATTTGTGGTGGAGGAATAGCTTCTTCTGAACCACCTGTTAAATATGAACACCCATTACTGTAGTTATAGGAACCTAAAAAATCATTGCATGAATTATTAACACTAGCATACGTAAATGTCTGAGTTAAGGCTGGAATACACGATAAGAAAATCAGCCGAATCAGCGAGCGATCGGCCGATATTCTACTCGTTAATGCCCAGCCATCAATGAGCGATATCGATATTGTGAACGAAAAATACCGTTTGAAAAACCCGAAAAATTCTGTCGTCTCGTTTGCGAATGAACGATATTCTATACGTTGGTGTTGAGGTCGTTCAGTTTAAATCTGTATAACCTCATCACACATGAGGACCGAGGAACACTGTTTCGATGGTCGGCGGGCAACGGTCGGGCGATATTCGGACAGTGTATGTTGGCAACGTTTTCGACCGACAAATACTTTTTCAAAAGTCGGTGGTCGAATGATCGGGCGATATTCTAATCGTGTATTCACACCATTAGGCTTGATACCACTTTATATTCCCCTGTACAGCAGCACTTACACTGGGAGATAGAGGACCAGCATTAGGAGCAAATCAGGTTTGCCTGCAGTGCGCAAAAGCTGACATGAGGAGAGAGCAGAGGGAGCAGAGTTATTAAAGTACTACTCTTTCTGTATTCTCCAATTTGCATTGTATGTAAAAGGGTGGTAGTTGTTTTTTGACCAAGGAATGTTGCTTTGCCTGTAGTGGAGGTCAAGAATCTGGCTGTACTCTCTAGCAGCAGTGACTACTTATTAAAATGGCTGAATTACAAATCTTTTGACAGTCAAAAGTTTCCAAATATATATTTTACCAATATTCAACTGGTTTTAAAGCGCATCTCTAGCTAAAGCTTTTTTTTTACATTTTGGAGGATGTGTTAGATCCTCTGTTATGGTTTGACACCTGTTTATGCCTCATTGGGGAGAAGTAGGAGGTCTGATGGTTCCAGCATATAAAAACAGAGTGGAAACATGCATACTATGGTTCATAATCCTGTGCAGAGCAGTGGTGGCCCATCCATGCATCCGGCCCCCTAATCTACATGCAGGGCGCCGGACGCATGGATTCCAATGATGTTTTTTTTTTTTTTTGAAGCACGTGATTAGAACCAGAGGCTCTAATAGGCTTCAAAAAAGGGTGGGCTCAGGGCACAGAGCATATATTCGCTATTGTCACACGGATTCTCCTCCTGGCCAATCAGGAAGTGGGTCCTGAGACCCGTTTCCCGATTGGCCGAAAGGAGAAGCCATCCTATTGATGAAGGAGGAGGGAGGAGACGTAGGGGAAGCCCGACCCACGGAGGAGACTGAGGGGGAAAACCGCCGCTGCCTCCACATGTCAGTGCCATTTTTACTGCAGTGGTGATAAAATTTGAAGGAGCAGGAAGAAATTTTTTTTTTTTTTTTTGAATGAACGAAATCTAACATTGAATGTGGTTTGTGTTCAGAGAATTCCATCAATTTAAAAATTCAAACTTTAAAAGCAAACAATATTTGTATGTACTTTCAAAAGACATTCAAATGTACTGTGAGAATTTTTGTACCAATGTCTGTACAAACATTCCTTCAAAATCTACTAGCGTATGGCCAGCTTTACTGCCTTCTGCTGTCTGGCTGTTATCCACCTTGGTTTGTATACTCGACCATGTTCCCTCTACCCAATTTGGTACCTTGTTGCCTGGCTGTTACCAACTTCAGCTTGTGTCTTGGCTACATTCTTATCACCTATTCTGTTACCTTGGTGTTCCTGCATCTGGTTCCATCATGTGGTCTACAGGTGTCTGCCCAAGCACTTGACAGCTGCATATATCGAGTACTACCTTCAACACATTCCTTGGGGGGGTTGTACAGGAGGTGCAAGAGCCTACTTATTAATTCTCGGGATATGATGAGTAGTATATCTGCAAATGCTTTAAGCCCCAAAAAAGTAAAAACTAACATTTTAATTATTTATATGGCATAAGTATATTTGGGAGTTTTTGGGGACTTAGGGAGATATGTACCTGTCATCAGATGTGCTGCATGAGTATTGGCACCCTCAAATGTTCATTATCCATTGGTTTGTAGTATAATTTCAGAAGTTCACACCTTTCCCGTGTTCCATGAAAGAAGAAAAGATCTAAGTGCAACATCCAATCACCAAAGGTTCTCATCATCACCACTAAGCTTGCCAAAAACACAATGTTCCTTGCATTATGTTGATCCTAACAAATTCTTATTAACATTTATTTTCCAAAGTATGCCATTTGTTTTGTAGCATGGCTGTTCCATTGTCTATAGATATTATAAATGATTGTTGGATTAACATATCTTATATCTGATGTAACTCTCTGAAGCCGAATATCATGGATCACACTATTACCCTCATGTGACATCTCGGCATGGTAGCTCTCATGGCTCAGGTCAAGGCTAGCAAAACAGTGGATAGGGCAACACAGGACAAACTCATCACCTAAAATGTCAGCAATGGATAGCAAGCACTGGACAAGCAAGAAACTGAAACTGATTCCAGAGGGACTATTCTCCGGGCCTGACAGGAAGGTCAGGGCAGGAAGCAAGTAAACAATGTCAATCCATTAATTGTAAAATGGCTGCTTCCATGTGTGGTCAACAGGTGTTCATTAAAGAAGCATGAATCTTGCAAAAGACATATTGTTTTGAAGGACATGCAGAAAAGATAGGCTAATTAGGATTCTAGCAACCTCTGTGGCATACTAATTGGTATGATAACAGCCACAATAATTTTAACCACTGTTCGTAAACAGGAAACTCCCTTAAGAAATGGATGGAGATGGAAAAGCAGTTCTGGCCTCATGACAGAGGGCACAGCATGAAATAGCAGAATGTGATCATTGGATAGAAAATTTAATTTGTTAAAGTGGTAGTAAATTACAAAAAAAAACAAAAACAAAGAGCCCCTGCAGGAAAATGTCATAATGTGCTAGTATGCATTGCATAGCACATTACGACAGACTTATCTTAAAGGAAGCCCTCCAGTGGTTTGCAGTCACTGTTGGCAGAGCTCCCATCTTCACCCAGTCTTCCTTCCAGGTTTGCGCGCTCTGGCCATTTGAATGGCCAAGCTGCAATACGTGCGGGAGTCACAGCCGCGACACAGCTCTCTCAAAGGGCAGCATGCCGTCCATTACGAATGCAGTGCGCATGTACTGGTGACGTCACCGGCTGCTTATAAAGTAAATTTCTCCTAAACGGTGCAAATTTAGGAGATATGTACTGTACCTACACGTAAGCCTTAATATAGGTTTACCTGTAGGTATAAATAAAAAAGAGGACTTTACTACTGCTTTAAAAAAGAGCATCCTGTTTTATTATTCATCTGAAGGCCTACAACCAAGGGCATGGTAGACCGTTTGGCAAAATGTGTCCACTAAGGTTCAAATCCTCTCCTAAAAATGTTTTTTTTTTTTTTGCCAATGGATGTTGAAGGACTGAGGCAGGAAACATTTTAAAATAAAATCTTCACCAGAAGTCCCCTTTGCCTAGCTTAGTCATTGTCTATATGGCTACCACATTTTTTTGGAGATACACGACAGCCGATTCTAGAAGTTGTGGACACTTGAAACAAAATATTCAGACTTTGCAGAGAATAACTTATTCCTAATTAAAGATAACAGACAGTATAATTATCAAATGATCAGTGCGTGAACAAGCATACCTACATTGTATTGTCTTAGCATGCATGTACGTGCAATGGGCAAATTGTTTGCAGACACCTACACAGGAGGTTTGCCCAATTATTGGTGCAGAGAGCAATGTGATGTGCCAAGGGTACAATTACCACTCTGAAGGAAATAATAACACTGAAAAACTGTCCTGCATTTGGCATTAAATTGGGGACGCCACATTTATAGGACACCTGTAGTGATTGCATAAATTGGCAGCCATTGCTGATCTCTTGCTATAAAAATATCAGTTCACTGGTTCTTATTTCTAAGCCACTGACTTCACTCTGACATTCTTAATCTACACACTTGTTTGAATGCATAGTAGAAAGGAAGCTAGAGACAACCAAGCAACTAGCATTTTTAGAAGTATAGGCTTTCTTTAACCACAAGTCTCTGCTCTGCTACATTACTCAACATACATTGTACATAACAGAGATATCAATTTTGCTTAACTTGGCTTCAAAATAATTTGGCTGTAGTTATGCTGAAGAAACCTATCTTAAGAAAAGCATTTTCAAATGCCAAAAAAATCTAATCTCGAAAATCAATATCCACCTAAAATTGATTGGCTGGTCTATGACTCCTACCAATCAGATGGTGCTGGACACATGGATGAGGCCTCCTTGCTTTGATGAAAAACAACAGAAACACAGGGACAGGACATTACATCAAAATGTAGTCAAATGTAGTTTCACTGGAAGAACAATATATAAGGAATAACACTGCCACCTAGTGGCAGAACATCTATTCAGAGTAAAATATATGAGAATGGTTGTTGCACCTTTGTCTGTATAAACAACATGCTAACAGTAACCCCATAACCATGAATTGTTTGACAACAGACAACTGATTGATTGTTATAGAATACTGCATTTCCTTATTGATCTTTGCTCCACCATATATACCTGCCTACTTTCTGGAGAGAAACAACTCGCTGATTGCAAGTAATACTCTAAATCATTCTAAAACACCCTAAATCATTAATATTTCTTGATATTATCTAGGTGTCCATACCCAACCTAAGTGCACTAGACAACTGATCTGAATCTCTAGATTTTTAGAAATGTTACCCTCTAGACATCAATGGCTGCCACTTGGTCTGCTTGCCTCCTCTGTTTGTCTGCTGCTGCCTTTGCCTAAGAAGCAAATAAGTGTAATTTACTTAGGGGTTTACAGCCACATTGTTTCCCAGTGGGTAGGAGATGTTTCATTAGTAATGGCCCTTACTACACGAAGGACACTGCAAAGCTCAGAACTTGTGTACTGATCTGTTTCGTGGAATAATTTGCTCGCCCTAGTGTCTGGTAGAAGCAGAAGAGGCCATTAGTGAAACAGTTTTATGTAGGTTTGTATATTCTTCAGTGGATATTATGGTGAAAAAAATGTATTAATGGATTGGTATATTGTTGAAGGGTGGTACAATTTTAATACAGGGTGCACTTGGGTCCTACAAAGGTTGTTAGGTGGTACACAGTTGAGAAAAAGGGGCCACACGAGAAACTGGGATTGTTGTGGAGGGCCAAGCTTAATTCTGTAAGTATGTAAACATATAGAAAACAAGCACCTGGCGCTAGGAATAATAGGTACCACTGCTCATAAGATAGGTGATCGAGGGGTGGAAAAGATGGGCGGCTGTGCCAGGGTTTTACCTTTCTCAGTGAAGAAGGTGACAGGCTCAGAGAGCCACACTGACAGTGCAGGTCTTCAGGGGCGAGACAGAGACCTGGATGTGTCCAGGTGTGCTTTAGATCAAAGTTGGGTGTGGTTAAAGGATTGCTGGTGTATTTAGTAGGGCCTGGGTACCTAATATTGCATTTATTACTTCGGCAAGTATGGACAAAAGAAAAGGCGCTCCAAGAATAACAGACAACATTGGAGTTTTGTCTCCATTATTAGTATTTTGTGTGAACTGAACAGTACCTTCTACTTAGTATCAGAGCGCAGAATTCTTCAAATTCACTAAGCTAATATGAATACTCTTTCCCACCTAATTTAAAAATGAACTTTAAAGTGCTACAGATGTAGGCCTCATGCACACTGGACGTTTTTACAGTGGATTTTGTTTTGGCGTCAGACATTTTCTTCTGCAGCCAATAAACTCCCCAGCATGTTATCCTGTGTGTTCATGCACACATAGGCTGTTATCAGCAGTTTTGGCAGGGTTGTTTTCTGGCTGGAAAAAAAACCTAGAACCAGTGGGTTTTGAGAGGTGTTTTTCAGCTGTAAAAAAGTTCTAACTCTGATAAAAGCTGAAAAACGGAGCTATTCTGCGTTTATCAACATTTGTGAGCCCTAAGCTTTTGTGGGAGTATAGTTTTGCTAAAATAAAAAAGCTAAAAAACGCTTTATCTGAAAAAAGCTAAAAAACTTGGAAAAACGCTACTGCAAAAAAGCTGAAAGACTTCTACAGCTATAGCTTTCTACTGGCGTTTTAAAAACATCATTGTGCATGAGGCCTCATAGTGAAGCTTGTGCAAACCTAACCCTAATTCTTCAACCTAAACCTTTGTGTTATAGAAACCCCTATGCAATAACCTAGATGTGGACAAGACATAAACCACTGCAGGAAGAGTGTACTACAGGCAGTCCCCGGGTTACAAACAAGATATGGTCTGTAGGTTTGTTCGTAAGTTGAATTTGTTTGTAAGTCAGAACAGGTACATTTTTTAAGTGTACATAAAAGAAAAGAAAAAGGAGGCGCAAACACCTAGTGCATTACCCGTGGTCACTGTTTATAAAATTTTAATAAAATGCCAAATGCATACTCACAGACATGAAGATATTTAAAATCGTGTTACAAGAATCCATCACACATGAACTGGAACATGTCCATGAAGATAGGACCGCTAACGCGTTTCGGGAGTCAAGCTCCCTTCCTCAGAGCTGGTCATAACAGTAGCAGATCAAAATATATATAGTAGCTTCAAATGAACCAAATTCTCCCCCCTCCCTACCCCCAGGAGGGATTGGGCGGGACAGTCCAGTGCTCCAAACAGCCAGCTCCGCCTTTGATAAACATTAAGGCCCCTGTAACATTTGTTTTGCTTTCTGTACCCCTGTACAGAAAATTTCACCTCACTTTCTGTCCCTATGACAATTCGATTTTGAAAATGTTGGGTTGTTGTGGAAACCAGAATTAGTGAGAAAGCATGAGTGAAGACACCTTAAAGCGGAGTTCTGGCCTCAAAATTTGTTTTTTTAGATAAAAATATCCCCGGGACAGTCAGGGCTAGTGCATTTCAGCAACGATAGCCTCTGAACTATCCCAGGTTTCACTTACCTTTTAGAAGAAATACTTACCTTGAAAATGTCTTGTCCAGCGCTGCCATCTCAGGTGTGGGCAGCTGAAGCCAGAGCGTCCTCTTCGGTGTCCTCTTCGGTGACGTCGGAGTCCCAGAATGCCCTGCATCGGCCCTGCTCGTCACTTCCGGTGCAGGTGCGGCATGCCCAGAAGCTGTTCAGCAGGGAGTAATGCGCCTGCACCGTGACGAGCAGGGCCATTGCAGGCTCATTGACTCCTGGGAGCGATGACGTTTGGCTCCCAGGAGTCAATGCAAGTAGGAAGAAATGGCGCGGGCCGCAGCCCCAGAGGAAGGAAGAGGAAGTGAATTTCCCTTCCTAGGGGGAGATTTCTTCTCACTTCCTGTTGTCTCCCTCCATTTGTAAGTAGGAGTCGTTTGTAAGTCAGATGTTTGTAACTGGCGGAAAGCCTGTACTGAGAAATTGAGAGAAATATAAAGATATTAGATGGTTAAAATCACCAGCATCTACACAAACCTGAATTACCAGCAGTTTTGCAAATTCTTGGCTTTATTTTTATAATCCCCCCATAGCGTTTGGTTGAATCACCTTCTGCTTATCTGGAAATGCATAAAACTGCAAACTATAGAAGTGCACTGATCTCAGATGCAGGTACCATAGCCAGACTTGCACATCCCCCATTAGTGGAATGTTGGGATCTCCCACCAAGCAACGTGTGTGTAGTCCCGTTTCTCTCCTGGGAAAGATCAACATAGCAAGCTGCTTCTTCTCATTTACAAAACCCTTCTCTAGGGAGCTGTCACTAAGTAAGGCAAATCACATGCAAAAACAAATCCAAACAAGCTTGGGGAAAATAGACATAAAAGACTTGCTTTTGCCCTTACATGTTGGGGAAATATAAACCGGAATGAAGCACGAGAGGCCCACAGAAAATAAGAGGAACAAACAACACAACAGCTTGTGTTATACATTGACACAATGCTGACAGCAAGCTTATGAACTGTACAAAGAACTGATATAGAACTTGTGGCCACAATATCCTGAAGAAGGACAGCTGCCACATGGAAAGCTTAGTATTGGATTGAAAGTTTGGAAGATAGGACTGTCTTCATGTCTTCATGTCCATAGAAAGGCTTTCACCTTTTGCAATGGCCAGAAATAGACATTGGTAGAAGATAGGTGTACAGCCATCACAAAAAGATTGTAATAATTACGTTTTGGGAAGTTTTCTCCTGGTAAACACATGCAAATGCAGAACCTAGCAATTGTATTATATATACAGTACATATGGATAACTACCATCTACAAATAAACATGTAGCAAGGTTTCCAGGCCTATGGCCTGATGTGGGTCTGCCATTAGTACCGGTAATCTCTCCAGCCCATGTAAGCTGTGACCCTGGGTGTGACAACTGATGCAGCGACAACTCCGGCATCTTTGTTTGTGGGTTTTATTGGAATTAGGGGATGGGAGAAGGGAATGAGTGGGATACTCCTTGAGGCTTAACTAATTACAATTGGGACTTTACTTCTGAAATGCCCATTGGCGCTTCCTTGATGCCAGCCGACGCCAGCCAACGCTCACTGACACTGAGAACACTCTGTAGAACAGAAGAAGTGCTGAATCCTCGACTTATAGTCCAGAAGATCCAAGACTGAGAACTGTAGAACTCCTGACACTGTTGTACTGTGAAAGTCACTGAATACTTTCCCCCGCCTGGCACAGCTTGAGGTAGTATATAGTAGAACTCTGTATAGCTGTCACTTTAACTGGCACACTCTGTGCAATTCAGGGCCCAAACTGCAGGTGCCCTTTTTAACCTCAAACTCTTCAGGGTCCACTGACTATGTACCCCCCTGTAGCTTCAGGTTCCTCAACCTAGGTACCCCCTTTACAGCTAGCTGACACTGGATCCCAGAACCTCTTCCGGAGTGGTCCCCTCTAACTTCAGGCAGACCCCCAGGGGCAATCCTCAGTACTCACGACCTGTGTAGGCTTTCCTGGGACTGGACCCCTCTCTCTCTCTGCAAGCTCTCGGCACATTGGATCCCCTCAGCTCAACTCAGCACTCTCTGGACACTCAGGCGACTCCGAGACATCCACTTTCCTCAGACAGGAGGATAGACAGCCGCACTCTCCTTCCTGGGACTCTGCTCCTGCCAAAGACACCGTGCCACGCACTTCCCCCCCAAACTTATACCCACTCCCAGAATCTTTTGCAGCCTAATCTGCCTTCTGGGGTAGTGACAAGCTGGATGTGTCCCCTGATTGGGCTTCCCACACTGCCCTATGAGAAGCCTCTCACAGGAGCCAGTGGGGATACTTCTCCTCTCAGCAGGCATATCTGGAAGCCCTGACACCCTGACAAATAAATCACAGCCCTTCTGTTAGGCAGATAAGGCCCACTATAGTTTTACCTAGCACCTACCTGTAGGGTGCTACAAACAGAAGAAATAAAAAGCTGTGAGAAAAGCTCTATCATGCAACTCGTTAAAGTCATGTGACCTGCCTCTATTCCAATCATAAAGTGTTAACCAGAGAGGAGTCTTGGTGTCTAAATCGTAGCTTGGAGTTAATGGGCTTCTGCACACAATCAAGTAGGACTTTACACTGCCCAGATCAGCATATGTAATCAGCAGGTACCGCCAAGTGTTTCATGACAGGCTGAGGTTGTGGTTAGGGACGGATGTGTGCCCCTGGATGCAGGCAGTTCAAAATCAGGTGCAACATACAGTACATCTCCAACTGCTGGAAATTGCCCTTTAGGAAACACTCTGCTCTACCTGCTGTAAACATATGCTGATCTGGGTGGTCTATGGCCTTAATCAGGCATACTATAAATGGAGCGTAAAATGCAGGCAGAGGTATGGAGTAACTTTGGGCTGTTCAGCAGAAAATGGTATCTGCTCAATCATAGGTGGGAAAACATCAAGATGGATATGCAGAAGGATCTTCCCACTCTATGCAGTGCTGAGGTCATCATGTCAGTGCTGCAGTTAGAAATACAATGGCCTAATAATACAGGACAGATTGCCTTGCATAAAGAGGAGAGCAGCTCTGGCCAGTTGTGTGAGTTGGAAAAGCAAGGCAAGGGACATTATTTAACAATTTTGTTAGCATGATTACTAGACACAGGAGGTACTGTGAAAGAATAGAGAAAATGTGTTACTGTTCCCTGGAGTTCAGATTTACAGCAGTAATAATCCCAAAAGCAAACACCAATTTTTAGATGCGATGACTGCATTTGTTTACTTTTTGAGTCTTTTTTTCTTCTAATTTCATTTGATGATTCATCCAGTAAGTCTGTTGTTTTTCCAAAGAACAAGCTCTCTTCTAAATGTAACAGTTTTCAGAGATGAGACAAACCATGTAACCAGGGCCTTTTTCTCTCTCTCAGAGAACAGGTGCAGGAACTCCCCCTTTCTGAGTCACCCCATGTCTCCACCTCTACCCACCTCCAAGCTCCTCCAAGTAACATTTTTGGTATCAGGTAATTTGTATGGAATTTGTTAATAATAAAAAGAAAATCAGTAAAATAGATCCCCCGCAGCCAGCAAAAATAGAACCCCAGCAACAATGGACCACCTGAAACAAAACACCCCCACTGCAACAATAGACCCCTAGTGGCAACAACAGATCCCTCGCAGCAAGCAACAATAGACCTCCTCAGACAACAATAGATCCCCCCATCAACAATGGACCATCCACAACAAAATACCCCCTGTCATGCCTCCAGCATAAGGAAATAATTAATGCTATTGGAACTTGTAATACCAATCTTGTCCACAAGATGCCACTGTGACATAGACTGTTGTACAGTACTTTATGGTACTTCCTGTTTTCTATTGCTGGATTAGTTCCACCCCTCTCTGAGAGAATCTCCATTTTAGAACACCTTGTGACACAGCAGACAGCATCTGAGGTTGCTGTGGGAAGATTCCTGAACCCCCCTTTAAAGCATCGCTGGTATGCCTATAAACTGTTGGTTATATACTCAATGCATATACTGTTTGTGTTTGTACACTGATTGTATGTTTTCTGTTTATTTACAGTTTCACCATATTCACAATCCTATTCGCATATCCATTCTGACTTGTAACCTGTCATGTGACCACTATTCTATCTCTGGAATAAAGCCTTAAGTTACAAAAGGACTGATTATTGCAGGATTAAAGGTTTAGCTGTATGTTGAGCTGCACACGCCTGGGGCATACGTGTAGTGAGAACAGAACAGTGAAACAGCGGCTATCCAGCAAGTGGGATTTAGGACAGCGACTATACAGAGGCCTGCTACCCTGCCAGCGCAGTCATCTGCATGTGCAATATAGCAGTCTCTACGCAGTTAAGCATTCCTGCAAGCAGCATGTCCCATAGCCAAACATCCTCACTCAAGACAAGGTCCCGAGTTTCCGGCTCATCTAGATCTTCCTCCGCAAGCAATGCACTCGCCATAGCACGTGCGAAAGCTGAAGCCGCCAAGGCGCGAGCAGCCTTTGCTGAGCAAGAAATGCAGATTAAAAAGGAGAAAGTGCTCCTAAAAATGCAGAAAGAAGCAGAGGAAGCATTCCTAGAATTAGCCCTAGAGAAACTGACTGTAGAGAAGGAAGTAGCAGCAGCCATAGCTGAAGCAGACGCCTTAGAATTAGCTGTATACCCGAGAAGTGAACGCAGCAGACGCAGCAATATTCTCGATCCAGCAGCTGAAACTCCAAATTCTCTACAACAAACTTCAGATTACATCAATCAACATTTTAAAACAAGCAGTGTCAAAGATGACGTCAAAGAGACAAGCCAAAGACACTCCACGGTACCGCCACAAGTCAGTGACAAGCCTCAAGCCTGCAAACGGGAGAAATCCGTACAAAGTGACGTCTCCTGCGACAGACTTCCCATAAGTGAGATAATAGAATCACCTTCTAATCGCCCTCCAGAACCAACGTCCAAGCCAGAACGGTACATCAGAGGCCAGCTTGGTGCCAGCAAAAGGTATGACTACACACAGCCATCTTACCATGACAACACACAACAGGCTAACCAAGCCACCATAGACTTTGCAAGGTTCTTTGCACGACGCGAGTTAGTCACCAAAGGACTTGAAAAGTTTAATGACCGCCCTGAAAACTACAGAGCTTGGTGGTCATCCTTTCAAAACACTATCAGAGACTTAGGGCTATCTTGCAGCGAAGAGATAGACCTCCTGATCAAATGGCTTGGAAATGAGTCTGCCGAGCACGACAGGCGAATCAGGACAATAAATATAAACTACCCAGACACTGGTCTTAGAACAATCTGGGACAGACTTGATGAGTGTTATGGTTCAGCAGAAGCAGTAGAAAATGCATTATTCAAAAGACTTGATAACTTTCCCAGAATACCTAGCAAAGCCTACCATAAACTTAGAGAGTTAAGTGACTTGTTAATGGAACTTCAAGTAGCTAAATCCGAGGGAGACTTACAAGGACTTGCATTCCTTGACACAGCCAGAGGTGTCAACCCCATTGTGCAAAAGTTACCCTATAACTTGCAAGAGCAGTGGATTACACATGGATCCCAATATAAAAGACAGCATGATGTTCCATTCCCTCCATTTTCTGTTTTTGTGGACTTTGTGTGCCAGCAAGCTAACATAAGAAATGATCCAAGTTTTGATTTTACGCTGTTGTGTGCTGCTCCTGTGGGACTTAACCCTAGCAAACCTCCAGTAGCAGTACACAAAACTAACGTGTCTCCTCCAGGTTCCTTTCACAGGTCTGCCAACTTCTCTAACTCAGAGACAAAGGTCAATGATCCTGGTAAGCAGTGTCCCTTGCATCGGAAGCCACATCCTGTACTAAAATGCAGAGCCTTCAGAGAGAAAACCCTGCAGGACCGCAAAGCCTTCCTCAAGGAGAACCACATCTGCTACAGGTGCTGCTCTTCAACATCTCATCTCGCCAAGGACTGTAAGGTCAGTTTGAAATGCACAGAATGTGACAGCTCAGATCACAACACAGGGTTACATCCTGGGCCAGCTCCATGGACTTTACAACATACCCTCAGCACTAGTGAGCACGGCGGAGAGGAGGAGCACACCACCACAACTACACCAGAGGTCACTTCACAATGTACAGAGATCTGCAAAGGAGCCATAGGTGGTAGGTCCTGCTCCAAAATCTGCCTAGTCAGAGTCTACCCAGCAGGCCAAAAAGACAAAGCTATTAAGCTTTACGTAATCCTGGATGACCAAAGTAACAAGTCATTAGCCAGCTCAACTTTCTTTGACATGTTCGGCATTAAAGGCCCCAGCATTCCCTACTCCTTGAAAACTTGTGCAGGAATAGTGGAGACGGCTGGTGGGAGAGCATCTGGCTACCAAATCGAGTCCATCGACGGGCGATCTCGCTTGTCTTTGCCAACTCTTATCGAATGCAATCAGATCCCTGATCATAGATCTGAAATTCCTACACCAGATGTAGCTGCTCATCACCCACACTTGAAACGCATAGCACATCTGATACCAGAACTTGATCCTCAGGCTCAGATTATCCTGCTCCTTGGGAGAGATATCTTACAAGCCCACAAATCAAGAGCTCAGATTAATGGTCCCAATAAAGCTCCTTATGCTCAGAAGTTAGACCTCGGATGGGTCATCATAGGAGATGTCTGTCTAGGAAGCGTGCACAAACCTAACTCCTTTAGCAGCATGCTCACAAATACCCTAGAGAATGGACGTCCCTCTCTTTTCCAGCCATGCCACAACCATTTCCTTGTTAAGGAATCAGCCTACACCACCCATTCATCTTGTCCCTTCACAAACCCCACTAGTGACAACTTTGCCTGTGACAGTGACCAAGACCATTTAGAGTACACAGTCTTTCAGAGAACTAAAGATGACAATTGTGTGGCAATGTCTATCGAAGACAAACTCTTCTTAGAAATAATGGAGCAAGGTCTAGTCAAAGACAGCACAAACAGCTGGGTCGCACCTCTTCCCTTCAGACCACAGAGACAACACTTACCCAATAACAAAGAACAAGCTTTACAACGTTTTGCTTCCCTTAGACGTAATTTACAAAGAAAGCCAGAGATGAGGGAACATTTCCTTTCTTTCATGCGGAAGATCTTTGAGAACGGTCATGCCGAGGTAGCTCCCACCCCTAAAGACTCTGAAGAGTGTTGGTATCTCCCTATATTCGGAGTGTACCATCCCAAAAAGCCAGGTCAAATCAGAGTAGTGTTTGACTCTAGTGCCAAATACAAGGGTATCTCCTTAAACGATGTCCTCTTGACAGGCCCAGACCTCAACAACAAACTCCTGGGAGTGCTCTTACGCTTCCGCAAAGATTCTATTACCTTCATAGCTGACATCCAGCAGATGTTCCATTGTTTCTTGGTCAGAGAGGAAGACAGGAACTTCCTAAGGTTCCTTTGGTTCCAAGACAATGATCCTTCCAAAGATATCTCAGAGTATCGCATGAGGGTATACATCTTTGGCAATAGCCCTTCACCTGCAGTCACTATCTACGGACTCAGACATTCCGCCCAAGAAGGTGAACTTGAGTTTGGTACAGATGCAAGACAATTCGTAGAGAAAGATTTTTATGTGGATGACTGTTTAAAATCCTTACCTTCCAGTGAGTCTGCAATCTGTCTTCTTAAAAGAGCACAGGAAATGCTCGCTTGTTCCAATCTCAGGCTTCACAAGATTGCTTCTAACAGCAAAGAGGTAATGGAAGCTTTCCCCGCTCAAGACCATTCCAGTGATCTAAAGGACTTAGATCTGGGTACAGACTCTTTACCTGTACTATGCAGGCTTGGTCTACTTTGGGACTTGAAATCCGATTCCTTTACCTTCCAAGTGAATGGAGAAGAAAGACCCTTCACTCGCAGAGGTGTCTTGTCTACAATCAATAGCCTGTATGATCCATTAGGATTTGCGGCACCTGTTACAATTCAAGGTAAAGCCTTGCTTATGCCCCGTACACACGTGCAGATTATCTGAAGACTTTTGTCTTCAGACTTACCAAAACCATATAATATGAGGTCAAACCTAAACACTTTCAATTTGTATGCAATCCGGCAGGCCCTTGCACTACATAGAAAAGGTAAATCTGAAGACAAAAGTCTTCAGATAATCTGCACGTGTGTACGGGGCATTAGAGACTTGATTCGTGAAACATCCGATTGGGATGCCCCACTACCCCTTGATAAGAGGAACTCTTGGGTAGAGTGGAGGGACTCTTTATCAGACTTATCTGATCTCCTGATCTCCATGTTTCACGCCCATATGCTCCTGTACCTTCTACAGAGATACAGAGTCAAAACCTTTGCATATTCTGTGATGCTTCTGTCAAGGCAATAGCTGCTGTGGCCTACTTAAGAACTGTTGACACTACAGGACGATGCCACGTAGGATTCATCATGGGCAAAGCAAAGCTTGCTCCACATCCTGAGCACACTATACCTAGGCTAGAACTTTGTGCTGCAGTACTAGCTGTTGAACTCGCAGAACTAATAACCTCAGAGATGGACATTGACCTTAAAGATGTTCAGCTCTACACAGACAGCAAGGTAGTTCTAGGCTACATCTACAATGAGACCAGACGTTTCTATGTTTATGTCAACAACAGAGTGTTGAGGATTAGGAGATCCACCAGTCCAACACAATGGCACTATGTACCTACTGACTATATAACCCTGCAGACCATGCTACAAGAGCTATTGCTGCATGTAACCTTAAAGACACAACATGGTTTACTGGACCTGAATTCTTGTACGATGCAGAACAGACTTTCCCTAAGAGTGACACTATTGAACTAATAGATCCAGACTCAGATACTGACATCCGTCCTGAGATCTCAACATTTCATACTGCAACTTCAGGTTGTCAGCTTAAATCTGACAGATTTACCAGATTCTCAAAATGGAAGACACTTGTTCGAGCTATTTCTTGTCTTATCCATATAGCTTGCTCCTTTAAAGGTGACTCAAACAACTGTGACCGCAAGGGATGGCACCATTGCCAAAGGATCAGTTCAGTATTAGAGCTACAGCAGTCTCAGGATCTTATCATCCGCACTGTACAGCATGAAGCCTATGCTAAGGAGATTGACTGTATCTTGAAAGGAAAACCTATCCCTAGAGACAGTGCCCTGAGAAAACTTGACCCATTCCTTGATCAAAATGGACTACTTAGGGTAGGTGGTCGTCTAAAGCAAGCCAACCTAGAGTCAGAAGAGAGAAACCCTGTAATAGTTCCTGGTCACCACCACATCGCTCACTTGATTGTATCGCACCATCACTCCCATGTAAAGTGGAAGTCAAAATCTATAAAAACAAGGAGACCAAGTTGTTCCTCAGACCAGTTCTGAACTGATCTTGCTGTTATCATCTGAGGAATAAATAGTGGTATCTGATGATCCCAGACGGGGAGTGTCATGCCTCCAGCATAAGGAAATAATTAATGCTATTGGAACTTGTAATACCAATCTTGTCCACAAGATGCCACTGTGACATAGACTGTTGTACAGTACTTTATGGTACTTCCTGTTTTCTATTGCTGGATTAGTTCCACCCCTCTCTGAGAGAATCTCCATTTTAGAACACCTTGTGACACAGCAGACAGCATCTGAGGTTGCTGTGGGAAGATTCCTGAACCCCCCTTTGAAGCATCGCTGGTATGCCTATAAACTGTTGGTTATATACTCAATGCATATACTGTTTGTGTTTGTACACTGATTGTATGTTTTCTGTTTATTTACAGTTTCACCATATTCACAATCCTATTCGCATATCCATTCTGACTTGTAACCTGTCATGTGACCACTATTCTATCTCTGGAATAAAGCCTTAAGTTACAAAAGGACTGGTTATTGCAGGATTAAAGGTTTAGCTGTATGTTGAGCTGCACACGCCTGGGGCATACGTGTAGTGAGAACAGAACACCCCCACTGCAACAATAGACCCCTAGCAGCAACAACAGATCTCTCACAGCCAGCAACAATAGACCCTCCCCCCAGGCAACAATAGATCCCCCCAGCAACAATGGACCATCCACAACAAAATACCCCCCCGCAACAATAAACCCCTGGCAGCAATAACAGGTCTCCCCGCAGCCAGCATCAGCAGACCCTCCAGCAGCCAGCAGCAATAGATCCCTCCATCAACAGTACATCCTTCCCAGCAACAACTAACCCCTCAGAAACAATAGACCCCCACCAGCAACAATAGATCTCCCACAAGCAACAAAAGACCCCAATCCCCTTGCAAAACTCCAGGGATAATTGATTCCCCAGCAGCCAGTATCAATAGACCTTGCAGCACACCTCAGCACCCCTTGCCATTACATACATTTAGTGCTGGAGGTGCCAGAACTGCGTTCCCGCTGAAAAAAAGCCCTGCATTTAACACTGACAGGGTACTTAAAATGATCAGCTTTTATTTATTGAACTAAAACCTTCATCCCCAAAAAAAATAAAAACTGTTTGCTGTACCTGATTATATTTGGCTTTAATTTGTTAGGGTACCTAAATCTGCTAGTACATCTAACATTTCCCTTCCCCCCAGCAATGCTGCTGTCCAAAGTTGACCCCCCCCCCCCCCAGTGCTGATGCAGCCACCACATCCAATGATTGGTAAGCTTCAAGGTCTAGGTTAGAGCCTCATGTAGCAAAGCTGAGCTCCTAAAAATCACTATCAATTAATTGCAAACTTTAGTAAGTGATGCCTAAGCATACATTTGAAGAATTTTACCATATTTATGGTATTTTAATCACTTCTACATACTAATGTAAAGTGTTGCTTGTGGCAAAGGACGCCATTTTTTCTATGTGTTTAATAATCAGTTGTTGCTCAGTTGTGATGGAGCTTCATTGCCCATGTGGCTCTATGTGGGTTTTCCATTTGAGTCTAGAAGCAGACCACAATGAAGCAAGATCCCAGCAATGTATCCATAATGAACAAAGCAACCTTTTTCAAGATACATTTGGTGGCTAGAAGCAAATATTTGATTGGCTGATAATGGACGTGGCAGCCTAGATTGTATCCAAGTGTTTACTTGTGTAGTTCTACAAACAAATACATGAACGAGCCAAGTATGTTGCAGTAAGAAGTTGTGAACATTCAATGTTATAGACACTTTCAAATACAGTATACCAATGCAGGCACCATATTTGCTTAGTTTCAGAAATTATCTTTCCTACTTTTTTTTTATAAGGATAAAAAGTTCTGTCATGTTACCATGCATCTCATCATCCCGATAGTGGGGGGCTGGGGTACAGGACACTGTGCAGACACAGAGGGGTTTATTTACTAAAACTGGAGAGTGCAAAATCTGGTGCACCTCTGCATGGTAGCCAATCAGCTTCTAACTTCAGCTTTTTCAATTAAGCTTTGACAACAAAACTAGAAGCTGATTGGTTTCTATGCATAGGTGCACCAGATTTTGCACTCTCCAGTTTTATTAAATCAACACCATTATGTCAGTGGCGGAGCCAGAGGGTTAGCTGGGGTGTCAATTGACACCCCAGAAAAAGTCCCTGCCACCCCTGTTGCCACCCCGATCCAGGCTGACAGCGGAGGAATCACAGGCAGTGGTGGGATGGGATCAGCCGGTTCGCAGAACCGGCTGATCCCTCTAAGCTGGCGGCCAGGGTCAGGGAGCAGCAGAACAGTGCGTCCCGAAGCCGAGCCCGCCCATTCTGTGACAATAGCGAATGAAAATTCGCTATTGTCACATGGATCCTCCTCCGGCCAATCAGGGAGCGGGTCCTCCCGCTTCCTGATTGGCCGAATGGCAAATGCCGTGCCATTGGTCGAGGAGGCGCCGGCGGGAGGACTGAGAAGATGCAGGGAGCCGCGGACCGATGAGAAGCTGCTGTGATGACCGTCCGTCCGTGAGGTAAGTAAGCCGGTCTCATGGGGGGGACGACGCTGGCACTCTGCAATGATTGCGGGCAAATGCTGTGGCACTCTGCAATAATCATTGGGGGCATTGCTGGCACTCTGCAATAATCATTGGGGGCAAGGCTGTGGCACTCTGCAATAATCATTGGGGGCATTGCTGTGGCACTCTGCAATAATCATTGGGGGCATTGCTGGCACTCTGCAATAATCATTGGGGGCATTGCTGTCTCACTCTGCAATAATCATTGGGGGCATTGCTGGCACTCTGCAATAATCATTGGGGGCATTGCTGGCACTCTGCAATAATCATTGGGGGCATTGCTGTCTCACTCTGCAATAATCATTGGGGGCATTGCTGGCACTCTGCAATAATCATTGGGGGCATTGCTGGCACTCTGCAATAATCATTGGGGGCATTGCTGTCTCACTCTGCAATAATCATTGGGGGCATTGCTGGCACTCTGCAATAATCATTGGGGGCATTGCTGTGGCACTCTGCAATAATCATTGGGGGCATTGCTGTGGCACTCTGCAATAATCATTGGGGGCAAGGCTGTGGCACTCTGCAATAATCATTGGGGGCATTGCTGTGGCACTCTGCAATAATCATTGGGGGCATTGCTGTCTCACTCTGCAATAATCATTGGGGGCATTTCTGTGGCACTCTGCAATAATCATTGGGGGCATTTCTGTGGCACTCTGCAATAATCATTGGGGGCATTGCTGTCTCACTCTGCAATAATCATTGGGGGCATTGCTGTCTCACTCTGCAATAATCATTGGGGGCAAGGCTGTGGCACTCTGCAATAATCATTGGGGGCATTTCTGTGGCACTCTGCAATAATCATTGGGGGCATTGCTGTGGCACTCTGCAATAATCATTGGGGGCATTGCTGTCTCACTCTGCAATAATCATTGGGGGCATTGCTGGCACTCTGCAATAATCATTGGGGGCATTGCTGGCACTCTGCAATAATCATTGGGGGCATTGCTGTGGCACTCTGCAATAATCATTGGGGGCAAGGCTGTCTCACTCTGCAATAATCATTGGGGGCATTGCTGTCTCACTCTGCAATAATCATTGGGGGCATTGCTGTCTCACTCTGCAATAATCATTGGGGGCAATCCTGGCACTCTGCAATAATCATTGGGGGCATTGCTGGCACTCTGCAATAATCATTGGGGGCATTGCTGTGGCACTCTGCAATAATCATTGGGGGCATTGCTGTCTCACTCTGCAATAATCATTGGGGGCATTGCTGTCTCACTCTGCAATAATCATTGGGGGCATTGCTGTCTCACTCTGCAATAATCATTGGGGGCATTTCTGTGGCACTCTGCAATAATCATTGGGGGCATTGCTGTGGCACTCTGCAATAATCATTGGGGGCATTGCTGTGGCACTCTGCAATAATCATTGGGTGCATTGCTGTGGCACTCTGCAATAATCATTGGGGGCAAGGCTGTGGCACTCTGCAATAATCATTGGGGGCATTGCTGTCTCACTCTGCAATAATCATTGGGGGCATTTCTGTGGCACTCTGCAATAATCATTGGGGGCATTGCTGTCTCACTCTGCAATAATCATTGGGGGCATTGCTGTCTCACTCTGCAATAATCATTGGGGGCAAGGCTGTGGCACTCTGCAATAATCATTGGGGGCATTTCTGTGGCACTCTGCAATAATCATTGGGGGCATTGCTGTGGCACTCTGCAATAATCATTGGGGGCATTGCTGTGGCACTCTGCAATAATCATTGGGTGCATTGCTGTGGCACTCTGCAATAATCATTGGGGGCAAGGCTGTGGCACTCTGCAATAATCATTGGGGGCATTGCTGTCTCACTCTGCAATAATCATTGGGGGCATTTCTGTGGCACTCTGCAATAATCATTGGGGGCATTTCTGTGGCACTCTGCAATAATCATTGGGGGCATTGCTGTCTCACTCTGCAATAATCATTGGGGGCATTGCTGTCTCACTCTGCAATAATCATTGGGGGCAAGGCTGTGGCACTCTGCAATAATCATTGGGGGCATTGCTGTCTCACTCTGCAATAATCATTGGGGGCATTGCTGTGGCACTCTGCAATAATCATTGGGGGCATTTCTGTGGCACTCTGCAATAATCATTGGGGGCATTGCTGTGGCACTCTGCAATAATCATTGGGTGCATTGCTGTGGCACTCTGCAATAATCATTGGGGGCATTGCTGTCTCACTCTGCAATAATCATTGGGGGCAAACCTGTATCCTGTCTGTATCCTCTGATCACCACCACCTGTATCCTGTCTTTACTAGTAATGGCAGCGATCATTAGAGGGACTGCGACATTGCGGTGGACGAATCTGACACTAAATTACACTTTGTATATTGACCCCCCAAAATAATACCTAGCCACCCCTTTGCCACCCCTGTTTTAAAAGTCTAGCTCCGCCACTGCATTATGTGCCTGTATTCTAGGGATCGAGCGATTATCAGCAAAGCGATATATCGAGGGCCAATATTGACTTTTGCCGATATATCTGATTCTGTAACGGCCCCGGAACTGGCCGATATTGCCGATATTCCAAATATTGCTCATTTGAGGGTAAAATGATGTCACATAGCATAATTCCGTTTACAAATGTTATTGAATATGCCACTCACATATGTACAAATTAAAGATATAAGCAATGAAGTGATGTCAGAATGTCCGGGTACTGGTGCCAGATTAAAAAAATTACTTGGCGTTTTGAATGCTTTTAAGTGCAGAGGAGGGGTTTGGGGTCTTTTAAACCCCCCAGATCCCTCCACATGAGTACCTGTCAAGTGATAAAAATAAAAAAATATTTTTTTTTTAAATGTACAAAAATATCGGCCGATACCGATATGCAATGGCCAAAATATCAGTATCGGCAACGAAAAACCGATATTGGTCGATCACTACTGTATTCCATAGTCTGATCAGCCCAAGGCTGGCCATAGATTAAGCAATCATTTTCTTTCCCTAAACCACTGAATAAAGGAAAGAAAATCGCTCTATTCCCCAATCAACACAGTCAGTGTTGATAGGGGAATCCCTCCTGATGCATTATTGTATTCTGACAGCGGGAGGTTTCCCTGCTATCAGAATAAAATAATCACTGCTGGCAGCTATAGCCACAGACAGTGATCATACAAAAATAACCCAAAAGGCCGGTTGCACTGAAGTCGGTCGATGGATTAAATTCAGTACAACCAGCCTGCCCCATAGATGGATCGAAATGTGTCCGGTTCCTGCTAAACTGGCTGAATATAGACCTGCCTAAGGCCAGCTTAAAGCCATGTTCCAGCCTCCCCCCCCAAAAATTAAAAGTCAGCAGCTACACATACTGTAACTGCTGACTTTTACTATTAGGACACTTACCTGTCCTGGAGTCCAGCGATGTCGGCAACGCAACCGATGTTTACATCGGCTGTTGGGTGCTGCTGCCGCCATTGCTGGTAAGGGAACACGGCAGGGAAGCCTTGCGGCTTCACGGGCGGGTCCCTACTGCACATGCGCAAAGTGTGCTGCTTTTTTCGGATTGGCTCCGCGGCGGGGGAAGGAGGAGGGGGGCCAAACTTCTGAGGGACAGCTCCGAAGCGCCGTCTTCCGGGAAGGGGGAAGGGTACCTGTCGAAAACAGGTACCCGTTCCCCCTCCCCCCTGAAAGGTGCCAAATGTGGCACCAGTGGGGGGGGGGGGAGGAAGCAAATGAGCAGAAGTTCCACTTTTGGGTGGAACTGCGCTTTAAGGCAGGATGCAGGCTGTGCTTGAACAGGGGGCGTATTCAAGAGGCTGTGATGTGGTGGGTGGAAGGGGGCTGCCAGAGGCAGGCTGTGATTGGTCAGGGGGTGCGGTGGCTGAACAATCTATCCAATACAGACATGCTGTGTGTGCACAGTGTCCTGTAGCTCTCAATGGCCAGTAAAATTATGAAAATTGACCATGCTAACACAGATCAGCTTCTATGGTTTGTGTGGTCAGTTTAGAACAGAGAAGAAAGTTGACTAGCAAGATCAACCAGGTACATCAGATGAAAGAAGTACATGAAAATGATAGTCTATGATTTATAAATTACACATGGAAAAAAAATGAATAGGGTAACATGCACTTTAAGATCATCAATAACTATTATTGTATACCTATTAAAATGCTATACAGTATATATAAAGAACAAATACTGCAAGGATTTCCTTCACCCTGATATAATAATCACAGTTGCTTGGCTCTGTGCAGCAGCTGACGTTTGTCTAATTCACAAGTTGTTATGCTGACAGGAGACATATTGGCTGGTGCAGAGATCATGACATTTAATATTCCGCACATGTAATCAATCCTCGCTGTGTGCTGTGTGGGTAAAAGCCTTGCATGCTCAATTTCCTCACACCTGAGAAACTGCGTCCCCGGAGTTATGACGTTAGCATCTGCTTTGACAAACACGTCTGCAGTTGCCCGTAGCAATTGGGCTAATTATAATGTGAGACCATTACGCCATTCTCTCTGGCTGTTTCCCAAGCAACCAATCACGTGTGTTAAAGCCGACAATGGTAAGAGGCATATTAGTGACCCCGCAATGAAATAACGTGAACAGCAGAGCCTGCCTCTTACACAACGCTCACACAATAAATACAGGTCTCTGCAGCATATTAAATGGACCACTTAATAATGTGAGGTACCAGAAATAAATAATTACTGCAAAGTGACTAAAGCCTGTTAGCAAACAGTGCTTACAGCTGTCTCCTGGAAGTACTCCAGCTGCTTTTGATAGGAACGGATTCCTATGTACAGTTTTTAGATCTGAAAATCAGGTAGGAAAGAAGATATAAAAACATACACATTTTGGGGGAACTTCACAATGCTAATGAAAAATTAAAAGTCAACAGCTACAAATACATTAGTCGCTGACTTTTAAGAAGGACATACTTACTAGCTCAGAAGTCCAGCCTTGTCTTGTCCCTCTGTGCTGCCATTTTGGATTTGGGAGTTTGCTGTGATTGCCTAATCACTCATGGCTGGGCCACGGCATGCAGACTACAGGGAGACTCATCTTGTGATGTGTGACGGTCAGGGGAGGACTGAGCCAGGGTACAGGGGGGCATTTGCCCCCCGGGCCACTCTGATGCCCCATAAAAAGGCTGCACTGCTTCTGCCACAGACATGCCTAAAGGATTCCTGGTGAAGAGAAGTTAAAAGTCCCCACTGCTGACCTACTGAGTGCGGGATAAAGACAAGGGCAGAGCATAGCCCTCCCGCCAGCATAGATGGTGTAAGCTGTGGCTGAGCAGAGGCCGGTGTCATGCCCCACTGGAGACTCTCCTCCTCCGGCAAGCCCCGACTGAGCTGTCCCAGCTCCCCCCAACCACCCCCTGCTGGCCAGGTCAGAAAACCAGATTCGGCCGGTGAGTATGGAGTACCTGGAGTGGAGCTTCAGCCTGGAATGGAGGTCAGGAGGAGGCCGGAAAGAGAGAGAGTGGGAGGGGGGATGAGTCGCTGCACCATGAGCCTATGGTTTGTACCTGCCCCCTGGGCTGAAAGTTGCCAGTCTGCCCCTGGTGACGGTATAGCATGAGGATGCAAGTGGTGAGGTGGGGGACAGTGAGGATGTCAATCTCACATAGGCTAGGAATGGGGGAGTGGGAGCAAGTATTCGTTCCCCCGAAAAACAAAGGCGATTTTGTAGGAAATTGTTAGTGGGGGGCAGGTGAGGATGATGCCAAGTCAAATTTTCGGGGAAAATATCTCATTCAATAATAGAAATCTAAGTAAGGTTTGGAACTTTTCATGTACTTCCTTGAGTTAATAACCACTGAGCCAACACGTTATATAAAATCATTTGTACATAACTTTATTTAGAACATTATACAATTCTTAAAAGAAAGAGTTTTTTGTTCCATAAAAACAGAATAACAAACTGCTTGCCCAGGGTGATGCAATCCTGGATTCAAGATCCGGTTTTGTGTATCATTTAGCCAACCCGTTTCGTAGGCTGACCCGCTTCGTCAGGGCCTCAGATCCTGTCAAATACTGTAACAACATGTACAAGATATGACAATCAATGCTTCATGTAGCAAAATCACAAATTAATTTCTCTACACACAGCATCATTTTTTGTTATCAGAAAAAAAATATATATATTTTCTACATTTATTGCCACATTCCACATAGCAGGGCGATATTTCATGGTATAAATCATTATATTCTACAAGGTATAAATCGCAACATTACCTGTATAGTATTACATCAGAGAGCAGTGTCAAGTAGCCTGGGGAGCCTGTGGGGAACGTCTCCAAAACCTCAAAAAGAAACAGATGATACCATACAGTTTATCTGGATGATGGAAATATATACTGCAATGTTATGATGCACCACAAAGGGCATAACAAGAAAAAATAAATAGATAAAAAAAATAAAAATAAAGAATGACAAAGGAAATAAAGAAGAGGGAATGGAGTATGGAGAGGGGAGGGCAGGGAAAGAGAAAAAGAAAACTACTGTACTTAAGTACCGAAAGGCGGTATCTGTACTTTCCTAGAGTAGAATTTTTTTCTCCTACTTCCACTTTTACTTCACTACATTTTTTCAATGATTTCAATACTTCTACTCTGATATTTTTTTGTGTGCTGCATAGTTACTCGTTACAATTATAAAAATTACCACTGCCAGAACAGTAGATGGCAGGTTTCATGAAGCTCAAAACGTGTATTATCAGCGCATACGAAAATAAATGCTACTGTATGTATAAATAAAAGCTGCATTTGAAATAATAAAAAACAATATGATGTTCAAACTTTTGACTTCTTTCTTTAATAACTACATAACACAGTACTTGTACTTTTACTTTCAGTACTTGAGTAGCAATTTTTTTTTCAAAACTATTCGTACTTTTACTTTCAGTACTTGAGTAGCAAAATAAAAAAAAAACTACTTGCAATACTTAAGTACAAAAAATGTTGAATACTTTAGTACTTCTACTCAAGTAACTTTTTGATCGAGCACTTCCACTTCTACTCAAGTCACTTTTTGACCGAGCACTTGTACTTTTACTCAAGTATGGGTTTCGAGTACTTTATACAACTCTGACAGGGGGTGAGGGAAAGGGGGGTGAGGGAGGGGAAAAAGGAGGGGGGGTCTGGAAAGGGAAAAAAAGGAAGAAAGAGGAAAATGGGGTAGGAGGAAGAAAAAGAAGGGAGGAAGAGCGAGGGGAAAAAGAGGAAAAAGGGGTGAGAAGAAAAGTGTAGGTAAAAAAAAAAAAGAACTGCTTACCTACATAGTCTATATCATATGATATTTAGTACAAATGATTTTATATAACGTGTTGGCTCAGTGGGTATTAACTCATAGAAGTACATGTAAAGTCCCAAACCTTACTTAAATTTCTATAACTGTCTCTCAAGGGATGGTGCTTCCTTAGGGTGTGTATTGATTCACACTCTACCCCTACACACAATACGTTTATTGGCTCATTTACATGGGTGGCCAAAGGGCAGTCAAAACTGGTGGCTGAGCCATGGTTTTATTGATAATACTCAATCCAGTCAAGGATAAAGACACCAGTTATTGCAGCTCTGCATTCAATAATACGTCATCAACTATTTTTTTTTTAAAATGCAAGCTTGGTAATTATTTACATTTGATCTAGTTATTATTACCTCTTGCAACCTATTTTATAGCAGAGCTCTTATCAGAGGGGAAGCAGCACAAGAAGCCAATCATTTGTGCCGCAGTACACATTTAGCACATGTGTACTGCGGCACAAATGATTGGCTTCTTGTGCTGCTTCCCCTCCGATAAGAGCTCTGCTATAAAATAGGTTGCAAAGAGGTAATAACTAGATCAAATGCAAATAATGCAAGGATCATGCTGAGTGACAGAGAGATGAACCCATCTGTCTCCTGGACCAATGTAACTATGTATATACCATACCTGAACCAATGCAACCATTTACATACCATACCTGGCTGATACCCCTTGATGCTGAAAATCGCTAAAGTTGACACTACTATTTCAGTATTCTCCACGTTTACGCTCGCTGTCTTACTGCATTCTGAACACAAGGAACAGCTGCTCAGTATGGGCACCATTCAGAGAATGCTTTATGCCTTCTGAATGGGACATACTAAAACATTTAATGTGAAAATGGCTTAATGTAGCTTAATGTGTAATAAAGTGCCTAAACCATAACCAATTGCCCTGAAACTTTGCACAGACTAAGTTTTTAACTGTCATAATATATCCTAGAAGTTTCATGTAGTTTGGTCTTCCAGGAGGCAAACTAGGGACATTAAGCTCTTTTTTTGGGGCGCTTAATGTGGCTTAACGTACAAAAAAGAGCTTAGATGTGAACCAATTTCCCCCAAACTTGGCACAAAAAAAGAGCCCATCAATTCCAACATATTCTGAAAATTTCAGATCATTTGGTAAATCACACCAAAAGTTATTCACATTAAGCTCTTTTTGTACAATACTAAAACGTTTAATGTCCTTAGCTTAATGTGAAAAGAGCTTAACGTACCAAAATGTGCCTAAACCTCAACCAATTGTCTTGAAACTTTGCACAGCCCAAGTTCTGCACTTCCCAAAGCTATCCTGGAGGTTTCATCGATTTTGGTCTCCCACACGGAAAACTGGGGACATTAAGCTCTTTTTTTGGGGAGCTTAATGTGGCTTAACGTACAAAAAAGAGCTTAGATGTGAACCAATTTCCACCAAATGATCTGAAATTTTCAGAATATGTTGGAATAGATAGACTCTTCTATTGTGCCAAGTTTGGGGGAAATTGGTTCACATCTAAGCTCTTTTTTGTACGTTAAGCCACATTAAGCTCCCCAAAAAAAGAGCTTAATGTCCCCAGTTTTCCACGTGGGAGACCAAAATCGATGAAACCTCCAGGATAGCTTTGGGAAGTGCAGAACTTGGGCTGTGCAAAGTTTCAAGACAATTGGTTGAGGTTTAGGCACATTTTGGTACGTTAAGCTCTTTTCACATTAAGCTATGCGTTTTTATGATTGCTAAAAAGAGCTTAATGTGAATAACTTTTGGTGTGATTTACCAAATGATCTGAAATTTTCAGAATATGTTGGAATTGATAGACTCTTCTATTGTGCCAAGTTTGGGGGAAATTGGTTCACATCTAAGCTCTTTTTTGTACGTTAAGCCACATTAAGCTCCCCCCAAAAAAAAGCTTAATGTCCCCAGTTTTCCGTGTGGGAGACCAAAATCGATGAAACCTCCAGGATAGCTTTGGGAAGGGCAGAACTTGGGCTGTGCAAAGTTTCAAGACAATTGGTTGAGGTTTAGGCACATTTTGGTACATTAAGCTCTTTTCACATTAAGCCATGCGTTTTTATGATTGCTAAAAAGAGCTTAATGTGAATAACTTTTGGTGTGATTTACCAAATGATCTGAAATTTTCAGAATATGTTGGAATAGACAGACTCTTCTATTGTGCCAAGTTTGAAGGAAATTGGTTCACATCTAAGCTCTTTTTTGTACGTTAAGCCACATTAAGCGCCCCAAAAAAAGAGCTTAATGTCCCCAGTTTTCCGTGTGGGAGACCAAAATCGATGAAACCTCCAGGATAGCTTAGGGGAGTGCAAAATTTGGGCTGCGCAAAGTTTCAAGACAATTGGTTGAGGTTTAGGCACATTTTGGTACGTTAAGCTCTTTTCACATTAAGCCATGCGTTTTTATGATTGCAAAATAGAGCTTAATGTGAATAACTTTTGGTGTGATTTACCAAATGATCTGAAATTTTCAGAATATGTTGGAATAGACATACTCTTCTATTGTGCCAAGTTTGGGGGAAATTGGTTCACATCTAAGCTCTTTTTTGTACGTTAAGCCACATTAAGCGCCCCAAAAAAAGAGCTTAATGTCTCCAGTTTTCCACGTGGGAGACCAAAATCGATGAAACCTCCAGGATAGCTTTGGGAAGTGCAGAACTTGGGCTGTGCAAAGTTTCAAGACAATTGGTTGAGGTTTAGGCACATTTTGGTACGTTAAGCTCTTTTCACATTAAGCCATGCGTTTTTATGATTGCTAAAAACAGCTTAATGTGAATAACTTTTGGTGTGATTTACCAAATGATCTGAAATTTTCAGAATATGTTGGAATAGACATACTCTTCTATTGTGCCAAGTTTGAAGGAAATTGGTTCACATCTAAGCTCTTTTTTGTACGTTAAGCCACATTAAGCGCCCCAAAAAAAGAGCTTAATGTCCCCAGTTTTCCGTGTGGGAGACCAAAATCGATGAAACCTCCAGGATAGCTTAGGGGAGTGCAAAATTTGGGCTGCGCAAAGTTTCAAGACAATTGGTTGAGGTTTAGGCACATTTTGGTACGTTAAGCTCTTTTCACATTAAGCCATGCGTTTTTATGATTGCAAAATAGAGCTTAATGTGAATAACTTTTGGTGTGATTTACCAAATGATCTGAAATTTTCAGAATATGTTGGAATAGACATACTCTTCTATTGTGCCAAGTTTGGGGGAAATTGGTTCACATCTAAGCTCTTTTTTGTACGTTAAGCCACATTAAGCGCCCCAAAAAAAGAGCTTAATGTCTCCAGTTTTCCACGTGGGAGACCAAAATCGATGAAACCTCCAGGATAGCTTAGGGAAGTGCAGAACTTGGGCTGTGCAAAGTTTCAAGACAATTGGTTGAGGTTTAGGCACATTTTGGTACATTAAGCTCTTTTCACATTAAGCTAAGGACATTAAATGTTTTAGTATTGTACAAAAAGAGCTTAATGTGAATAGCTTTTGGTGTGATTTACCAAATGATCTGAAATTTTCAGTATATGTTGGAATTGATAGACTCTTCTATTGTGCCAAGTTTGGGGGAAATTGGTTCACATCTAAGCTCTTTTTTGTACGTTAAGCCACATTAAGCTCCCCAAAAAAAGAGCTTAATGTCCCCAGTTTTCCGTGTGGGAGACCAAAATCGATGAAACCTCCAGGATAGCTTTGGGAAGTGCAGAACTTGGGCTGTGCAAAGTTTCAGGACAATTGGTTGAGGTTAAGGCACATTTTGGTACGTTAAGCTCTTTTTACATTAAGCCGTGGACATTAAACGTTTTAGTATTGTAAAAAAATAGCTTAATGTGAATAACGTTTGGTGTGATTTACCAAATGAGCTAAAATTTTCAGACTATCTTAGCATCAATAGAGTCTTCTATTGTGTGAAGTTTGGGGGAAATTGGTTAACATCTAAGCTCTTTTTTGTACATTAAGCCACATTAAGCTCCCCAAAAAACAAGCTTAATGTCCCTTGTTTGCCTCCTGGAAGACCAAACTACATGAAACTTCTAGGATATATTAGGAAAGTTAAAAACTTAGTCTGTGCAAAGTTTCAGGGCAATTGATTATGGTTTAGGCACTTTATTACACATTAAGCTACATTAAGCCATTTTCACATTAAATGTTTTAGTATGTCCCCTTCTGAATAAATATCACCACCCAGCCTCACCATCCAACCTTTCCACCCCATCTAGAGAGTGCTTACTGTAGCTGCTGGGAACAGATTAAACAGGTGAGTTTGGGCACCTGTTCCACAATAAAAAACAAAAACGCTTTTAATGTGTTGGAGGCTGTGGGGAGGAAAAGGGTGAGCTGCAGTTTCCTTTTTGGGTGAAGGTCTGTTTTAAACAATGTATATAGCTGTTTGCATGGAGTTCAGTTTTAAAGTACAGGGACACATAATAATAGAGTAGTGCTAACCCCCACAGGAGCCACTTGAATTCTTGTTTGTCAGGGTCACCCATTAATTACTCCACAGCCAGACACGGGGTATTTCCCACAGCCAGATGCACACATTCTTCCGCTCATTATCTCCAAAGACCAGTCGCGGAGATTTGTTTTGATTTTTTATTTGGAGAACTTGGACAGGAGAAGGGCTTTAGTAGGATACTCCATATTAACTTTTTACAAGTATGGACAGCTTTCTCAATATAACTGTGTAGCAGATTATCAGAAGAACCATACAACAGCCTGTACGGAATAAACCAGTGCCTTTGTAGCAAAATGATTTTAGTGGATTATGCCTCTTTAAGACACTAGCTAGTGTCTTCTTTAGCTTACACCGAGTATGCTGACTTCTAGCACCAAAAGGGGGATTCAGCAAAAAACAGTCAGTAGGATCCCTTTAGGCCGCAGATCATCTTCCTCAGTGATACCAGACCAGATCCTCACTCAGTCAGCTTACAGGAGAACTCTGTATTTCAGCTCCAATGTTTCAGGCCCCTCAGGTCGTCCACCAGAGGCCGCATGGCAGCCCATACTGAGGAGAGGCGGCAGGCCCTATTCCCACCTACACCTCTTTCTAGAGGAAGACCCAGAGCCCATGTACTCATCAAATATAAATATAGTCACCCAGCATGCATTGGGGCACATCCCATTCTAATTGGCCAGGGCTGTATGGACATTCATGCTCTCATCTGTATGGTTTCCACCCACTGTCCAGTACATTCCATAGCTACTAGACCAGTGTGAAACTTTTCAAGACAGCATGAGCAGCACAAGAGCACACTGAGCAGACTCTGCTAAACAATCACAGCCTCTGTTAAGCAGATAGCACATACATTTACCTACTGTCTCTCTGTTAGGCAGAGAAACCAACAACTATATAAACTCACTCTAGCACCTACTTAGGAGGTCACTACATCAGGTACATAATAATATCTATCCTTTTATACGGTTTTTAAATTGTTTATTGTACCAGTATTCTGCAAAGACTAGCAGCTGAAATGATTTTGTAGAATTATTGTAAAACTCCAGCAAAAACTGTTGTAGGGATCTGATGCTATCTACTGTCTGTAGGTTTCTGTGCTGCTTAATGTTCACAGAGATAGTTTATTTACCTCACTTCCTGTCTCCGCCTGTCTGAGTCAGAATCTGCAGAAGGAGAAAAGTGGAGAGAGGGGGAAATGAGCATAGACCATATATCCCTATGGAAGAACTGTTGCTATTCCAGACCAGAAGCAGGGGTTATTAAGCAAGTGTTTATATGTTATTAGTTTACTATTGTTGCCCATAGCTTCTGGGTGTATATATGTATATGCAGCACTGTCCCCGCAGGGCCTGCTGAATATTGACTTGACAGGTTCCCCTGATTACCAGCACACGGTTACCTTGAAATATTGTTTGTGGATCCCCTCCTTGCTCCCGATGGCTCGTCACACAAATAAACAGTCTAGGGGTGTTGGTTTTTTGGTGTTTATTTGGAACTGGGATAGGAGAAGGGAATAGTGGGATACTCAAGTTTGAACTATTCACATTAGTTGAGGACTTCTATCTTTAAGCCTTCTAGGTTGATTTGAAACAGCTAGGCTGCTTAATCCACACTGCCACAAGTGTAGAAAGGGTTGCTCTTTACTTCCTATCAAAACAACTTAGTGGATGATAACTTATCTACAGGACACTCTAGAGAGCATCCCCTTTCCACTAACATCTCTCTACTGACTATTCTGGGAGCAGGGGTGGCCCCTTGACACAAGATTCTGTACTCACTGTACTGCAGAGACAAATCCTCCAGTGTCTCCCCTCTCACTCAGCTTTTCTGGATCTCCGAGTTCAGTTCCTTACTGGTACTCTCCAGGCCCTCAGGATGACCCCCTGAGGCCGCATGGCACCTCTACAGAGGAGGAGGCAGCCGCCCCCTCAATCCAGGACTCCGCTATCCAGACGAAAGACCTCGAGCACATGTGCTCCTGGCTTTTATACAGTATCCCAACATGCACCGAGGCACTTTCCCTTTGCAAATCATCAGGACTGTATTAAAAGCCCATGCACCCATTCATCAGGTTAACTACTACTGTCCAGCATGCCTCCCTATAGGACCAGTGTGAAACACTCTCCAGACAGAATGAGTTGCATCCTGAGCAGACCTCACTAACAGATCCTGCTCTCTGGTAGGCAGAGAACAATATAGATTTACCTGCAGCTCCTCTGGTAAGCAGACAGAGCTCAAAATGATACTTTCTCACTAGCACCTACCTAGGAGGGTGCTACACTCACTCCCCGCCAAATTGAGCCATGTCCTCACTGGCTCTAGGCAGCCGCCCCTACAAAAATACCTGTACAAAGATTTACACCTAGTATCCCACAAACTTTGGCCAGTGAATACAATAAGTTACGTGGAAAAATATAGATCTCTGCTGTACAAATATATACACATGTATACACATAGGAATATACCAAGTACATTTAGACCAATGCAACCCCCGTCAAACAAAAATCTGCTTGACAGGTAAAGGCAGTATCCTGACTAACCAACTAGACACAAATGCAAACTTTACATTAATACACAATGGAGGGTCTCTCCAAGACCCAGAAGTTCCTTGCAAGCCTTAAAATGAAAAGGGTATGTACATGGAAATTTACACATTCTACACATTTACGGGGAGACCATACTCTCCTCACAGGCGACCTTCTCACCAGTATCGTCTCTATCTCTAACATTCCCATAGAAATCTCCATCACTGCCGGCCCCCTAAGGGCACGCTTGACTCGACGTTCTGTTGTGTACCTGTAATAGACAAACAAAACATATTCGGCCAAGCTGACTAGCTAACACTTTACCAATGATTCCTTATGGGAACCATTTTTTGACTAATAATAGGCACAGTCCCTCTCAGACACTAAGAGAAGAGGGGAGAAGCGCTCTAAGTGCAGACAATTTATTACAGATAACAAGGCAAGTTATATACACTCACTAGACGTGAAGGGTAAAAAGCTGTGTATGTCCAAACAATCCTGCAGCCATCCTCTGGAGGGTGTCCTCTGTTCACAGGAAGCCGTGTGCAGTTCCAACACTGGCGGTGGGAGGAAAGGAAGCCGGCTGCCTCCCACAACATCAGCGGTGAGCGGTCAAGAGGCAAGGGTCTGCGGCTACATGGTGCGGATGACGGATGGAGGCACTCTCACAGACAGGGATGGTGGGATCTGTCCAATGTGTTACAGCATGCACAACGCGTTTCTGAGCATGCGCGGGTCATCTACACCCGGCGCGCTCTTTCATCAGGTGCTCTCTTTAAGCCTTCTAGGTTGTTTGGAAACAGCTAGGCTGCGTAATCCACACTGCCACAAGTTTAGAAAGGGTTAAGTCTCTTGCTCTTTACTTCCTAGCAAAACGACTAAGTGGATGATAACTTATATTCAGGACACTCTCACTAGCATCCCCTTTCAACTGACACCTGACACCCATCCACTGACTATCCTTGGAGCAGGGGTGGCCCCCCTCAGATCAGGCCTCTTGACATGAGATTCTGTACTCACTGTACTGCAGAGACAGATCCTCCAGTGTCTCCCCTCTCAGTCAGCACCTCCGGGTTCAGTTCCTCACTGCTACTCTCCAGGCGCTCAGGATGACCCCCAGATGCCACATGGCACCTCTACAGAGGAGGAGGAAGCCGCCCCCCTCCCTCCGGGACTCCGCTATCCAGACGAAAGTCCTCAAAGACATGTGCTCCTGGCCTTTATACAGTATCCCAACATGCACCAAGGCACTTTCCCTCTGTCAATTATCAGGATTATATCAAAAGCCTATGCACCCATTCGTCAGGTTTCCTACCACTGTCCAACATGCCTCCCTATTGGACCAGTGTGAAACTCTCCAGACAGAATGAGTTGCATATGGAGCACAATGAGCAGACCTCACTAACAGATCCTGCTCTCTGGTAGGCAGAAAGCAATATAGATTTACCTGCAGCCCCTCTGCTAAGCAGATAGAGCTCAAAACTATCTTTTCTCCCTAGCACCTACCTAGGAGGGTGCTACATATATATTTATTGACTGGTGACAGAAGTATATCTGTTCCTTTTTTGTTATCTCACATGCACTGTACCAGTTGCAGTAGTTAGTAGTGTGACACAGTGTGCATGTGTAGTGGTCACCTTGCTCTATGTTAGTAGGTAAATCTGTTTATTACAATAGAGTTTATATGCAGCTCCAGTTAAGCCTCGTACACACAATGAGAATATTTGACGAAGGATCGTCTGTTTTTCTTTGTATGCTAGTCTCATATCGAAAATGAAGATGTTACTAAACGTACAAAAATTATTGTACGACAGAATACAACAGAAGTGATGTAATGTGTTGTATTGTAATGTATTCTTTTCTTTCCGAGCATGCTTGGTCTTGCTTGTCCCCATTTTTTTAGGGATGAATACTGTACTGATTAAACAAAAATTGTACGATCTGGTATCGCATGAGAACAATTTTTGTGTTTATCCTTTTCAGATAATTTTGGATGAACTGTTGTGAACGGCTCTTGAAAGCAGTATTTTTCATCTGATTTTCTGATTGTGTGTACTAGCCTTTAGTCTAGTGCCCTTTCTTATCTTGATTTATTTAGCTAGTTTTAGCTCATGGCTCAATAACCAGTGTAGGCTCATAGGCGTGCGCAGGGGGTGTGCCAGGTGTGCCTCGGCACACCCTAATCACTACGCTGCAGGATGGAGAGTGGGGAAAGTGGCTAGTAAATGTGTAATTTACTGGTTCCTTCCTTTTCCAAATGAACATTGTGAACACAACTAGGTTTACTATGCTTCAGTTTGTGAATGAACAGGAAGTCGCTCAGCACAGAGCACTTCCCATTCATTCACTGTCCAGTGCAGCTGAGGCTGCAGAGAAAGGCATGTGTGTTTGAGCTTTGGGGTGCACACCCTAATGCAATAGGCTGCGCACACCTATGTGTAGGCTAGAGCTAGGTTAAGCGTCCGACAGCCATTTGATAGTGGCATGACAGATTAGATGCTTCCGAGAACTAAGTGCAGAGTGTTCTAGTTCCACGCTATGGTTTCAGCTTATGAAAAGCTGCATTCCAGGCTGGTTGAACAACAGCTGAAGGGTCTCCTCATCACTGAAGATCTTGTCTAGAGGTCTCCAACACCAACACAAATGCCACATCATCATCATCCTCAGGGGCTCCTGCAAATGGACTTTGCTGCAACATTCATCTGGGGGGTATCTCTATTAATAACTGTATATACCGGGATATATGTGCACAATTCCACCCAGACTCTTGTTGAGCCCTTTGCTGAAAATACCTGTTGGATGTATGTAGTATTATTCTTTTCTTATATAAAGCTTGTATTTTTTCTATACTGGTATGCATTGATATACTTATGGTTAATGTTATATGCTGGTTGCAGAAGTTCCTCTGCTCCTAATTCTTTTGACTAGATTACTGGATAATTTCAAAGAAGGGAATCCCTCTGTTCACAGAACCCCTGTCCTGGGTGGAGGCACTGACAATTTTTTTATGAAACCCACTCTTCACTCTCTACTTAGGGAAAGGTTCTGGAAAGAGGGCAATATTGTTTTGTTTTAAAAAGAGCGGGGAAAATGTTTTCGATGGTGGAATTGCGCAAGTGACTGGCGTACAGTATCTCACAAAAGTTAGTACACCCCTCACATTTTGTAAATATTTTATTCTATCTTTTAATGTGACAACACTGAAGAAATGACACTTTCGCTACAATGTAAAGTAGTGAGTTTACAGCTTGTACTGTATAACAGTGTAAATTTGCTGTCCCCTCAAAATATCTCAACACACAGCCTTTAATGTCTAAACAGCTGGCAACAAAAGTGAGTACACCCCTAAGGTAAAAAGTCCAAATTGGGCCCAATTAGCTATTTTCCCTCCCCGGTGTCATGTGACCCATTAGTGTTACACGGTCTAAGGTGTGAATGGGGAGCAGGTGTGTTAAATTTGGTGTTACCACTCTCACTCTCTCATTCTGGTCACTGGAAGTTCAAGATGGCGCCTCATGGTAAAGAACTCTCTAAGGATCTGAAAAAAAATAATTGTTGCTCTACATAAAGATGGCCTAGGCTATAAGAAGATTGCCAAGACCATGAAACTGAGCTGCAGCACGGTGGCCAAGACCATACAATGCTTTAACAGGACAGGTTCCACTCAGAACAGGCCTCGCCATAATCGACCAAAGAAGTTGAGTACACGTGCTCAGCCTCATATCCTGAGGTTGTCTTTGGGAAATAGACGTATGAGTGCTATAGCAGATATACAAATAAAACGTATGTAGATAGATTTGTTTAATCTCTGTATATCATCTAAGGCTGTTCACTTCACTGCGTATATGTGAGGGTTTACATCCACTAATTTATTTGCTTTATTTGCTTCTTTATCTAGGATAGGTTCTGTCTGTATGTATAATTAAAATATAATCTACATTTTGCATTGTGGTTTAATGTTTCATTTTTTTAAACATAACTTTTTTCAAACATTCTTTTTTGCACCGATTTCTGTACATAGGCATTTTAAAAAATTTGAAATGGAAAGCATTACGGTCTTGTATTGTGTATTTGCCTTATGGGATGTTGGGAGGATGATGAAGTTTTAAATGCAATCTTGACCATATGGTAATAGATTCCTCCAAGTATGAAAGCACTATGACCTTGTATAACATATATGGACGGTCCACAACAGAAGGTGAGTCCGTGTCCAGTAGGGTTGAGAATGATCACTGGGGGGTGAATTTTACACATTAAAAGATTATGTATATATTATGTATAATATTATCACTATCTGTGCTCATAGCATTAATTGTGAGGTTGGATTATACCACACTCACGTTCACACCCCCATATATACAGTATAATTGATATTTCATTTTGAATGGTGGGCTAGCACTCTGTTTTTTTGTTCTTATTTTCATTGATTCTGTACATTTGTTTTTTGTTTTTTTTTATTTATAAATAATAATTTAAAGTGAAAAAATTAGAGTATTTATTGACAATGAAGATAATAACTGTACTGTCTGCCCTCTTGTTGTAAAGTGCTGCGCAAACGGTTGGTGCTATATAAATCCGATTTATTATTATTAATATTAATAATAATAATAAAAAAAAAGAACAAGGTGTTGGTTTAATGCTCCCTACATTATTTTATTCCTCAGCCCTGGCCATCATGTTAGCTATTCTGTCCTTCCCCCTCCCCAGGTTGACCTGTGTGCTATGTAAAGTGGCTTTATCCCGCTTTTACAATTGCAGAGTGCTGGAGTCCAGGGGTCCTTTCATGCTTCATGCTTCATCCTACCTCCTAGGTCTGCACACACACAGCATGCTCCCCTCCTCCTAGGGAAAAATAGTGTTTACTCAGCACCAATGTAGAGGAGGAGAGCTGCATCATGGCAGGGAGTCCAGCCTCAGTTAATCATCTGTGCCATGTTCTGCCCGAGGTAATTCCCCCTTGAACAGTTGCACTGACCCAGCTCCCTCTCAGCGGAGGGTAAATATGTTTGCCTACTGGCAATGCAAATTCACTGTTCCCTTTCAGCTCATTCAACATCAATAAGCACAGGTACCTACATGAGTTCTATTACGGCTTTCTATTGCTTCCCCTAATAGGAAGTTAGAAGCCTAATAAACAATTCTCAAAAAGCAATCAGTTTAATTAAAGGTTACTCGAAGGCTCTGGGGACTTCACAATACTTATTTCAGCAGTGTCTATAATTTGGCCTAATGGTGTAATATAGCCATTAGCATGAAGATCATGCAGCATCCCTTTCTCTTACTTTCTGTTTCTTCTAAGAAATGTTATTCACAAGGAAAAAAAAAAAAAAAAAAAAAAAAAAAGCAAAAGGCGTTGATGGTAAAGAAGTAGAGGTTCTATCTATATTTAATAAGAAGGATGGTCAGCACCTGGAGCTGAATGCAAAGACTGATATTGAGAACAATGTTGGGTAAAAGTTGGATGTGTACACTAATGCTCTGTAACGGTACTCAAAACGTTATATTTATTTTTTTTGTATTCGTTATTTATGAGCTTTTCAATACAATACAGAATAGAAGCCAAAGAAAATATGTAGAACAAGTAAAACAAACCATTGATTAGCTGTAGGAGCCCAATCACATGTATACAACAAGAGTAATTTGAAAGGCATGGTACGGTTCTGGATTTACATATTGCAATGGTAGAGGGGCCAGATGGAAGACAAGCCAGGACTTTTACAGTAAAGTAGAGAACAGGGACCATTGGTGTTCAAGATCCAGGGTCTCATGCCAATAAAGGGCGTCAATATACACTATATTACCAAAAGTATTGGGATGCCTGCTTTTACACGCACATGAACTTTATTGGCATCCCAGTTTTAGTCTGTAGGATTCAATATTGAGTTGGCCCACCCTTTGCAGCTATAACATCTTTAACTCTTCTGGCAAGGCTGTCCACAAGGTTTAGGAGTGTGTCTATATGAATATTTGACCATTCCTCCAGACGTGCATTTGTGAGGTCAGGCACTGATGTTGGAGAGAAAGCCTGGCTCGCAGTCTCCGCTCTAATTCATCCCAAAGGTTCAGGTCAGGACTCTGTGCAGGCCAGTCAAGTTCCTCCAACCTAAACTCACTCATCCATGTCTTTATGGACCTTGTTTTGTGCACTGGTCCAAATCATTTGGTGGAGGGGGGATTATGGTGTGGGGTTGTTTTTCAGGGGTTGGGCTTGGCCCCTTAGTTCCAGTGATGGGAACTCTTAAGGCATCACCATACCAAGACATTCTGGACAATTTTATGCTCCCAACTTAGTGGGAACAGTTTGGGATTGGCCCTTCCTGATCCAAAATGGCTGCGCACCAGTGCACAAAGCAAGGTCCATAAAGACATGGATGAGCAAGTTTGGGGTGGTTAAACTTGACTGGCCTGCAAAGAGTCCTGACCTTAAACCGATAGAACACCTTGGAGATAAATTAGAGCAGAGACTGCGAGCCAGGCCTATTTGTCCAACATCTGTGCCTGACCTCACAAATGCACTTCTAGAAGAATGGTCAAACATTCCCATAGACACACTCCTAAACCCTGTGGACAGCCTTCCCAGAAGAGTTGAAGCTGTTATAGCTGCAAAGGGTGGGCCAACTCAATATTGATCTCTACGGACTAAGACTGGGATGCCACTAAAGTTCATGTGCATGTAATGGCAGGCGTTCCAATACTTTTGGTAATATAGTGTATGTCTATCACATAGCTTACGTGATGATGTCAAGAGAGACCCTGTGGGGCCTGTGCAATGGTTGGAGCAACCACACTATATTGTTTTCTTTAAAATATAAAAGTTTTGTTAACATAACACCGGGTGACCCTGCTATAAAGATCCTTGTTCAGGTACTTCTGTTATGCTGGGACAACGGTCTCCCAAGAGTGCTCCTGCATTGTCACCCTGTCACACATGCCCCTAATTGAGACTACAAGCACTACAAGCAGCTGTGCCCGCACTCATTGCACAGCCACAGGCACAGTTCACTCTTATCACTCTGGAGTAATGATGTACACCTGATGCTGGTGCGAGTGCATGTAGCCAGGATGTAGCAAAAAAAGTAGAAAGAGATCAGCAATACTAAGATGCAAAGCAAATTAAACAAAGTGGTAAAATATGATTGGATGAAAAATAATTAATGTCAATTGTTTATGACACTCAGTGCTTTATTAAACAAAATGCTATCCAGTTAGGGTTTAGGTCTACTTGAAAACTATAGCTTCTATCTAAAGAGACTCTGTCATGAGGGCCACTAACAAAAGCCATTGCAGATGCTGGGCAATGTTTTGGCACTTCCTGATGCGTTGAAGCTTGCCCACCCCTTCCTGTCTCCTGCACATTCCTATTGGCCAGTAAAGCTGCTCATCATAGTGATGGGCCAGTAGGAAGGTACAAAGATGGGGTTTAGCAGAAACCTCTGAACACTACCTGGAAGGGTCAAAGCACTACCTGTCAAAACAGAGCAGCATTGGGCAGCAAGAGGAGGATTTGGGGTGCTGCAGAATGTGTGTGCAGGCACTTCTAGGCATCTGCACTTTATAGTGCAGATAGTTTGGCCATAAACATACAGGTATACTGTTGCATTGAAGGCAGGTCTCTCCTGGGGTTATAGCAAAGTAAAATCTAAGGTGGATTGCATTCTGTGCATTCATGTAAAAAAACCCGAAATACTTACCTGTATTGATCCAGCACGGTGCCCGGCTTCAGTTGTTTTCTCTTCTCTCCTTGCACTCATAAGCTTGGTTGTCAAGGACAAAGAACCTAGGTATGAACCAGTGTACAACATAATGGCATCATACGCCCCAGGAGAATGAGCCAAATTCCTTATACCAGGGGCATAAAAGAAGGCTACATTCAACAACATAATGCTGAGGAAACTAAAGGCCCGTACACACGTAGCGATTGTCGGCCGTAAATATTCGGCCACCGACCGATCGGCCGATTGTCGGCTTGTTAGTATGATGCTTCCGACAACCGACTTTTCGGCCGAACAGAATCTGGTGTGCAGGCATTAAAATTTTGTTGGCCAACACCAGAACGGCCGATTGTTCGCCAGTCAGTACAGAATTCGGCCGACAAACAGCAGATGAGCAAGACTGGGCATGCTCAGAGAAGAAAAAACACACGGAAAGTTAACCATCACATGACATCACTTCTGCAGTGGGCTGTTGTTGGCCGACAAAATTCGTGTGCAGTCTTTAGCACTTTTCAACCGACAGGACAGCACCGGACAAAAGACGGCTGATCGTTCGGCCGACATTCGGTACGTGTGTATGGGGCTTAATTTTGTGATTTGTAGTCTCAGTGTGATATATCTGAACAAACCTTTCGTCTTCAACTATCCAGCACTGTGTTTGCTATAGTGGAAAACATGTGGGTCAAAAGATTGCCACTGGAGCGAAAATTAGGGTCCAATTCTAGCCAGAACTTTTTTTTTTCAGATTTGCATAGACCTGGGAAGAGGAAATACTTCTCTCAAGCCTTTATTTCTGTCTGTGACATAATTGAGAAGAATCTTGCTTACCTCCTGTCCTTGTGAAGACAAGAAATAAAGAAGCAGTTGTTACAGACAGTAAGGATAACCGGTAAATGTGCTATGTTGCAGTCTGGAGAGATTTCCCATCACTTCCTGTACTGACAACCAATAGGACCAGACTTCTATAAAATCATGAGAGGTCTTGCATTCCTTTACCAGACTATCCACAATTAAAATAAATGTTTTGGCTGGAGTTGGACTTTAAGCAGTTTTTGGTTCTAATATACCATACCACCAGCTGAACAATGGTGAATAGAAATGTTTAGGGCTGTAGCTATACTGTCTGTGAACACTGCTTTGTGAGCGCCCTCCACACTTCAATGGGTTTTACCATACTGGCTCTAACATAAGAAGGAAAGGGTCTTGTTGAGTCAAACTTTCACTGTGTTCATCCCTTTCTTGTTCATTGATGCACTCGTTTTAGTCTGCAGGATATTACTGAAAACTGAGTTCGTCCATACAGCTTATCCGGTCATTAGTGCTTCTTAATTAATAGAGAACTTCTTATGAATCTTTTAACGTCATACTGAGTGATCAAAAACTTCTATCGTGTCCTTTGTGCTCTATGTGATTCCTCAGCTTGAGACAAGCCGTTTTCCGCAAGTTGGACACAAGTACTTTTATAAAACCAACGCCTTAAATGGAATGGCACGGTTCTGAGTTCTTTAATCAAGAGTCTCCCCTGCAGTTTAGTTCAAGGAACACTGGCTCCCTCGCTTGTGGCGCTCACAAGGCCACATTCTAGAAGACTCTTTGAGGAAGGCACCACTAGACCCAGCTCCCGGGGTTTCAATGAAACAACTTGATTTGTCTGTCTAACACTTTGACTTAAGGAGCTAAGCAGGGGTCTTGGGTCAATATTGGTTTTGGAAACAGATGGAGCAATGTTGAATTCCCCTGGCTTTCCACTGTGCTGTTTGTATCCGTGCAGGTCTATTAGTGTAAACAGCCTATTGTCTTACAGAAAACCCACTAGCAGGAGGTAAGAAGACAAAACCTTGTTACAGAGATTAAAGCCTGTCCTGCAAATGAGGTGGAGAAACATACAGGTTTCAAAGTTGCGAATGAAAAAGGAAGCAAAGCTGAGAAAGAATAACCTTTACACACTGTGAAGAGGAGACACAGCATGGAGAAAAATAAACGTGGCTTGTTCCCATGTTGTAGGCTTCTATTGCGGTCGTAAAAGATGAGAGATGACATGGAGAAACAAACTCAATGAAAGGTCACATGCAGGTTCAGCGACTGAAATCTAAGGGTTACTGAATGCAATGGTAGAACATTTCTGTATTTTAAAGGATTTATTTAGGATTGCCTTGTAACAGTTACTGTCTGACTACATTAATGGTGCTTTTCCACTGCATGGAACTGAACGGTTCGGCTCGCTTTTGTGCTTTTCCACTGCATGGTACCACATGGTACGGTGTTGGAACGGTACGGTACGGCGGCGCTTTTCCATTACATGGAACCGAACGGTACGGCTCGCTTAAACAGTACCACCTCAGTTGTGGTTCATAGAGGGCCATACCGGTACCATATCCCACAATCCTTTGCATGCAGCCTTGACTGTTTGTCACTACTAGCCACTGATTGGGCAGAGAATCGTTGTTATCCCACCCACTTTACTTTAGTGGAAAAGCAAACCGTACCAAACCGTACCGAACCGTTCCAACACTGTACCATGCAGTGGAAAACCAAACAGAGCCAAGCAGGGCCGAGTGGAGCCGAGCCGATACTTGCAGTAGAAAAGTGCCATTACAAGGCCTGATCTTTAACAGATTTGGTGGTACTTGGGGCAAATGTAACTGATCGGGAAGTTTGGTTCTCCAGATTAACTTCAGAAACAGTGGATGCAATTGCACAATACCCATTTTGCAGTCTCAGTAGCAACCTGCACCTGTGTTAGGCTGTGTGGACTCTTTGGCTGGGAGGATTTTATAAGGCTATTACAAAAATGAATTATGTAGAAAAAAAATGTATTTTCAGCACAGGTATAGGAAGGCAGAATAGCTGTAATCATAGTTATTGGATGAAAAGCTTTTCTGATAAGGCCTCATTCACACATGGAGTATCAATGTGAGGGCCATGTTTACCTGCTTGGGGATGCACAGAAGTTCTGTGCATCTCCGTGTAGATAGTCCCTTTAAATTATATTGGAATGCTGCAGCTGCACAGACACAACCGTTGCTCCCAATCAGACATCCGTGCAGGTACGTGTCCCTGAACTCACACTGACTGTGTTTGGGGTAGTGCACCCACATCCACATGATGTCAGGATTGTTCAGATTCCAGTGCTAGGAACATGCGTAAAATTGCACGCTTTCCTGACACACACAGAGGTGCACTGCTTTTTAGAAGGCAAGCAGGGGTGGTATTATTTCTTAATGGCACCCCCATGCATTGGCAACCGCATATAGGTCAGGGACTTCTTTACACCAGGGCTTCCCAAACTTTTTCGGGCCGAGACCCACTTCTGAATACAGTTATTTTTCGGGGCCCACTTGCTTGTAATTGAATATTGTAAAGCGCTACAGAATTTGTTGTAATAATAATGCATATTTTAAAGGGAGGGGGATGTTAAATAAAAAAAATATCAATTTACTACTTTTCTATTTATTATTAAATACACTTGCCAGATGTTCTAAGTGAGGGGTCAGAAACCTGTGGCATGTGTGGCATATAAGCAGAGTTGTAAGTAATCAGCACCCTCATAGACAGTATAAGGCAGGCAGAGGACAGTAATCAGCAGGCCATATGGCACTCACCCTCCTTCCTCTCCCAGCGGTCCACAGTGAAGATTAAGCCCCTGTTTGCCCTTCCCAGGACCCAGCACACCTCACCCAGAATCTCCATGATGAGGAGCTCTATGCTGGTCTTGGTGTCCTGACTCTTCTCCTTCAGATCCTCTACTGGGGTCACAAAAGCTGCCATGAACTCCTGACACCGCCGGGCCACCTGGTTCTCCTATGACACCGAGGCTACTGTCTCTGCCCGCTATAGCTGAGAGAATCCAGCCGCCAGTCTAGTCACCACCACTGCCGCCAGCAGGACCGAGGAGCTGGCTCTGCACCCCATGAACATATCCTACATAACAGCCCACATACGTACTTACTGATGCAAGTATCCTCCTCCGTAGACCAGCCTCTGTAAACTGCGTGGGCGGGGTCCTGAATCAATCGCGATTTGACTGCTCTGGCTCTCTGTAATTTGCGCGGGCCCGCTCTCAGTGATTTCCGGCTCAGCGCGACCCACTCAAATGCAGCTCGCGACCCACCAGTGGGTCCTGACCCACAGTTTGGGAACTCCTGCTTTACACACATTAATTGCGGGTATGGCAGCCAAATGAAAATATTGGGCTGCCCTACATGAAGCACGCATAGATCTGAACTAAGTCCGTGTCTTAGCAGCTGCTTGGTCCCAATAGACATCAATGGGACTTACTGTACAGGGATACACAGAACAGGTATGCATCCCAGTGTGGGTAAACATGGCCCACACACAAGGGTAAGCATTGATACGCCCTGTGTGTATGAGGCCTAACAGTTTACATTGCATTTTAGTGAACTAACAGTGTTTACAAAATTCATGCATATAAAAAAAAAGAAAAAAATATATTCAGTAAAGCACCAATGCATTGCAAGTATTAGTAAGCTGATTTAGGAGAACCATACTATGGGCTCATGTGCACATATCTAAAACTATACTTCTGGCAAACACCTAAATACACAAATAGAATATGTATACATTTACTGATTACCTGCCAAAATATTTTTTAAATTTGCTTAACCAATTGTGTGTTTTAGGCACCCCTGCCATAAAGTGTAGTTAAATCCAGTTTACAGACACAGCAGCTGAGTACTACAGCCTAGTGTAGGACATACCTCAGTAGATGAATGGACAAATGAAAAAGCAGAAACACGCTGATGACTTATATGAAGCTCTCAGTGTTAGATATGCAGCACTGTGCAATACAGTGGAACCTGATTGGCTTACAGTTTTGCCCTTCCAAATATCTGAGCCTGTGTTTGTTATCTGCTGTTTAGACATAAATTGCAATTACCCCAACATTTTAGCGAAAATCTAATTTCAGCAAAATGTCACTATTTTGGGGAAATGCATTCAAATCAATAGGAAAGGCAAAATGAAAGTGGTTTTTAAGGGTGCAATGGGTTTTAAATGGCTCTTGAGAGATATAGAAGCACATTCCGCTATTCTAGACCTGTTCTTGTACCAAACAACCGCCCCACATAACTAGCAGATGATGATCCCAATTTTTGCTCTATTATAGAGTTACAACTGCGCTAGTATCAGAGCTCTGCAAGGAGACGCTGCCCATTGGGCCATTGTTAAAGTACAAACCCGATTCCAAAAAAGTTGGGACACTGTACAAATTGTGAATAAAAACAGAATGTAATGATGTGGAAGATTCAAATTTCAATATTTTATTCAGAATACAACATAGATGACATATCAAATGTTTAAACTAAGAAAATGTATCATTTTAAGGGAAAAATAAGTTGATTTTAAATTCAACACATCTCAAAAAAGTTGGGACAAGGCCATGTTTACCATGTTTGTGGCATCCCCTCTTCTTTTTATAACAGTCTGCAAACGTTTGGGGACTGAGGAGACAAGTTGCTCAGGTTTAGGAATAGGAATGTTGTCTTATTCTTTTCCAGTACAGGCTTCTAGTTGCTCAACTGTCTTAGGTCTTCTTTGTCGTATCTTCCTCTTTATGATGCGCCAAATGTTTTCTATGGGTGAAAGATCTGGACTGCGGGCTGGCCATTTCAGTACCCGGATCCTTTCTCTACGCAGCCATGATGTTGTAATTGATGCAGTATGTGGTTTGGCATTGTCATGTTGGAAAATGCAAGGTCTTCCCTGAAAGAGACGACATCTGGATGGGAGCATATGTTGTTCTAGAACTTGGATATATCTTTCAGCATTGATGGTGCCTTTCCAGATGTGTAAGCTGCCCATGCCACATGCACTCATGCCACCCCATACCATCAGAGATGCAGGCTTCTGAACTGAGCGCTGATAACAACTTGGGTTGTCCTTGTCCTCTTTAGTCCGGATGACATGGCGTCTCAGTTTTCCAAAAAGAACATCAAATTTTGATTTGTCTGACCGCAGAACAGTTTTCCACTTTGCCACAGTCCATTTTAAATGAGCCTTGGCCAAGAGAAAACGCCTGCGCTTCTGGATCATGTTTAGATATGGCTTCTTTTTTGGTCTATAGCGTTTTAGCCGGCAACGGCAAATGGCATGGTGGATTATGTTCACCGAAAATGTTTTCTGGAAGTATTCCTGAGCCCATGTTGTGATTTCCATTACAGTAGCATTCCTGTATGTGATGCAGTGCCGTCTAAGGGCCCGAAGATCACGGACATCCAGTATTGTTTTCCAGCCTTGACCCGTACGCACAAAGATTGTTCCAGATTCTCTGAGTCTTTGGATGATATTATGCATTGTAGATGATGATAACTTCAAAGTCTTCAATTTTTCTCTGAGAAGCTCCTTTCTGATATTGCTCCACTATTTTTCGCCGCAGCATTGGGGGAATTAGTGATCCTCTGCCCATCTTGACTTCTGAGAGACACTGCCACTCTGAGAGGCTCTTTTTATACCCAATCATGTTGCCAATTGACCTAATGAGTTGCAAATTGGTCCTCCAGCTGTTCCTTATATGTACATTTAACTTTTCCGGCCTCTTATTGCTACCCGTCCCAACTTATTTGGAATGTGTAGCTCTCATGAAATCCAAAATGTGCCAATATTTGGCATGACATTTCAAAATGTCTCACTTTCAACATTTGATATGTTATCTATATTATATTGTGACTAAAATATAAGTTTATCAGATTTGTAAATGAGTCCATTCCTTTTTTACTCACAATTTGTACAGTGTCCCAACTTTTTTGGAATTGGGTTTGTAGAACTAAAGCAAAACTTTTTTTTTCCATTTTTGGTAAAGTAAGGAGGGAGTTATAACCCCTGTCTATTCTCTTTGCCATCTGTGTCCCATAAGGAAGAGTTCTCTTCTTTTCACATAGTCACCAAAGGAAGTCAGAGGAAATTCCCATCAGAGTGAGCAAAATCCCTGGCTGTCTACACAACCAGTGTCCCCATTGGAAGATGTCGCCTATATATATATTGGTGACAACTCAAAATTTGGGATTTTCTTTCATTTTTACACTTCATAATGGTCACCACGACAATTGAAGAGGGTTAATCTCCCTAAAATAAGTATCTGACAGGTGTTCTAAACCCTCTCCACACAATATCTAATATTAGAAGAAAAAAAAGTTTTGCCTTTGGTTATACTTCATTGTTCATCATCTATGCTCATTTTATTTTCTATAGGCAGGGTCACTTTGAGGTGTTTTCTTAATGACAGGGCTGGGACAATGTGTGGGCAGGAGGGGTGCCTACCCTGGGCACAATGGCTTATTGCAGGGATGTGTACAGCCTGACCCTAACCCTAGGAGAAGGGGGGGCACAGTTTGGCGTTTGGCATATTTTCCCTTGGCGCTGGATGACCTTGTCCTGGTACTGCTAAATGATGCTATACCAGGATTAAAAGGTGGCTTTTATATCTTCCCAGAATTTGAGTTTAGTTCTGTCTTTACAGATAAGGCATTACTATCCATCACTGGCTTCTTTTACTTGCTTGTAGGATTCTGCTAGTTTTTAATACCCACTTTGCCTGCTTGGTTTATCATGACGATGTTCTTCCACTGCTATGTGGCACTGCTGATCACACAACCACAGTTTTAGTCTTACCCAGCTGTGCGTATTGGAGCAATAAAACATCCATGGAATATGTTGGAAATGTCTCAGCGCTGGTCTGTGTGTTCAGCTATCATAATTAAAAACAGTTAGGTAAATACAGTATTCTTTCCTGCGCAGCTGAGGCAGCTTTTCATGGTAAATTCCTGAAACACACAGCCCTTGGCTAATGACGCCAGTGATTTCCAACCCTCCGCTCTCCGGGTGAAGTCCATAATATATAGTGCAGAATGTGTGGAAAGGAACTGTTGGCCCTCATGTAGGAATCCAGACCCATTTGTATAGATTGTGAATAACTATGTCTCAAATTTGTAAAGCATTCGCTGTACCCTGCGCCAAAAAGAATATGAATATAGCTTAGGTCTGGGGAATTTGCACTTTGATGTATGACTCCATGCAGGGATGAAAGTTAGAGACCTACATCTGGTCAGGTGGGCTTGGTTCTGGTATTTTATTTAGGATTGTGGGTTTGCTTTACACGCAGGTCATGACAAAAGACTTAAAACTCAACTTCTGCCAGATCTGTTTTTTTTCTTTTTTTGATAGAGTAAGGCTGGCCATACACTATACAATTTTCTTATTCAATTTCCTTTAGATTTACCTTTAACTATGTAGTGCAAGGGCCTGCCTGATTGCATACAAATTGAAAGTGTTTAGGTTTGACCCTATATTACATGGTTTTGGTAAATCTAAAGGAAAGTTGAACAAGAAAATTGTATAGTGTATGGCCAGCCTTAGAGGCTTTGTCAGGTTTTTATTTCAAACTTACCTACTTACTGCCCAGGTAACATCCTGTCATGTTTTGATCTAGAGTATGTCACTGGGACAGAAACTGGAGGGAACGCCACCAATAAAACTCATGATGTTCTTCTAAGGGTAGACATAGATTATGAAAATTTATTTTCTTCAAACACAGGTTAATGGAAAGAAAATTGCTTGATTTCCCCATCAACACAGTCTGTGATGGGGGGAATCCCTCCAAAGTTGCTATTGTATTGTGACAGTAGTAGGTTTCCCCGCTGTCAGAATACAATGATCACTGCTGGCGGCTATAGCTGCCTTTAGTGATTGTACAAAAAAAGCCCAACAGGGAGTGTATATGGAGGTGGGTAGTATGTGAAGGTGAGGAGTGCGGAGTGTATGGAAGTGGATAGATTGTGCTGAGTATATGACAGTAGGTAGGATGTGCAGAATGGTGTCAGTAGGGCAGTGGATGGTGTCAGTAGTTCTTTTTTTTTTGTTTTTTTATATATTTATTATATTTTTTTTTCATTTATTTTTCATTTTTCAAAATGCTTTTTGGGGGCCAGTGGATGGTATCAGTAGGGCAGTGGACAGTGTAAGTGGAGAAATGGACAGTGTCAATGTTTTTTGTTTTTATTATCTATTATTTTTTATATTTGGTTATTTATTATTTTTTTAAAACATTTTTTACAGTGCCTCTGAGGAAGGGGGTGGGGGTATGGCTCAGTGGACGTTGTCAGTAGGGCAGTGGAAAGCGTCAGCAGAGCAGTGGATGGTGTCAGTAGTTTTTATTTTTACGTATTTATTTTTTTACAATTTAAATTGTTTTTAATTTTTTTCACAATGCTTTTTTTTTGGGGGGGGGGGGGTCGGGGCAATGGGCAGTGTCGGTAGGGCGGGATGGTGTCAGTAGTTTTTTATTTTTTTTTTCAATTTTATTTTTTATTGTTTTTTTAACAATTTTTTTTAACCACTTCTGGACTGGAAGGATTTACCCCCTTAATGACCAGACCATTTTTTGCAGTATGGCACTGCGTTACTTCAAAGCGGAGTTCCGGGCACAGAAACATTTTTCCAGTTACAATACCCCCGGGACAGTCAGGGCTAGTGCATTCCACAATGGCTAGCCTCTGATCTGTCCCGGTTCGCACTTACCTGCAAGAAGAAATACTCACTTATAAAATTTCTTCCACAGCGTTGCCATCTCTCTTGTGGGCAGCTGAAGCCGGCGCGATCCTCTTCTGCGTCTTCTTCCGCGTCCTCTTCTCCCAGAATGCGCCTGCACCGGCGTCGCCCCGGAAGTCGCCCCGGAAGTGACGAGCGGGGCCGGTGCCGTCGCATTGATTCCTGGGAGCGATGACATTCAGCTCCCAGGAATTATTGCAAGCCAGGAAGTGACGGCGGAGCCGCGGCGCAGAGGGAGGAAGTGAAGAATAGGTGAGTATATTCGATCTACAATTACAAGGTGAGTAAAAAAAAAAAAACCTAACTATCCAATTCCTTTTCAGGTGAAGGAGAACAAGCGGACGGGCACAAAAAAAAAAAGATAGATTTTGTGCCCAGAACTCCGCTTTAACTGAAATTGCGTGGTCGTGTGATGCTGTACGCTAGATAAATTGATATCCTTTTTTTCCCACAAATAGAGCTTTCTTTTGGTGGTATTTGATCCCCTGTACAACTTTTATTTTTTGCGCTATAAACAAACAAAAGAAGTTATTTTTTACTTTCTGCTATATAACATTCCGCCCCCCCCACAAAAAAAAAACAATTAAAAATCAATTTCTTTCAACATTTTAGAGCAATTTGTATTCTGCTAAATATTTTTGGTAAACAAATCTCAATAAGTGTATATTGATTGGTTTGCGCACAAACTAGGGGAAAGATTTATGTCATTTTTATTTATTATTTTACTAGTAATGGAGGTAATCAACGATTTTTAGTGGGACTGCGACATTTTGGCAGACAGATCGAACACCTAACTGACATTTTTGGCTTTTTTTGGAGGGACCAGTGACATTACTACAGTAATCAGTGCTAAAAATATGCACTGTTACTGTACTAATGACACTGGCAGGGAAGGTGCTTTCTAACTGTGGAGGGAATGGGCTTGGTGCATAAACACAGAGACCTGTGTTTCTAAATAGGAGGAACACAGGATCTCTGTGTTCATTACTGACAGAACAGCGGTCTGCCATGTTTACAATGGCAGACCGCCATTCTGTCTCCACGGGGAGCGATCGCAGGTGCCCGGACCGGCTGATTAGCTTCCCCAGTTGTGAATGGGCATGCGTACGCACCCCCGCTAGTAGTCCCGCGAAGCGATGTACAGGTTCGTAGTTTCGCTGGACAGAGCCGGCCTGCTGCCGAAAAACGACGACGGCTGGTCGGCAAGCGGTTAATATTCATTGATTTTTTTTTTTATCAGCCCTGTTGGTGAGCCTTAGTGAGATATCAGGGGTCTAAACAAATGACCCCTGACATCCCCCCTTTGACACAGAGAAAGGGACTGGGGACAGACATTTACCAGTCCCTTTCTCAGCAGCCTCAGCACTGAAAATGAATGGACAGGAGACAGAGGCTCCCATTCATTCATAAACGCATGCAGAGTAAACAATGTTTACTCTGCTCAGTTAACACAGGTCACAGGAGCAATCGGTAGTGAATGCTCACTGTGTCCAACTGAGAGAAGGAAGGGGCCGGTCATTTACTGGCCCCTTCCTTCTACTCTCCATTCTGACAGCATCCCCCTAGCAGCCGGCGGGAGAGGAGAGGAGGGAAGCCGGATGCTGGGGAAGAGGGGGGGGGCTGAGGAGGAGGACAGGGGGCCTGAGGAGCATGGAGGGGGGGGGGGCGGAGGAGGAAGAGGAGGACACAGAGGGGGACAGGGGAGGAGGACAGGGGGCCAGAGGAACACACTGGGGGAGGAGAAGGAAAAGGAGGACACATGGAACAACCGGGGATCGGTGCGGCGGGAGGGACAACTCTGAGCACCAATCTCCCAGCATGGCTTTTCAGCTGACAGCTGCAGGAGGGAGAAGAGGAGAAGCTGAAAAGCCATGCAGGGAGATCGGTGATCACAGCTGTCCCTCCCGCTGCACCGATCCCTGGCTGTGAACCAGGGGGACCATCCATAAGTGCAGGGTGGGTCACAGTGGGCCCCCCTCCCTTTGGGGGCCCAAGTGCAGTGAACACCCTGCACACATGGATGATACGCCACTGTATTATAACTATATTGATCGACAACATCATCAGAGCTACAGTCTGCACCATAGAGGAATGCCCTTTGCTGGAGAAGATCCAAAGGGTACCCTGTGCATCGCATGACTCGCCTGAAGACATCTGGAAAAGGTAAGTATAAAAAAAAAGCCAATAACACTGCTTGGTGGCCTCCAGAGGGAGGCAACTAGGGTTGTATGGGGTTTCAGTTAATTGGTGTAAGCCTTAAGCCTAGTACACAGGGGCCGAATGGCGGGTGACATCGGACTATTCAATAAATACCAACCGACATTCGGCCTATGTGTATGGCAGCCAGCTTCTTTCGGACTTGCATGCTGGAAAACCAGCAGTCGACCGACTCCCAATCAACGCTCTCAGCCATTGGCCACCCCCCATTAGAACACAATAGCACAACAGGGAGATTGCTATACTAACATCAGATTGTTAGTACAGCATCTCTGATCTGAGCTGTGAGGGTTTTTTGTTCAACACGCTTGGTTGACTGAAAAAAAAAAACTAGTAGAGGGAAATCTTTCTAAAGCTGGATACACACTATACAACTTTTGTTGTTCGATTTCCTTTAGATTTACCTTCAGCTATGTAGTGCAAGGGCCTACCTGATTGCATACAAATTGAAAATGTTTAGGTTTTACCTCCTATTATGTGGTTTTGGTAAATCTAAAGGACAAAAATTTAAGGCAAGTTGTATAGTGTGTATCCATCGTAAGCCTGCATTCATACCTGAGCAGAGTGTATTTTTGAACCTTTTTTGGGGGTGCTTTTCAGGTGTATTACAGATGTTTTATAAATGTTTTTGCAGGTGTATCAGGCTTCAGGAGTTTGTTTCCTCTGCTGGATAAGTGAGGAGCAGAGCAGTTCTCTAGTAGGAGAGGAATCCTTTAGGTATAAAAACGCATGTAAGAACGTATCACAAGTTTTAAGATACTTCCCATTATAGTCTATGGGGCTTTAAGTGTAGGTGTAGAGAGTAGGGTGACAATTACAAAGAATAGGATTCTGCATGTTGAGCATAGTCAAACATAGGGAAACAGGCAGAAAAAATCTGCAGTGCAGTGTAAGGGTCCTTTCACACAGGCTTTCCGATCAGGTCCGCCTGTCAGTTTTTCAGGCGGACCTGATCGGAGGCTCCATGCACGCCTACGGAGCAGCAGAGATATCCGATCCTGTCTGTGAAATCCAGATGGATGGACACCCTATTTTCCATCCGTCTGGAGGATCGGATGAAAACGGACAGGTGGTCTGTTTTCATCCGATCTCTCATAGAGGAGATCTGACAGGTCGATCTCTGCACAGTGAGCGGAGACAGACCTGTCATCCGCTGGCTGAGCGGGGATCAGTGGATCGATTCCCCGCTGAGCAAAATGGAGTCCGCCGGGCAGAAAACCCATGTGAAAGGACCCTAAAGCCTCATACACACGAGTAGAAATTCGGCCGGGAAATTTTGTCCGACGACCGATCTGCCGATTTTCGGCTTGTTAGTATGGTGCTTCCGACAACCGACTCCGACTTTTCGGCCGAAAAAATCCTGGTGTGCAGGCTAAATAATTTTTGTCAACCATAAAAACACGTCCGATTTTCGTCTCGTTAGTACAGATTTCGGTGGGGAAAAATCTTATGAGCAAGACTAGGCATGCTCAGAGATGAAAGAACACATAGAAAGCAATTCAACACATGACATCACTTCTGAAGTAGAATTCTGTCGTGCGAGAAAATTTGTGTGCAGTCTAGGCACATTCCAACCAACAAAACACCACTCTGGACAAAAGACGGACGACTGGTCGGCGGAAATTCGTTGCGTGTGTACGAGGCTTAAATAGGGACACAGTAGCAATAAAAACACATTTATGGGGAAAGAATAGAACCTCAGCCTTTCATTGTTGTGCCCCCATTAGTGATTTCCCCTTACTTCCTTCCACAGTGAAAGAATAGTCACCAGGACAGGAAATTAATGGAAGTCCCAAGAAACAGACAGTATGAAAAAAAAAAACATTTACCACTATAATCAAATATAAAAAAGTGCTGGTTAGAGATATACTTTAGTTCAAAATAAGAGTATTCTAAACACTGCCATGCTTGTGTTTTTTCTTTAGGGCCTGTATCGATGGGATTTTGTTTACATCAGACAGGTTTTGCATAGGAAGGATATGTCGCCAACACACCAACAAACTTATTTCAAAGTGCAAGGCTCTTTACTTGTGACTGATCACATAGAAGAGCAACGTTTCAGGACTACACAGGGACCCTTCCTCTAGGGTTGCCACCTCATCCCTTCAATCCAGGACACATATTAATTACACAGGTTCTGAGGCTGATATAATGGACATAATTCACCAAGTGAGTTTAATTACCACCTTAATCAGCCACAGAACCTGTGTAATAAATGTGTATCCTGGTTTAAAGGGATGAGGTGGCAACCCTACCTTCCTCACATGCCTGAGAAAGGGTCCATGTGTGGTCCCAAAACATTGCTTGTCTATGTAATCATACACCTATAACCACTTGCCGACCGCCGCACGACTATCTATGTCGGCGGTCAGCCCCTCACAGGCAAAGTGACGTAGGGCTACGTCACTAGCTTGTGAGGGTCTAGGGAGCGAGCGCGCGCCGCCGGAGGCGTGCTCCCGCGTGGTCACGGACCCCCCCGCGCGTGTGACCGGCGGGGGAGAGGGAGAAAGTCAGGCAGCTTGTGTAAACAAGCTGCCCGTCATTCTCCCCTGTGTATGAAGGATGATCATACGGTTCTACTATTTTAGAACCGTTGATCACTCTTCATACATCTGAAGCCACAGCCAATCACAGTAGAAAGCACGCCCCTAGGGACACACAAAGCCCCCTTTCAAAAAAAGTTAACCCCTTCACTGCCAGTGTATTTTTACAGTAACAGTGCATATGTATAGCACTGATTACTATAGAAATGTCACTAGTAACCCCAAAAGTGGCAAAAATCTCAGTCAAGGGTCCGATCTGTCCACCGCAATGTCGCAGTACCGCAAAAAAATCGCAGATCGCCGCCATTACGCGTTAAAAAAAAAAAACAACAAAATGACAAAAATCTTTCCCTTTGTTAGTAAACGCGATAACTTTTGCGCAAACCAATCAAAATACGCTTTTTGTGATTTTTTTTACCAAACATAGGTAGCATAAAACAAATTGGCCGAAAATTTTGATTTTTACATTTTTTGGGGGGGGAATTTCATATAAAAAAATGTGAAAAATATTGCTATTTTTGCAAAATTGACGCTCTTTTTTTGTTTATAGCGCGTGATCAAAAAATCGCACAGGTGATCAAATACCACCAAAAGAAAGCTCTGTTTGTGGGAAAAAAAGGACGCCAAATTCGTTTAGATACAGCGTCGCACGACTGCGCAATTGTCAGTTAAAGTCACGCAGTGCCGAATCGCAAAATACCCCCTGGTAAGGAAGGGGGTAAAATCTTCCGGGGCTTAAGTAGATAAAGAAGATTCTATCTTAAAACAAACTTTTTAGTGTGGTGGCGGCATAGCTCATCCATGTTGTACCCCATGACCAGTCAGAAATCATTGCAGCACCCTTTCAACCACATGGCCCTATAGTATATGAAAGGAATATACTTCTAAGTGGGTTTTAAATTCCCATACAAGTTTATGGAAATGCAAACCCTGCCTGAAGCTGGTGTAAATGTAGATCAGAAAGAGGTCAACCGCAGATTACATTCACCTGTCAATAAATTCTGAATGAACTCAGGATGGTCTCAAACTGATGACTTCACCAAAAGCCCTTCTACTGTTAAAACTATATAATTTATTTTATATTAAGCAAGAAGCAAGGCATCTTTTGTTTTGTCTAAAAAAAAAACATGTATATTAAAACTCAGGACTTCAGCCTAGGAACTGTGGGTTTCATTCATTCATATCTATCTTATTGTATTGTTTTTTTTTTTTGCTGTTTTATGTTCAGAAATAAATTTGTTATAACATCAGATATATAGTATATTCAAATTTAATGAATGCCACCATTTTGGAATGATTTTTGCCAATTCAGCCATCACATCTAAAGGCTGGTAAACTCTAATAGATGAAATTTTTTTGTGGGTTTAAACTAGGGATCGACCGATTATAGGCAAAGCCGATATATCGAGGGCCGATATGCACTTTCCCCGATATATCGGAATCGGCCCTGGAGGTTACCGATAGTGCCGATATTTCGGGAAAGTGCTGTACCGGAGTGATGCCTGCAGCTAGAGGCATCACCCCAGTACCGGCGTCCATAGCCGATGGTCGGCTGTCTTGTAATGACAACCGATGCAGCTGAGAAGCTGCTCTGCTGTCATTAAAAGGAGCCGGAGGGGACGTCCCCCCCTCCCGCCGCCTTCCGTGGCTTGCCCGGGTCTCCCATCCCTCCGGGAGACCTGGGCAACCAGCCTACGCCGCTACTGAAGACCCGATCAAAGCTGCATTTGACTCTGATCGGGTCTCTATGCAAAACCTGGAAGTGATGTCATGACATCACTTCCGGGTACTGTCACCAGATTGAAAAAAATGACAGTATTCAAAACAGCCAAACTTGGCGTCTTGAATGCTTTTAAGTGCAGAGGAGGGGTTTGGGATCTTTTTGATCCCCAGATCCCTCCACAAGAGTACCTGTCAAGAAAAAAATAAACAATTTTTTACAAAAATATAGGCGCATATCGGCCGATACTGATATGCATTGGCCAAAATATCGGTAACGGCAACGAAAAACTGATATCGGTCGATCACTAGTTCACACACACGTTTAAAACATCATTCTAGGCCTAAGGGTTAGTTAACACCATGAAACATATATTTTCCAAAAGCAGACATTGGAGAATAACATTTGGTAGTTCCAATTTTGTATGCCACACGGTGTTTACCCAACGGTTTATCAATTGCAAATTTTCAGTAAAAGATATTCTAAAATTAGTTTTAGGACCTACAAATACATATTGCCTGATTTTTTGCTAACATATAAAAAATGAGGTTACACTGAGTAATTAGATACCCAACATGTAAAGCTGTAAAATTGCAGGCACCCGCAAAATGACAATGAACTTCAATATCTACTGGTTTCCTTAGATGACGCTTTAATACCTACTGGTTTCCTTAGATGACACTTTAATACCTACCGGTTTCCTTAGATGACACTTTAATACCTACTGGTTTCCTTAGATGACGCTTTAATACCTACTGGTTTCCTTAGATGACGCTTTAATACCTACTGGTTTCCTTAGATGACGCTTTAAAAGCCCCTACAAGTCATCACTTTAGAGTTACCAAGAATATTGACCTCTATGTAACATTTGTTGTGCAAGCGACGTTTTGTATGTGGGCACCATGTGTTTACGTTCTTGTGTGCGCATACATGGGGCAGGCTTAACATTTTTTGTGGGGGGGCTTCTAAGTGTTTGGGTGTAATTTTATTTTTGACAATTTTTGTTTCACTAAAACTTTATTTATCACATAGGGGAAAAAAGTGACACAGCTCCAGTTGTTCACAGAAAGCAATTGGGCTGCTGTACATACCGTATATACTCGAGTATAAGCCGACCCGAGTATAAGCCGAGACCCCTACTTTTACCACAAAAAGATGGGAAAAATCATTGACTCGAGTATAAGCCTAGGGTGAGAATGCAGGGCGGCGGGCATGGTACAGGAGAATGCAGGGTGACTGGCATGGTGCAGGAGAATGCAGGGTGACTGGCATGGTGCAGGAGAATGCAGGGTACTGGCATGGTACAGGAGAATGCAGGGTACTGGCATGGTGCAGGAGAATGCAGGGTACTGGCATGGTGCAGGAGAATGCAGGGTACTGGCATGGTACAGGAGAATGCAGGGTACTGGCATGGTGCAGGAGAATGCAGGGTACTGGCATGGTGCAGGAGAATGCAGGGTACTGGCATGGTACAGGAGAATGCAGGGTACTGGCATGGTACAGGAGAATGCAGGGTACTGGCATGGTACAGGAGAATGCAGGATACTGGCATGGTACAGGAGAATGCAGGGTACTGGCATGGTACAGGAGAATGCAGGGTACTGGCATGGTGCAGGAGGATCCAGGGTTGTGGGCATACTACAGGAGATGCAGTGCTGTGGGCATGGTACATGTGGACCATGCCCGCAGCACTGCATCCCTTGTAGTGTGCCCGCAGCCCTGCATAATGGCAGGTAGTGAAGCTGTTTCACTTACCTGTTCCAGAGGCGCCTTCATTTTAAAAATGGCGCCGCCCGGCGCCGACACGTCATTGCGCACGCGCCGCCGCCGCTCGTATACTTTCGGCTATTCCCGGCCTCTCCCGAGCGGCGCCGGGAATAGCCGAAATTACACGAGCGGTGGCGGCGCGTGCGAGGTGACATGTATGCGACGGGCGGCGCCATTTTTAAACCTTAAACCCGTCGGAGCGGACAGGAAACTTTTTTTTTTTTCCTTGACTCGAGTATAAGCCGAGGGGGACGTTTTCAGCACAAAAAAATGTGCTGAAAAACTCGGCTTATACTCGAGTATATACGGTATATAAAATAAACAATTATTCAGCGCTGAACCTAAAATTGGTAGCAAATGGACTAGCAGCTGAACACTCAAGGACAACCTAAAAAACCTCCAATAAGCATATGATAATAAAATGCAGCGCAATCCTATAAATATTATATAACAACCACCAATATGATGATCATAATCAAGAATACATGTAAAAATACATAAAGTCCAAAGTGCAGAGCCAGAAAAAAGTGAAGGAGAAAGTCCTTTGGTATGGATGATGGAGCCCAAAGCAGACTTGTGAACAAATCCAATGAAATGTGCCTTCTCAGTGCTCTGTGCTGTACATATGCCTGATCTCTTTCATCAGAAAGCTAACAGTTGGATTGTGCTTGTGGAGTGAACGCACGCTCCCGGCTGCTATGGATGCTGCTCCGGCGGGGGCAGTAAGAGGATTAATCTACTAATCTCTATATAATAACAAAAATATGACGAACAAGCATGTAAAATGTCACATTAAACATTATAATAAGCAAAATATTGCTATACCAACTCAAAATGAGTGCTGAAAACACCCCATACTTTCCCAATGAGGTGGATAAATAATTAAATACATTGAATTGGTTGTTTCTAAAAAAAACTGCACAGAATAATAAAAGGTAAATGACAAATAAGATCAGCAAGTAGACAAGTCATTTTTAAAGTGTTAATTTTTTTTGTTTCATATGTCTTCTTGCTTAGTTAAATTCAACCTAAGGCGCCAGTAAAACCAGCTTCTTTTTTTTTTTTTACAGATTCTGCTAATGAAAGTAACTTTCTTTTCATTATTTGGTCATTTTCCTCCTCATTACCTCCCTTTTGTCTGAGTTGGATGCTGTCGGGGTATACATTCAGGAAGTCCTAGTGTTGCTGCAGGCTAGAAAGCCTGAATATCTAAAGTGGTTGAATATTTTATGGCACACAATATCCTTCTGATTAATCTGCAAATCAGCTCTATTCTTTAAGAGTCCTGGATAGGCAGGACCTCGGTGCACCTGTCCAGTGTATTCAGGGGATGCTTTGCTAAATTAACATCAGCAGATAATGACATTTAGTGAACTGTTTAATGTGTGTAAGATAATGTCTTCTTATCTATATTTTTTTGTGCCCGTTTTATGGAGTACAGCACCTATGATTGATCCAATGATCCTATTATCTATCGAGTGCCACTTAAATTGTAATGTGCTGCTGAAGTTCTCATTAATAATTTAATTTTGTTCTTTATTTTTATATCTGTTCTACTGTGCTTTTCTTTCTATTTTTATATATTTTTTTAACTATACAAATTTTATATTGCATTAACTTTTTCTCATGTATCTGCTGGTCATACAATTTTAATTCTAATTAATTGATTGAAGTGCAACTACAATCAGGTTCGTGGTGGTGATATCTTGTGTGGTTCCATGGGGGTACAAAATGGGATGTAAATGTTTGATCTGACATATTTTTGGGGACACAGAACTCAATATACCATATGAGGGTATCCATAGGCATACAAGCATTGAGGTGGATTTACTAAAGATGCAAGGGCAGTTCACTTAGGGCCCATTACGATGAGCAATTATAAACATAATAAACATAAAGAAGGCGCTGTTTAAAAATGACTTAAATATATGTGCTGATATTATATAACATTTATATAAGTCATTTTTTAACAGCGCCTTCTTTATGTTTATTATGGATGTTTTGTGTGATTCACACAATAAGGGGCAGCAGTTTAATTTGAACTATTTATGCATTCTATTTGATTGGGCGTTGTCACTATTGCACACTATGAGCAATTAGCTTCTCCGCTTTAAGAATCCTCTGCGAAAAAAACTTCAGCCAATGCACACTAAAGCCCCATACACAATTTCGTCTGACGACCGATCTGCCGATTTTCGGCTTGTTAGTATGGTGCTTTCGACAGCTGACTCCGACTTTTCGGCTGACAAAATCCTGATGTGCAAGCATTAAAATTTTTGTCCTCCGTCAACACACGTCCGATTTTCATCTCATTAGTACAGATTTCGATGGGGAAAAATCTTATAAGCAAGACTAGGCATGCTCAGAGACGAAAGAACACATACAAAGCAATCCAACACATGACATCACTTCTGAATTAGAATTCTGTCGTACAGGAATATTCGTGTGCAGTCTAGAGCACATTCCAACCAACGGACACGCACTCTGGACAAAAGACGGACGACCGGTCGGCGGAAATTCGTAGCGTGTGTACGGGGCTTTAGTATGCTGACAGTTGCGGCCAGCAGCTGTGTGATAAGATTTGTTGAAATTAGTGCATGTAAGTACTCATACAAGCAGTTACATGCCATTAGGGGCTGAAGAAAGGGGGGAGTCCATTCCCCCAAAATGTGTCAAATCTATGTACATGTTTACCTTTTCAATAAGGATTTATGAACATCAAGAGGTGCAATTTTCTGGATATTGGGTGCTCCTCTGCTGAAGTTGGTAAGGAAAAGGAAGAGTACTAAGGGCCCATGGGGGCTACTTGATGAAATGTTCCTGTTTTTAAACTATCTTTTAGTCAGGACTATAACTATGTCTGATGGGTTCTACAGGAAAAATAATAGAGGCAACCTATTTTACTCTTCATAAGCAATACCTAAAGTTAACAAACTATATACAGTATATAAAAAAAGAATAGCGCACACATGCAAAAGAAATGACTATCAAATATGGAGACAATCCATAAATAAAAATGGGGATTTAGCCCCACCATATGGCCATATCGTGCTCAAGCCCACCACTGCGTCAAAGTACCCCATTATCAGTGGGTCCTTCGATTTTCGTGCAGTCAGTACAGATTTCGACAGGGAAAAATCTAATGAGCAAGTCTGGGCATGCTCAGTGAAGAAAGAACACAAAGAAAGCAACCCAACACATGACATCACTTCTGAAGTAGAATTTTGTCGGGCGAGAAAATTTGTGTGCAGTCTAGGCACATTCCAACCAACAAAACACCACTCTGGACAAAAGACGGACGATCGGTCGGCCGATAATCATTGCGTGTGTACGGGGCTTAACAGTACTGGGCTTCTCTGTCCCTTTGCAGCAGCATGGTTTGCTATGCCTATAGTTACATACACCTTTATTATCCTCTCTATGTCATGCTATTCTAATGTAAACTTGATGATCCAAGCTAGCTTGTAGACTTAACGCCCACTGAGACATCATAGCAGTTTGTCTATTTACCTTGGACACAGAGAGATCCATGCATACACATGAATACTGTTTGGCTGGTTTACTAAAGAAGCTGAGAATCTTCGTTCAAACCATTGCGTAAATATTCACTTCTATTATCCAATCATGTGAACAACATCCATACATGACTGGGTGAATAGAAATTACTTTTCACATGACTGGATAATTCAAGTGAATAGTCACCCATTTTTTTTAATAAGGATTTTAAATTCCTTTAATAATTCAGCCACAATAACGTATTACTACTGACACCAGTGAATTACCTTTTAACATTATCTTGCAACAAAGGTTTTAGAACATACCCAGGTAATGAATACAATCGTTTTGGCTTTCAATATAAAATCTACCCTCTTTTTTTTGTTTTACTTAAAGTATAACTAAAGGCAAAACTTTTTTTTTTTTTTAGCTTTGCATAGAGTGGAGTGGGATTGGAACACTGTCAGATTTTATTGTTGTCTGTTAAGGAGATTCATCCTCTCTATTACTCCTATTTACTTTTATCATTGAAAGTGAAAGTAAAAGAAAATCACAAATTTTGGGTTGTCCCCAAAAAAGTATTAGAGTGGAAATGTTCCGATGGGGACACTAGTTCTGGTGACCTAGCAGTCCCCAAGGAATTCCCTTAATTTGCAGGGATTTCTTCTGACTTCCTGTCCTATGTAACATGAGGCGACGCAAAATCTCTGCAATGAGACACAGATGGCAGAACAAAATTCTGCCAGGGGTTATAACCCTCCTTTAATCTATCCAAAATTGAAAAAATAAAGTTTTGCCTATAGTTCTGCTTTAAGGAAATGATCCTACAGTTTAGCTATATACATTCTCCACATATACTGCCTCTACTAAGAGGGCCTCCTTCATATAGAGACAATGCAGAAAAATATACGTATGGTAAGCCAGCAATGGGGAATAGATCAAAGGTAGGGAGACCATAGACAAAACTAGGGATGATCCAATATTGTGGGCAAAATGCAGCCCTTGCTCTATTAGACTCTATACTGAACTATGGAGGTTTTTTTGATAAACACATCTCCTATCTGACTTGCATGTATTAAATTCCTCCTTCGTAAAAACAGCCCGTAAGACTGTACCTCATTAATACCAGGTGGATGTTGTGTAGCGTTGAGGTGCTCGATCCAGAATGTTTTCCTTTGGAGGATTTTCTTATCCCAGTTGCCACCCCTGGGGTCTTTGGGGATGACCTCTAGGACAAGAAATTAGACATACGGTAGGAGGTGTTAAATCTATGATATAAGTCCAAGTGTAAAGTTCCCTATGTAAAATGCTCCGCAACTGCCGAGCACCAAATAGATTACCCCTTGGGTTCTGGAATCAGCAAAAAATTTAGGGATGAATGTCTCTTCATTAGGTAGCGTAAACATGGGCCCATGTATTGGCTGAAGGGATGGTGACTAATACCATGTGTAACACCTTTTGTATGTATACTACTATTAACTATTGTGAATATTCATTATGTGCTTTTATCTACCTAGAGTACCTGCTTAAGCTCCTGAGGTAGCACGAAACATGTAGTTCTACATCAGCTTTCACCTGGTTCCCGGTAGTCGCATCGTGGCGCTCATAAATATATAAAGTGCCAGCGCTTGGGATTGTAAATATCAATAAATAACAACTATAATGGCTGCTGCTGATAAAAAAGGGGGATGCCTTTAAAAACGATAAAAGAGTAATGTATCAGCGCTGCTCGGTGTAATATATTAAAATATTTTTGAATTCTCAAAGGGTATCTCAACCACACTATTAATATACTGTGCTAATAAATAATAAATAATGTGCTAGTGTTAAAAATAACTCATAAGTAACTTTCATGAATTCATATCAAAAACTATACATCTCAAATTCATATAAATGTGCTGCACTAAACAAGTGCAATATATAATTAAAGTGCTTCAGTGATTATGATTAAATACATTATAAGAAGTATATCATAAAAAAGTTCATATAATATTCAAAAGTGCTGAGTGACAGTCTTTGTGCAAAAAACAAATCCACACAAAAAAGTGCTCAGTGCTTGCTTAATCAGGATGCGATATCCAAAGTGCCGGTGCTCTCAAAGTGTAAGTAGGTGCTCCCCTCTCGGTCCCCTACTCACCAGACGTTAGTCTTATATAAGCCTTAAGGATTAATCCTCACAGATTTAGGAGCAGCGGAAATCACCGAACAACGATATGTATACCGGAGCACTCTGCAACTCGCACCATCCAGGATCAATTATCCATGCACGTGTATCATAGAAAAAGAATAACTATCATCGTGCAGTAATTCAAGACTCTTTATTCACACGCTTTAAAAGAAATACACTTACAGTGTTGCAGTTATAAAACAGCCTTCACATTTCCTGCGGGACGCCAAACAATGGCCGTGCGTTCCACCCGCATGTACCGGAAACCGGAAGCCGGAAGTTGCGCAGTACGTAAGTCAGACGGCTTGACGCGTTTCGCTCCGCCAATCAGAGCATTTTCAAAAGCCCGTTCGTGGCGTTCATACCATAGATGTAGTTAGTTAAGGCCTCTTGGTATTGTAGTTGGTGTGACTAATATATCTTGGTTAGCAGGTCACTGTGATTTTATATATATTTTTATTCCTTTGCTATGTTTTAGAATAATTTGTAATAAAATGTACACTTTTTTAAGGAAATGTTGTCTGGGGCCCTTTTAAAGTAAATTGCTCTGCCAAATCTACATCACCCATAGGCTCCCATGGCCCAGCTGTTGTTGGTGCCCTCCTCTGCTCTGCAGCAAACGCTCACTTGGTAGCTCTGGGATCACGTAAATTGGCAGGTGCAGATTCAAAATAGGTAAGTTTGCAGATCCTCCTTAAACAGGTTAGGAAGGATTTGGTAGGAGGAGGTGGGAGGAAACATTTTATTAAAAGTTATAGTCTGAGTATATTTCCACTTTCGATTTACATGTGTTTTTTGACAACCTCATTGGAGAACTTTTTTGGGAGGGTGTAAGAGACATCAGAGATACCAAAGGAAGTAACTGATATGGAGCCTATGACCCTAAGGAAAAGAGGGGGGAACTCTGACCCAGAAATGGCTGAGCCTTTCCCTCTTACTGAACCAGATAAAGACTCATTATAATGAATTGAAACACTTAGAAAACAGTTCCATGCTAACAAATATATTGTGTCATGTAAAGCTTATATGATAATTATGTTTAATAACGAGATGTGGTGGAACCCTTTACATTGGAACAGCAGTGGCTAAGCCACTCAAAGACAATAGTAATACAGAGATTTAATGTGAAAAACACTGTAGTTAAAGGGTAACTCCACTCTCATGGGGAAGTAACCAGCAAATAAAGAAAAAATAATATAGCGTATACAATTGTGACACAAGTCATATTGTGATTGAGTGTTAGTAAAAATGAGATTTCTTTTTTAATCTGCAGCCGCTGTAATTTTCTGAAAATGCAATGCAATATGGCTACCTGGAATTGTTCTGCACACAGAATGTGTACTAAACACGCCCCAGAAACATCATTTCCTGCTTGTGTGATTGACTTACCAATTTCCCAAAAGTCTGCCTAAGATACAAGTCAGATTTTAGGCATCCCCTGCAACAAAAATGCCATTTTTGGTGAGATGCTCCCAATAGGAACACGTCTAAAGGGATGCAGGCCCAGTAGCTTTCCTCATTACTGCTCTGCAGCTGCACAGCTGATTTATATATATATATATATATGATTTATGAAACCACTCCCATTGGACCCACTCAGCACAGAGGAACAAACAGTGATTTCTTCAGAATAACAAAAGGTAGGAATCCGCAACAATGTTTGTTATAATCCTCGCAAGGTACATAGATCACCCAGAGGGAATGTTTTTTTTCTTAACAAGTGGAGTTACGCTTTAAAGTATACCTGCCATGAGCAGAATATAGACTTGCTGTGTCTGGCATCAGTAGTTCTGAGACACAAACCCTGTGCAAGCATACTGCAAGTGAATGTCAAAAAATACTAACTTGCTCAAGGTTACATAGTTGGTGAGGTTGAAAAAAGACATCAGTCCATCCAGTTCAACCCATAATGTGTGTGTGTGGATAGTAAAGGCCCGTACACACGTACCGATTGTCGGCCGTAAAGATTCGGCTGAGGACCGATTGGCCGATTGTAGGCTTGTTAGTATGAAGCTTCCGACAGCCGACAGCGCACTTTCGGCCGAAAAGAATCTGTCGTGCAGGCATTAAAATTTTTCTTGGCCAACACCAGAACGGCCGATTGTTCGCCAGTCAGTACAGATTTCGGCTGACAGACAGCAGATTTGCAAGACTGGGCATGCTCAGAAAAGAAAAAAGACAAGGAAAGTTAACCATCACATGACATCACTTCTGCAGTCGGCTGTTGTTGGCCGACAAAATTCGTGTTCAGTCTTTTGCAGTTTTCAACAGACACGACAGCCCTGGACAAAAGACGGTCGGCCGTGTGTACGGGGCTTTAGTGATACAAACAGCACTGAAAACTATGCATAAACAGAAATTGCAGGTAACTAGCATTTTCAAAAATATTGGTCATCTGTAGCAGACTAAATGTATCTCTGATGATAGGTTTCTCTTAAAGATGCTACTTATTAAACAATAATTATTTTATATTTAGTTAAAGGAGTTGTAAATTTTCATGGTTTTTCACCTTAATGCATTCTATGTATTAAGGTGAAAAAACCTCTGTGCTTCAGCTGCCCCCCTCAGCCCCCCTTTTACTTACCTGAACCCGATCATTCCAATGACGACCACGAGCCCAGCGGCTCCAACCACTGTCTCGGGTCCTCATTGGATAGATTGATAGCAGCAGGAGCCATTGGCTCCCGCTGCTGTGAATCGAATCCAGTGACACAGGAGCGGGGGTGGGGGGGGGGCTGAGTCCTGCTGTTGGTGTCAACAGATGCAGCAGCAGGACTCGTAAGCATGCCTGCACGGGTGCCCCCATGGAGAGCGGTTCACCTTTGGGGCAACCAATGAAGAGGAGGGGCCAGGAGTGTCGCCGGGGCACCCCAGAAAGGGAGGATCTGGGCTGCTCTGTGCAAACCCCCTTTGCACAAAGCAGGTAAGAAGGTAAGAAAAAATAAACAAACCTTTACAATCACTTTCATTATAGTCATTGAATGATTAAAGAGTAGTATTTATGTTGGTCAGTATAAAAAGATGATACATATATATTATATATATATACACATATATTTACATATATGTGTAGAGTTGTGCATTAAGTTTATTCCTCGTTTACTTTTTCATGCAGGTTACAAGATGTGATAGATGGATGTTCTGATCTGGTGAATGTAGTACAAATCGGTGAAACAATCTATTGCCAAAAAATGATGCAATCATTTTGTTTCCTGTACACACCAATTCCAATTTGGTTTCTCATGCTGATAGGCTATTAAATGGCTTTCTTTTAAGAACAATGGCAATGCCTTTCATCTAACTTTCTATTCTCCATTTATCCTTTATAGTGGCTGGAGAACTTGCTGTCCCACTGGGAAAGGGATAAGACTGATGACATTGGTGGCTTTCAATCTCAGTAGGTTTTGTTGTCTCTCTACCTTTACATTAAGTAGTTCAGGTTTATCTATTCTTCGTTAAATATAGGAAATACAGTAATTTAGGTTTATAGAGGCCCATATGGCTTGGTCACGTATTAGAGAAAACACACTGTTCTCTTAGCAATACACAGTATATAGCAATGCAAATGATGTTTTTTAAGTCTTTACAACAAACAACATATGTCCAATTATGTTTTTTTATTTTCTTTCTTATCATACTTACTTGTACAGAGAGAATTCCATGTTTCACATCAGTTCCTATCTATGAAAAAGCTTAAAATCCAAATGCACCTACCATAATTACATCAGCATAAGTAAACGCGGCTTTGAAATCGTGCAAATTTCAATGCCGCATTTCTCGCACGATTTCAATGCCGCATTTCAGTCCGACTTCGGGGGCGACTTGAAAGACATCTGTGCAGGTTCATGCACAGATGTCTATTGAAGTTGCCCCCCGAAGTCGCCAAAAGTAGTGCAGGGACTACTTTTGGAAATCGGTGAGGCACTGCAAAGTTGGCGTCACACTGATTGGGATGGCCACCAATATATATCCTATACCTATAGCCACCAATAGGCTGCGATTTGACATGGATTCGACCTATCAAATCGCGCAGATGTGAACGAGGGCTAAAAAGAATTTAGGAGGAAGCCAATTAACAAACTAGTATATCTTTGTGGAAAGAAAAAAAAACTTATGGAGAACCCTTTCAAATGTAAAGAGAAGATACAAGTGCCATGTGCATATTATCCTTGTATTATCCTTGTAAGTTCATATTAGGATATTTTGAATCTAATCTGACATTTAGTAAGATTTGTGTAAGGACTTTCAATGCATACAAATTTGTATTTCTTAGATTGTAAGCTCTAACGAGCAGAGCCCTCTGATTCCTACTGTAATAAAGTGTATTCTTTTTTTTTGTGTGTTTTTATAAAACCTACAAAACCTTTTAATAAATAATATTTGCTAAAAAAAAAAAAGTGTATTGTATTTGTACTGTTTACCCTCAAGCTGTAAAGCGCTGCGTAAACTGTGGGGGCTAAATAAATTCTGTATAGTAAAAATAATAATAATTTAGATACCCACCAGTTTCTTAACCACTTGCCGACCTCCGCAAGTACATATACTGCGGTGGTCAGCCCCGGCCAGGCAAAGTGATGTATGGGTACGTCACTAGCCTGTTAGCCAATAGCGGGCGGGCGCGTGCCCCCGGAGGCGCGCTCCCGCCCCAGCTTGTTCCCTAACAAGTCCGCGCGTGTGACCGGCGGACCCGATGTCCGCCGGTCACTCGCGATCGTCTGCCGTGAAGGGAGAAAGGCAGGCGGCTAATGTAAACAAAGCCGCCTGTCATTCTTCCCTGTGTAACAGCAGTGATCTAACGGTCCTGCTATGTAGGACCGTTGATCTCTGCTGTTACATGTAAAGCCACATCCCTGCACAGTTAGAAACACGCCCCTAGGGACACACTTAACCCCTCCTTCCCCAATAAAGTTAACCCCTTCCCTGCCAGTGTCATTTTTACAGTAACAGTGCATATGTATAGCACTGATTACTGTAGTAATGTCACTGGTACCCCCAAAAGTGTCAAAAATGTCAGTCAAGGGTCCGATCTGTCCGCCGCAATGTCGCAGTCCCACAAAAAAAAATCGCAGATCGCCGCCATTACTCGTTAAAAAAAAAAACAACAAAAATTACAAAAATCTTTCCCTTAGTTAGTAAACGCAATAACTTTTGCACAAACCAATCAAAATAGGCTTTTTGCGATTTTTTTTACCAAACATATGTAGCAGAAAACAAATTGGCCAAAAATGTTAAAACATTTTGAGTTTTACATTTTTTTGGGGGGGAATTTCCTATAAAAAAATGTGAAAAGTATTGTTATTTTTGCAAAATTGTCGCTCTTTTTTTGTTTATAGCGCATGATCAAAAAATCGCACAGGTGATCAAATACCACCAAAAGAAAGCTCTATTTGTGGGAAAAAAAAGGACGTCAAATTCGTTTAGGTACAGCATTGTACGACCGCGCAATTGTCCGTTAAAGTCACGCAGTGCCGAATCGCAAAATAGGGCCTGGTCAGGAAGGGGGTAAAATCTTCCGGGGCTTAAGTGGTTAAATCTCTCAAAGAACCCATTGGTGAAGTTTACTTATCTGCGCTCTCAAATGAGGCCATAGCAGGTGTCACTATCTACCTGAATCTACAGGTACTGAACTCTCTCATTTTTGGATATTAGGGGTCATGATGACCACCCTCCAGGACCATATGCATATTCTGGTATCTTCTGCTGGCACATACTTTACATTACAAACATTCAAGTCTGTGACATCCAACAACACATGCATACACAGATGACCGTAAAAACAATACTGGTTTAGTCTATGAGTCCATCAGACCAGTACATCAGAAATGACCCAGTAGTTTACCGTAGCAGGACAGAACGAACACTTCAGTACAAGTCTTGAGAAAAATCTGCCTAAACATAAAATAATAAACATTTGTGAGTCTTAGATTAACTCTGTTCTGGATATACAGCAATGCTTTTCAACAGACTGCACTTAAGATCAATCATTTCGCACAATATATTTTGAAACTGCCTTCTAAAGCAATTCGAAGCATCAGAAAAGAGGATGTGAAGGATAAGCCTGTAATCTGTAACACATGCAGAGCATGGCATATAAATTAAAAAAAAAAGTTATCCCTAAATGATAAATACTTGACTCACTTCCCACCAGTAGGCAATTAAGCTTCTGAGAGGGATTAGCCCTTTCAACCGCTTAATGGGAAGGCCTTCATTAGCAATACAAGGCATGAAAGTGACACAGAGCACAATAAACCAAGTAAATATTTGGCTTATTGGCCAACACAATATTTTATGTGCCAAATAAAGGGAAAAGAACAGGGTTGGATTTACCATTAGGCTGTGCAAACCTGTGCCTAAATAGTAGAAGCAAAGAGGTAGTCTTTTCCTGCGTAATCACCGGTTACATAGTTTTCTCCTATTTCCCAACATCCGCAGCAATAAAGTTATCGTAGGTGAGCTTTTTTACAAACTGTTACAATTTTGTAAGCCAGGTTAGGATCATTTTAAAAAAATGCTCTATGTAAAAGGGATGATCCAGGAATGGCTTTATGCTTCAGTGATTGTGCTGTAGTGATTAAGCTTCGGAGGTGGAAATCCAGATTTAAGCAAGAATAGTGACCCTATACTAAAGCCTCGTACACACGAGAAGAAATTCGGCCGGGAATTTTCGTCCGACGACCGACCTGCCGATTTTTGGCTTGTTAGTATGATGCTTCCGAAAACCGACTTTTTGGCCGAAAAAATCCTGGTGTGCAGGCTATATAATTTTTGTCGACCATCAAAACACGTCCGATTTCGTCTTATTAGTACAGATTTCGATGGGGAAAAATCTTATGAGCAAGACTAGGCATGCTCAGAGATGAAAGAACACATAGAAAGCAATTCAACACATGACATCACTTCTGAAGTAGAATTCTGTTGTACGGGAAAATTCGTGTGCAGTCTAGGCACATTCCAACCAACAAACACTACTCTGGACAAAAGACAGACAACCGGTCCGCGGAAACTCGTTGCGTGTGTACGAGGCTTAAGGGTGGCCATATATTGGGTGGCAATTGTACATGTGTACAAAATCATACCACTGAACCACCATTTTCTTTGTTTCAACGCATAGTTTATGTAGTGAGCATCTATAGTTACATAGGTAATCTGGTTTAAAAAAAGACATAAGTCTACCTAGTACATCCAACAGGGAAAAAAACACAAAAATTATTTTTTTAATAAAAAAACAAAAAAAAAACAAAAAAAAAAAACAAAAAAAAAAAAAAAAAAAAATATATATATATATATATATATATATATATATATATATATACTGTATGTATATATATATTTTTTTATTAAATATGAAATAAATATATTAAAATAGATATTAGTACCCAGTTATATTATGTGCATTTAGGAAAGAATCCAGGCCTTTTTTAAACAATCTACTCAGCTTGCCAGAACCAGCTCTTGAGGGAATTTATTCCACATTTTTACAGCTCTTACTGTAAAGAAGCCTTTCTGTATTTGGAGATGAAATCTCCTTTCCTCCAGATGTAAAGAGAGCCCCCTTGTCTTCTGTGATGACCCTAGAGTGAAAAACTTTACCCCAAGTTATACCAAGTTCATTATATGGACCACCTATGTATTTATACATGTTAATCATACCCCCCTCCCCTTAATCTCCTCTTCTCAAGAGAGAATAAATTCAGTTCAGCTATCTCCAGAATATTTATTTCTCAGAGGATCAATTATGTGTAGCCAGGTGCTGGGCTACAACAATATGGAGAAGGAGATCTTGCTTTTTATTCTTCTCTCCCTCCACTGAGATACTGGTGTTATGCTGCACCATTCTCCTCCTGCCAGGAGGCGGAGGGCTAAAGCCAAGCAAGCACATAGACTTCCATGCAGAGTGCTGAAAATCCTGGGAGGTGTAGTTTGAGACAGCAGCCATATAATGGGAAAAATTGACACCTTACACTACTCATAGGTACTGTGCAGTAGGAGTGCAGAGATGATTTTTATTAAACTGACCAGGAAAGTTCTTCTTCTTGGCTTTGAGAGAGTTAGAAAAAGACCACCTCTGCCTGGATATTTACCTGCCAACAAGAGACCATACCAGTGGAGATATGAGACTCGGAGTGAGGACACCAGGGGGCAGCGCAGCACCACTCACATCACAGCATCTGCAGGGAGACTGGAGAATCCACTCACGTTCTGCTTCCCAACGCTAATCACCAGAGGCTTTCTGGGAGATGTAGCTACATCCCCTCCACTTTCAGTCATCGCCTAGCCGAGAGAGGTGCTGTTTGGAGTTGCAGCCATCTTGCCACTCCAAGCCTTGATCTACTTCTATATAGTGAGTGCATTTGATTTTATGCTTTTTAATAAATCACTACACCTAGATGGAGGTGCCCTCTTGTGTTTTTGTTTTTTTTGGCTTTCGGGGAGAGACTGAAGTCCCCCCTTCTACGCTGCAAGGTCACCACAGCATCCCAGCAACTGAAATGAGGGCTATTCCCTCATTGCTGATACTGCTAGCAGGGACTGAGCCACAGAGAGCAGGACAAAAAGTGTACCCAATCCATACAGCACCCATACTGCACTCTATACCACAGTTATTTCAAACCTGGACTGTACCTATACCAACCCTATACCACAATATAATGAACCATTACTGCATCTGAACCACATCTACATTTCCCCTGTGCCGAGACTATACTGTAACTATACTGCATGTAGGTTAACTGGGACTTTCGTTTTGCAGTCCAATGCTCTTAAAGAGCCCCAACGATAGCCGGCAGAGAAATAACTACAAGGACTGCCCCTCTAGTAATTATTCTGCAGTCCCCCTTTGTTCCCCTGCTCCCTCTGCTATCATACTCCTTTTCATTTGCACAGTGCATACCCAGACAATCTAGGACTAGCATCACTGCCATAAATGCTCTCTGGCAGTATAGTTCCAGCAATGGATAGATTCGCCTTTACTACTGCTCACTGCTGCACTTAAGGTGGCCTTGCTACTGTTTATGCTGATCTGGACGCCAAATATCATCTCATGCCTAGTCCTTACTGGTAATCACTTTGTATGCTAAATTGTGTTATTTCCATTTTTGATCCATTTTATGCTTGCCTAGTTACTAACCATTTTGGGTGACAGTATGTTAAGTTTGCCTTTACTACCTGGTTTGGTGCTTGTTTTCTTAGCAGTTGACATAGCACTACTATTTGGTACTAAGTATTACTTTCAGTAAATTCCTGTGATATTGTACAGTATGTTTGAACACTCAACCTGGTGTGTCAGAGGGGGCTGAGTTTCTTGAGAAGATCAAGGCAAGAGGAACAATTTTATCCAGTGGCTCCCATGGGGGGGTAGCGCTACATATGATTTACCTCCGAACCAAGACTGAAAGGTATCTGAAGGTGTTCATATCTCCTTTGCCATATTTGAGCAAAACAGGTTCTGAGTTATCTAATGTCCATGAGAACCACAGCATGTCTTCTGGCTTCAGTTGCCTGAATTTTTAAATAAAAGTTTACTAAAGGTTTTTAAGGCAATCTTTACAGAGAAAACTATGTAGGTTCTAGATCAGAAGATGTGACTTTACACTAATATAATTTGCTCAACAATGACTGCCTCCATATTTTTCTCAGAACTGGCTTCCAATAAACATTAGCGGATGGCTAGGTGTGGAGGTAAGTTTTAACCGTTCAAAGATTTTTTGACAGATTGACTTTACTTGTAAGCATGGGTGCTTGAATTGCATAGGTATACCTAAGCAGACAGGTGGAATAGATGCCCCATGTAGAGGGTCTTCTGGGTGCAGGGAAAATGTTGAGGAATTGTGAAAATATGGCTAAATCGCTGTTTTCGTTGAGATTAGAGTTGAGCGGACACCTGGATGTCCGTGTTCGGCGGGTTCGGCCGAACTTAAAAAAAAAGTCCGGGTCTGTGTCCCGGACTTTTGCCGAACTTTTCCCGGACACCGAACCCCATTGAAGTCAATGGGGACCCGAACATTCAGGCACTAAAATGACTCTAAAACACCAATGGAAAGGGCTAGAGTGCTGCAAATGGCAGCAAAACGTAGTTAAGAGCATGGCAAGTGCTCTGCAAACAAATGTGGATAGGGAAATAACTTAAAACAACAAAAAAAACCCCAGAAAAATAAAACAATGTTCTTCATCTCTGAAGGACGAGGCCCATATGGAGTAGGAGGGAGGTTGAGGTGGTGGTGGATGTGGCAGTGTCATAGGCGTGCGCACAGGGTGTGCCGGGTGTACCTGGGCACACCCTAATCACCTAGGGCACATAGCATTATCGCACACCTATGGGCGGTGTAGGTGGAAGCGGCGGTGGAGGAGGACCAGGGCCGTATTAAGAGCATCATGGGTTTGGTGCTGAGGATTTTGAAGGGCCTTAAGGGCCGTGCCTTGGCATGCACCCAGAGGAGGAAGGGTGCAGCCATGCATGCCTAATTCAACATGGGATGCTGTCTCTGAAGCCCATAAACACATCCATGCATCGGCAACTGTCCCTCCTTGTCCGGCCTTCGTGCTGTGTGGGGAGGTTCTGAGGGAGCTGCCTGGGGAAGCGAGCATAGAAGCCAGACTTCTGTGTTTACAAGTGACAGAAGAGCGGTAACAGTGAATATGGCCAACCCGGGGCCTATATTAAGGTAGGGGCCTGGAGCTGCAGCTCCAATAGCCCCTATGTTAATCTGGCCCTGAGGAGGACGAGGTAGCCAACACTGCTTTTTTTCAGAAATTTTAAATGAGGGTACACCCCAAAAGAGTGAGAAAGAGCAAAAATAGAACAATGGCTGGGTAAGGTCGGTATCCATCACTATTCTGTACAAGGTACGGAAAAGTCCCGTGGGATCCATGCCTGGTTCATTTTAATGAACGTGAGCTTGTCCACATTGTCTCTGGACAGGCGGCTGCGCTTGTCTGTGATAACGCCCCCAACCGTGCTAAATACCCGTTCAGATAATACACTGGCTGCAGGGCACGCCAGCACCTCCAAGGTGTAAAGGCAAGCTCAGGCCATGTGCCCAATTTGGAGACCCAGAAGTTGAAGGGGGCAGACCCGTCATTCACTACATGTAGGCGTGTGCACACATACTGCTCCACCATGTTGGTGAAATGCTGCCTCCTGCTAAGACGTTCCATATGAGCTGCTGGTGCTGCTGTTTGTTGTGGCGTGCTGACAAAGCTTTTCCACATTTCGGCCATGCTAACCCTGCCTTCGGAGGTGCTGGCGGTGCCATGGTTGCGTTGGCGACCTCTTCCTCCTCCTCCTCTACCTTGTGCTTCCACTGTGGCCCCGCTGTCAGGTGGGAATGCCAGCAGCATCGCGTCTACCAGCGTGCGCTTGTACTCGCGCATCTTGCGATCGCGCTCCAGTGAGTGAATTAAGGACGGTACGTTGTCCTTGTAACGGGGATCCAGCAGCGTGGCCACCCAGTAATCAGCACAAGTTAGAATGTGGGCAACTCGGCGGTCGTTGTGGAGACACTGCAGCATGTAATCGCTCATGTGTGCCAGGCTGCCCAGAGGCAATGAAAGGCTGTCCTCTGTGGGAGGTGTATCGTCTGTGTCCTCTGTATCCCCCCAGCCACGCACCAGTGATGGCCATGAGCTGGCCTGGGTGCCACCCTGCTGTGAACATGGTTCCATCTCCTCCTCCAGCTCCTCCTCCTCATCCTCCTCATCCTCCAGAACTGTGCCCCTGCTGGATAATTGTGTCCCTGGCGTTTGTGTGTGCATGAACCCACCCTCGGAGCCCCTTGTGAATGACTGCCCTGAAAGCCTTGGAAATGTTACCTCTTCATCCTCCTCCTCCTCCTCATCCTGTGCCACATCCTCTTCCATCATCGCCCGAATTGTTTTTTGAAGGAGGCATAGAAGTGGGATAGTTAAGCTGAGAACGGCGTCATCGGCACTGGCCATGTTGGTGGAGTACTCAAAACAGCGCAACAAGGCAGAAAGGTCTCGCATGGAGGCCCAGTTATTGGTGGTGAAGTGGTGCTGTTCCGCAGAGCGACTCACGCGTGCGTGCTGCAGCTGAAACTCCACTATGGCCTGCTGCTGCTCGCACAGTCTTTCCAGCATGTGAAAGGTGGAGTTCCACCTTGTGGGCACGTCACATATGAGGCGGTGAGCAGGAAGGCCGAAGTTACTCTGCAGCGCTGACAGGCGAGCAGCAGCAGGGTGAGAACGCCGAAAGTGCGCACAGACGGCCCACACTTTCTGCAGCAGCTCTGACATATCGGGGTAGTTTTTAAGGAACCTCTGCACCACCAAATTCAGCACATGCGCCAGGCAAGGGATGTGCGTCAAACCGGCTAGGCCCAGAGCTGCTATGAGATTTCGCCCGTTATCGCACACCACCAGGCCGGGCTTGAGGCTCGCTGGCAGCAACCACTCATTTGTCTGCTGTTCCATGCTCCTCCACAACTCCTGCGTGGTGTGTGGTTTTTCCCCCAAACAGGCAAGTTTTAAAACTGCCTGCTGTCCATTACCCCTGGCCGTGCTGAAGCTGGTGGTGAAGGTGTTACGCTGTCCGGATGAGGAGGCGGTAGAGGATGAGGAAGCGGAGTAGGAGGAGTTAGGAACAGGAGGCAAACTGAAGCGCCCTGCAATCCTCGGTGGTGGAAGGATATGCGCCAAATTGCTATCCGCCTCAGGCCCATCCGCCACTGCATTTACCCAGTGTGCCATTAGGGAGATATAACGCCCCTGACCGTGCTTACTGGTCCACGTATCGGTAGTTAGGTGGACCTTGCCACAGATGGCGTTGCGCAGTGCACACCTGATTTTTTTCCCCCACTTGGTTGTGCAGGGAAGTGATGGCTTGCCTGGAAAAGTAGTGGCGGCTGGGCACGACGTACTGTGGGACAGCCACCGACATAAGGTTTTTAAAACTGTGCGTCTCCACCAGACGGAATGCCAGCATTTCAAAGGCCAAGAATTTTGAAATGCTGGCATTCAGGGCCAGGGATCGCGGGTGGGTAGGGGGCACTTCCTCTTCCTCTCAAGTGTTTGGGAGATGGAAAGCTGAACGCTTCCACGGGACATTGTGGAGATGGTTGATGACCCAGGTGGTGGTGTTGCTCACAGATCGTCTGTTTGCGGGGTGGCAGGTGCCGGTATCACTACAGATGTGGCTGGAGCGGCCGAGACTGCAGCAGAAGAGGAAGCAGGATGAGCCAGAGACGTTTCTTGGTTTTGAAAGTGTCTACTCCACTGCAGCTCGTGCTTTGCACTTAGATGCCTGATCATGCAGGTTGTGCTCAGGTTGAGAAGGTTTATGCCTCGCTTCAGGCTCTGATTGCACAGGGTGCAAACCACTCGTGTCCTGTCATCAGCACATTTTCTAAAGAACTTCCACGCTAGAGAACTCCTTTGAGCTGGCTTTGGTGCACTCGTTCCCTTGCTGCGTTGGGCAGTATCAGGCGTAGTGTCTAGGGCACGGCCGCTCCGCTTCTGCACCCTGCTCCCTCTTCTGCTGTGCTGGTGGCTCTGTGCAACCACCGCCTCTTCCTCCAAACTACTCAGGTCACCTGCATGACCTTCATTCCATGTGGGGTCGAGGACCTCATCGTCCTCCACATCATCTTCCACACAGTCTTCACCCCTGCCCTCCTTATCGGTCTCCACAATTCTGAACGCCGCAGCAGTTGGCACCTGCGTTTCGTCATCATCGGAGACGTGCTGCAATGGTCCTTGCATGTACTCATCTTGAGAAATAAGTGGTTGGGCATCGCTGCACTCAATCTCTTCCACTTCTGGGGCAGGGCTAGGTGGATGGCCCTGGGAAACCCTGCTGACAGAGTCATCAAAAAGAAGAAGAGACTGCTGTATGGCTTGGGGCTCAGACTGCTTGCCTGATTTGTAAGGAGGTGAGGTGAAAGACGGTCGGACATCGGCTGCAGGTGCCAACTCTGACCTTTCTGCAGTAGACTGGGTGGGAGACAATGTGAAGGAACTGGAGGCACTGTCAACAACCCAATCTACTATCGCCTGTACTTCTTCAGGCCTCATCACGTCTAGAGGCGCATTATGCCCTACCAAATACTGCTGCAGGTTCTGTCGCCTACTCACACTTGAGGAAGGTGTTTCACTTGTGCGTGTAGCTGGCACAGATCGACCACGTCCTCTCCTTGCAACAGGAGCTCTACCAGCAGCACCACGACCCAGGCCACGGCCCCTATTTGACGGTCTCCTCATATTTCTGTAATTTATGATCTTGCCCTAGAAAGGTGTTTATTGAATAGCGGAACAAAACAACAACAGTATCGCACGGGTGTATCTCACAGTCAAATATGCAAACTATGCCGCAATTTAATGTTTTTTACCCCAAAAGGGTGTATATTGAATAGCGGAATAGGAAAAAGGATAAAAAACGGTGTATCTCACACGTACAAACACAGACTAGGCCCCGATTAAAATTTTTTGTACCCTAAAGGGAGGATGAGGAAGAGGAGTAGGAGGAGTTGGGAACAGGAGGCAAACTGAAGCGCCCTGCAATCCCTGGCGGTGGAAGGAGATGCGCCAAACAAATTTAAAAGGTGTATCTCACATGTACCGATACAGACTATCCCGCAATTTAATTTTTTACACTCAAACAGGGTGTATATTGAATAGCGGAATAGGACAAATTTTACAAAACGGTGTATCTCACACGTACAAACACAATCTAGGCCCCGATTACAATTTTTTGTACCCTAAAGGCAGGATGAAGAGTAGGAGGAGTTCGGAACAGGCAGGAGGCAGACTGAAGCACCCTCAAATCCTCGGCAGTATGAGATGCGCCCCAAAAATTGGAAAGGTGTATCTCACACGTACCGACACAGACTATCCCGCAATTTAATTGTTTATACCCAAAGGTTTTGATTAAATAGCGGAATAGAAAATATGATATCAAAAGGTGTATGTATCTCACACGTACCGACACAGACTATCCCGCAATTTAATTGTTTATACCCAAAGGTTTTGATTAAATAGCGGAATAGAAAATATGATATCAAAAGGTGTATGTATCTCACACGTACCGACACAGACTATCCCGCAATTTAATTGTTTTTACCCAAAGGTGTAGATTAAATAGCGGAATAGAAAATATTATCAAAAAAGTGTATGTATCTCACACGTACAGAACCAGACTAGTCCCCAATTACTATTTTTTGTACCCCCAAAGGCAGGATGAGGAGTAGGAGGAGTACGGAACAAGCAGCACCCTTAAATCCTCGGAAGTATGAGATGCACCCCAAAAATTGGAAAGGTGTATCTCACAGGTACCAACACAGACTATCCCGCAATTTAATTGTTTATACCCAAAGGTTTTGATTGAATAGCGGAATAGAAAATATTATAAAAAAAGTGTATGTATCTCACACGTACAGAACCAGACTAGGCCCCAATTACTATTTTTTGTACCCCCAAAGGCAGGATGAGGAGTAGGAGGAGTACGGAACAGGCAGCACCCTCAAATCTTCAGAAGTATGAGATGAACCCCAAAAATTGGAAAGGTGTATTTCACACGTACCAACACAGACTATCCCGCAATTTAATTGTTTATACCCAAAGGTTTTTATTGAATAGCGGAATAGAAAATATTATCAAATAAAGTGTATGTATCTCACACGTACACAACCACACTAGGCCCCAATTACTATTTTTTGTACCCCTAAAGGCAGGATGAGGAGTAGGAGGAGTACGGAACAGGCAGCACCCTCAAATCTTCAGAAGTATGAGATGAACCCCAAAAATTGGAAAGGTGTATCTCACACGTACCAACACAGACTATCCCGCAATTTAATTGTTTGTGCCCAAAGGTTTTTATTGAATAGCGGAATAGAAAATATTATCAAAAAAAGTGTATGTATCTCACACGTACACAACCACACTAGGCCCCAATTACTATTTTTTGTACCCCTAAAGGCAGGATGAGGAGTAGGAGGAGTACGGAACAGGCAGCACCCTCAAATCTTCAGAAGTATGAGATGAACCCCAAAAATTGGAAAGGTGTATCTCACACGTACCAACACAGACTATCCCGCAATTTAATTGTTTATACCCAAAGGTTTTTATTGAATAGCGGAATAGAAAATATTATCAGAAAAAGTGTATGTATCTCACACGTACACAACCAGACTAGGCCCCAATTACTATTTTTTGTACCCCCAAAGGCAGGATGAGGAGTGGGAGTAGTACGGAACAGGCAGCACCCTCAAATCTTCAGAAGTATGAGATGAACCCCAAAAATTGGAAAGGTGTAGCTCACACGTACCAACACAGACTATCCCGCAATTTAATTGTTTATACCCAAAGGTTTTTATTGAATAGCGGAATAGAAAATATTATCAAAAAAAGTGTATGTATCTCACACGTACACAACCACACTAGGCCCCAATTACTGTTTTTTGTACCCCTAAAGGCAGGATGAGGAGTAGGAGGAGTACGGAACAGGCAGCACCCTCAAATCTTCAGAAGTATGAGATGAACCCCAAAAATTGGAAAGGTGTATCTCACACGTACCAACACAGACTGTCCCGCAATTTAATTGTTTATCCCCAAAGGTTTTTATTGAATAGCGGAATAGAAAATATTATCAAAAAAAGTGTATTTATCTCACACGTACACAACCAGACTAGGCCCCAATTACTATTTTTTGTACCCCTAAAGGCAGGATGAGGAGTAGGAGGAGTACGGAACAGGCAGCACCCTCAAATCTTCAGAAGTATGAGATGAACCCCAAAAATTGGAAAGGTGTATCTCACACGTACCAACACAGACTATCCCGCAATTTAATTGTTTATACCCAAAGGTTTTTATTGAATAGCGGAATAGAAAATATTATCAAAAAAAGTGTATGTATCTCACACGTACACAACCACACTAGGCCCCAATTACTATTTTTTGTACCCCTAAAGGCCGGATGAGGAGTAGGAGGAGTACGGAACAGGCAGCACCCTCAAATCTTCAGAAGTATGAGATGAACCCCAAAAATTGGAAAGGTGTATCTCACACGTACCAACACAGACTATCCCGCAATTTAATTGTTTACACCCAAAGGTTTTTATTGAATAGCGGAATAGAAAATATGATATAAAATTGGTGTGATTTATCAATAGCACATGTGAACAGCAGTGTCTTATATCATTCAGCTCTGCTGCAGGCTATGGAGGGAAAACAAATAAAAATTCCCCTTTTAAGTGTAATTTTTAACTAGATTAGTACAGACTATGCCACAATTTAATTTTTTTAACCCAAGGCTGTATATTGAATAGTGGAATAGAAAAAAGTGTATGATTTTTGAAACCACTCAATAATAGCACATGTGAACACACACAGCAGTGTATTATCACAGTCAGCACAGCAGCACTGAAGGAAAAATGCTGCACACAGTGACTGATAGAAAAATACTTTTCTCCCTCCTCCTCAGTGGGCAAAAAAGATTGTTTTCACTGCACCCCACACACAGTAAAATCGATGTGGACCAGCTCTGCTGCAGTCTATGGAGGGAAAAAAAAAAAATTCCCCTTTTTAAATTTTTAACTAGATTAGTACAGACTATGCCACAATTTAATTTTTTAACCCAAGGGTGTATATTGAATAGTGGAATAGAAAAAATTGTATAACTTTTGAAATCTCTCAATAATAGCACATGTGAACACTGAACACAGCAGTGTATGATCACAGTCAGCACAGCACAGCACTGAGGGGAAAACGCTGCACACAGTGACTGATAGAAAAAGACTTTTCTCCCTCCTCCTCAGTGGGCAAAAAAGATTGTGTTCACTGCACCCCACACACAGCAAAATCGATGTGGACCACTGACACCTGCCTATCTCCAGCCTCTCCCTAACAGGATTGATAAGATCGGTCACTGCAAACCCCCCCCACACAGCAATATCGATTGTAGAACACTGACCCTAAAAATCAGCAGCCTCGCTCTAAAATGCCTATATCTCGCCCTGCCTAACACACTCTGACCTGTCCCTCAATTCTATCCGGACACAAATGGTTTTTGCCTGTCTGTCCCTAATCAGCAGCCAGCACGTATGATGTGTGCTCTGTCCCTGAACTAAAACAGCAGAATGACGCAGCGGCGCTCCGTCTCAAACTTATAAAGACTTGGTCACATGCTTCAGATGGCCAATCACAGCTACTAATACATTTGTAGGCATGGCTGGGATGGCTTAAGGCACACCAGTTAAACGCTTGTTGATTGGCTGTTGAAAGCCCGCCATGAAAAGCGCACCAATGCATACAAAACCCGGAAATAAAATGACCGAACACGGATTTTTACCCGAACATACAGTAAAGTTTTCGGGTCCGTGTTCGGGTAACAAAAATCCAATTATTCGGTACGAACACGAATAATACAGTCCGTGTTCGCTCAACCCTAGTTGAGATTAGTTAACCAAAAACCTCCAATATGCTCTGCTATTTCCTGATCCTACAAAATCACTAGTGTTTGCTTTGTTACAGCTTTGTTGGAAAAGGAAGAATTTCCACTTAGGGTAAAGAGCCTGCATTCTGTCTAAATGAGTAAACTAAATGCCCGTACACACGAGTCGAAATTCGGCCGGGAATTTTCGTCCGACGACCGATCTGCCGATTTTCGGCTTGTTAGTATGATGCTTCCGACAACCGACTCCGACTTTTCGGCCAAAAAAAATCTGGTGTGCAGGCTATAAAATGTTTGTCCTCCGTCAAAACACGTCCGATTTTCGTGCAGTCAGTACAGATTTCGACAGGGAAAAATCTTATGAGCAAGACTGGGCATGCTCAGAGAAGAAAGAACACAAAGAAAGCAAACCAACACATGACATCACTTCTGAAGAAGATTTTTGTCGTGCGGGAAAATTTGTGTGCAGTCTAGGCACATTCCAACCAACAAAACACCACTCTGGACAAAAGATGGACGACCGGTCCGCAGAAATTCGTTGCGTGTGTACTAGGCTTAACTATGCCCCATGCACAGTTGTCCATACATCTGCAGATCAGACTACTTTCTCCTTCTTAGTGGTGGGAGGCCTGATAATAATAACCTGTAATAGGTATGTTTGTAGAAAGTTATGACCATATTTTACAGACAAGTGCATTCTAGCCAACAATATTCAACAACATACAGTAATTATAGGATTGGAATGTTAATGGAAGCCACATAATCTGTATGTTGAGTCTTGGCAGAGTTTTCTTGGCATCTTTTTCTGCATGGTATTTGTACAAGGTCTTCATGTGTTGTGAAGACCAGTATCACAGGCTCTTGTGGACTACATACCCCAATTACAATAAAGCACTTGTAGAGTTGTGTTTGTCATCCATGTGAGATTTTTCTTGCTTAATCAAGACCTTTGTTTCCTCTTTTGTTACAACATGTAAAAGAGTAATTAGAAGTGATGCTGCACATGATCTTCTAATGACAATTGACACCTGTGTGTGTGTTTAGGCCGCTAACAACATTCCAGGATGCATCAAGTAGGTGACAACAAAGTGTAGTGAGTCAACACTTTTCAACAGAAACTATCCACAGGAGGGCTGACACTAAAAACAAACCAATGAGGAAGAGTAATTAAGGCAGCAGAGACATGGGAGTTGATTTACTTTGCAAGGGAATTTTGCTTTAGCTTAGCAAATTAAGTTAAGCTCTATTGACTTCATCCAATCGTTTGCAATCAAAAATACTGTTTTTTTTAAATTTTCCTTGACCATGATTGGGTATTCTTTGCAAAGTGAATTTTCACCCTATTCCCTAAGCTAAGGGAAATTCCCTTGCAAAGTGAGCATTTGATTTGCCTTTAGTAAATCACCCCCCACAGTGTATCCTGTTGAGTGACTGACCTCTCCATTTGGAAACTCTAGTTTTCTCACTGTTATGCCAATCCATTTACTTTAAAGCTGAATTCTAGGTATGGTTTTTGTTGTCTAGTTACATTGTTGCGACTTGGACCAATGTAGATATGCAAATGCTATACCTGGCTGATCCCTGTGAAAGTGAGAACCACTATAGTAGCCCTGCTACTACAGACATCCTTGCCCATGTCTTCTGTGTCTCATGCCAAGCAGCTGTCCTGCTGCACAGTGAACTTTGGGATTGCTTACTTGGCACAAGTGTCATTCAGAGAATGCCTTGCATTTTTTCCAATGAATGAAAATCTGATTGGACGAGGTGGAGAGGTGGGTTGGTGATGTCGTTATAACTACCTCGCCCAACCAGAGGACGTTTTGCATATATTGAGAAAAATACAAGGCGTTTTCTGAATGCGCCAAGTTGGTGACCCTTACTGTGCAGAAGGGCAGCCCCTTGGCATGGGACGCAGAAGACAGCAAGGATCACTGTAACACCAGTTGCTACTACAATGAATCTAGCTTCCACAGGGATTGCTCAGGTATAAGATATGAATACTTACAGTACACTGGCCCAAGCTGGACCACAGCTATGCTATCTGGGGCTTCATTAGAGAAATTTTACACAATGTTTTGTTCTGCTGGCCACCAATGGGAGATACAGGCGAGACCTTTCTTGCCATGATCTTCTATCACCATGTGCTATTAACAGACCCTTGAGATGCCGGAAATATGGAGAGTTGCTACTGCAGGTTACCTGCATATAAGTACATTGTGTGTCCTTGAATGTGTCCCCACTCTCTATTTACATCCGGACTCTGAGTGCTCCCTAATAGGCCCCAGAAGAAGCGCGCAAGCGCGAAACATGTTGAGCCTGGAGCTATCAGCGGTTTAACAGACTTCCACAGACCGATTCCACTGCCAGAAAATCCTACGGCATCAACAAAACCCTTCACATCGAAATACCAACTTCGTACAGTTCTATGAAGGGAAGACATTACTATTTTGTTACTCTTTAGTTGCGTAGTGATGGTAGTTGGCATTGATTGGTCATAAACCTGTTAATACTGCTCTAACATGGGTCTATATCTTTTGTATGTAAAGCACATAAATTTGTAACCCCCCCTTATTTTGTATACTTTTTAATATTTTTGAAATAAATCTATATTGATTTTATATCAGTCTCCTTTATGTGCCACTAAAGTCCACAACCTTTATACAATTCCTGCCTGATTTTTTTTTCTTTTTTTTTGACAAATTCAGTTCTATAGCTTTTGGAGGTTGCCAACAAAGTAAATATGGGAGAAAAAGGGATCCCCAACTTCATTTAAGGGGTAGTATTTTTTCAAGACAGAAAATAAATGCAAATTTGCAACTGGGATACAGACAAAAATAAAACTCTGACAATGTTTCTAGCCTTTCCTTACTGTATTAGAAAACCTGTTTTTACTTCTCTCAGTGAAGCTGTTGGAGAGTTCCCCTCACTTTCTGTCTGCTAAAAATTGTCGACAGGACAGCAAATAAGTGGAAATCTCTCTAATGGAGTCCTGAATAGCATTAAAAAACTGAAAGGGGGTCTAACTCTTCTCTGCTCTTTTCAAAATATATAAAAAAGAATTTGGCTGTAAAAGCTTTAACATAATAAAACAGTTAAATAAAATGGACTGCAAAAAATAGGGGTTTTTCTTTAATCTATGTCATGTATCTAGTAAGTTTAGGTTGCTTAGACACAGTGGCGATCCGTCCATTGGGGGTGCAGGGGCGCCACTCCCCTATCCATGCATCCAGCGCCCTAATCTACATGCAGGGCGCTGGACGCATGGGTTCCAATAGGGTTTTTTTTTTTTTGAAGCACGTGATTAGAGCCAGAGGCTCTAATAGGCTTCAAAAAAGGGTGGGCTCGGGGAGCAGAGCACTGCGCCCTGAGCCCACCCAGTTGTGTGACAATAGCGAATGAATATTCGCTATTGTCACACGGATCCTCCTCCTGGCCAATCAGGAAGCGTTTCCCGATTGGCCGAAAGGAGAAGCAATGCCTTGGCCAAGGAGGAGGAGGAGGGAAAAAACACAGGAGACCAAGGGGAAGCTGCCACCGCCGCTGCTGCCTGCCTACCCTCCACATGGTGAGTGAGCTGGCGACCCAAGGGGGGGGTATGGTGTGCGGGCTGGTGTGGTCCAGGGGGGAGCATGGTGTGGCCTTCTGCTGCCCCCCTGGCCCATGGAGCACCAGCCCCCACTGCTTAGACAGAATGCTACCAAAAGAGAAAAAATCTTACCCATATGTTCAAAGATTAGATAAAAATTGACAAAACCTGTTAATGTGTGGCCAGCTTGAAATATTAAGCTCTGTAAATAACACAATTTTTGCAACAGAAAAAAGGAGAGCCAATTTTACTCTTACGTATGTACTGTTACCTTTAGGGTTGGTATCTTTCCCTCTGAGTTCTTAGAAATTACTGCTAAGGCCTCATTCAGATGGGTGGCACCTGCTGACCCTTTGAAGAAAGACTATGGTGGATTTCTTTTCAGAGGCATTAACAGGCGATGTTGCTCACTTACCGCCTGTTTTAACCCTTAAAAGGATGAATCACAGCACTGCACACAACTGCCGCCCACCCTATTCACTTAAATAGGTTACGTTTGGTGGCAGTTCTGCCTATTACTTGGGACATGGACATAGGGACATGTAAAGCAAAGCATGGCAGCCACGAAATGTATACAGCCCTGAGCGGCTGCTTGTCCTTCCTTAGGTGGGAGGTCAGGGGGCAGTAAAACCACAGCGCAGCTGCTTACTTTTCTTGTGAACATTACTTTGTCACCCCTTTATTTTTAGAGATAAAAACACAAATCTTTCAGGATGTGCCTTGAGATCATTTGACTAAATCCGCAGGTATGAACCATCTTCATGTTTATTCTTGAACAGACGCATACTATCCTGCCAAACCTCAAAACAGAAGCCAATTCAAAAGCTAAGATACTTAGAAAAACAAGAAACGTGAAAAGCAGAACACATATGTTCTGTCACATTGGTGGCTCTCAATAAAAAAAAACACAAAGAACAAAAGACTTTTCAGATGTTAATAAAAGTGCGCGTGTAGGACAAAAACATTTTTTTTCTAGAAGAATAACTTTAAGCTCGTTCGCTTAAATACTCATCTTACATACAGTTTGTTTTTCACAAATGGAATGTGTGTATAACTTTAGTTTCAATAGTTCTGTTTATATTATCAACAATGCGAATATCTTCTAACATTGGCTCCAGGGTATAAGCCAGAATGCAGTTTGCTCGACATAATGCTAGGTGTAAATAGTAAGTAATGTATTATGACAACACTGTGCAATTTCCTAATTTAACAGCTTTATCAGTTAAAGGATAAGTGAAAGATTGGAATAGAAAAAAGGAATACCTTTGACCCTACCTAGTCTTTCTGGAGTAAAAATAATCAGACCTCAGTCCATATAACTAGTTCCCATCTACCCAATCAATTACAGGGAAACAGGGAGCCGCCATAGCTAGTTGGCTTGTGGGGTTCATGCATCGAATGGACGAGCATGTTGGCCGCACGTTTATTTCTAAATGGACTCAAATGCCACCTGGCAAGGATGGCACATAGTTGCTTTAGAATATAAGGCTACATTATTTACCTAAGAGAAAGAGACCATGTCCAAACTAGTGGAATATGTCCCAAATTTCTCAGAAGGAAGGAACAAGGAGTGAATGGAATTGTATCTGAAGGCTATTAAATGTCTCTTGGAACCGTGATCTAACAGTGAGGAGATGCAAGATCTGATGATCCTTTTGAGGCTTATAGGCGAGTTTTGATCAAGTGTCTGGTGAGTGTCCAGAGTGACGGGGAGCACCGGTGGTTGGTGGAGGTCTATTGGATGATAGAGTTATCCTTCACACCCTTCCCTTTTGATCGGATATAGCCAGACTGGATTCAAATTGTTTTTTATCAGAGACTCCTTATCTGTTGACAAACGATGTATCTTTATGATTGATATTTATAGTTGTGTATAAGTAAATTTTTTGTGTGCATATTAGCGCTGCTAGTGTTGTGGTTTTATCTATATATGTTAGAATAATTCTATTACACCTCTTTTTACATTATTTACCTAATTTTAAATTGAACAGTGCCTGGATAAAAAAAAGTCTTTGAAGGGAAACTATGATGGAATGGGGTCCAATTTAACCACTTCAATACCGGGGACTTTATCCCCTTCCTGCCCAGGCCAATTTTCAGCTCTCAGTGCTGTCGCACATTTGAATGACAATTGCGCAGTCATGCAACACTGTACCCAAACTACATTTTAATCATTTTGTTCACATAAATAGAGCTTTCTTTTTGTGGTATTTATTCAACACTGGGTTTTTTATTTTTTGCTAACTAAATGAAAAAAGACTGAAAATTCTAAACAAAAAATGCATTTTTCTTCATTTCTGTTATAAAATTTTGCAAATAAATAATTGTTCTTCAAAAATTTAGCCCATAATGTATTCTGCTATATTTTTTAAAATAACCCAAATAAGTGTATATTATTTAGTCTGTCAGAAAGTTATAGAGTCCACAAACTATCTCATTTCTCAAGGCCCAAAAACGCCAGGACAGTAGAAAAAAAAAAACAAATGACCCCTTTTTGGAAAGTAGACAGTCCAAGGTATTTAGTAAGAGGCATGGCAGGTTTTTTGAAGTTGTAATTTTATTGTAATTTTTTGGAAAATTTCAAAACTTTTATTTTTTACATATTGTCACCAGTGTAGTACAGCATCATCATGTAACTGGTGTGGCGGTGATCAGTGACACTGACTGGTGACAGTACGAAAAAAAAAGGTATAATTTTTTTAAACTTTTTTTTTAAATTACATTTCTTTTTACTATTTTTTTTTTTTTAACACACTGTGAGCAGAGCAATATAATGTAAATTATCATAGTAACATTGTACTATTCTGGGGAAGTGATCGGGATTTATTTATTTTTTACACATTATGTTTGCTTATAGCTGTTCATAATTTGCTATAAGCAAGCATTTTACTGGATGAAACCGATTAATTCAGTCTGTTTTGTTGTGATTACCTGTCATGGTACAGATGGACTGTGATTGGCCCTGTCTTTACCATGTGAATAAATTGACCAATCACAGCTAGCAATACAGCGTACACACTGGATGGCTTGAAAGGAAGCCATGCACTGTGTACAACTGTCATGTAACCTGCTGTTATTCGTCACAGAAGTTACATGGAACTGGCAGCGAGCTGGTACTATGATAGGTCATTAACCGTGTGCTGTGGCCCTGTGGCCACACAACCGGTACATCCTGACAGGACGTCATATGACAAAACCACCGCCTGGCCCTCAATTTGCTATTGGCCGGGCGGGAACTGGTTACGTTTCTTTTTAATGATTTTAGATACAGATGCAGTAATGTAGCCTGAGCAAATGCATTTTGTGTAAATTTCAGATTAAGCCATTGAATTCTGTAAACAGCAAGCTTTACACCAGGAAGTAAATGGGGAGTCTGAACAGTAATAAAAAGAAACCTAAAACTTCACCTGTTGGCTCTAAAAGGAGAATGCCAAAAATGTATATTCTATTTTTCATTTTTACTGTCATGTTGATCAAACTAGCTTGCATAAGCAGACTCCAGCACAAGCACCTGTATGTGTGCATGTGCATAATTCAGCTGACAGAATTGTGCCCAATCACACATCTGTGTGCAGGGACATCTTGCAGTGTGTGCATAGTATGCAAATAGTAGCACCAAGTGGGCACCTGCACGTTTGCACGTGCTTAGTTCTGCTCAGAGAATTGTGTATGTTGGGAATCTGTGTGCAGGCATATTTTGCATCACGTGAACAGCTCAATAGTTGTGACGGGTGGGCAATTTAAAGTGGCACTAAACTTTTTTCTTACATCAACTCTTCTCAAATATCAAGTGTATCAAGGCTCTGTTTTTTTTTTTTTTTAAATCACTTACAATTGTTTTCAGGCTTCTTTTTTGGCATATGCATGTTCCCTATCCGCCTCGCAATAAGGCACCTAACAGCTACTAATGTAGAGCGAGTAGTGATGTTATTTCTGGTTTCATGCTTTGCTCTATGTTTATTACAATTCCCATAGAGCTGAATGTGACTGTTGGTACATGTGTTGTCCATTTTGGGGGCGAGCAGGAAAGGGGTGTAGCACTGTCCCCTTGAGGACTGCTGGATTCCACACCTTCGGGTCCCTCTGGGTTACCATTAGCAACTTCAGCATGCACAGATTAACACTTTATTTCTTGGCTCAGTCAATGATCAGTCCAGGGGTATTTAGTTGTTTTTGGTGTTCTATTTAAATTAGGGATGGGAGAAGGGAATAGTGGGATACTCCAAATTAACTATTCACAATGCGGAGGACTCCTACTTCTGACGATGCAGCCAGGCTGCTGTTTCACCTTGCCACTAGGTGAATCTGGATTAAGTCTCTATCCAGATGACTTGATGGACTAGATTATCTTCAGGATACTCTCCTAGTATCCCCTTTCACTTGACACACTTACACCTGTCCTCTCACTATCCTACACTGGGGTGGCCCTCCTCAGGTCAGGCCCCTAGACACGATACCCTGTACTCACAATACTGTTTTTCTAGGGTCTCCGGTATCTCTCCCCCTTTAGTCAGCTCTTCTGGACCTTTGGGTTCAGTTCCGTTCCTCTGGTCCCCAGGCCGACCACCTGCGACCACAGGCCATCACTACAGAGGAGGAAGCAGCCGCCACCCTCCCTCCGGGACTCTGCTCACGAGCTAAAGACCCCGCAGCACATGTGCTCCTGGCTTTTATACAGTATCCCAGAATGCACCAAGACAAGCTGTCTCTACCAATCACCAGGACTGTATCAAAGCCTATGTATCCATTGGTCAGGTTTCCTCCCACTGTCCAATATGCCTCCCTATTGGACCAGTGTGAAACACTCTCTAGACCCAATAAATCACATACTGAGCACACTGAGCAGACCTAACTCACAGATTCTGCTCTCTGGTAGGCAGAAAGCAATATAGATTTTCCTGCTGCTCCTCTGATAGGCAGACAGAGCCAAAAACTATACTCTCTCACTAGCACCTACCTAGGAGGGTGCTACTGGGGGTTACAACCACCTACACAAGGGGGGCATGGAGTAAGAAGGTAGGTACCCTAGAACAGGAAATCTGAGAACAGCAGAAAAAAGCTTGCATCTGAGAGATGAAACAAAGGAAGAGAGATAGAAGGTCCATTCTACTTATATTTAAATACTGTATGTTACATTTATTTTATTTTATAAAAAATAAGAGCTTAGTGTCCCTTTAAAGATGCAAGACTCCTAAATGCCTGCTTCTCCTCTTCTCACTTTCACAGGCATTCAGTGGCTGCAGGTGGAAAATAGAGGGGATTGGTTCCCCTATATGCCACCTCTTCCACCCCTCCTATTCAGGTTCCTCTTTCATTCTGCTTCCCCAGGGCTCCTATGTGCTCTGCTGGCCCCACCTTGTCAGGAGATGTGTCAGGATGGAGAGCTGGGACGGGGGTCGATAAATATGTAATTTACTGGCCCTTTTAGTGATCGGCACTGATCTGTACTGAGCTATTTCTGTCCATTCATTCTGTGCAGCTGAGGGTGCAGAGAAGGTTCACTTACCCTGGTATTCTTCCACTGGGCTTGGAAGGAAGGGCCCAGCTCAGAGGGAAGCCCCGAAACTGGGGGTCATAGGTGCCCTTCATGATTTCTTGCACCGGGGCCCTGAAAGTTCAAGTTATGCCTCTGGCTCCAGTGCTGCGAAATCTTTAGCTATACTTGTATGACTCTGCAACTGATTCTGTTCTTTGTTACCAACCTGGCTTGTTCCTTGACTCTTCTGTGGTTCCCTTATATCTGCTTACCTACTCCTGTATTGACCCTGACCTCCTGTATTCTGCCTGCCATTCTGGTACTTTGCTGCTAGCAACTTGCCGAACCGCCCTATCATTGACTCCATACTTGCCTGCTGTATTGTACTGCCTCACTTGGCTGTTGTGGACCTGAGCTTATTCCTTTTACTCTTCTCATCGGTGACCTGTATCTTCTTTTACTTCCAGCCAAACAATGTCATCAGTGGCATAAGCATGCACTTGCACATGGGCAATTCCTTTTTCTCTGCTCTGTTCCCTACCCAGGGGTGCTTGGACTGCACAAGACATTTAACTTATTAAAAATGAACAATTATATGTAATACATACTATACGTCCCTTTTAATCATAATACCAATCTCACAATTAAAAGCTTAGGTCACCACTGAATGGCCAGAAAACTCAACAAAAGCTACACACAAATGTATATTATAAAAAGAGTTACCAGTAGGAACCACAAAAATGTATAAAAATGTTGCCAGCGAAGAACAGATAGCTAACATTCATGTACATTACTGTACAGTTTATTGTGAACATTAGCTGCCATTTCTGCCTTAAAAGACTTACAAATTTCAGTGGGCAAGTCACAGTGGGTATTTTGGCCACATGTGGCCCTCTCACTTATTTTTTTAAGGCCCTCAGCCAGTTTAGGGATTTATTTCAACCCACTCTTTAATTTGAGCTAGGCTTGTTCTATGACAATACTGGGCAGGAAATTGTCAGCATGTCAAAATCTTTGTATTAACTTTTCTGCCTGGAGTCTGTTTTCACAGGACCCAATGCCTGATTTGCATTTGGTAACATCCCAAGAAATAATTTAAATAGCATGGTTTTACAGAGTCAAAGTTTTGCATGATGACTTGCTTTGGGCATAACAGTTTTAAGCATTTAAGTACACATAACAGTGTCAATAATAGTACAATCAGGTAGACACTGAGCACTTTGTGCTCCTCTGTTTACAAGTTATATTGCTGCTTTGAATTAAAACATTAGAGTCTCACTTCGGGCAGCAGAAAAAATTACCCTTGCAGTGAAGCCTCTCCCAACTGCAAGCGTTAAATGGTCTAGGGGTTACAGGCATAAGCTGTACAACTTACCCTTTCCTTTGCTGAGGACAAGCATTCCTGCATTGTGTCTCTATCAATATTTAGTGATCCTGGCCCGTTGGCCCAAGGGACCTTGACAAGGTGTCCCTTAGACATGGCTTCTTGTAGCAAGCTGCAGCACAAAGCCAAAGTGTCCGCTAGAGTTCTTTGAACAGGAAGTCTTTGTGAACTAGAGGGTTGGCACTCTTTCAAATGGAGAACAATACAGTAGTAGTTGTTTCACTGAATCCCAATTCCTCTTGCAAAATAGAAGGGAAAGGGAACTTGGAAATAGGGCTTCTGGCCCTAACAACAACTTTTTAAGATGGTGAAAACTCTTCGGGCACTCTAGCCCCTTTTCTTTTTAACTACACAACACTAGTAAACATTGAGGCTAGCTAGCCTCTTACCAGTAGAATTCTCCTGGCCAGAAAAGGAACTCTGCATCCTCAGCAATAGTAATCAGGATAAGGTATCCAGATAGTCTTTCCTTTAGAGTCATGAAGCTCGAACAGCCCAAGCTTAGCCTGTTCCATTTGGGCAATGAACTTCCACATGATCAATGTGGATGTACCACCCCAAGTTCCAGTTAGCTTTTATGGACAAGACGGTGTCCCACAACTCAGGCCTTTTCTGGTTGCGATATGGCTTGGGGATGTGGAGAAAGTCCCAAATGGCTTCATCACACCAAGCCTCTCCGTTGGCCTCTATCTTCTCCATGAACTCCTGAGGAGCGTATGAATAGTCATACCCATATTCCAGGGCCACCTTCTTCTGTATTAGACCCTGAGACAGAGAGAACCTGGGAAGTCTCTGTCTGTCTCTTCTCCCAGGTGGGATGTTTAGGGTCTCCTCCTTCTTGATGAGACTGGCGTAAGCGTCATTCTGGTCCCGAGCCCGGGTGTAGGTGCCAGGTGGGGACAAATCTGGGACCCTTGTGGTGCAGGCCTCACAGAACCCTAAGTTCCTAGCTACTTCTCTTCCCTGTCCCGCAGTCCCATTCAGACTCTTCCTCCGACTTCCATACAGCAATGCCCTTTTCCAGGGACCCAAACTGACATTGGAAACAGGGCAACCCTATGTCAATGTCTACAGCCTCTTCCTCACTGGACACACTAGAGGCCTCCTTCTCTGGAGCCCACTGACTCCCCTCTGCCACTTTATGAGCGGGACTTTCTGCCATTGCAGTGGTTGCTGGCGCATCTTGTGGCCGTTGCTTGGCCCTCACACTCTGTGTACATCTCACCTCTGAGATACGGGTCTCCCTTGCTTGACACACTGTAGTGCAGGTCTGCGTTGCTGGTCCCGGCCCCAGCAGTGCTCTCAGCACTCCTCTTCCTCTGCTCACAGGAATCCCCATTGAAGAGGCCAGAAACTCCCGAGTGACTCCTGTCTCCCAACTCCCACTTAGTTTTCTGGGCTGACAGTCGCTCTGCACTGTATGCAACAGCGTGTCGCCGCAGTGCCCACACTGACTCCATGCCTGCAGCCGCATAGACATATTTAAGCACCGGCTACATACCAGCCCAAGATGCTCCTTGTCTGCTTGCTGCACAGGGCCAGTCTTATTGTAGACACCAATTGCACCCCTGTATCCCACAGGGTCGAATTCAGCGATTCAGTCCACTCAGTAGGTACTCCGCCAAAACGTGGGATAGCCCCTGTGCTCCAGCTCACTCTGGCATGCGCCATCTTGCTCCTCCACACACGTCTTCTCCTCAGCTACACCCGATGGCGGAAGTGATGTCTCAGCTCTCTTCCTCCACTCGGATTGGCAGCTCGTGGGCGGCGACTGCGCCCACGACTCCAGACTAGCTGACTCTCTGGCGGTGGCTCCTCCTGCGAGGCAGATCTCTTTAGTGCGTGCTTTCCCGCGCGGTGCAGTAACCCCTTTGCCGCTGCTACAACTCTACCCAGCCAACACAAATGGCACTGCCTTTTAGACTGTGTTCACCGACACTGACACACACACATCTGCTTCCTCCATTTGTACTAAAGCCTGAGTTGTGCTTCTTTCTTCACAAGCCAACCAATCTCCTGTACTGCCACTGAAAACTGTCCGGCTGCCATCAACTGCACGGCTGACACTTTTCTTCACAGTACATTTACAGACATGACCCCTGACGTGCCGATTCCTGCGTCCCGGGTCACCGCTTTCTCCGTTAACACTTGAAAGCACACTTGCACCGATTACTGTAAAGCAAACACAATTATATTGTACAATATAGCACATTATTTCTCCATCAACAATCCAGCACTTTACTTGGGAAAACACACTGTTTCTTTGGTAAATGTTCGGTCGTTGCTTAAAGCAACTGCTGCCGTGATCATGACTTAACAACACACTTTCACTGATCACTGTAGAGCAGACATTACATTCTTCACTGACACTCCAGCCCTTTACTTGAAAAGACATGGCATTACTCGGTGCAACTACTCGGCCGTTGCCGGTAGCAACCGTTGCTGTAACCCAGGGGAACATCCCGGATGACGCTCTCAAATGTAGCACTACCCCCATAGGAACTGCTGAAGATTGTCTTTGCGGGCTCCCCTGGTTACCAACACATATTTGCTAGAACAAGTCTCGGAATCTCTCCTTGTTCCCAATGGCTAGTCTAATGAATGAACAGTCTAGGGGTGTTGTTTGTTTTGTTGTTTATTGATAATTTGGGATAGGAGAAGGGAATAGTGGAATACTCCAATTGAACTATTCACATTGTTTGAGGACTTCTATCTTCAGAATTCTGCTTGAAATTATCTAACAGCCAGGCTGTTAATCCACACTGCCACTAAGGTGGATGGGGTTAAGTCTCTTGTTCTCTTTGCCCTCTAACAAGATGACTTGATGGATGATAATCTATCTTCAGGACACTCTCACTAGCAACCGCTTCCTGCTGACACCCATCCACTGACTATCCTAGGAGCAGGGGTGGCCCCCCTCAGGTCAGGCCCCTTGACACAAGTTTTTGTACTCACAGTACTGCAGAGACAGATCCTCCAGTGTCTCCCCTCTCAGTCGGCTTTCCTGGACCTCTGGGTTCAGCTCCTCACTGCTACTCTTCTGGCCCTCAGGACGACCCCCTGAGGCCGCATGGCTCCTCTACAGAGAGGCAGCCGCTCCCCTCCCTCCGGGACTCTGCTCCCCAATGAAAGACCTCAAGAACATGTGCTCCTGGATTTAAAAAGGATCCTAACATGCACTGAGGCGACTTTCCCTCTGCCAATTGTCAGGACTGTATCAAAAACCCATGCACCCATTCGTCAGGTTTCCTCCCACTGTCCAAAATGCCTCCCTGTTAGACCAGTGTGAAACACTCTCTAGACAGAATGAGCTGCACTCTAAGCACAATGAGCAGACCTCACTAACAGATCCTGCTCTCTGCTAGGCAGAGAACAATATAGATTTACTTGCAGCTCTTCTGGTAAGCAGACAGAGCTCAAACTATACTTTCTCATTAGCACCTACCTAGGAGGGTGCTACAACAGCTTACCCCTATTACATCTCTACCCGTAGATTTAATGAGCATTTAACCCTTGCAGTGCAGGGGGGAGGGGGTACTGCAAGAGAAGCATTTTTATTTGTATGATTTGGGGGTAATGCATCCGAAACAGCAGATGCAGCAGATTGTGAAGGTACCACTTTGTTTACGTGCTTTGAAATAGAAAGTTTCACTTTTAGAAACTGATCTGACGAATGCCAGACTTCTAGGATTGTCAGAACGCATGTAAAGGAAACGTTCCTTATGATTTTCTTCCTTTCATAAAAGGTTAATTAGATTAAAACAACAACTTCCCTACAGTTCAAGCTATAGTCACATATTTCTTTGCAAAAAGAGCTCACTACCAGCTGGTAATTACATATTCATTTCATTTCATTCATCATATCATTCTTGGCTTCACTTTAGTATTTAAAAACATACAAAGTAATTGCGCCTAAAATAACTCACTGACCTGCTCATTGGCTCTAGTTAATCTTTGTTGCTGTTGACAGTAATATTCCTGCTAATTAAATGGGTAATTTCTACAATATCTACCAAACAGGACAACTACAGAACCATATTCCACATGGTGTTATTACAGGTCATTGACAAACCGCTCAAATGTTGCAATCAATAAACACCATATATTGTAACAAGAGCAATTATGGCACTATACTAATTGTAGGAACAAAGAAATACTTTTGAGCAAAGCTGCATCATAGGCAGAACTACATACATTGGCATACTCAGATGTTTTGGGCTACAGGACTAACCAATCACTTTAGGAAAAAGGTAATTTAATCAATTTGATATACGTTTGATCTCTGACCCTTCTGATCTTTCTGAAAGTTTTCACAATTCAGAAAGCAAGTGTCTCCATCTTTATTGTGGTTCTCTTAGCAGTCCTTCAGGCTGGACTGATCCACTCCAGGAAAAAGACCCAGAGGCTCAGTCTCTCAGAGTATTTATGCAGGCTCCCAGCAGCCTTCAGGGCCCTGCTCCCTGGGATTTGGCCAGGGCTGCATAAATATTCATACTGTCATCTGCATAGCTCCACACCTGTGTTCAAGAGAATTCTCACAGCTCTCTGGAAAGCAGAGGGGGCTATCACACTGGCAGCAGCTGAGAACACTGAACTGACCTAATTAATCAGCTTAGCAAAATGTCTAAAAATGTCCCCAAATTATCCAGAATTTGTCAACAAACCAGCAAGTCGCATCAAGTCTGCCTTAATATTACACAAAGCCATGGGTTTTATTGTGCTGCATTACAACCTTGGGTACTGTGAGCAGTGGCGGCTGGTGCTCAAAATTTTTGGGGGGGCGCAAAAACAAAAATGTAATAGGTATTGCTTCGCGGCAAAAAACGAGGTAAAAAAATTGCATGACTTTGAGGTCATGGTACAGGCATGGCACATGTGATGGTATAGGCATGGCACAGATGGTACAGGCATGGCACAGGTGATGGAACAGGTGGTAGAATAGGCATGGCACAGGTGATGGTATAGGCATGGCACAGGTGATGGTATAGGCATGGCACAGGTGATGGTATAGGCATGGCGCAGGTGATGGAATAGGCATTGCACAGGTGATGGTACAGGCATGGCACAGGTGATGGAATAGGCATGGCACAGATGGTATAGGCATGGCACAGGTGATGGAATAGGCATGGCACAGATGGTACAGGCATGGCACAGGTGATGGTACAGGCATGGCACAGGTGATGAAATAGGCATTGCACAGGTGATGGTACAGGCATTGCACAGGTGATGGTACAGGCATGGCACAGGTGATGGAATAGGCATGGCACAGATGGTATAGGCATGGCACAGGTGATGGAATAGGCATGGCACAGATGGTACAGGCATGGCACAGGTGATGGTACAGGCATGGCACAGGTGATGGTACAGGCAGGGCACAGATGGTACAGGCATGGCACAGGTGATGAAATAGGCATGGCACAGATGGAATAGGCATGGCACAGATGGTACAGGCATGGCACAGGTGGTGGAATAGGCATGGCACAGATGGTACAGGCATGGCGCAGGTGGTGGAATAGGCATGGCACAGGCATGGCGCAGGTGGTGGAATAGGCATGGCACAGATGGTATAGGCATGGCACAGGTGATGGAATAGGCATGGCACAGATGGTACAGGCATGGCACAGGTGGTGGAATAGGCATGGCACAGATGGTACAGGCATGGCGCAGGTGATGGAATAGGCATGGAACAGATGGTACAGGCATGGCACAGGTGATGGAATAGGCATGGCACAGGTGATGGTAAGGTCATGGCACAGGTGGTGGAATAGGCATGGCACAGATGGTACAGGCATGGCGCAGGTGATGGAATAGGCATGGAACAGATGGTACAGGCATGGCACAGGTGATGGAATAGGCATGGCACAGGTGATGGTAAGGTCATGGCACAGGTGGTGGAATTGGCATGGCACAGATGGTACAGGCATGGCGCAGGTGATGGAATAGGCATGGCACAGGTGATGGAATAGGCATGGCACAGGTGATGGTAAGGTCATGGCACAGGTGGTGGAATAGGCATGGCACAGGTGATGGAATAGGCATGGCACAGGTGATGGTAAGGTCATGGCACAGGTGGTGGAATAGGCATGGCACAGATGGTACAGGCATGGCGCAGGTGATGGAATAGGCATGGCACAGGTGATGGTACAGGCAGGGCACAGATGGTACAGGCATGGCACAGGTGATGAAATAGGCATGGCACAGATGGAATAGGCATGGCACAGATGGTACAGGCATGGCACAGGTGGTGGAATAGGCATGGCACAGATGGTACAGGCATGGCGCAGGTGGTGGAATAGGCATGGCACAGGCATGGCGCAGGTGGTGGAATAGGCATGGCACAGATGGTATAGGCATGGCACAGGTGATGGAATAGGCATGGCACAGATGGTACAGGCATGGCACAGGTGGTGGAATAGGCATGGCACAGATGGTACAGGCATGGCGCAGGTGATGGAATAGGCATGGAACAGATGGTACAGGCATGGCACAGGTGATGGAATAGGCATGGCACAGGTGATGGTAAGGTCATGGCACAGGTGGTGGAATAGGCATGGCACAGATGGTACAGGCATGGCGCAGGTGATGGAATAGGCATGGAACAGATGGTACAGGCATGGCACAGGTGATGGAATAGGCATGGCACAGGTGATGGTAAGGTCATGGCACAGGTGGTGGAATTGGCATGGCACAGATGGTACAGGCATGGCGCAGGTGATGGAATAGGCATGGCACAGGTGATGGAATAGGCATGGCACAGGTGATGGTAAGGTCATGGCACAGGTGGTGGAATAGGCATGGCACAGGTGATGGAATAGGCATGGCACAGGTGATGGTAAGGTCATGGCACAGGTGGTGGAATAGGCATGGCACAGATGGTACAGGCATGGCGCAGGTGATGGAATAGGCATGGCACAGGTGATGGTAAGGTCATGGCACAGGTGGTGGAATAGGCATGGCGCAGGTGGTGGAATAGGCATGGCACAGATGGTACAGGCATGGCACAGGTGATGGTAAGGTCATGGCACAGGTGGTGGAATAGGCATGGCACAGATGGTACAGGCATGGGGCAGGTGATGGAATAGGCATGGCACAGGTGATGGTAAGGCCATGGCACAGGTGGTGGAATAGGCATGGCGCAGGTGGTGGAATAGGCATGGCACAGATGGTACAGGCATGGCACAGGTGATGGTAAGGTCATGGCACAGGTGGTGGAATAGGCATGGCACAGATGGTACAGGCATGGCGCAGGTGGTGGAATAGGCATGGCACAGGTGATGGAATAGGCATGGCACAGATGGTACAGGCATGGCGCAGGTGGTGGAATAGGCATGGCACAGGTGATGGAATAGGCATGGCACAGATGGTACAGGCATGGCGCAGGTGGTGGAATAGGCATGGCACAGGCATGGCGCAGGTGGTGGAATAGGCATGGCACAGATGGTACAGGCATGGCACAGGTGGTGGAATAGGCATGCCGCAGATGGTACAGGCATGGCGCGGGTGATGGAATAGGCATGGCACAGATGTTACAGGCATGGCACAGGTGATGGAATAGGCATGGCACAGGTGATGGTAAGGTCATGGCACAGGTGGTGGAATAGGCATGGCACAGATGGTACAGGCATGGCGCAGGTGATTGAATAGGCATGGCACAGGTGATGGAATAGGCATGCCGCAGATGGTACAGGCATGGCGCAGGTGATGGAATAGGCATGGCACAGATGGTACAGGCATGGCACAGGTGATGGTAAGGTCATGGCACAGGTGATGGTAAGGTCATGGCACAGGTGGTGGAATAGGCATGGCACAGATGGTACAGGCATGGCGCAGGTGGTGGAATAGGCATGGCACAGGCATGGCACAGGTGATGTAATAGGCATGGCACAGATGGTACAGGCATGGCGCAGGTGGTGGAATAGGCATGGCACAGGCATGGCGCAGGTGGTGGAATAGGCATGGCACAGATGGTACAGGCATGGCACAGGTGGTGGAATAGGCATGGCACAGGCTTGGCACAGGTGATGGAATAGGCATGGCACAGATGGTACAGGCATGGCGCAGGTGGTGGAATAGGCATGGCACAGGCATGGCGCAGGTGGTGGAATAGGCATGGCACAGATGGTACAGGCATGGCACAGGTGGTGGAATAGGCATGGCGCAGATGGTACAGGCATGGCGTAGGTGATGGAATAGGCATGGCACAGATGGTACAGGCATGGCACAGGTGATGGAATAGGCATGGCACAGGTGATGGTAAGGTCATGGCACAGGTGGTGGAATAGGCATGGCACAGGCATGGCGCAGGTGGTGGAATAGGCATGGCACAGGCATGGCGCTGGTGGTGGAATGGGCATGGCACAGGCATGGCGCAGGTGGTGGAATAGGCATGGCACAGATGGTACAGGCATGGCACAGGTGGTGGAATAGGCATGGCACAGATGGTACAGGCATGGCACAGGTGATGGTAAGGTCATGGCACAGGTGATGGTAAGGTCATGGTACAGGTGGTGGTAAGGTCATGGCACAGGTGGTGGAATAGGCATGGCACAGATGGTACAGGCATGGCGCAGGTGGTGGAATAGGCATGGCACAGGCATGGCGCAGGTGGTGGAATAGGCATGGCACAGGCATGGCGCAGGTGGTGGAATAGGCATGGCACAGGCATGGCGCAGGTGGTGGAATAGGCATGGCACAGATGGTACAGGCATGGCACAGGTGATGGTAAGGTCATGGCACAGGTGATGGTAAGGTCATGGCACAGGTGGTGGAATAGGCATGGCACAGATGGTACAGGCATGGCGCAGGTGGTGGAATAGGCATGGCACAGGCATGGCGCAGGTGGTGGAATAGGCATGGCACAGGCATGGCGCTGGTGGTGGAATGGGCATGGCACAGGCATGGCGCAGGTGGTGGAATAGGCATGGCACAGATGGTACAGGCATGGCACAGGTGGTGGAATAGGCATGGCACAGATGGTACAGGCATGGCACAGGTGATGGTAAGGTCATGGCACAGGTGGTGGTAAGGTCATGGCACAGGTGGTGGTAAGGTCATGGCACAGGTGGTGGAATAGGCATGGCACAGATGGTACAGGCATGGCGCAGGTGGTGGAATAGGCATGGTACAGGCATGGCGCAGGTGGTGGAATAGGCATGGCACAGGCATGGCGCTGGTGGTGGAATGGGCATGGCACAGGCATGGCGCAGGTGGTGGAATAGGCATGGCACAGATGGTACAGGCATGGCACAGGTGGTGGAATAGGCATGGCACAGATGGTACAGGCATGGCACAGGTGATGGTAAGGTCATGGCACAGGTGGTGGTAAGGTCATGGCACAGGTGGTGGAATAGGCATGGCACAGATGGTACAGGCATGGCGCAGGTGGTGGAATAGGCATGGCACAGGCATGGCGCAGGTGGTGGAATAGGCATGGCACAGGCATGGCGCTGGTGGTGGAATGGGCATGGCACAGGCATGGCGCTGGTGGTGGAATGGGCATGGCACAGGCATGGCGCAGGTGGTGGAATAGGCATGGCACAGATGGTACAGGCATGGCACAGGTGGTGGAATAGGCATGGCACAGATGGTACAGGCATGGCACAGGTGATGGTAAGGTCATGGCACAGGTGGTGGTAAGGTCATGGCACAGGTGGTGGTAAGGTCATGGCACAGGTGGTGGAATAGGCATGGCACAGATGGCACAGGCATGGCGCAGGTGGTGGAATAGGCACTTACCTGGCGACGGCTCGGCTCCCGGCGGCGGCTTCTCCCCTCCTCGCGACTCTGATGTCCGTCCTCTTCTGCTCGGCTCCTGGCGGCGGCTTCTCCCCTCCTCGCGACTCCTCTTCTTCGCGGGCTGCGGCGGGAAAGTGACCGGGCGGTGACGGTGAGTGACTGATGCACGCACCGGCACCGCCCCCAACGAGGTCACCATGGATGTCCTGAATCATGATTGGTCCAGGCTGGAGTCTGGACCAATCATGATCCAAGACATCACAAAAGGGGGTGGTGTAGCGCATTTTTCTGCGCTACAGTTACGCCCCAGAAGGCCGCCAATTGGCGCCTCTGCTGGTGGAAAACCCCACCCCCCATCGGCACCAATGCGGCGGACGCCGAAAGAGGGGTGGTGGAGCGCAGAGCTCTGCGCTACAGTTACGCCCCAGAAGGCCGTCTATCGGCGCCTCTGCGGGTGGAAAACCCCACCCCCATAGGCACCAATGAGACGGGCGCCCCTTGTGGGCAAAAATTTTTTTTTTTTTTTTTAAATCTTTTTTTTTTCTTTTTCTTTTTTTGGGGGGGGGGGGGGGCGGCCGCCACTGACTGTGAGGGCCAGCCACTGGTATCCTAACAACTAATGATGTAATTGGTTGTTAAGGAGGACGTCAGGCACCTGCATCCTGGTGTGCTCCTCCTCTGCCTTTCTATTTGCCAGCACTGGGGTCATGTTAGCAGAGTGATGGAGAAAATAAATGCTGGAATACTAGTCAGTACCAGTGGGCAAGGGTATATTTGCTTTGTAAAAGTAGATCCTCTATAATATTGGGTGTCCTACGTGTGTGGATTCTGCAATATGTATTAATTATTTTATATTTTAGACTGGGGTGCCTTGAGATTGTATGAAATTTTAAAGGGTGCCTTGACTGAAAAAAGGTTGAGAAACACTGGTATATACTGTATATGCAGTATGTGTATATATATATATATATATATATATATATTTATTTATAAATCATTCAGCTGAATGCCTACAAACGCTTGAAAATACTGTTTTGCTGAACTGTGCTGAAACTTCGACTTTAACTCCTTGGTTAACTCAGAAGATCCAGGACTGCAGTAACACTTTACTCTTGGCACTCTGTCTTGCTCAAAAGTCATGCGAATGGCTCCCTCCAGCCCTTTACTGACTTAGGTAGCTCCTTGTAACTGCTTGTGCTGCTGCAACCCTTAACACTGTACACTTGACTCTTCAGGGACCAACCGCTGCCACCCCCTCTGATACTTCAGGGTCCTCTCACTAGGCACCCCCTCTGACACTTCAGGGTCCTCTCACTAGGCACCCCCTTGACACCAGCTGGCTCCTGGATCCCTGGGACCTTCACCGGAGTGGTCCCCTCTACACTAGGCAGACCCTCAGGGGCAATTCACAGTACTCACGAACTTGACATGCTTTCCTGGAACTGAACCCCTCTAACTCCACTGGTCCTCGGCACACCGGATCCTCTCTGCAACTCAGCTTAGCTCTCTCTCTGGACTCTCAGGCAGCCACCCGAGACACCCGATCCTTCTGATAGGAGGAGAGACAGCTGTACCCTCCCTCCTGGGACTTCCCGCCAAAGACGCTGTGTCATGCGTTCCCCTCAGACTTATACCCACTCCCAGAATCCTGTGCAGCAGAGTCTGCCTTTCTGGGGTAGATACAGGCCTGAATGTGCCACTGATTGGGTTTCCTCCACTGCCCAATGAGAACCCTCCTCATGGAGCCAGTGGGGAGACTCCCCAGCCTCCATAGCAACACCTGGGAGACATGACAGCCCAGCTGAAAATCATGGCCCTGCTATTAGGCAGCCAAGGCCCACTATACTTTGCCTAGCACCTACCTGGTAGGGTGCTACATATATATATATATATATATATATATATATATATATATATATATATATATATATATATATATATATTTGTATATATATATATACACACACACAGTATATAGCATTACCCTCAAAGGAGCCACTTAGTAGTTTGTTCTTTATCTTGATTCTGTAGAGAACCTCAGCCTCTCTAACACACCAGGTTAAGCAGATAGAGACTGCAATGCTGTTGAGAGCACAAAGATAGATACTCTGCACACAACTAAAACTCAATATCAGTAGACACAAGCCCTGTTATTGAAAATGGAACTTAATGTATTGTTACGGATGGAGTTAAAAGGGAGAATGCAGCTAATCACAATTTGCTACACATTATGATCACTAACTTGTAGTATGTTGGTGTGGAGTTCTAGTTAGCAGAAGTAATCTATACCTGGTAACACTTCAAATCCACACAAAACAATGCCATAAATGACAATAACTAGGATGGTGAACTATGCTGCTATAACTTTCCTGCAACCAGTTTACTTTGGTATTAGAATATATTAGAATACACTATAGGAATAACTATGCAGAGAGCCAGGTTGTGGTAGCAAAGTAAGTCCTAATAGAAAAGCTATCTAACAAGGCAGTCCTTTGCCCTAGTTCTTCAGCTGGCTACTGTTGGGGCCTAGTCTTTATAGTGGTGCACATAAAAACAACCCCAGTAAATTCTGCAGGCAGGGGTAAAGGCTGCTCGCCAAATGTCCATTCTCTATGTGCTCAGTCCCTAGTAGCAGTAACAAGGTCTATGGAAACAGTGGTGCCCGCAGCAGTATGGCAGCAATGGTATCGCTGTTCAGATATTCTTTGGATCTGTCTGCAATGGCTCGAGCCTTCAGCTAACATGTATACAGCTCTCCAGTCTCTCTGTCTCGCCAATAGCTCAGTCCTTAGCCTCTGCACACTCCGATCCACTCTCCCTCTCTGGACACTTGCACACAGGACCCGAATCTCTGGCTCAGGTTTCGGGCTTGTGTCAGGTGGGTGCACACCCAGAAAGGCAGGTGCGCTCACTCTGGTCTCTGCTTATCAAAATAGGAAGCTCATTGGTTTGCTAAGCCTTTTCTCTTCCTTCTCAATGTCTGCTTGTATACTGTAGTTTAATGATCCATAAGATTCCACAGCATGGCTTTTGTTCAGGACTTCAATTCCCACAGTTGAGTATGCGGCCAGCATACAAGTCTACGAAACTCCTTTGGCTGGTCTGCTCTCCCTGCTGGTGGGAGGCAGACAGTGTTGACAGTGTTGTTGGATCCAGCATGTCAGTTTAGTGACGGCATTGAGAGCAGCTGAAGCAGTTTTCTAACTCACTCTCTATTTAGCCAAGCACCTGTCTATCTATCTATATATATATATATCTAAATATATATATATATATCAAAATATATATATATATATATATATATATATATTTATTTATTTATTATACATACTGTAGATGTATATAGTGATATGGAGGATATTAGCTCTCGTGGTAGATGCGTTTTGTATTGCGAGTCTACGGCAGACAGGGACACTATAGTTAAGGGCTGCTGCACAGGCCCACTCTTAGCGCCTATGTAGAGGTTATCTTGATACCGCAGGTGCTCTCACTCCTCCAAGAATCTCAGTCTCCTCTGGCTCCCCGAACTCTCTCCTAGTTGCCTCAACTCCAGTCTCCCACACTCTCGCAGTCTCTCAGACTCTCTCAGCTGGCTCAGCTCTCTCAGTCTAATGGCCTTAATGAGCCTCTCCCACATAGAGTGCTGTCTAGAACAGTGATTTCCAAACTATGGCCCTCCAGTTGTTCAGGAACTACAATTCCCATCATGCCTAGTCATGTATGTGAATGTCAGAGTTTTACAATGCCTCATGGAATATGTAGTTCTGCAAAAGCTGCAGGGCTGTAGTTTGGGAATCCCATGTCTAGAAGATATTGCCTTGGTCTCCCGACAGGAGAAAACCTCTCTCCTGGCTGCAGCAACTGCAACAACTCCACCTACCCTGAGCTATGCTTAGATCTGTCTTATAATGACCCTACGCACCTGTGCCCTCACACTGGCTGCAAGAGTCAAGCAAAATATGGACACCGAATTGAAGGTTCTGTCCTGCCCAATACTCCTTGGAACCTTTAGAACTACCAAATCTAGAGAAAACATGCGGGTATAGGATTGTGTATATGGGATTGTATGGTTGTTTTTTCTTTACTGTTTTTTGTTTTTTATTGGTTGAGCCAGATTGACTTGTGTCTTTTTTCAACCTGACTAAGGGTCCTTTCACACGGCCGCTCCGCTGCTTTCCGTGTGTCCGCAAATCATCCTATTTTTTTGCGGATGATTTGCGGACATCAATGTAAGTAAATGGCACTGCGGGTGTCAGCGGAATACCATCCGCTGACACCCGATTTTCCTCCTGTCAGTTATGTTCCGTTTTTATGAACGGAACAGAACCCTATTTTTCCTTCCGTGTAAAAAACGGAAAGGAAGGAAAATCGGATGTCAGCGGTGTCATCCGCTGACATCCGCAGTGCCATAGACATACATTATGTCCGCATATCATCCGCAAACGGATGGGATGATATGCGGGCACACGGAGTGGATGACAGAAATGTCATCCGCTCCGTGGAAAAAAAAAAAAAAAGTCCCGCAGCGGACCTTTTACACGCAGCGGCCGTGTGAAAGGAGCCTTACTATGTAAAATAGAACATCACTTTCTCAGGTCACAATCAACCTGCCAGAGCTTCTCAAACTGCAGCTTTGAGAATCCGATGCTATTTTTTAGCCCATTTACATATTGGGTCTCACATTATCACAATATATAAATATATGTCCCACAGTTTTAAAACAGAAAAAAAGAAGGGAGCAAACACCTAGTGCACTAACTAAAACACCTTGGAAATGTATTAAAATTGCCAAAAGCATACTCACAAACATAAAAGAATAAAACACATGTTAAATACAACTCCAGAGACGAGGGTCATACATCTCAGCAGGTGGAAAGCTGATGTGTTCCAGGATACACGCATCCTTCCTCAGAGTCCTAAGGGCTCTGAGGAAGGGAGCGCAGAGATGTATGACCCTCGTCACTGGAGTTTAAATTTAAAACAGAGTTCCACCCAAAAGTGGAACTTCCACTCATCTGCTTCCTCCCCCCTCCAGTACCACATTTGGCACCTTTCAGGAGGAGGGGGGAACAGGTACCTGTTTTTGATAGGTACCCTTCCCCACTTCCGGGAGACAGTGCCGCAGCGCCGTCTTCCCCCATCTCCTTCCCCTGCCGCCGAGCCAATTAAAATGCGCAGCGCGCTTTGTGCATGCGCAGTAGGGAACCGGCTGTGAAGCCAAAAGGCTTCATTGCTGGTTTCCCTTAGAATGAATAGCCACGGGAGAAAATCAGCTGGGGTGCTGACATCGCTGGCTCCCTGGACAGGTGAGTGTCTATATATTGAAAGTCAGCAGCTACAGTATTTGTAGCTGCTGACTTTTAATTTTTTTCCACATATGGAACACCTCTTTAACATGCGTTTTATTCTTTTACGTTTGTGAGTATGCTTTTGGCTATTTTAATACATTTCTAAGGTGTTTTAGGTAATGCACTAGGCGTTTGCGCCCTTCTTTTTTCTGTTTTTAGTGCTTTTGGAGTTTCTCCGCTCAAGGAGTGCAGCATCGCCTTATTATCACTTTCTAAAGAGTGAGCGCTGAGGTTTGACAGTCATATGTCCCACAGTCTGCCTATAGTCATATAGTATAATAGAAGTACTAAGGCCTGTGAGTTCCTGTTATCCACTTTTGGCAGGTGAAAAGCTTAAGCAATCTTAACACCCAAAATTAGCTTTTTTTTTTACCTTGTGAAAAACACTTTAAGATTAGGTGTTAAAATCACAAAGGAAACATTTCATGCCATAATAATACGTTAAAAATCCCTTTGAAACATTCCAAGCATTAAAAATGCATCATGTCTCATTATTTATATACGGCTTGAAATCGCTTTTTTAGTTTACAGTCTATGACACAGCAGTTTCACTCATCATAGGCATAGTTTCCTAAAGGTGTGGTGGATGTGGGTGCCTCAAACCCAGGTAAGGGGACTTTAACCACTTAAGCCCCGGAGGATTTGGCTGCTAAAGGACCAGGGGTTTTTTTGCGATTTTTTACTGCGTGACTTTAACGGACAATTGCGCGGTTGTGCGACGCTGTACCTAAACGAATTTGACGTCCTTTTTTTCCCACAAACAGAGCTTTCTTTTGGTGGTATTTGATCACCTGTGCGATTTTTTGATCACGCGCTATAAACAAAAAAAGAGCGTAAATTTTGCAAAAATAACAATATTTTTCACATTTTTTTATATGAAATTCCCCAAAAAAAAAAGTAAAAATCAAAATTTTTTAACATTTTTCGGCCAATTTGTTTTATGCTACCTATGTTTGGTAAAAAAAATCGTAAAAAGCGTATTTTGATTGGTTTGCGCAAAAGTTATCGCGTTTACTAACAAAGAGAAAGATTTTTGTCATTTTTGGTGTTTTTTTTTTTAACGCGTAATGGCGGCGATCTGCGATTTTTTTTTCGGTACTGCGGCATTGCGGCGGACAGATCGGACCCTTGACTGACATTTTTGACACTTTTGGGGGTACCAGTGACATTACTACAGTAATCAGTGCTATACATATGCACTGTTACTGCAAAAATGACACTGGCAGGGAAGGGGTTAACTTTATTGGACAGGGAGGGGTTAAGTGTGTCCTAGGGGCGTGCTTTCTACTGTGTAGGGACATTGCTATTGGTGTAAAAGCAAAGATCAACCGTTCTACTATGTAGAACGGTCAGATCTTTACTTTTACACAGGGAGAACTGACAGGCAGCTTGTTTACACAAGCTGCTCTGTCTTTCTCCCTTCACAGGAGCGATCGCAGTGTGACTGGCGGACATCGAGTCCGCCGGTCACACGCACTGACTTGCCTGTGAACGAGCCGCGGCGGGCGCGCGCCTCGGCGGGCGCGCGCCCGCCCGCTATAGGCTCGCAAGTCAGTGACAGGCGAATGACGTACCGATACGTCACTCTGCCTGGCCGGGGCTGACCGCCGCAGTATATAGTCGTGCGGCGGTCGGCAACCGGTTAAGGGCAAGAGTAGGTTAGAAAATAACGTTGAAAAAGAAGAAAATTGATTGATAATAATAATAATAATAATAATAACAACAGATTACATATTAAAGATGGGATGACCCATAGACAATTGGTGTATGGGTAAAGCCCATAGTGTGAAGTTAGATAAAGTATGGAAAAATTGTGACTTGAAAACGGTGATAGAGATCCACCTATTTTGCTGTTTCTATTTTCCAGGTTGGTGATAAACAGAATCCAAAGCAAAATAAGGGAAAAGGATCTTGGATATGATCCTAGTAAGTCCTACATGTTTCGGCCCGATGAGGGCCTTTCTTAAGGATAAATCACCAATTATGTTTTTAAGCCCGAATGTTGCATGTCAATGCACCTTTCTTTGATACTCAAACTGCAGCGGGAACCGTATGCTGCTAACAGGCGGCGTCACCCTCTTTTGCAAAGAACTGTGTGATCCTGGTGGATTTCGTCACAGTTTGCATAATGTGTCATCTGAGGCTTCAATCCGTTGACTGAGTACGTTTTTGTGTATCCAGTGTTGAAAATTCTGGTTACTTCGAATTTTTGTTACATCAGCAGAGAGATGCAAACTAGTTGTCCACAGCAGCATCTACTTCCGTGACCTCACCACTCCCTCTGTTGGCAGCGGAATTACCTGGGTTTGAGGCACCTACATCCACCACAATTTTAGAATCTTCTGGGACGGTGGCAAAAACCTACTACAGGGTCCAACTGAGACATAAATTCCCCTCCAATAGTTTCCTAAAGGAGAATTCTAGATGCAGCCACAATGTAATTTATACAGTACATCAGCATGAACGTGCTCTAAACATGTATATGAAGTACTACACCCGTAGGTGTCGCTGATAACAGGGTTCCCCACTGCTGGACAGCCAGTCACACAGCATTTCCTTCATTCACTCAAATGCAGAAAACAGTCCTTGGGAATTACCGGATGCCCAACTTGAAAAAAATTCAAAACACAGAACAAGGGACAACTTCCTCCCTATTTAAAAAAAAAAACTCCTCTCCTTCCTTCCTCCTGCACAAACTTGGTTCACTTATGCACAGCACCTGCTAATTACTCCAGGTAGAACTAACAGTCACTTTGTTAATGCAGCAATTGCCCATTACAGGCTAGGAACTTACCGTTCCTTGACTGCTGAGGCGCATAGGCCCAGAAAAAATGTTAACATAATAACAAACCCCCCTTGCCCCTTCCCCATATAAAAAAACACACTTACAATGATTACGTTGGAAAGGGCAAGGCCAGAGCTTTTATTTAGTTTCCAATATTAAAACAAGTACACGTTTAGACCAGTGCCAGTCACAGTTGTACTGTAAGCACTCTTAGTCATTGTAGCACTGGCCCCCGAAAGGGCTGCTGGTTTGATCTGGGCCTGCACTCTACCAATAAGCCCCACTAACTTGGCTCAATCCCCTTGGCACAGCTGTGATGCAATGCAATACAACACAATGTAAGATAGTACAAAATACCTGTATTGTCAATCCAGGATAAGACAACAGCACAATGGATTTCAATATAAACAATCAACAAGAAACAGTATACATATATATATGTCTATACCTGGGAGCTCCCCCTACTTTATAAGCTATGTGTGAGATCTCACTTTTTGGAGTACTTAGTCCTGGATCTTCTTTTCTTCGCTAGCTAAAGTGGCTCCTTGTGATTTGTAATCCACAGTTTTGGTGAATTAAATTGAAGTGAAAATGCTTCTGGTGTAGCTGTAACAACTATTTTAACATTTCTTGAGACATCAAGGTAAATAGGCCTCAAACCTTCTCAGTTTCAGTTGCTCTGCTCCTTCGTGGAACTATAATTTCCAGTGAGGCCAGTGAGTCTAACTGCATGTGAGATTTAACAACCTGTGGGCCGTGACCCGCTCACCCACTGGATAGAGGCTCAGTGTGGTGACTTTTGTCCGGTGACTGAAACTTGCTTCTCCGTCAGCTGGACCAATCGCTCCGTTCAGCCCCACTGGGTGGATCCCGTCCTCCGATGCTTGGATGAGTGTCTCTGGGTCTCTGCAATCTGGCCACCGTCTCCCCACAGGTCCTCTCAGGCAGGCCACACGATTCCAAGAGACCTAAAATGGCTGCTCCGGCCCCTTTCATCCCCTATCCAGCATGCCCTGCACAAGAAGGTGTTCATGGGTAGGTCACCAAAACCAACAGTCACTTCCTGTTTCAGAAAAAATAAAAAATCGACGTTTTATTAAAGTATACAGACACACAGAATATCAGCGCTACATCATTAACAACTTAAATTCCAAAAAAGGGGAAGGGGGGACGGTCTGTCCTTACCATCAGTGCAGGACAGACAGACTACCCCCAATTTATAAACAAGGGCATAACCCATTACCAGAACTTTAACTGCTGGCAAGGTCAAAAACCACCACTAAAGCTGTGACAGACCGACCGAGAAAAATGGGGCGGGGGGTGGGCAGCTCTTCAACCACGTTTCTTCTTTAAAGACCCAGAATTCCCTGGGGAAGATACTCTTAACTGAACTCAGGCCCAACCCATACCCAAGATACCGTCCAATCCTTTTGTCCCATATAGCCTCCTGCCTAATCCAAGCTCCTGGCCATGCCCCCATCAGTCAAAGCTCTCTTTCCCTAAAAGGGATCAAGAGGCCTTCATTTTTGGTAAAGTAGCACATGTGGAGTTAACAGCATCTCTCATGACCTTCTGCTTCCCTGTAGACAATGAGCCCAATTCTACCACTGCAGAAATGCTAGCCTGCCTGACTGCCACCAGCCCATCTGGTTGCTTGCTTTTCCCTGTCCTCCTGACTGAGACATGGAGATTCCCCATGCCAAGGTAAGATGAAGACTTGGCACACGGTGATCTTCAAGAGAGCACTTCTACAGCTGGCAGTCACTTCCCTTGTCTGTCCCTGCACCGTGCTGACCTACTCACTGTCTCTGCTTGCTCCCTCCACTGCCTCTCCAGCTTGAATCCCTTCAACTGCCTCCTGGGGTGGTAACCCCCTCACCAGTAGAGGGTCCCTCAAGGGCCACCAACACCCTCCCCGGCAATGTTTCTCCATCTTCCACCCAGCATGCCTCATTCCTATTTATGGGTTCCTCTGTCCTCTGCCAGGCCCACTCCTTGGGATTGGCCAGTGCCCCAAAAGTATGCAGAACAGCTCCTCCTCACCTCCACTCACTAGTTCCAGAATGTTCTCCAATTTTCCAGATACCAGGGGGAGGCACCAGCCTCTCTCCATAGTCCATATTTTTACAGATCTTACCTTTACATATGCAAAGGTTAAAACACTGTTCTCCAGCTGCCAAGAGTGTTCCTCTTGTCTTTAGCAATAACCTTAAATCAAAACTATACTGTCCTCCGCTAAAGTGATGCAACATCATCAAGATGACTTGCTGGTGCTGATATCTTCTTACTGGCTTCTACAGAGTTTGGGATATTCAGCCATCTTGATTGGCCAAGCCGGAATGACGTAACCCCTGTGCATGTACACAGGAGTTCAATCATCCCAGGTGTTCTATCAGATTACCGCTACCCATCAGATGTGTAATGGAAGTGACGTTCCGACCAAAAAAGACTAACTGCGCATGCTCTATGCATTCCAACACGCGTTCCATGGTGCTATGTGTTCCAAACACTCCATGATTTGATAAGTAGCGGTAATTTGATAGAACAGCGGCAGCGGAAATCTTACTACACCCAGCTGCGTCTTGAATTTCAGAGAAATTTTAGAAACAAAGAGAGCGTATATAAATAAATATTGTATATTGGCATGTGTGATGCTGTTTTAATGTTATATTTTGTAACAAGCTGGATGCCAGCAGTAGGAAGGTGGCAGAGGCACTGCACACCCAGCACTCCATAGCGCTAAACCTTTAGGCTTTCAAAATTTTATATCCAAACAGCATCACAAATGCCAATATACTATATTTATTTATATACGCTCACTTTATTGCTAAAATTACTCTGAAATTCAAGACGTAGCTGGGTGTAGAAAGATGACCATTGCCGCTGTTGTTCAACAATCTGATGGGCACTGTTGGTAGTGAAGTGGAGTAGTGTGTGAAACGTATAGCGTGCCATGGAACGCATGTTGGAACGCAAAGTGCATGTGCAGTAAGTATTTTTGGTTGGAACGTCACTTCCGTTTCACAATTTGATGGGTAGTGGGAATCTGAACACCGGAACCCTGCAGATGCCAGGATTGTGCACTGCACAGGTCTGATTACAGTGTAGGGAGTTTGTGAGAAAAAATGTAAGAATACTTTATTGAAGAAAAACTGGTATTTTTCTTCTGAAATAGATAAAAAACCTCCTGCTCGCAAATGTTATGTTTATCAAATTCTCATTTTTATTTAAAGAAACATGATGTCACATAATGTAAAAACATTTCCATACAATGGTAAGGGTATAGACAATACTTTGTACAGTACTGTTAGGGATCAGTACCAAGATTCAATTCAAGTACAGCAAAAATTGATGTATAAGAGAATAAATCCAAACATTAAGATCAGTAAAAATTCCTTAATAGAGGCAAGGGCTTCATTTTTCCCCATCGGGTGTACATAATCACTAGGGGTACCAAGAGTTCTCATTTTTAATCTCATATATCGGTGTAGCCAGGCTCTGGACTGCAATAATGGAGATCAAGATGTTGTCTTATTATGTATTTTTTTTTCTGTGACACCGAAGACATTCAGCATCATCATTTCTCTGTCAGTAGGGGGGGAATTAAAGGTAAGAGAACCCATAGGCATTTTACGCAGGACGTTGGGAACTTTGGGAGGTGTAGCCCAAAGCAACAGCCATGTAAGGGAGTGCCTGGGCTTCTGAACTACATATCTTGGGGGGCAGAGGAGCCAGAGGAAGTTTGAGTAGAATAGCCCAGGAAAAGCCGCTCTCTTAGTTCTGTGCGATTCTGCTGGGCAGGTCCACAAGACATTTCTGTCAAGTAGGCCGAACCACGTGGACTTTGGTGTAATCAACGGCCAGGGCATGAAATCGCCAGCAGCCCTCTTGGGTACACAGCTTCTTCTTCAGTGCTGCCGAGATACTGAAGGGTTGCATTCTCCCAGCTAGTGACATTGCTACACCTGCCTAAAAGTGTCGGTGCCACAGGGATGCTACAACTGTTCCTGAATGCAGAGTTCGATAACTGCACTGAAACTAGCCAGTGATCTTTACACACTTGTCACGTATAGAACCTTAAAGGAGAACTTTACCTAGTGCACCAATGTTTTCAAGGGCCCCAACAGTAGCCGGCCGTAGATCTATATTATAGATTATATATAAATGTGAAAAAAAATTCCCTAATGCTATCCCTGTGTATTAAGTTACCACCTATTACTCAACTCTATATATACTGTACTATAGAAATCAGCTAGCACCACTACGCATCCAACCACCTGTACAAAATGTAATAAACAAATATAGTCACAAACAAAGTGCAGCGTTCTCCTTCAATAAAGTGCATTCAAATTATAGTGCATAAATAAATATCTGGAAACAGTGTAAAAATCATCTATGTATAATAAATTATGAATAACGTGAGTTCATTTTTTCTTTTAAATATATATATATATACAATACATCAATAAATGATTCAATGTCCGTGAAAAAAAGGGATGCAGTCCCATACACCAGAAACTCTTCAGTAATTGACTCTGATAACCACAGTGCCCTTCACCCTACCTATGGGTGTCTTCTCACCTGCTTGAATGGACCTCACTAATTAAAGGAGGTCTATATTCACTTTGCAGTGTTATAAGTGGCCCCACTCCCACTGGCCGTACACACCAAATCTGTGGCTCTCAGAAGCTCTCAGCGTGGGGTCAATCAGATAGGAGGCAAGAGGAAAGAACCATAGTGCAAATCACTAATTAAAAGCATTTATTTCCATATAAAAATCCACTCACATTCCAGAAGTAAAAAGCGAGCATTTCACAATACAATCCTCTGCATTCACAACTCCACCTAGTCCCAGCGTGATTACGTCACTGCCCGCCTCACGCGTAGTGCCCAATGGGCTTTCTCAAAGGTTCAGGCTTAGATTGCCCCTCCTGTTACTATTATTACTTCCCATTCGTTTTTTTTTTTTTTTTGTTTAGCATTTAAAAAAATCTGCCATCCAGTCATTTTAGGCCTAGCATAGCCCCCATTAATGGGCGTTGGAAGCATAAACTCATCTTTTAGTAGTTCCAACCTGTCTGCTGCTAAACACCGCACTTTTGGGGCATTTGTACTGTTTATGCTGACCTGGAAATTAAATACCAAAACTGTTTTTGACTCCACCAGTGATACACTGTACATCAGTTAACCACCTAAGGTTCGCCCTATAGCAGTTTTCCTGCTACAGGGTGGCATCTCTACACTAGATCACGTATATCTACATGATTTGGCTTTTCTGGGTAGTGGACGCAAATACGAGCTGCCGGCAGTTTGCCCCCACTGTGATAATGCACAGCGGGAGTTGAGCGGCAGGTACTGCAGACTCAAAGTTCGCTGACACCCACCAATCCTTTGGTACAGGGGCAGAACAGTGGTCTGCCTATGCAAACAAGGCAGATCTCCAGTAGAGAAGGCATGGATCCTGTGTCTCTGCAAAGCAGGGACAAGGATCCATGTCTTCCACTAGTGAAAGCACCTCCCATAGTACACAGAAACACTAGCTAGGCACACAGTTAGCCCTTTGATCGTCCCTGATGTTAACCCCTTCCCAGCAAGTGTCAATATTAGTACAGTGACAGTGCATATTTTTTTTAGTTCTGATCTCTGTATAAGTTCAATGGTACCCAAAAAGTGTCAGAATGTCCGTTGCAATATCACAGACCTGCTGTAAGTCGCTGATCACTGCCATTACTAGTAAAAAAATAAATGAATAAATAAAAATATCCCATAGTTTATAGACATTATTTTTTTTTACCAAAAATATGTAGCAGAATACATATTGGCCTAAATTGATGAAGAAAAAATATTTTTCTATTTTTTTATTGGCTAGGTTTTATAGCAGAAAGTTTTTTTTTATTTTTCTTTTTAAAAATGTCATTTTTTTTTGTAGCACAAAAAATAAAAAACTGGTGATCAAATACCACCAAAAGAAATGTATTAAAGCGGTTGTAAACCCACAGATCAAAAAAAAAAAAAACCTGCAAGACAAAGGCATAATGAGCTAGTATGCATCGCATACTAGCTCATTATGTATTACTTACCTTAGAACAAAGCCCCGACACGGACCCCCGGACATCGCTGCGGGCGCTGCCATGATCCCTCGCCGTCTCTTCCGGGTTCGGCGGCTCCGACGAGGTGATTGGCTGGAAGAGACGGCTCCGGCGCGATGATTGGCCGGAGCCGCAAAGACGTCACTCCCGCGCATGCGCGCGGGAGTGATTTTCCGGCAAGCTCCCGGCAAATAGATTGAAGGTCCCCTCGGACCTTCAGAGCGCATGCGCCGCTCGCGCGAGCGGCTGCATGCACTGTAAATATCTCCTAAACCATGCCGGTTTAGGAGATATTATTTGTACCTACAGGTAAGCCTTATTATAGGCTTACCTGTAGGTAAAAGTGTAAAAAAGCGGGATACTACCGCTTTAACCTATTTGTGGGAAAAAAAAGACATACAATTTAATTGTGTACAGTGTCGCACAACCGCGCAGTTGTCAGTTAAAGTAACGCAACAAAATGCCTGGTCATTAAGGGGGGGGGGGGTAAATCTTCTGAAGGTCAAGTGGTTAATAATAATTCTATATTTAATCCGTGTGCTAATTGCCCTTTTCACTGGGTGAGAGATACCTCTTGGCGAGTCTGTGAGGCTTTACAGGCCCTCATCCAACCAAGTGGGTCAGAAAGTTTGAGACATCCGAGGAGTCTGGAGCTAAGAGGGACTCATCCTATTTAGAGGGGTGGGGTCACTGCATTGGGAACAGGGGTTAAAAGGGGAATGCCCCTGGACAAATGTAGAGGGTGGGTGCAGGGTTCAGTTGGAGGGGCAGGATAGAGAAAAGAGAACAGAGAAGCAGGAAGCTAAAGAGAGGGAAAGGCAAATAACTTAGGATTGCCTGCCATTCCCTGCTCTCCAATGCACCTGCTCTCCAGACACCATTTCAGGCGCATGGGAGGTAGGTGACTGGGTAGGAGATAAGTGACAGTATCCCCAGTTGGATATGGGTATGATTCCAGCAAGGCAGGAAGAGATTCAGCTGTAGGAGGCTAGGATTTGATAAAAAGTGTTCCATGGGGAGTTTCAGTTGATGCCCTGTGTTAATTACCCTAGAGATGGTGTCAAGGAACAACCCAGGAAGAGGTGCAGGTGCAGGTGCTGACTGACTCAAGATTCTCGTTCAAGAGAATCCGCCCTTCTTAGGCATGGACAGTCTTTTCAGTTAGAATGGGAGGAAAGCCTCATCTATCGTGTGTTGGCAGGCTTACACACTTAATATCATGTGTTAGAGGTGAGTGCCCAGGTTTCTGAGCTCTGGATTTCCAAAGCAAAAAGAGATTAGCCGAATAAATGGTTTAGGGAGCTCGGAGAGGTCACAGAGGCTCACTCTGCCATTGCCAAGTCACACCCCAACCCCCAATTTCTATATTTTTACTAAAGTTCCACAAGTTTACAATATTTCTCATTTATACATTTATGCAAGTTGCTCATATCATATTCCTCTTAATTGTCTCCTCTCAATGGAAAATAGACCCAGTTCAGTTAATGTTTCAGCATAACTTTTGGTCTTCCGTGCTTCTTAATAATTTGGTCCACAACATCTTTTTTTAACTGGTGCTCAAAACGGAACTACATATTCAAGGGATTACTAATACTTTGTATAGAGACAATGGAGAATTTTTTTTTCAAGCAGACATTTATGAGGTCACATGCACCATAGACCACACATGTTTACACTGCTGCCTGAAACAAACATTGCTAGCCTTGCTCTAACAGATCCTTGTCAAACTGGTTGCCTCTACATGTCACCTGGCACCATTTACTTAGAATTTCAGTCATGACTCATTAGCCAACATGGTTGATGCATTCATGCATACAAGTGTTATCATATTTTTTGTGACAGTATAATTTTTAAGCCAACTTCCTACTCGCCACAAATTCAGAGTTTGAACTTTTACAGGAGAAATTTTAACTCAAAGCTGAGAAGTTGTAGGAAAAATAACCTGTTCAAGACATTGTATTGAGTGGTCTCCAAAGATGCCCATGTTTGAAAAAGTAGATACCCCCTTGATTCTACTGATATTGCAAAAATACAACCACCCTCCTACTGTATACATTGGATATGACCTTTGGTGTTGGCCTGTTGGTTGACTTCTGCTCATTAGTGGAGAGTAAAACTTTCTCAGATAAACACAAAGCAGTTATATCGGACATGAGGCCAATTAAATACTTTCTTCATACAAAGCACAGGAAAGGAGGAAGCCTAATTAAAATTTCACGCGTATAGCAAACCTGTTGAACTTAATTCTTACCTCCATTCTTACATGGATGTACTCCATTAATTGCTTTGCATAAAACGCAACAAGGCATAATACTTCAAGGCTGCGCAGCATGGGATTTACTGGTTCCAACGCAGGAGGTATTTATTAAGGATGTTTACAAGTAATGAAAAATATATTGCTTTAGGCCTCAATGTCAAATAACTGCATTTCATCAAAAAGATGTGGGCTAAAGGACAAAATCTGCAGTGTACCTAAACAATATTAGCCAGTATTCATTTGATTTTTCATTGTTTTAAAGATACTGTATTCCGAAAGTTAAACATATCTACAGCCAAAACCTTTTTTTGTTTCGGACGTGGTCCAGAATGGTTAAAACTCCTACAATTCCTTTTTGTTGTTGTCCCTGGCTCCTTACTTTTGCTGTACTAAACAAAACAAAGTAAACCATTTTGGTTGGAGTTGTCCCCAATCAGAGAGAGGCGAGAGGGAATCGTGAGGGATATTTTGTGTGAAGGTGTAGTGTAAAAGATCACAGTATGTGAGATTCTCTTCAATGAAAGTGTTTTTTTGTTTTTTAACAGTGGATTGTAATAAGTGAATCAGTGGATTTGTTTCATCTCTGTGTATCACCTAGGAATGGTCCCTTCACTAGGTATATGTAAGGGTTTACCATCACTTTAAGTATACCAGACCTTTTCTGTATCTTAACGGCACCTGTACAGAACCTGTATTACACTTGTATTGCACCCTTATTGAATCTTTACTGCAGCTATACTGCATGCTGGTTTACTAACTGTTAAATTTTGTTAAGTGCACTAATGGCGCTTTTCCACTGCATGGAATGGATCGGTTTGGCTCGGTTTGGCGCTTTTCCACTGCATGGTACCGCATGGTACGTGTTAGAACGGTTCTGTACGGTTTGGTACAGCGGCACTTTTCCACTACATGGTATGGCTCAGTACGGCTCGCTTAAACAGTACCACCTCGGTTGTGGTTCCAAGCGTTCCGTACCTATACCATATCCCACAATCCTTCGCATGCAGCCTTGATTGTTTGTCACTACTAGCCACTGATTGGTCAGAGAATCGTTGTAATCCCACCCACTTACTACTTTAGTGGAAAAGCAAACAGAGCCGATAGAGCCTATACAGTGCCGAAAGGTGCCGACTCGTACCACGCAGTGGAAAAGCAAACTGAGCCGAGCAGGGCCAAGCAGTGCTGAGTGGAGCCGAGACGATACTTGCAGTGGAAAAGTGCCATAACACTACTTAAAGGGCCCGAACAATAGCCGGCAGAAGAACAACATAGAGATTTCCCTTAATGTAAAACCTTCCTAAAAGCCCCCTTTGTTCGATTCACCCCTTTCCTTCATTTCTATGGACAGTACATCCAGTTGGTCTGGACCAGGGGCAGGCAATCTTAAAGAGGTAAAGATCTACCTGAACGACATGAGAGAAGTCAAAGATCACCAAGCACGGTGTCGCCTCCTCACCACCTGTCAAACATACTTGAATCACTTTTCAGAGGAGCAGGAGTGCCTGCTGCACTTCTGAATGAGCCCTTATTCAGCAGCGGCACCATTAGGGCTTCTTCACACGTAAAGTTAGGGGGTGGTAAAACCCTGCAGTTAAGTTACAGTTTTACTGTTCCCAATCTCTACCCCCTTTAGCTGTTGGGGGAGCAGCCAAAGGTGTACACATGCCACAGCAGGTATTAAGCCCCCTGTTGCTTTTGGTGGGTGCTACTGCCTGCAAATCATGAACTATTCAACTAAATGATGCCACTCTGTAAGTGCCCTGCAACTACATGCTTCTGCGGGGTCCAAGGGATTAAGGCTCTATTTACACCTGAGTGTATAATTTTCAGGCATTTTTTTGGGGCATTTTTCAGGGTTTTTTAAGCGTTTTTCAGGCGTTTTTTGCAGGTGTTTGGAGGCAGGCATTGACATCTAACAAAAATGCTTGTAATCTGCCAAAGAAGAAGTTCATGTTCTTTTTTGAGCTTCAGGCGTTTTGCTTCAGGCGACAAAACGCTCATATGTGAACAGGGGCCATTGAAATAAATGGGATTTTGCTTGTTGGGCATTTTGAGACTTCAGAGATGAGCATTTAACGACCTAAAAAATGTTCATGTGTGAACAGGGCCTAAAGCAGGTGGTGAGAAAGCAACACAATGCTGCTATTACAGTATTCCTAGTACATTATTTCACACTGACCTGAAAATCTCTTCTTTACTGCTGCTGGCACTACTCTGGAGTCTGCTAACCGGGATAAGAGATGAGCTGCAGACTGCAGTTGTTATCACTCCGCATGGGACAGGAGCCCGCACTACATGGAAAGCATCAGCTTATGTGGCTCTTACTCCCTACTACAGTTCCAACTTTACAAGTAATCCCTCTGCATTGCACTCTATTTGATGCTCTGGGAAGTTGGGTCAGTAAGCCCAGAACGCGATCTAGACCGAGCATAGTAGCCATTATTACACTTTGACAGTATAGTTATTGTGTTCAGTAAACCAAGCTTTATTACTGCTCACTGCTACACTTTAGGTGACCTGACTACTATTTATGCTGATCTTGGCGCCAAGTGTCATCTTAGTAGGTGCTAGAAGAGAGAGAATAGTTTTTGGGTCTTTCTGCTTACCAGAGAGATTGCCAGGTAAATTTAGATTGCTCTCTGCCTACCAGAGAGAAGGATCCATTGGTAGGGTTTGCTCATGGTGGTCAGGTGCAGCTCAGCTTGTCTGTAATGTTTCACACTGGTCCAATAGGGAAGCATATTGGACAGTGGGAGGAAACCTGACAAGTGAGGGCGAAGGTATTGTTACAGCCCTGGTGATTGGCAGAGGAAAGTGCCTTGGTGCATGTTGGGATATTGTATAAATGCCAAGGGCACATGTGCTCAGGGTCTTCAGCTGGAGAGTGGGGTCTTGGAGGGAGGTGTCGGCTGCCCCTCCTCTGTAGAAGTCACCATGGGGCCTCAGATAGGCGACCTAAGGGCCTGAATGTTAGAGAGGAGCTGAACCCAGATGTCCTGCAGAGCTGACTGGAAGGGAGACACTGGAAATGATCTGATTCTGCATACAGTGAGTACAGATCTGTGTCATGGGGCCTGTCCTGTGAGGGCCATCCCTTCAGTAGAAGAGTCAATGGACGGGTTTCAGTAAAGGGGATGCTAGAGAATGTCCTGAGATAAAGCAGGTGCTTCAAGTATGCTGCTAAAGAGAGCAAGAGGACTTAATTCTTCCATACAAGTGTCAATATTTTTAAAGCAGTGTGTCTCTTTCCACAAATAACTTGGTGGGGCCAAGTGAGAGTTGTCCTTATCTACCGTGAATAGTTCAAGTTGGAGTATCCCACTATTCCCTTCTCCCATCCAAGTTCTGCAATAAATACAAAACCAAATACCCTGGACTGTTTATTGAGTAACGAGCAAGCGGGAGTAAGGATGGGTGTGTAAAAAATCCCCTAGCGATGGTCTGCAGGTAATCTGAGGGAGACCCAAGAAGTCATCACACAGCAAGCCCTACAGGGACAGTGCTACAATAAGTAATCACATTCCCTTTGTTCTCAGCTGCATTAGAGCTGGGGTAGGAGAAGCAGCAGCACACTGAGCTTCCCAGTAGATGGTTGTGAAGCCAACGCATATCAGGACAAGCCTTGTCATTGCAGGAGAGTACACTACGTTCCCAGCATAGCTAAAAAAAAACTGACCATGTTGTGCTCTCCTAGTTAGTGTGTCAGTTTTTAATAGGAAAGTGACAGAACTAGCAGGACCTCAAGGGATTTTACATAAATGAAGCAATACAAAGAGAACAGGATACTTTTAGTGATTTTCTGTGATATTGCATGCTTTATACACTCAACCTAGTGTGCCAGAGAGAGGGGCTGAAGTTCTTAAAGAGGTTGAGGAAAGAACAAAGGACCCATCCTAGGCAGCGTCTACCATGGGGGTAGTGCTACTATATAGGTACTGATTATTTACTTAAAGTTAAAAGTTAGGAAGGATGAACTATTCTATTACTACAGAGAGCAAGTGACCTAAACTATATCTATACCTGGTTGGAAGGATAAGCACCCCTGGGACGTTTTACTGCTATTGAGGGCTGTGTTAGAGAGATTTCCCCTAATTCCTGTTCAAAGGACAATGCTTTACCAAACAGCTAGCAAGGGAAAATCTACAATAAAAGGCGACAACAATAAAGAGCTGACAGACAATCTAGCATTCCCCAACCTAACTTAAAAAGCAAAATGTTACTTCTGTCTTTCTTGCTGCTAGAGAGAATTCCCATCACTTCCTTTCCTGGGGACAACCTTTCTACCAGACTACAAGTAATGAAATCTTTCCAACTGAGCCTCTGATGGCAGGTAAATCTGTCAGGAGTTTTATTCCTTCCCTATTCTTTTTGAAACAAAGAAAACTCCCTTTTGCTGTAGATACACTTTAACCACTTCAGCTCCCAAAGGTTTTACCCCCTTCCTGACTGCGTTGATTTAACTGAAAATTGCGTGGTCGTGTGACGCAGTACCCAAACAAAATTGATGTCCTTTTTTTCCCACAAATAGAGCTTTCCTTTAGTGGTATTTAATAACCTCTGTGGTTTTTATTTTTTGCGCTATAAATAAAAAAATAGCGACAAAAAACAATATTTTATACTTTCTGCTATAACACACATCCAATAAAAAAAATAAAATAAAACAATCAAATTTTTAGCAGGACTGCAACAAGTGACACTGTTTGGGGACCAGTGACACCACTACAGTGAGCACTTCTAAAATAAATGCACCGTCACTGTATAAATGACACTAGTAGGGAATGGGTTTACATCAGGGGCGATCAAAAAGCTAGGTGTGCTCCTAGGGAGTGCTTTCTAACTGTGGGGGGAATAGTTGCACTAGAGATCCATGTTTCAGCTTAGCAGAAACACAAGACCTCCATTTTCCTCTGTGACAGACTGGCGGCCTGCCTTGTTTAAATAGGCAGACCGTCATTCTGATTCTCCTCGCAACAATCGGCAGTTCATGACAGGTGCCAGTGGCCATCGCGTGCCCCAAATATCGTGCACAAAACCACATACATGTACCTGATTTTTTGCAGCTGGGTTGCCATGCTGCAAAATATATATACATTTTGAGTTCTATATTAAGGCAGCTATGTTTTCAATAATAGGTCATTAAAGTGTAACTCAAGGCAAACCCTGTTTTTTTGCCATCTGTGCCTGATAGGGGGAGGTTTTTCTTCACTTTCTGTCCCATAGCACAAACAGGAAACCCCCTGCAAAGTGAGGGAATCCCAGTGTGTCACGGGGGTCACCAAAACTAGTATCCCCTTTGTAGGATTTCGGTCTACAGACCTTTTTTTAAGCCAATCTGACCCTGTCTCCAGCGGTAGAAGCTCTGCAGAGGACGCAGCCAACAACGACAGTGAAATAAATGGGAAGAGACATCACTCATAGACTTACTATGGGGCTTCCGTTGTCGCCTGTGTCCTCTGCACCCCCCTCCACAGCGAAGCCGCGGCTGACAGCTCGGGGTGGAATCAGGTCGGCTTTAAAAAAGGTATTTAAATTTAAATATGTCATGTCTTTTGATGATGCCCTGGAAGGTGGGGCGAAACGCGTCAACGTATTTCGGGGTACGCTGTAACCAGTGACGTCACTTCCTGGTATTCGTGGAACGCACTCCAGTCGGCGTTCTCGGAAGTGCTGCATGTCGGTTTCTATATGCTGTCTTTCCTTTGTATGCTGTATATATTTGGAACCTCCTGTAAGTAAAATGATTTTGGTCCATTAAATATCTGTTCATATGGAGTTCACTATGTGGGCTGTCTGTTTCTTTTTGTCTAAAGATTCACAAGGCGTTATACAGTGACAGAGTGCCATTATCAAGTGGATTTTTCATTTCACCAGTTTCAAGCATATCTGGTCCCCAGACTGAAATAGCTGAGGGTCCATTACTTCCGGTAAATGGGGGCACAGGAGGGGAGTGAAACACCCTACACTGTCTGATAGATTTGAAGCACCCCAGCACTTTTTTGAGGCACTCCAAGCACTTTCTTATACCAAGCAGAATTGCACTATTTATGGACTCTTTTTTAGCACTTTTTGCACTTTTAAGAAATTGCACAGTTTATGGACTATATTTTTTCCATCACTATTGCACTTTTGGAATTTTTTGCACTATATTTTCCACATGAGATATTTTGCTATATGATTGCTTTTTGTTTTACTGCGAGCACTGTTTTATTGTTGGTCATTTAAACAAGGAATAAATACTTATTTCTTCTTTACAGGGCTAGATAGAATAATGTTAGATCGTGGATGTCTGTAGATGCAGGGGTTTTAGTGTTAGGGTGTACTTTTACTTTAACCAATCTAATTGGAGCAAAGAAGAGAAGTTCAGTGTTAGGGTTTACATACCATTTAAGACAGTGGTTCTTAACCTGGGTTCGAACGAACCCCAGGGGTTCGGTGAGTCAGTCTCGCGGGTTTGGCGGAGGTCAAGACACACACCCGACTCATATGATTCGTGATGACACGCCCCGCTCATTGGCTGCAGGTGATCACGCAACATCGCTTGGCCTATCTGTGCTGCAGGGAATTTGGCGCGCCCAGTAGTCGAATTGTAACTGTCGTGATGGTACGTCGTGTGATTCCTTTCTTAATACTTAATCCCTTCATACTAACTATGTCGAGCAAAAAAAGAAAGTGGTCGGACGAATATGTATAATATGGATTCACATGTATAACGGAACGTGATGGGAGTCAGCGTCCTAACTGCATGATTTGCAATGCCAAGTTGAGCAATTCTAGTCTAGCACCGGAAAAACTAAGAGAATACTTCCTTAACCACTTTACCACCGGAGGATTTTGCTGTCTTCCGTCCAGGCCACTTTTTGCGATTCGGCGCTGTGCCACTTCAACTGACAATTGCGCGGTCGTGCGACGCCGTACCCAAACGAAATTTACGTCCTTTTTTTTCCCACAAACAGAGCTTTCTTTTGGTGGTATTTGATCACCTGTGCGATTTTTACTTTTTGCGCTATAATTAAAAAAAGAGCGTTTATTTTGAAAAAATAATATTTTTAACATTTTTTTTATATGAAATTCCCCCCAAAAAAGATGTAAAAACCAATTTTTTTAAAAATTTTTGGCCAATTTGTTTTATGCTACATATGTTTGGTAAAAAAAATCGCAATAAGCGTATTTTGATTGGTTTGCGCAAAAGTTATTGCGTTTACTAACAAAGGGAAAGATTTCTGTCATTTTTGGTGTTTTTTTTTTTAACGCGTAATGGCGGCGATCTGCGATTTTTTTTGCGGGACTGTGACATTGCGGCGGACAGATCGGACCCTTGACTGACATTTTTGACACTTTTGGAGTTACCAGTGACATTACTGCAGTAATCAGTGCTATATATATGCACTGTTACTGTAAAAATGACACTGGCAGGGAAGGGGTTAATTTTATTGGAGAGGGAGGGGTTAATGTATGCCTGGTGCTTACTGACGTGTAGGGGGGGAGGTGACTGAGTGAGTCATGGACAGATCGGATGTCCAGCTATGCTGAACAGTCCGAACTGTCACTCCCTGTCACTATGGAGATCCGTCCGCTGTGTTTACACACAGCGGGCGGATCTCCAGACTCGATCCCACGACGATCGGGTAAGAGCAGCGGCGATCGCCGCTGCTCCTCCCCTGGCCCGACTCCCGCTGTGAATGAAAACAGCGGGAGCGAGCCTCCGGCGGCGCACAAGCGCCGCCCAGAAGGGGGAGTGTCTGACGACGTAGTACTACGTTGTCAGACGATAACGAGCCACTCTGCCGCAGTAATATTACTGTGAGCAGATGTAAAGTGGTTAAGCTGCATGGAGATGGAAAATACAAGAACACAACGCTCGCTGAATTCAAGGTGAGGAGAGCCAGATTCGATGAAAAGGCTAGTCTGCCTGTTCTCGGCTTTGTACCCATCAACAAACCGATCCTCATAGCAACGTACGAAGTTGCTTACCTGATCGCAAAGCAGGGCAAACCACACACCACTGGTGAAACACTTATAAAACCAGCTGTGTTGAAGATGGCGAATATCATACTGGGAAAAGCGGCTAAAGTTAAGTTATCCCAAATTCATTATTATGTTTTTGTGTGAAAATTATGTTTTAATGGTTTTGTTTTTTGTTCTTAATGGTTTTGTTCTTTAATGATTTTGTTCATTTTGTGCACCTATGTATAAATATATACCTAAATATATACCTATGTTTTGAATTTGAAAAAATCATATTTTATTTTTTCAATTAAGAAGGGTTCGGTGAATGCGCATATGAAACTGGTGGGGTTCAGTACCTCCAACATGGCTAAGAACCACTGATTTAAGAGAACCTGTTGGTTTTCCCTGCATGGGCAAAGTACAGGTTCCCTTTAAGACTATCTGAGCTGTGAATTAGTTTAGAAAAGCATACCTTGGGTTCCAAGCTCTGTGGAAATTTTAGTGTTAGTAATTTACCAATTTTATATAGAAAAAAATGAGTTCCAGTGATTCTCAAGGTACAAATACACTGGATTATTCAGCAAGGTAATAACAATATGTGCAATGCAGAAACATAAATCAGAAGCTTTACATCACAGAACTGTCTTCGGTAAATAAACACATATTGTCTTTTATGGATTCTATACTTCACGCATTATCACTTCTCTTTCCACTGTGCTGGCGGTTAAACACATGTATGTTTCTCTGTAGTTACTATGCGTGTGTGGCATGGAGACCGCACATTGGCTGCAACTTGCTAATTTGTGAACTGCATCATATTACTTTCAGTGGGAACTTCTTGAACTTTACATGCTCATGCATCCAGATCTTCTTTTGGTGTGGTCAGTATGTTTGGACCACAGGAATGTGTACAGTTCATAATGGGTTGAATCTGTGATGTGGTTCCCAAAACTCACTATACAGCATATGCTCTGCAAAGCAAAGTATGTAAAAGTGTTATATATTCAACAAAAGAAAAAATATGTAGCAACATACTATCTAAAGCAGGGTCATAACTGTGGATATTAGGGCCCAGTAGCAAAAAACATTGTTGGGGCCCCTTTATCTTTACTCCTCAGGGCTGGCCCAAAACATCGTGCTGCCTGGGTCCAAGAATAAAATGCTGCCCCCCCCCCAAATAAAATTAATAAACTGCGCCCACCAAAAGGCCCCCACATCCATTAATTTAAATGTAGCACCCTCCTAGTCAGGTGCTAGGTAAAAGCATTGGGTTGCTTTCCTGCTTATCAGGGAGCAGGATTTCTAGTTAGGCCTGTTACATGTGTCCAGGTGTGATTCACTTGGTCTGAGGGAGTGTTTCCACTGTATCCAATAGGGGAGCCTGTTGGACAATGTAGGAAAACCAGCCAGTGAGACACAGGCTTTTGTGGTAGTCCCAGTGGGAGGACACAACAGTGGTGCATCCTGGGACTGACCATAAAAGCCTAGGGCACATGTAACAGGGTGTTTTTGGGCAGGAAGCCAAGTCCCAGAAGGAGTGCATGGCTGTGTCTCCTTCTGCAGCTGGGAGAGGTGGTCACAGGCAGTCATCTTGGTGAACCTGCATAGTACATCTAATTGTCCCGAAGATTGTGCATAGTTCATAGTTGGAGTATTCCACTCATCCCTTCTCCTATCCAAGTTCCAAATAAAATACACCAAAAAAAAACCAAATCCCCTGGACTGTTTACTGACTGAGCCAAAGACTTAAAGTGTTAAGAATTTGCCAGCTGTTGCAAAGGGTAACCCAGGAAAATCTGCTTCAAGCAGCTCCCAAGGGAGTAGTGCTACATATATCATGTTAATTAAAACTAAAATAACATTTATTAGGAAGTCAGATTTACATGCAACAGCACCTTGTCCATATGCAGACTTTTTTAGGGGCTGCATTGAGGGGAGGGAGTTAAGGGGCTGCTGTGTGCTTGTGTGGGGGGTTAAGGGGCTGCTTTTTTTTTGGGGGGGGGGGGTTAAGGGACGGCTTTGTGGGGGGGTTAAGGGGCTGCTTTGTGGAAAAAACAAACAAACAAACAAAAAGAACAGTAATACCTTTATTCAATATATAATTTAGAAAATATTATATATACTGTTATCTTCTTCCATACCTCCCCACTGGACTGATCCACCAAACACCCACTATCTATACTCAGTCCTCCTGTCACTCTTGTCATGCCTGTGTTCACGGGGGCCACCGCCATAGAAGATCCAGCCGGCCCTCTGTGAGATGGATTGCACTGATGTCTGACGTCATTGCGCACACAGCAATCGCGCGAGGGACGTTACCCAAGAGGAGACACTCCACCTCCTCATACTCATCAGTTTGCATTATGGGTGGCAGTATAAGATGGGGAAATGCAGCCGTAAAGTGCCACAAACTGATGAAACACAAAACTGCTAAAAAAAAAATCTTGGGCGTCAATTTACTGCCCCTCTCAAAGTGGCGCATGAGTCCAATGTACCCAGTGGGACCCATGGTAGGGCCGGCCCTGTTACTCCCTATACCTAAAGTGGTAGTAAAGCCTAACAATAACTATTCTTAAAAATGTTCCCTCCCCCTCCTCCTACGTACAGAGTATGCAGGATAGGTAGTCGACCGACTTCTGTTGAAGGGTCATGCTAGAAAACATTTGTTGATCTTGCTGTCAGAATACAAGGTCCCAGTAGGGGTATTCTTCCATCCATCTCATTTGTGTGTATGGAGGAATGTGTTCTTGGCTGAATGAAAAGTAACTAACCATATATAGCCAACCTTAAAGTGATTGTAAAAGTATTTTTTTTAAATAAAAAAACGGTTATACTTACCTGCTCCAAGCAATGGTTTTGCACAGGCTCATACTTTTGTGGTTTCCCTGCAGCTGTGTTTCCGTGGGTACAGCAGCACATTCATTAAAATGGGCAACTGTACCTATGGAAAATGTAGGGAAAAGGTCCCCGTACCTTTTGCAAGACTGCAGCATTGTGCTATGCGCAGCCCCCTACCAGGAAATTCTAGAGCACTTCATGCTTCCCTCTGTCGACCAGCTGTATGGAGATGCTCATTTCATTTTCCAGCAGGACTTGGCACCTGCCCACACTGCCAAATGTACCAATACCTGGTGAAATGGTCATGGTATCACTGTGACTTAAACCTCATAGAGAATCTGTGGGGTATTATCAAGAGGAAGATGAGAGACACCAGACCCAACATTGCAGACAAGCTGAAGGCCACTATCAAAGCAACCTGGGCTTCTATAAAACCTCAGCAGTGCCACAGGCTGATCGCCTCCATGCCACACCGCATTGATGCAGTAATTACTGGAAAAGGAGCCCCAACCAAGTATTGAGTGCATACTATACTGTACATGGACATACTTTTCAGTAAGACAACATTTCCGTGTTAAAAATCCTTTTTATTATTGGCCCTATGTAATATTCTAATTTTCTGAAATACTGAATTTTGGGTTTTCACTAACTGTAAGCCATAATCATCAAAGTTAAAAAAAAAAAAAGAAATGCTTGAAATATATCACTCTGTGTTTAACCTGAATATACTGAAATATGTATATACCTCGTGCCGATGGGTAGGGATGATCGAACGGTTCCGGTCGACCATCGGTTCGACCCGAACATTGGGTGTTCAAGGTTCGGCCGAATTTAGAACTTTTTTCCTAAAAAGTTCGGAATTCGGCAACCAGAACTGACCAAAATGCAATGGTTCAGGAAATGGGCTTTAACCACCTCAATACTGGGCACTTAAACCCCCTTCCTTCCCAGACCAATTTTCAGCTTTTAGCGCTGTTGCATTTTGAATGACAATTGCGCGGTCATGCAACACTGTACCTAAACCAAATTTATGTCATTTTTTCCCCACAAATAGAGCTTTCTTTTGGTGGTATTTGATCACCGCCAGGTTTTTTCTTTTTTGGTGCACAAATAAAAAAAGACCGAAAAGTTTGAAAAAAAAAAATGTTTTTTTGTTTAGGTTATAAAATTTTGTAAATAGATACGTTTTTTCCTGCACTGATGAGCACTGATGACGCCGCACTGACAGGCACTGATGAGGAGACACTGATGGGGTGGCACTGATGTGGTGGCACTGATATGCAGCACTGATGGGCACTGATAGGTAGCACTGATATGCAGCACTGATGGGCACTGATATGTGGCACTGATAGATAGCACTGATATGCAGCATTGGTGGGCACTGATAGGCAGCGCTGATGGGCACTGATAGGCGGCACTGATTGGCACTGATGGGGGGCACTGATGGGCACTGATAGGCAGCACTGGTGGGCAATAATGGGCACTGGTGGGCGGCACTGATAGATGACAATAACGGGCACTGGTGGGCAGCACTGATAGATGGCATTGGTGGGCAGCACTGATAGGGGGGCACCACTGGCAGGCTCTCTGAGCCCTGTTTGCCATCCCTGGTGGCCATGGTGGGCATCCCTGGTGGTCATGGGTGGACATCCCTGGTGGCTCTAGTGGCAACCCCCTCCCCCCAGGGCTGCACTGGTAATCAATCATCTGATTACCAGCACAGACCCTCCCTGTGATCAGTGAGTAATTAGAAATACTCACCCCAGCTGCAGAATCGATCCTCTCCTCTTCTCCTCCCTGACAGGATCTGTCAGGAGGAGAAGAGATCGAAGCCGTTACAACGGCTGTATTGACATTACATGACGGCTGTGATTGGACACAGCCGTCATGTGATCAGGAGGGCCAATCACAGGGCCCTCCTGCCGAGTCTTGTTGCTTTGTGTCCTAGGGACACAGGCACATCGAGATCGCGCCACTGCGCGTGCCCGCGGCGGCGCGATCTCTCTCCTTCTGAAGGACGTTCCGGAACGTCTGATCAGAAGGACGAGACTCCCACCCGGCCGTATATGTACAATGGCCCGGGTGGGAGGTGGTTAAAAGCCCGTGATTGGACCAGAACCATTAGCAAAAGCCAATTGAGGGGGCAGGAGAATGCTAGGAATGTGATTGGAGTGACTAGGGGGTCCATAGTCCAATCATTAGTGAATACGCCCCCCAGTATATAAGATAGCCCCAGCCAAATTCCTAGCATTGTTATACAGGGACATGTAAGAGAGATGAAGCAGTTCTGTTAATTTTACTTTAAAAGTGTCATTTGGCATTTATTAGTGTCAGTAAAGGGATATCTAGTGTAGTTAGAGTGCTCCTTTACACTTTAGTTAGCTTCAAAAATTTAGTTTCTGTAGGGAAAGTGTGAAGTGTCAGGGTGACCGTAATGTAGTGTAGGGTTAACTGACTGCTATGGCAGGGTGACCAAACCCTTCCATATCAGGGTGACCGTAATGTAGTGTAGGGTGAACTGACAGTGACTGCTATGGCAGGGTGACCAAACCCTTCCATATAAGGGTGACCGCTATAGAGAAAAGCTAGTTTCTCTCAAGTCACTTTCGCTGCAGTAATATGGCTTCGCCCCTGTCAGCTTGCTTTTTGGCTGCAGGCATCTATAGTAATTTTTTGAGCACATGTTTGGAGTCAGGCATGACATCAGATCATGTGTATAGGGGGTATATATACACACATGTATGTATATATACACCTAGACATATATAGGTGTGATAGTAGCAGAAATATATGCTTGCGCTAATGAAATCATTTACACTAATATAGTTACGCTCCTATCACACCTATATATGTCTAAGTGTAAAATACATATAAGTATGTGTGTATATATACCACTATACACAAGTTCAGATGTTTTGCCTGCCTCCAAAGAACCCAAATAAATGCCTGCAACAACACCCAGTAGTAGTACCAGCCAGAACCAGCAGTACCAGCCAGAACCAGCAGTACGAGCCAGAGCCAGCAGTACCAGCCAGAACCAGCAGTACTTACAGCACACCAGCCAGAACCAGCAGTACCAGCCAGCACCAGCAGTACCAGCCAGAACCGGCAGTACCAGCCAGAGCCAACAGTACCAGCCAGAACCAGCAGTACCAACCAGAGCCGGCAGTACCAGCCAGAGCCAGCAGTACCAGCAGTACCCACAGCAGTACCAGCCAGAACCAGCAGTACCCACAGTGGTACCAGCCAGAGCCAACAGTACTCACAACAATACCAGCCAGAACCAGCAGTACCAGCCAGAGCCAGCAGTACTCACAGAAGTACCAGCCAGAGCCAGCAGTACCAACAGAAGTACCAGCCAGAACCATCAGTACCCACAGTGGTACCAGCCAGAGCCAGCAGTACTTACAACATTACCAGCCAGAACCAGCCAGAGCCAGCAGTACTCACAGCAGTACCAGCCAGAGCTAGCAGTACCCACAGCAGTACCAGCCAGAGCCAGCAGTACCAGCAAGATCCAGCAGTACCCACAGCAGTACCAGCCAGAACCAGCAGTATCCACAGCAGTACCAGCCAGAGTCAGCAGTACTCACAACAGTACCAGCCAGAACCAGCAGTACTGTACCAGCCAGAGCCAGCAGTACTCACAGCAGTACAAGCCAGAGCCAGCAGTACCCATATCAGTACCAGCCAAACCAGCAGTACCCATAGCGGTACCAGCCAGAGCCAGAAGTACTCACAACAGTACCAGCCAGAACCTGCAGTACCAGCCAGAGCCAGCAGTACCCACAGCAGTACCTGCCAGCAGTACCAGCCAGAGCCAGCAGTACCCATAGCAGTACCAGCCAGAGCCAGCAGTACCCACAGCAGTACCAGCCAGATTCAGCAGTACTCACAACAGTACCAGCCAGCAGTACCAGCCAGCAGTACCTTCAGCACAGTACCAGCCAGCAGTACCAGCCTGAGCCAACAGTACCCACAGCCATACCAGCCAGCAGTACCCACAGCAGTACCAGCCTGAGCCAGCAATACCCACAGCAGTACCCACCTGAGCCAGCAGTACCCACAGCACAGTACCAGCCAGAAGTACCAGCCTGAGCCAGCAGTACCCACAGCAGTACCAGCCAGCAGTACCTACAGCACTGTACCAGCCTGAGCCAGCTGTACCCACAGCAGTACCAGCCTGAGCCAGCAGTACCCACAGCAGTACCAGCCAGCAGTACCCACAGCAGTACCAGCCTGAGCCAGCAGTACCAGCCAGCAGTACCCACAGCACTGTACAAGCCAGCAGTACCAGCCTAAGCCAGTAGTACCCACAGAGGAACCAGCCAGCAGTACCAGCCAGCTGTACCCACCAGCAGTACCAGCCAGCTATACCCACCAGCAGTACGCACCAGCAGTTCTTTTCAAAACTTACCACCACAAAGAGTCGACTGCGCTCCAGACTGACCGACCCAAACCTGGAAAACCAGTTGCGAGTAGTAACATCATCAATTCCAGCTAACATCTCACACCTCACCAAAGAGAAGCAGTTGCAGCCATCACATTAGGGGTGAGTTAATTAAATGTTTTACCAAATATAACAGGCACATTTTTAAGTTGATAATTTTGTACGGCCCCCAAATGATTTTTTTAAATACCCATATTGCCCTTGGCAGAAAAAAGGTTCCACACCCCTGCATTAGAGGACCTGTGATAAAAAAACACTTTAAAGTGACAGAACTTTGGGGACTGCCATGGATATCTTTCTAGTTAAAATGCTAGTTGTCTGCTTTCAGTACTTTCTGAATCACATTCCTTATGTCTAAGCTTCTTCCACGTTCTTCCATTTTCAAATGCGAAGGGCAGCAGTGGCATCCTACATAATTCTTTCATGATAGGTGTACTTCAACCAAAGCTTCCAACTGTCCCTGATTTTGAGGGACTGTCCCTGATTTGGAACAAAGTTCCTCTGTTCCTCTTTCCTTCTCATTTGTCCCTCATTTTTGTCTGCACTTTATTTTTCCAAAAGTGTTTCCCAGAACTAAATCTTTCATCCAATTTCTAAATTGTTGCATTTGTAAATTTTAAAAACTAATATAAAGGAATAGTAATGGTAAATATAGCACTTGTGGGTTTAACAAATCATTTTTCTTTTGTATAATTCTCCTTTAAGGGGGTGTGGCAGTGGTGTGTGTCCTATGTCTACATACTTTTGCTAATAGGTGTCCCTCATTCCCATCTCAAAAAGTTGGGAGGTATGCTTTAACCACATATTGCATATGTGCGGCAACAGGGCAGGGGGGGCCTTAACGTGCACATGCAACACATACAGTATGCATTCATGGTGCACTGTTGTATGCTGAGATTGCACTCACTGTGTGCTCCCAGCCCTCTGACCAAACAGTCATAGACAGCTGCCGGTCATCGTTAATGATCCAGAGCTGATGGGAGGGGCTCCTGATCATATGACCTCTGTGACATCCAATCACAGTGGCCAAAGGTAAGGAAACACTGCCTCCACCTATTATGCAGAATTCCTTAAAGAGCTGGTAGGAGGCAAACATATAGTTTTGATGCCGACATGTGTAAGTGATGAGGCAATATCTTTTTTTTAATTTTCTTGAGATTTTGTGTATTTCTATACAAACCTACATATTATACATTTACAGGTAACTCTTTGGCTTTAAGCTCCTGATGAGTGGACAGGATTCCACGAAACGCGTGGAGCTACTTAGACGCATAGATGCAACCTTTAGCGACGACCATGTACTTTTTTTTACTGAATATATCTTACTATTATAACAATGTTTTTGCTTTATGCATTTTTGTGATAGCCTTTTTTGTATACATGTCTGCATCATATTTGTAACTGATGTCAACATTTATATCAATTACTGTATGTATAATAAATTATTAGATTTATTTTCTATTTTTGTATATCTTAGTTTGTGACCTGCCTCATTTAAAGTCCCACAACCTCTGTTTTCTGTTTGCATTAACCGTTAGGGATGTAGGCACGTTACGGTGTTTACTTTGGATCATATTCCTCTATTTTTTACAAATGGTGTGCACTAGTGATAGACCGATATCGTTTTTTTTTACCGCCGATATCTGCCGATATTTTCAAACATTAAATTTATTTAATTTTTTTAAATATCTACAGGTACTGTGGTGGAGGGATCTGTGGGTCTAAAAGACCCCAAACCCCTCCTCTGCACTTAAAGCATTCAAAACGCCAAGTTTGGCTGTTTTGAATGCTGTAAGATTTTGAATTTGGCACCGCCAGTACCCGGAAGTGGTGTCATGAAATGACATCACTTCCCGGGTACTCAGCGGCGACGAATTCAAAGAAATGGAAACTCGGTCAGATGGCGGCGGTGCAGATGGAGACCCGATCAGACAGCGGCGGTGGAGGTAGGATGCCTGGGTCTCCCGGTGGGACAGGAGACCTGGGCGTGCCCCGGAAGGCGGCGGGAGGGGCGTCCCCTCCCGCTCCTTGGAATGACAACCGAGCGGCTTCTCAGCCGCATCGGTTGTCATTACAAGACAGCTGACCGTCGGCTATGGACACTGGTACCGGGGTGATGCCTCTAGCTGCAGGCATCACCCTGGTACATGCACTTTCCTGAAATATCGGCAATATCGGTAAACCAAAAGGCTGATTCCGATATATCGGGGAAAGTGCATATCGGCCCTTGATATATCGGTCGATCCCTAGTGTGCACTTTAACATTAATCAGATTAAAAATCTGAAATAATTAATCATTACTCTCTTTCACTATATATATTGTGTATATATACTGTATATATATATTGTATACATATATATAATATGTATAGTGCCTTGGTACCCAACAGTATGGATGACAGAGAAATGATCTTCAAGTAGTGACCAGCAGGGTGCGCTGTACTCATACCTTCCAGTAAACTAATTTGATTCCCTGTGGTAGGGATAGGTACCAGAGAGCATACTGATATTTGGCTTCATGACAGCACTAGGAAAACATTTATCATATAGGAGCCTTAATAATGCATATTATGTAAGGACCATGAAACGCCTCCATGCACTTGTAACACTGATTCAGGAAATTTATCTTCCTTTTCCTTCAATCTTTTCAGCCTCTAACATCCTAATAGTCAGACTGTTGATTAAAAGACCTCCAATAGCTGAGCTCACTTCCTTCCTGCGATTGTCTGTGACATGTGGAGTGTGGCGAGTCCTTTGCTCTTTTTATTCTAGGAAAGCAAGCCGCTGACCTATTGCTGCCTCTGTTCTGATCACTCCCATCCCACGTTTGTTATCAGCGTGTCCCTGTTCATGGCTGTTGGCTGACACGCTTTGCAGACTATAAGCTGTTTATATGTCATTCTGCAGTGACTCATTCCACTCAAGGACTTCTGTTGCTAGTGTCTAAACCCAAAATGTAAAATATATTTTCAGCTTACCAGTTGTAAAATGTGATGATTGCATTCGTTTATTAGATTTTCTTTCCTTTATTTTCACCAGATGTTGTGGGCCAGTACCAGGCTTCCTGTCTAAGCTCTGGTTCACACTGCCGCGACTTGTCATGCGACTTGAGAGTTTGAAGTCGCATGACAAGTTACGCCCTATTAACTACAATTGAACCCTACAAGTCGCTCTGACTTAGGGGCCATACACACTATCAGATTATCTGCAGACTTTTGTCTGTAGACTTACCAAAACCATATAATATGAGGTCAAACCTAAACACTTTCAATTTGTATGCAATCCAGCAGGCCCTTGCACTACATAGAAAAGGTAAATCTGAAGGAAAAAGTCTTCAGATAATCTGATAGTGTGTATGGCCCTTTAGAAAAGGTTCCTGCACTACTGGTGCGACTTCAATACAACTTGCATTGACTTCTGTTAAAGAAATTGTATGCAAGCCGTGATGAAGTCACGCAGGGATGTCGGTTTAAAAGTCACGCAGCTTTGAAGTCTTGGCAGTGTGAACCCAGGCTTAGGGTGGCTCCATTCTATGGAATAGCAATTTAGACACCTGTAGACAGCAGTGGTGGCTGGTGCTCAATATTTTGTAGGGGGCAGCAAAAATCCTCCCCCCTCACTTGCAGGTTTCAGGACCTGCTTCCTGATTGGCGGAGAAGCAGGAAAACAATTGCAAATATAAATTCGCTATTGTCACACAACTGGGCGGGCTCAGGGCACAGTGCTTTACGCCCCAAGCTCAACCTTTTTGGAAGCTAATTAAAGCCTCAGGCTCTAATCATGTGCTTCCAAAAAAAAACAATGCGCCTGGTACCCTGCATGGAGATTAGGGGACAGGCTCGTGGATCAGGGGGGAAGGCGCCTCTGCGCCCCTTGTCAACGGCCACCGCTAGTTGACAGCAATAGTCAATATGGGAAGAGAGTAATGATAGATGCATTGACTGACTTAGATGGAATTGACTAAAAAGTGAAAGGGGAACTTTAGCTAACACTTTATAAGCAGTTACAGCAAAAGTTTTTTTCTTTTGGGATAAAGGTTTTACACAGGGCTTTTTTTCTCAGACAATAGGTACAGGAACTCAACCACGACCCAGGGGCGTAACTACAGGGGTTGCAGGGGTTGCAATCGCTACCGATCCCCATGCTCCAGGGGGCCCGGTAGCAAACCAGTGGGTGAACTTCCAGGATCGCAAAGGTCACACTTGCGACCGGACCCTGGCATTGCACCACTGTGGGGAGGCCCCAAGATTGCAGGAAGTGGGCCCACAAGATTGCAGGAAGGGGGCCCACTGCAGAACTTGTGAAAGAATCCTGCTGCGGGACCGTAATAAAAGGCCATGCAACGAGTGTAAAGAGCCCCAGGATTAGTGGGAAGAGCCCTGGGCTTGAAGGTAAGGGCCCCGGCCAGGGGTCTGGGGGGCCCTTCATGGTTTCTTGCATCAGGGCCCTGAAGGTTCTAGTTACGCCTCTGCCACGACCCCCCAAAACCTCTCTCTTCCCCCCCCCCCACACACACACTTCAAATGCAATCAAATAGGGGGTGTGGTCATATTTCACTAAGGGCTCTTTCACACAGTCCGCCTCCGTAGGTGGATCCGTGCTGCTCAGCAGGTGATCGTAAACACAGATCCCCGCTGAGCAGGAAGGTGACATCTCCCTCTCCGCTCTGTGTGCGGAGAGGGAGGTGTCAGAGTCCCATGCATCTCTATAGGGGAATCGGATGAGAGCGGACCACCTGTCCGCTCTCATCCGATCCCATCCGATCCGATCCCTTGGAGGGATGGAAAATAGGGTTTCCATCCGTCCGGATTTCACGGACAGGATCGGATGCGGATGTCAGCGGACATATCTCCGCTGACACCCGCTGCCCCATAGGGATGCATGGAGGATCCGATCAGATCCGCCTAAAAAACTGACGGGTGGATCTGATCGGAGCGCTCGTGTGAAAGGACCCTAACAGTGGGAGGGTTAAAGAGGCATTAAATACCAGGAGTGCATTACCTACAGAGTGCAGATTTGGGGGGGGGGGGGTAATTTAAAAATAGAGTGCAGAGTTTGGGGGAGTGTTATGTGCATAGTGTAGAGTGCAGGGGTGTGTTGCCTTCTTCCACAGCTGCTTCCCTCTGCAACCCTCATCCAAATCTCACTTTTACCCCTCTTCAGCTTTAACCTCTGCATGCAACCCCCATGTAATGCCCCCATCTTCTCCCCATCTCCTTTAAAGATGTCACATGTAAACACAGAAGCCAGACATCTGTGTTTACAAGTGATAGTGGTAAGCAGGGAGACGAGGGCCTGAGCCAAAGGTGGTGGAACCGAGTTCCACCAAGTTCCAGCTGAAAAAAAGCCTTGGTTTTACATAAATTAATAAAATAAGCATCCCTGCCAGTGTTAACCACTTAAAAATTGATAAGCTGCATTGATTCCCACAAGATGCTGCTACATTCTACTCCATTATCACCACCGGCACAATGGGCATAGTTTTAGGGGTCACCGGGGTTACAATAGTGACCCTGTCCATGCTCCAGGTGGCCTCCCTGTCAAATTTGGTTTTACAGAACCAGGAAAGGAGTGGGGGAGTCATTTACTGGAACCAATTGCCTTTCCCTCTTGCAGCCGCTGAAAGCCTGCTTCTCCCTCCCACTGGCATTCAGCTACTAGAGGAGGGAAAGGGGATTAGACACAATAAATGCCACCTATGCTGCTGTCCAGGTTTCCCTTCCTTTTGCTGCCTGGGCCCCCCTGTGTTCTCCCCTGCAGCATTGCTGGCGCTTCCCCTCCTCTTTTTCCGGCTTCTGTGGTGCAGGCTTCATAATGGAGAACGGGGAAGGGGCCAGTACCGGCCCTTTCCTTTTTTGTACCGATCACTTACTGTGTTCATTAATAACTTAAACATAGTAAACAATGCTTCAGCACTTCTCTTTCACTGTACCAGCGGGGAGCTCAATGTGCCACTGTATATGGATACACACAGTGCCATCTTAAGAGCATTAAAGGGCCCGGGCAATGCAGTGCACTGGGGCCCCGCACAATCACCCACTAGAATAAAAATGCAAATTATCTATAAGGCGATATTTATCGGTACAGCAGTGCCAGGCTAATGACAGCTTCCAAGTTGGGCCGCTGGGTCCGGTGAACACACTTGACTATCCTGTGTTCGCCTGTTCCCATGGAGGCAGACAGGCATCCCTGCAGTTGTGGCCTCCCCCTCCATGGCCTAAGTGGCCTGACAGCAGCGCAGGGCCGACAGGCGCTTGCCACCTGCTAAGTTTGGTGGCGGAATGCACATGGGAATCGGGACTAATGCTTGGCTGGGCCTGGGTCGTTGGGCAGGTGGGGCCCCCTGGGTAAGTGGGGCCCCCGGGCAGCTTCCCAGCATGCCCATTCGGTAAGATGGCCCTGGATACACACGTATATGTGTGTTTGAGCTTTGGGGTGCACACCCTAATGCAACAGGCTGCGCACGCCTATGGGTAGACGCACGCTTCTCTCACAAGAAGAGAGTGACGTCTCACTCAGTAAGTCCATGGGACGCCACCATAAAGTATATTGTCATAAAAAAAAAAAAAGCCTTGATTTTAAATTCGGTTTGTAGCCTGGAACCCAGTTATCTGTGAACATTGTTCCTCTTCTCCAAACAGTTAAGAATAAAACTTGTCACACGTGTGTCTGAGGTCATTTTTATGTTTGCACACAAGATCCTCTATTCTTAGGTTTGTTGAACATGCAAGTTGAGTGTGAGTGGATCAATAAAACCTAAAGAAAAATAACAAATCATACAAAGCACTACAATAATAGAGTAAATTCTAAAGAACAGATTGAACGTGGGTGCTGTGCTGTGTACTCCACAGGCCATAGACAAGAATTTGTTTGTTCTATGAGGTGATTCACACACATGCTGAAACAGAAAAGGGCTTTCCTCAAGCTGTTGCCACAAGATTGGAAAAGTACATTTATCTAAATTGTCAATGTATGCTGAAGCATCAAGGCCGCTTTCACACAGGCGCTCCTCCGTCAGCTGTTTTTGATGGGCTGCAATGGGTGGCCAGATGTAAACGGATTGCGTCTGTTCAGGTTTGTTGGGTCAAAGCAATCATTTTGCATCCAGAACCACTTTTGCGTACCTGTACTGACATAACCAGATATAAACGGATGCACAACTGTTAACTTTTGGTATGTCAGCACTGGAAGTACCACAGATAATTACTATTCATTGGGCTGAAAATTAAAGTTTGATTCAGGATCCTGAAGATGTTCAGTTTGCTTGCATGGCTAGAGAAAGTTTTTAATGGTCAGCCTAAGATAATGGAAATCAGAAGGAATCGATTACAACAATGAGTTTAAAAAAATGGCAGTCGGATTAGATTTATTGGGTACTTGGACATAATTATACAGTATCTCACAAAAGGGAATACACTTTTACTTAACATTTTATTATATCTTTTCATGTGACAACACTGAAGAAATGACACTTTGCTACAATGTAAAGTAGTGAGTGTACAGCTTGTATAACAGTGTAAATTTGCTGTCCCCTCAAAATAACTCAACACACAGCCATTAATGTCTAAACCTCTGGCAACAAAAGTGAGTACACCTCTAAATGCAAATATCCAAATTGGGCCCAAAGTATCAATATTTTGTGTGGCCACCATTATTTTCCAGCACTGCCTTAACCCTCTTAGGCATGGAGTTCACTAGAACTTCACAGGTTGCCACTGGAGTCCTCTTCCACTCCTCCAAGACAACATCATAGAACTGGTGGATGTTAGAGACCTTGCGCTCCTCTACCTTCCATTTGAGGAATCCCCACAGATGCTCAATAGGGTTTAGGTCTGGAGACATGCCATTACCTTTACCCTCAGCTTCTTTAGCAAGGCAGTGGTCATCTTGGAGGTGTGTTAGGCGTAGTTATCATGTTGGAATACTGCCCTGTGGCCCAGTCTCTGAAGGGCGGGGGTCATGTTCTGCTTCAGTATGTCACAGTACATGTTGGCATTCATGGTTCCCTCAATGAACTGCAGCTCCCCGGTGCTGGCAGTACGTATGCAGCCCCAGACCATGACACTCCCACCACCATGCTTGTCTGTAGTCAAGACACACTTGTCTTTGTACTCCTCACCTGGTTGCCGCCACACACGCTTAACACCATCTGAACCAAAGAAGATTATCTTGATCTCATCGGACCACAGGACATGGTTCCAGTAATCCATGTCCTTAGTCTGCTTTTCTTCAGCAAACTGTTTGCAGACTTTCTTGTGCATCATCTAGAAGAGGCTTTTTGTATTTTCTTTTTGTATTTCATATTATGGACATGACAAATTCCAACCATAACCTTCACTTCTGGGTCTTCCATTTTAGCTTTTTTAGAAGAGGCTTCCTTCTGGGACGACAGCCATGCAGACCAATTTGATGCAGTGTGCAGCATATGGTTTGAGCACTGACAGGCTGACCCCCCACCCCTTCAACCTCTGCAATAATGCTGGCAGCACTCATACATCTATTTCCCAAAGACAACCTCTGGATATGATGCTGAGCACGTGCACTCAACTTCTTTGGTCGATCATAGCGAGACCTGTTCTGAGTGGAACCCGTCCTGTTAAACCGCTGTATGGTCTTGGTCACCGTGCTGCAGCTCAGTTTCAGGGTCTTGGCAACCTTCTTATAGCCTAGGCCATCTTTATGTAGAGCAACAATTCTTTTTTTTCAGATCCTCTGAGAGTTCTTTGCCATGAGGTGCCATGTTGAATTTTCAGTGACCAGTATGAGAGAGTGAGAGCGATAACACCAAATTTAACACACCTGCTCCCCATTCACACCTGAGACCTTGTAACACTAATGAGTCATATGACACCAGGGAGGGAAAATGGCTTATTTGGGCCCAATTTGGACATTTTCACTTAGGGGTGTATTCACGTTTGTTGCCAGCGGTTTAAACATTAATGGCTGTGTGTTGGGTTATTTTGATGAGAACAGCAAATTTACAGTGTTATACAAGCTGTGCACTCACTACTTTACATTGTAGCAAAGTGTCATTTCTTTATTGTTGTCACATGAAAAGATATAATAAAACATTTACAAAAATGTGAGGGGTGTACTCAATTTGGGAAAAACTGTACATACAAAAAGAAGAACGTCAATAGACAAAGATCAGTATTAGAAGATCACCAAGAATAAAGAAGTACAAAATAGTATAGCCACTAAGATTCAATACAATCTATTACAGACTAATATAACACATATAGCATTTCATAGAAGGTATAAAACAATTCAGGGATAACTGTACAATTGTGATCGTGTCATGTGGCCACGATTGAACGCATTGGGAAGTGATTTGGAACGCACGCTGCTGTGTTGTATACCGGTACGGTTCACAAAGCTTCCAGGGTGCCTTCATCTCTAAGCAGCATTACGCAAAAAACATTTATATTATTTGCTATATTGTAAATGGAACTCTTCTTATATTTTAAATAAAATTAAGGACGTACTACACTATTGGAGTCTTTCTGTTTTACATATTCTGAGTGATGGTCATTGGGAGACTATAGGAAGCATCATCCCCATTCTTACCAGCCCAAGCTCGTTAGGTCCCTATGCAGTATTGCCTAGGGGTCCACATTGTCTGGTAAGTGGATTTACATTGGGGTGTGGAACACAGCCACAGTGAAAGTCATGCATGAAAGTCATGGATTGTCATGGATTTCCTGAAATAGGAGCACTTTTCACAGACTTTCACTGGATACATGCTTGTTTGTTTTTTTGGACTATATAATTTTTTCTCTTCTTTTGGGAATTGAATACTATCATTGTTTGCCCATATTAGTTGTATGGGAATATGAACTCACTTTGTTAGGTGATTAGAACTATTGGCAGCATTTCATGGGGCGATCACCTATTGATTTTTTTTTTAATTTTTTACCCAATATTGAGATGTGTGTATAATAGTACACGTATATATATCACACACAGTATGGTGTGGCTCTAGGATATATGTGCATAATCAGGGCTGCTGTTAGAAATCGCGGGGCCCCGTACAGACTACCTGGCAGGGCCCCCCCCCCAAGAAAATATTAAAGATATATTTAGCTAGAATTACAACAAAATCACTATTACCAGACACAAATATAACATAACTCACATAATTCCTGCTAAATCTAAAAAAAACAAAAACTATGTTAATAAATAAAAATGAAGATGAGATGAAAAAATATACAGGCTGGGCAGTTGGAGCTCATGGATCAGAGAGACAGAGGGAGAGAAACAAAGTTACAAATAAACTCCTGAGCAGAGATAACATTAGAGCCAGTGCTGGGGGGGGGCATACAGGAAGGGGGATTAGTGAGGTACAACTGTCTTTCTCAGCAGATAAAAGCTGATAGCAGGGAGAGGAACAGAGATCAAATTCAGGTGCTGGAGGAAGATTTCTGTATTTGTTGTCCATCACTAGACCCCCTCCCTGTGTGGGCCCTCCTGTGTGCTCGGGCCCCCTACAAGAGGGCTGGTGGTCCCCCCCTATCAGCGGCCCTGTGCATAATAGTACATCATATACATGTCATACGTATTTGTTTATTTCACTGTTTTTTCTCTGTGGTATTGGTTTTATTTGATGTGGCCACGATTATTGCTTATAACAAGTACCTTACCTTCTCCTTCACCTCTAATAAATAAGAGGTAAAAGGAATAAACAAGAAAAAACTAAGAAAGAAAAAATAGGAAAAGAGAGAGGGGAAAGAAAAGAAAATGGGAGAAAAGGAAGAGGATGGGGGGTACCAAGCTGGAAGCCTGCAGGACTTTTGGAGTGCTTTCAGGTAACACACCAAAACCACTCGATCCAATGGAAGTCTATGGCAAATTGTGGGTAACCTTGGATTTTCCACATGAAAATCACAGGTACACTGCACTGTATGGAAACTGCAATGGAGCAGTGGGAAAGGAGCCATCTGTTTAAAAGTCAATCCAGGGGCACCAAATTGCTGTGAACTTCGAGTGCCATTTTTGTAGGCTGGCAGTCATCTTCTCCATCCTCATTATATGTGTTTTTTACCATGTAGTCTTAACACACTTTAGCCCCCTTTAAAGCTTAGCATGAGTGTAATCAGATGATTTAAATGTGGGCCACCTGAAGTACAGGAGCATAATCGAGCATTTTTGGCTGCAAAGACATTTTATTGAGAGCATCTAAAAAATGGAGCTCCTGTTACAGTTGAAGGGCCAAAAATGCACAATTCTGGCATTAAAGAAGCTCATGCACTTTTTTGAGCTTCAGGTGACAGGTAACAAGCGACACAATGCTCCGGTGTGAACAAGACCATTGAGAATAATGGAATTCCTCATCTTGGATCGACTTGGATACAATTAGCCTGCCCATACATGGATGGAATCTTGGCCGGTCCCTGCAGAACCAGACAAATTTAAATCGATGTATGGCCGGCTTTAAGCTGCCTGTGGATGGTGCCAATCAGCAGGTTACCTCACTGTCTGGGGTTGATTTACTAAAGCAGAGATGCACCAGATTTTGTTCTCTCCAGCTTTAGTAAATCAACCCTACTGGGCTTAAGGAGGTATGCTAATTCGGCATTTGAAACAACAATCACAAATGGAACCGACCAGGAGAAAGAATGCAGGACCCCAGATTAAGGTAATACCCTGTTTTTATTAGTAGCATTTGATCTTTTATCAGCTGGCAGGGGATGGGGAGGGGGGGGTTTAATAAAATGAGTGCCCAGAGTTTGGCCTTTAGACAGTATTTTACCTTTTATCTACATAGGTGGTCTTGTATGATACAGCATATTATTTAAACACACTGAGACATAGATAGCTACTTCTAATTTGTATTCTATAACCCAAGACAGGAAAACATTACATCAGTTGGTGTGAATTTAGTACTATTGTGAAAGAATAAATAGACATATTTCTAGTGCTTTTTTTGTAAATATCAAAGATTGACAAATTCATCAATCACATCTGGATAAGCTTTTCATTTCCTTCATCTTCCACCAGCCTTCTTTAATGCACTGTCATAGGAAAATAGGACTCAAGCAATAAGCCTCCCGACAAAACGAATGACGTTGTTTTCTTTTCTCTAGTATAGTAGGATATCCCATGTAAGAAGCAAGCCTTGCTGCGATGGTTGATTTTGGCTTGGACCAGTTCCCCTTTGGTATTTATCCAGCTGCAATGTTTCTTTATTTAAACTTTTTTTTCCACATTCAAGACCAATATCAAATTGAGTGCCTGGGTTTAGCCAGCGTTGTTTGAGAATGGGACTGTGAGCCAAGGACAACATGGAGGAGAGTGCAAACAGTGGCACTGGGGCAATGCTCCCAGCCTGCGACTTACTTCTCACTAGGCTCTTCTAGGCGCACATCATTAGTGTATATGTTGGCGGTTTATATTCTGGCACATGAGCAGCAGTTAGTCTGTGGCTCGTGGATTGTTATTACACAATGGCTCAGCAATAATTATTTTTTATTTTCACAAGAGCCAGCTTTCTAAAACTATGTGATACTAATATAGGAACAAACTAAAGAAATTACACCATGCTAGAGTTTCTAAAGTGCACCTGTCTCCTACATCTAGAGCAGAATGCCCCCTTCTGATTCTCCAATATTTAGAGCATTTCACGTCATCCACAAATCATAGCAATTGTGCTTAAAGAAGAGAATATATATATATATATATATATATATATATATATATATATATGTGAGTACACCCCTCACATTTATTAAAAATATTTTATTATATCTTTTCATGTGACAACACTGAAGAAATTACACTTTGCTACTGTAGCAGATTTTCCAAGCATTGGGCCTGATGTGGGTCTGCCATGGTCACCGGTAACACCTTCAGCCTATTTAAGCTGAATACCCAAGTGTGAGATTTGAGTCAAAGACCAGTCCAGCATCTTTGGTTTGTTTTGTTTATTTTATATTGGGGATGGGAGAAGGGAATGATTGGGATACTCCTCTGGCTCAACTAGGTACAAAATGGGACACTTGAAGAAAAATGTCTTTCATCGCTGTCTTGACGCCGGCTGGGGGCCGACCAACGCTTGCTGGCACTTCAAAAACTCTGACTTGCTGTACTAATAAAAAATCAAATTAAAACAAAGCTCAAGGACTGATTCCTGTCTTCAGAGTAAGTGGAAAATGTGTGTGATTGGCTGTGCAGGCAGAGGGGGAACTAGTACCTTCAGGGCCCCGGTGTAAGAAAGAATGAAGGGCCCCCGGACCCCTGGCTGGGGCCCTTTCCTTCAAGCCTGGGGCTCTTCCCACTGATCCTGAGGCCCTTTACTCTCATTGTGGGGCCCTTTATTACGGTCCCGCAGCAGGACCCTTTCACAAGTTCTGCAGTGGGCCCCCTTCCTGCCATCTTGGGGCCTCCCCACGGTGGTGGAATGCCAGGGCTCGGTTGCAAGTGTGACCTTTGCGAACCTGGAAGTTCACCCACTGGTGTCAGTAGTTTTTATTTTTTGGTATTTTAATTGTATTCTTTTTTATCATTTTATTTTATTTTTTTACAATGTCACTGACTATGACTCTGTCCATTCAGAAAAGGAAGGAGCTGGTAAATTACAGCACAGTTGGGGGGGGGGGGTGGACCAGGGGAGCACACAGGGGCCCAGAGACAGCAGAACACAAGGGAACTGGATAGGAGGAGTGGTGGGGGCAGCATACAGAGGAACCTATCTCCTCCATTTTCCTCCTGCAGCTACAGGAGGAAAAAGGAGGACAGTGATTTCTCTACATGCTGCCCCCGCCGCCCCTCCTGTCCAGGTGTACAGGGGAGCTGCACAGGCCCCCTGGAGCATGAGGCCCGGTTGCAATTGCAACCCCTGCAACCCCTGTAGTTACGCCCCTAGGAGATACCCATATTCACCAGGGGCTCCTATGAGGTTACACAACAATGAGTTCAATGTGTTGACTTGGCCTCCAAATTCTCCATATCCCAATTCAATCAAAAATCTGTAGGATGTGCTGGAAAAACAAGTCCAATCCACGGAGGCCCCACCTCACAAATTACAAGACTTAAAGAATCTGCTATTGACGGTTTACAGCCAGATACCACAGCATACCTTCAGAGGTCTAGTAGAGTCGATTTCTTGATGGGATATGGTAAGTGCTCATAACGGTATGGTTATTTGGTGTATAAAGCATACCTGTGGGATCCCTCTGGAAGCTGGAAATCACTATGGTAGACCTTCTGCATTGTGAACACAGGAGTTCACCTGCTTAATACAGGCACTATTCAGAGAACACATTTTCTCAAATGGAGATTGTGATGAACCATCCTGTCTCTCCACCCCTCCAATCAGAGAACGCTTCTGAAAGCTAGACCAGTGTAAGGCTGGGTTCACACTGATGCGAACTCAGACATCACATGTGACTTGCACTGCATTGCTGTGCAGATTACATGCGATGTCTGTGCGATCCAAATTCAGCCATATAGTTTGTATGGCTGAATTTGCATCACATTCGGACCAAAATGGAACAGGACCCTTTCTTTTGGTCTACACTGAATTGGATCGCATGGATGTTCACACCCATGCGATCCGATTCCTGTACCATATACATAGTTTGCGCTGGGATCTGCCAACTGATCTGGGGGTGTCATTAACTTTACATTGACACCCGCAACAGTTTGCAGATGTTAGTGTGAACCTTCTGTGATTCAGGTGCGAAGCGGGAACCTGCACAGGATTCGCAGGTTTTCCTGCATTGCACCAGTGTGAACCCAGCCTAATTATGTGAAAGGAGAATACTGCAGAAAGCCATGATTATGTGGTGCTGACTTTTGCAAAAAGAGATCTCTGAAGACGTCTAATGACGAAACGAGTAAGATGGGAACGCACGTGGTGACGTCACTCGACGAGGTTGGAATGCACGCCGATACTCATTGTGTTCTAAACACAACCTTGCTGCTTCCGGTACACTTGCAGGGAACGGCACAGAGCCACCTCTGCTTGTTTTTTGTGCCTGTAAATTTAACCATCAGCCCGTGTTTTGGGCAATAACGTTTTTACGGTCTTTCACCATATGGAGCCCGATTTCCTCTTTTGCTTCTATATGATACAGATGGTTTTTGGAGCCATTAACCAAGGAAGCAGTCGGATCGTTTGCTGGAGAAACCCCCTGGTCAAGGTGACCATAAAGTCGGGTTAAACTTATTGCTATACAGCAAGTAAGATCAACTGTATCTGGTGAGTTGGCAATTTACCTATTCCTCTGATATCACGGGGTGCTGTATCCATCTTTTTCACCATTTACAGGGAAAGAATAACTGGCGGACAGCTTGTTTATTTTTCTACTCTTCCAAATCTCACGAATCGCTGTTTATTTATTTTCTGGACTGTTGGATACGTATGCACTATTTGTGATGCACTTTATAAATGTTTATTATATCAGTTGAATATTGAGATATATTAATTGAATATACTAATTGAATATGTGTTTTAGAAATTTCATTTGATCACACGTAATTTCATTTTTATAGCAAGCACTGGGTGGGAGCCTACCATAGGCAGGCTCTTCTTAACATTCACATTATACTTTTGTCCACAGCAGCTGCTTTTTAAATACACACACTAGTAATTTAATATATATACATTCTTCACATTTAGCACTCTTTGGCGCGAGTGGTTTCTATGTATATTTTTCATAGTATGTAGGTGTCCCTGCAGTCCTGACACCTGCAAAATTCAGACCCCCAGGTACTGCACTACAGCTTCTCCTCCTTGGCTCTGTCCCATGACACAGCAGAGAGGATGCCTGGGACTCTCACTGCATGCTGGGCACCACTCGATATTTGAGGTCTGAGTGTTCTCCATGGGAATGGTGTTTATGGCAGAAATACAGGAGTTATCCATCTTCTATTAGCAATTTATTTAATTATTCAGCATAAGTTCATGACGGCTCTCATTTGTGCCACTGTAATTAAGTAGTATTTTCTAAATACAACAAATTCAGCATACGTGTGTAATGTACACTGCAAGTAGGCTCAGACTGTATTGAGTCATGCCCAATTTAACCCAGCTCACTTTCTGATGACGCAAGCATAACGCTCTGCAGATCCCAGTCTGCCTGAGGTGTCCCTCCTTCTACAATTTTCCTTCTTTTTTTTCTTCATCTAGCTATGTATTTATATATCCAGTGTTGTTTGTTTGCCTTACCTTGTAACAATGGGCTCACATGTTGTGGCTGCAGTTTGAAGTATCATGGCTAATTAATTCTCTTATGTCCATGTATTTTATCATCTAGCTTGTCCCTATTTGCCAAAGGGACAGGGAACTTCTTCCTGGTGGTAACACATTATCCAATTCATGCCTCGCCATTTCGTCTGTGTCTCATCGCAAATGTGAGAGTGCTATGTGATGAAAGACAGCATGGTGATCTCTTTGTTAATTGCTCTGCCTACTTGTGTCTGTCTCAGATCTAATTACTATTGAACTCTCACCTGCAGAGCAAAAGACTGAGAGACCAAGGGACTGTGTGATGTGTAGTTTCTTCCTAGAAAGTGTCAGTTCTTAGACTTCAGACCGCGGTCATGCCGCACGCCTTATGTTTGAACACGAACAGAAACTCCTGACACGGAACATCAAGATTTACTCTACCATAGGCTCTTCATACCGGGCGACAAAGAACACAATGAAAGTAATTAATCAATGCACATTCTATGCGTGTGAAGAACACAAGGTACACGTAGGAAGGTTTACAATGCCTAGAGGACTTTAGTAATAGGTAGTCCGTATCACAGAAGGTTCCAATATAAAAACAGTAGCTATTACTGAGGCTGTCTAGGCTGAAAGATGCCAGCTTTTCCTGCAGGGCTGTGTTTTAAGCCCTATGTGATCAATCAGATGTATGACTTTTTTTTTTATATTGGAACTTTTCATGATGCGGACTATCTATTAAAAATAATTTCCTATTGGAAGCAAGCTGGCAACTAACTTTTTTTTTGTTTTTGCTTCTTGCATCCAAATTCCATCCCTAACTATATCTGTTTTTTATTTCTAGTTCTTAAGACAGCTGAAAGCAGTTGCTGGTTTTCTGCAAATCCAGAGCTTTGTCCTACTGTGGCTCTCATTGCTACAGAGTGCATTTTATAGGTCAGAGATGTTTCAAGGACGATACAGTTATAGCTAAGTATCTTGTCATGCCTAATAAGCTAACTAGACCCTCTCTATCTTGGGGTGCAGCATATTTCAAATTGCAGCAATTATGTTATCAGGCTTCACAATCTCTGGAACTCTGTTCTCCATATATTTAGCTTCTTAGCAAAATCTAGATTTTCTTTGTTGAACCGGATATTCAGATTTTTGTCCCTTGCCATAGATTTGTATAGAATTTCACCAGCTTGTACTGTCTATCAAATAAGAACCTAAAACAGTAATAACCCCAAAAACAAAAATGTAATATATTACAGCTTACATATTCTTAGATGTGGTGGCTGCATTCGTTTTGGCTTTTTCCTCTTTATTTCACCTGGTGATCCGGGCAATAACACAATTTCTGTCTTGAGCCTCGTGCACACGATCAGATTATCGGACAAATTTTCTTTTGTTTTTTGTTGCTTGCTAGTCTTATATGGAAAGTGAAGAGGTTACTTTCATATGAAAATTCTCGTATGACAGAATTCAATTTCAGAAGTGATGTCATGTGTTGAATTTTTTTGTATGTACTTATATGAAACTAAAGTATTTGAAACTTTAGTTTCCGTGCATGCCTAGTCTTGCTCTTATGATTTTTTTCGGACGAAAACTGTACTAATTAAACAAAAATTCAGATGTTGCGTTCATGTACGATTTTATAGCCTGCACATCCAGTTTTTATCGTACGAAAATTCATAATCGGCTTTTGAAAGCACTATACTAACGATCCGAAAACTGGCAGATCGTTCGTCGGACGAAATTTTCCTTCTGATTTTCTTATCGTGTGTACGGGGCTTTAGGGTGTCTGCATTCTGGATGAAGTAGTAGAGCAGACACCACTGGACTGCAGCTTTTTCAGGGTGGAGGGTAGTTTAAAGCTGGATACACACTATACAATTTTCTTTAGATTTTTTCCTTTAGATTTACCAAAACCATATAATATGAGGTCAAACCTAAACACTTTCAATTTGTATGCAGTCAGGCAGGCCCTTGCATTACATAGTTAAAGGTAAATCTAAAGGAAATGTATCAATAAAAGTTGTATAGTTTGTATCCAACTTTAGACTAGAAGATTTAGATCACGACAAACAAAATAAAGCTGAACTCCAGCTAACAATTTTTACGCAGTTACAGCAAACAGTTAATTTTCTATTTGGGATAACGTTTTTACAAATGATAAAAAGCTGACCATTGCAAGCACCCCTATTAATGTTGAATGGTTTGACTCAGCACGCTAATTTCTAATTGCTACTTTGTCTAGACAGCTTGATTTTCTTAAGTAAGTTTAAAAAAAAAAAAAAAAACAAACATACTGGCTGGATCACCAGGTGATAAAATACGAAAAAAGCCTAAAAATAAAAAATGAATGCAGCCACTACCTACAATAATTGGTGAGCTACAACAGGCTGCAGTGCTGATCTGTGCATTCTGATGGTGGGGGAGTCTCCCTGTTATGGGAATACAAAGACACAGCAGGGAGGATTCCAGTATCCACATCGAATGTGTGAATGCAGAAGTTGGGTCAGTTTTTTTGTTTAACCCGCTGGTTGGGGTCCACTTTAAGTGGACAAATCTCTTTTTTTTTGGTTAACTTTGTTTATTTTTAGTGATGCTTCAATTTTGCAAATTATACCTTTTTAGTTTTTTGAAGTCTACCCAAATTATTATACTGTACATCTGTTTTGTGGAACAGAGAGGGCTTTTATTTGGTAGGAAATTTGGATACATATATTTGTTTCATTGGTCATTATTGGGAATACTTTTTTTTTTTTTATATGTATGTCTTTTGTAATTTTACCCAAATTAAAAAAAAAAAAAAAGAAAAAACAGACTCATGGCCAGCTTTAGTATTGTCATACCAGTACAGAAGCGATCACCAGGTGAAAATAAAAGGGAAAAAAAAGCCTGAATAAAAGAAATTATTAAATGATAAGCTAAAGTATATAAAATATTGTTTTTAAAGAAATAACAAAGTGGTTGTTTTTAATAATGTATATGTAAAGCAAATCACTCAGCTTAGATGAAAAATCACATCAGACAGAAAACACTGTAGCTGTGCACTTTGTGACCCTAGCTGTATGGGAAGGGTTAAGTCAGTCCCATAATTTAAAGGAAAAAAGTCCCACTTCCAAAGTGGTTTGTAGTCTCACCACCTTGAGTGGCTTTGGGAAGGTTCACATAAAGGATTGTGGAAAATCAATATACGTCTCCGGAGAACCGAATAGTTATTTATTCAGCTGCAAGCAAGTGCAAACTTCTCAATGCACAGAAGAGGGTACTTATAAAAAGCTGAAAGAAAAAAAAGGGGAAAAAAAAAAAAAAGCCAGTTTGAAATCTCAAAGGGAACTCACAAAGTCAATTAAAATCAAATGGTTCTAGCTGGCTGGCAAACTTGTTTGGAATTCATATGACGAATGTGGGTAATGTTTTAAAGTCATTGTTGTTATATGTAACTTGATTCACATTAGTCACTGACGTTGTTCCTCTTCTAGGTAACTTCCATTTCTTCCGTGCTGGTGTGTGCTTGACACGGCCAAAAAGCTCATTTATTTTAGCTATTCGCGGTAATGGGATCGGTTGGGTGTGCTGGGCTCAAGGAAGAAAGAAGAGAAAACAACTCTTGGGGATTATAGAAATGTGGAGGGTACAAAAAGTAGAATCAGATTTATGCTATAGATCTTCACATCTCACATTCATTCCCTTTGCCTTCTGATTTCTATTAAGCAAATTTATTTTTTCACTTTTATTGGGAAAGTGGAAAACCAATTGCAGGGCCCAAGTCAGACAATTTTAAAGTTAAACTCTGCAGATTTAAAAAAAATGTTGTCAAGTTTTTATTGCAGTCTATGTTCCCTTTAGGTAGATTCTAGGGATCGACTGAATATCGACAACACCGATATATCGGAGGCCGATATGCACTTTCCCCGATATATATCGGTCAATGAGGTTACCGATATTGCCGATATTTCGGGAAAGTACTTGTACCTGAGTGATGCCTGCAGCTAGAGGCATCACCCCGGTACCGGCGTCCATTGCCGACAGTCGGCTGACTTGTAATGACGACCGATGCGGCTGGGAAGCCGTTTGGCTGTCATTACAAAGAGTGGGAGGTGACATCCCCCCCTCCCGCCGCCCTCCGCGGCTCGCATCCTACCTCCACCGCCGCCGCTGAAGAGAAGACCCGGGTCTTCCATGTAAAAAAAACCCGGAAATGATGTCATGACATCACTTCCGGGTACTATGCGCCAAATTAAAGAAACTGACAGCATTCAAAACAGACAAACTTGGCGTTTTGAATGCTTTTCAGTTCTGAGGAGGGGTTTGGGGTCTTTTAGACCCCCAGATCCCTCCACAAGGAGTACCTTTAGAAAAAAAAAATACAATTTTTTTTCACATGTCCGAAAATATCAATCGATATCGGCCGATACAGATATCCGATGACCATAATATTGTTATCGGTATCGGCATTAAAAAAACGATATTGGTCGATCACTAGTAGATTCACCTCTCTATTTATCTGAATGACTGTTACCTACAAGAAAGAAAGGGGAAATCTTACATTTTAGAGTAGAGGTGAAAATATTATATAATTGAAAGTAATAAAAACAATGAATTCTCTGTTTTATGCTACTTCGCAGAGACAGCTCCTGCTGCCTTTCTTGTATTCTGTTGTATTGACAACGTATTATCTATTTGTATGGTGTACATGCTATGGAATTGATACTGTCATATTTCTCTATTCAATAAAGTGCTTTTTAGAAAAAAAAAACAAAAAAGGTTTTAGTTATACAAACATTTTAAAGTGATTCTGTTGTTAAAGTAAAACTTTATATTATTGTGTCATCTGCAAAGAAGACATGGAATACTCACCTCTCCTGTTTCTTGTGCCACCTATCTTTGCAGTATTGAAGGGAAACTACCGGCAGAAGATACTATATGTAGCACTGCCCCCTGGCTCAGTCAATAAACAGTCTAGGGGTTGTAGTTGTTTTTTTTTAAATAGGGATAGGAGAAGGGAAGAGTGGGATACTCCAGAATTGAACTATTCACAAAAGATGAGGACTCCTGTCTGTAGATGTAGCCAGGCTGCTGGTTCACCTTGCTACTAGATGAACTTTAGGATTAAGTCTCTGAGTAGATGACTTGATTAAGTAACTATCTTCAGGGTACTCACCTAGCACCCCCTTTTACTCCACCAGCTGACACCCGTCCTCTGACTACCCTACTGCCGGGTGGCCCCCTCACAGGTCAGGCCCTTAGACACGATCCCCCTGTACTCACGATACTGTTTTTCTAGGGTCTCCAGTGTCTCAACACCTCTAGTCAGCTCTCCTGGACCTCTGGGTTCAGCTCTTTCCTTCTGGTCCACCAGGCCGACCACCTGAGACCATACACCAACTGCTACAGAGGAGGAGGCAGCCGCCACCCTCCTTTCGGGACTCAGCTCACCAGCCAAAGACCCAGAGCACATGTGCTCCTGGCTTTTATACCACACCCCACAATGCACCGAGACAAGCAGTCTGTGCCAATCACTGGGGCTGTATCAAAGTCTGGGTACCCATTGGCTAGGTTTCCTCCACTGTCCAAAATGCCTCCCTATTGGCAGGGGAGGACTGGGAAGGGGGGCAGGGTGCCAATTGCCCCCCGGGCCGCCCTGATGCCAGGTAAAAAGGCCACACTCAGGGCTGGACTAATGTAGGGGCCAGACACTGCATACAGCTGGTCGCCGCTACATAATGTTATATTTGCAGAGCTGCAGCGGAGCGGTATGAGTGTGCAGAGTACGCTCCTGCACCCGGCTGGCACAATAATAAAACACATTCACTTCCCCTGTCAGGCAGAGTGATCTCCACATGACAGGAGCTTCCTAGGTCCCGCCTGGAGTAATGTCATGTATTTTTGGTAAACCTCCTTTGTTGCTATTAACATTCAATTATGTTACCATATTGCATAATGTTTGTCTTGCTTCATAACATCAATGTCCATTATAAAACCAGGTGGGCATGAATGGTGAGCTGATTTGATGGTTCAGTGGGCCACTTGACTGGACTTGCCCCCTAGGCCTAAGGCTGCCAGCCCTCCCCTGCCTATTGGACCAGTGTGAAACACTCCCCTAGACCAGATGAATTACACACTTAGCACCACGAGCAGACCTAACTCACAGATCCTGCTCTCTGTTAAGCAGAAAGCAAAATAGATTTGCCTGCTGCTTCTCTGATAGGCAGACAGAGCCAAAAACTATACTCACTCTCTAGCACCTACCTAGGAGGGTGCTACATGTAGAATCCAACATTTTAAGGAATGTTAATTTCCTGGTTCCCCTGTTGTGTGCTGTGATTTATTTGTTGGCCTATCTGATATTTTAGGACTCAGAAATGACATATAGCGCTGCCATAAGGTACCACTGAGTGCAGTGAGGGACGCAAAAGATCGATCCACTGCGAAGTGTCTGTTTTTTCACAAACTTCAGCAGAGGGTTTCTAATCAATTGGACGGGTGTTCAGTGGCACAAGCACTGAGAGAGGTAGGTATTTACAATCTTTTTCGGTATAGCTTTTGTTCTCACTTTATTTATATTGTTTTAAAGAAAACACTTGTTTTTAGCTTTTTTTCTTTTTAATCCATTTTTGCACCTTGGTGTTGCAGATCTCAATGAGCTGGCAAGGCTGCTCGTAGTCTTCATCAGGATATAATGTAGGGTGACAGGACTTGAAGATGGACAGAGGGTTTACACTTTATAACAGGCTGTACCTGAATAAGAACCTTCATGGCACAATTACCAGGAGACCAGGAAAACGACATTCCCAGAAGTGTTGGAATCTTCACAATTTTCAGCTTGTGGTTTCACTTAATTATTGCAGAAAGGGACAACACACAGTTACTTTAATCCAGCTACAATCGGAAAATAAAAATACTAACGGCATTCTTACACATATAAATATCATAACTGGAGTTTGCATGCTTTCCCAGTGCCTGTGTGGGTTTCCTGCAGGTACTCCAGTTTGCTCCCACACTCCAAAAACATGCTGGTAGGTTAATTGGATCCTGTCTAAATTTGCCCTAGTATGTGTATGTATGAATGTGAGTTAGAGACCTTAGATTGTAAGCTCCTTGAGAATTGTAAGCTCCTTGAGAGCAGGGACTGGTGTGAATGTATAACAAAAAGTGCTTAGTAAATTGATGGCGTTATATAAGTACAGTAAAGCCTTGGATTGCAAGCATAGTTTGTTCCGGAAACATGCTTGTAATCCAAAGCACTTGTATATCAAAGCGAATTTCCCCATAAGAAATAACGGGAAAAAAAAGTGTCAATAGGGAATGCATGAAGCAGAATCCAGCAGGAGTTACAGAGTATATAATTGAAGTGCCCATTCACACTACCGCTACTTGTCAGGTGACTGGTCAGCCTGACAAGTTGTGGTCCATGCAGTGCTACGGAAACCATTCTAATAGGAGCGACTCAAGTCGCTCCGACTTAGAAAATAGTTCCTGTACTACTTCGGGGCGACATTGGAGCGACTTGCATTGACATTCATTATATGAAGTCCGTGGAAGTCGCGCCGAAGTCGCGGTGCACGCGACTTCACAGGTCGCTCCCGAAGTCGTGCCGCGGTAGTGTGAACCGGCACTAAGTGTAGCAATATGGTTACATTTAATGAAGGTACAACATTTAGCAACTCTAAGTATGCAGGCATCCAGGGTAAAGCTGTCCACATAGACTGTCCTCCGCACCACCACCGCCATCGTCACCACCATCAACGTCATTCATTCCACACTGCACTCCACGAGTGCTTCAATCCTCGCCTTTCGTTCGCTCAGTACTCTTACCCAATCATAGTTAATTGTATTGCCCAGCGCTGTTGGGACATTTTGTTACTGCTTTTCTCAACACACAGAAAGTCTTTATATCTGATAAACAGCTGTTCCCTTTCTCTATAGAAAAGAAAAAAACTTAGTGTGTGGGCTCCTGTGTTTAGTATCCCTTGAACCAAGCAGAAAAGTCTCAGTGAGTCTGGCAGTTTTGGCATTGATGGGCAGATTTTTCACTGCCTGCTCTTGGCCAGCAATCTGCCCTTCTATAAGCAGCCCCTATATTGTTTTACTAGGTCATAGTTCACCACCATAATGGCAGTAAAACTACACAATACAGAATTTCTAAGCTTGGAATGTGGTACAATTATTCTTACTGCAGTTATCAGTATCCTTGCCAAGAATATTAGGTTGCTTGCCAAAGGGGGTCTCTGCAGTATGCCACAGACCCTAAGAAGAGTCAAATCCCAGACAAACTAATGAATTCAATTTTCAATCTGAAGCAACAAGAGCCAAGATGTTAGAAGCTGTGCCATTTCCATCATCTGGCAAGTCATCTGGAACCCAGAAACAGTGTAAAGTGTAACTACGCAATGTTCAGAGAGATCATTTTGCTGCTGAGATCCCGGTGCCTGCCTGCCAGGGACGCTTGTAGTATCATTGTCTCATTTCCGACAGTAGGTCAGCTATAGTCTTGAGGAACTTCTTGTGTAATATAAATAATTAAACTAAAATGTTATAAAAAAAATAAAAAAAAGACTATAGAGACTATGTGGAGAGATTTACAAATGTCACGCTTACATTTTTACTAAAACAAAATCCATAGTCAAGAAGTAGTGAGGTTTGCTTTCCTTGACTTTTCCATGTGATAATACTAGCCCCTGGCTGTCATCGCGATCCAGTGGCCTCACTTCTTTCTAAGCCACAGACTTGAAACAAGCATGCAGATTACACTGATGACAGCAATCTACAGATTAACATTCTCGAGCATGGTGTGAACATTGATCTATGCTCCATTTTAGAGTTGTGCACACCTGTGCACACACCTAGATATGAGACTGTACAATAACTGACAGCTGCTGTTGTACACTTATGATCCTGAACCAGTCAGCATGGTTGACAACCGTTATCACCATAACAAGAAATACCATGCACAAAAAACATGTGTGTCAGGGTCCGGACTGGCGGCAGGTGACTGCACTGGAGGTGGATCCTCTGTGTCAGTGAGGGATTGGTGTGGACCGTACTAGAGGACCGGTTCTAAGTTACTACCAGTTTTCACCAGAGCCCGCCGCAAGGCGGGATGGACTTGCTGCGGCGGTAGCAACCAGGTCGTATCCTCCGGTAACGGCTCAACCTCACAGACAGCTGATTCAGGCGTGGTACAGAAGGACAAGGCAAAGGCAGGGTCAGACGAAGCAGAAGGTCAAGGCAGGCGGCATTGGTTCGTAGTCAGGGGCAACAGCAGAAGGTCTGATACACAGGCAGGGAAAATACACCAAACGCTTTCTCAAGGCACAAAAGGCAACAAGATCCGGCAAGGACAGGAAGGGGAAGTGGGTTTTTATATGATTTGGACTGATTGGACCAGGCACCAATTAGTGGTGCACTGGCCCATTAAATTTCAATGCAGCGGTGCGCGCGCCCTAGGGAGCGGGGCCGCGCGCGCTGGGAGGAGGAAGGAACCCGGCGTGCGCCGGGAGGCAGAGATGACGGGGCCCGGCGGGTGAGTACTGCAGATGCGGGGGAACAGCGCTCACGGTCGGGGACGATGACCGGAGCGCTGCAGCCCGCGGGACGCCTCGAGTGCTCCGGGGAAGCCACGGGACCCGGAGCACTCGGCGTTACAGTACCCCCCCCTTAGGTCTCCCCCTCTTTTTGGAGCCCAGGTACCTGTGGATGAGCTCCTTGTCGAGAATATTGGACTCGGGCTCCCATGACCTCTCCTCAGGACCACAATTCTCCCAGTCAACCAGAAATTTTTTTTTACCTCTGACGACCTTGGAGGCGAGGATCTCTTTCATTGAGAAGACGTCAGAGGACCCAGAGACCCAGGGAGCAGGAAAATTGGTTAAGAATGAGGGGTTTGAGAAGGGATACATGAAAGGAGTTAGGAATACGGAGAGAGGGAGGAAGATGGAGTTTGTAAGAGACAGCATTAATTTGGCTTTTGATTTTAAAAGGCCCGAGATAACGCAGACCCAGTTTGTAGCTGTGGACCCGAAACCGGATGTATTTGGCAGAGAGCCACACTCTGTCCCCAGGGGAAAAGACAGGAGGAGTTCTTCTTTTTTTATCTGCATGTCTCTTCATGCGAGAAGCGGCCAGGGGGAGCGACTTTTGAGTTTCTTTCCAGATGGAGGAGAAGTCCAGAGTCAAGTCATCAACTGCAGGAACTCCAGAAGAGGTGGGAATGGGGAGGGGGGGCAGCGGGTGACGGCCGTACACCACAAAAAACGGAGATTTGGTGGATGACTCAGAGTCTCTAAAGTTATAAGAAAATTCGGCCCAGGGCAACAGGTCGACCCAATCATCCTGACGGGAGGAGACGAAGTGTCGCAGATAGTCACCAAGGATCTGGTTAACCCTCTCCACTTGTCCATTGGACTGAGGGTGGTAGGCAGAAGAAAAGTTCAATTTGATTTTTAATTGGGTGCAGAGAGCTCTCCAAAACTTTGAGATAAACTGAACGCCTCTATCAGAGACGATATGTGTTGGAAGACCATGGAGACGAAAAATGTGCAAAAAGAATTGCTTCGCCAGCTGTGGCGCAGAAGGGAGACCAGGAAGCGGGACAAAATGTGCCATTTTTGAAAACCTGTCAACAACCACCCATATGACTGTGTTGCCATGGGATACGGGAAGAACCGTGACGAAGTCCATTGCTATGTGGGACCAAGGCTGTTCAGGCACTGGCAGAGGGAGGAGAAGACCTGCAGGCTTCTGGCGGGGAGTTTTATCACGTGCGCAGACAGTACAGGCCCGAACAAACTCTGTTACATCTTTCTCAAAGGAAGGCCACCAATAGTGTCTGGCAATTAGCTGAGTCATCTTTTTAATTCCAGCGTGACCCGCCAGGTGAGAGGAGTGACCCCATTTGAGAGTCCGTAGGCGAAGACGTGGAAGAACAAATGTTTTCCCTGGAGGAACTGGTGCCAGTGAAGCAGGGGCAGTTGAAATTAGACACTCAGGAGGAATAATGTGTTGAGGAACGGTTTCATCCTCGGAGGCATCGGTGGAACGTGATAGGGCATCCGCCCTAATGTTCTTATCAGCAGGACGAAAATGGATTTAGAAAGTGAATCGGGCAAAGAACAATGACCACCTGGCCTGGCGCGGATTAAGGCGCTGGGCAGACTGAAGGTACGAGAGATTTTTGTGGTCAGTGTAGATGGTGATCGGATGAAGGGATCCTTCCAGAAGATGTCTCCATTCTTCTAGTGCCAACTTAATGGCTAGTAGTTCACGATCTCCGATGGCATAGTTCTTTTCAGGAGGGGAAAACGTTTTTGAGAAGAAGCCGCAGGTGACGTTTTTTCCTTTAGCAGACTTTTGAAGAAGAACCGCTCCGGCTCCAACAGAGGAGGCATCTACCTCCAGGAAGAATGGTTTCAGAGGATCGGGCCTATTCAAGACTGGAGCGGAGGCGAAGGCGGCTTTAAGGCGAGTAAAGGCTTCTTCAGCTTGGGGAGGCCAGGATTTCGGATTCGCTTCTTTCTTGGTTAGTGCCACAATAGGTGCCACGATAGTGGAGAAGTGGGGAACAAACTGGCGGTAATAGTTGGCGAATCCAAGGAAGCGCTGAATAGAGCGAAGTCCTGAGGGGCGTGGCCAATCCAAGACTGCAGAGAGTTTGTCGGGGTCCATTTGAAGACCTTGTCCAGAAACTAGGTATCCCAGAAACGGAAGACAGCTACGCTCAAAAATACATTTTTCCATTTTGCCATAAAGATGGTCGACACGAAGGCGCTGGAGCACTTGACGAACATGGCGACGGTGTTCCTCCAGGTTGGGGGAAAAGATTAGAATGTCGTCAAGATAGATCACTACACAGGTATACAACATGTCCCGGAAGATCTCGTTGACAAAGTCTTGAAAGACTGCAGGAGCGTTGCACAGGCCGAAAGGCATGACGAGATACTCAAAGTGGCCATCTCTGGTATTAAAAGTGGTTTTCCACTCATCTCCTTCACGGATTCTGATGAGATTATAAGTGCCCCTGAGGTCAAGCTTAGTGAAGACCTTTGCTCCGCGCAGACGGTCAAAGAGCTCCGAGATGAGAGGCAAAGGGTAGCGATTCTTTACCGTGATTTTGTTAAGACTGTGGTAGTCAATACATGGGCGTAGTGACCCATCCTTTTTGGCAACAAAGAAAAATCCTGCTCCGGCAGGAGAAGAAGACTTCCTGATGAAACCTTTCTTGAGGTTCTCCTGAATGTACTCCGACATGGCCTTGGTTTCAGGAATGGAGAGAGGGTAAATCCTGCCACGGGGTTGTGTGGTACCGGGAAGCAAATCAATGCGACAGTCATAGGGTCTATGTGGTGGTAAGACCTCCGCCTGTTTCTTGCAAAAGACGTCAGTAAAGTCCTGAAGGCCGAGCAATGGTGAGGAGACGGAGACTTGTCTAGTAGGTACCGACTTGAGGCAATGAGTGTGGCAGGTAGACCCCATGATTTAATGTCCCCAGAGGTCCAGTCGAGGGTAGGAGAGTGGCGCTGGAGCCAGGGCAAGCCAAGAAGGACGTCAGAAGTGCAATTCGGTAGAACAAAAAATTCAATGGTTTCTTGGTGGAGGACCCCTATGGTCATGAGCACGGGTTCTGTGCGATAACGCACGGTACAGTTCAGATTCTCTCCGTTAACTATAGTAATGAAGAAGGGCTTGAAGAGACGGATCACAGGAATGCTAAAGCAGTTGATGAAGGAGGCTTTAATGAAGTTTCCTGCAGAACCAGAATCCAAGAAGGCGTCTGCAGGGAAGGAGACTTTAGCGGCAGAAGAAATCCGTACTGGAACAATCAAGCGTGGAGAGGAAGACTTTACACCCAGCGACGCCTCTCCTACGTTCACTAGATGCGAGCGTTTCCCTGACGCTGTGGACGAACTGGACAGTCCTTTAAGAAGTATTCGGAACTCGCACAGTATAAGCATAAATTCTCGTTCCTCCGGCGAGACCTTTCTTGCTGGGTCAGGCGAGCCCGATCCACTTGCATGGCCTCCTCGGCGGAAGGCGCAGCAACCGGCTGCAATGGTTGCTCGAAGAGAGGTGCCAGGCGTGGATAACGCCTGTTGCGAACAAGATTCTTTTCTTGGCGAAGTTCCTGACGTCTTTCAATGAAGCGCATATCTATGCGAGTAGCCAACTGGATGAGTTCCGTCAGGGAGTCAGGTATCTCTCGTGCGGCCAGAGAATCCTTGATATGGCTGGATAAACCTTTTTTAAAAGTCGCGCAGAGGGCGTCGTTGTTCCAGGTCAGTTCGGAGGCCAGGGTGCGAAAATGTATAGCATATTCCCCTACTGTAGCGTCTCCTTGGACGAGGTTTAGCAAGGCTGTTTCTGCTGACGAGGCACGGCCAGGTTCCTCGAAGACACTGCGGACTTCAGAAACGAAGGACTGGACGGAGGCAGTGGCAGGATCGTTGCGGTCCCAGAGCGGCGTGGCCCAGGCCAAGGCCTTCCCAGACAGTAAACTGACCATGAAGGCCACCTTAGACCGTTCCGTAGGAAACTGGTCGGCCAACATCTCCAGGTGCAGGGAACATTGGGACAAGAAACCCCGGCACATCTTAGAATCCCCATCAAACTTGTCCGGGAGAGACAAACGGATTCTAGCGGAGGCGGCGGCCACCGGCTGCGGAGGTGGAGCGGAAGCAGAAGCAGAAGCAGGCGGCTGCTGCCGTGCGGGAAGAAGCTGCTGCAGCATGGCGGTCAACTGTGCCAACTGTTGACCTTGCTGAGCAATCCGCTGGGACTGCTGGGCAACCACGGTAGTGATGTCAGCGTGACTAGGCAGGGGCACATCAGCGGGATCCATGGCCGGATCTACTGTCAGGGTCCGGACTGGCAGCAGGTGACTGCACTGGAGGTGGATCCTCTGTGTCAGTGAGGGATTTGCGTGGACCGTACTAGAGGACCGGTTCTAAGTTACTACCGGTTTTCACCAGAGCCCGACGCAAGGCGGGATGGACTTGCTGCGGCGGTAGCAACCAGGTCGTATCCTCCGGTAACGGCTCAAACTCACAGACAGCTGATTCAGGCGTGGTACAGAAGGACAAGGCAAAGGCAGGGTCAGACGAAGCAGAAGGTCAAGGCAGGCGGCAACGGTTCGTAGTCAGGGGCAACAGCAGAAGGTCTGATACACAGGCAGGGAAAATACACCAAACGCTTTCTCAAGGCACAAAAGGCAACAAGATCCGGCAAGGACAGGAAGGGGAAGTGGGTTTTTATATGATTTGGACTGATTGGACCAGGCACCAATTAGTGGTGCACTGGCCCTTTAAATTTCAATGCAGCGGCGCGCGCGCGCGCCCTAGGGAGCGGGGCCACGCGCGCCGGGAGGAGGAAGGAACCCGGCGTGCACCGGGAGGCAGAGATGACGGGGCCCGGCGGGTGAGTACTGCAGATGCGGGGGGAACAGCGCTCACGGTCGGGGACGATGACCGGAGTGCTGCAGCCCGCGGGACGCCTCGAGTGCTCCGGGGAAGCCACAGGACCCGGAGCACTCGGCGTTACAATGTGCAAAGGTCCCAATAAACAAATTAAAGGATCACATTGTAGGGCTTAGATTAATGGACCTGCAATGTCACTTTCCCATGGCCCATCTGCAAACAAGTATACTCCTGAATTTTCATTACACAAATTGAGTTCAGACCCAGGTAAAAAGTAACTATATAATTTCTATGTAGCACCCTAGTCCTAAACAGGGCTGCTAATAAATTCAGCTGTTCTAGGTGGTAGCTAGCCTGGCTAATTTGTAGTCTTTATGATCATTGGATTTCCTCCTAAGCCTAGTTTAGCTGTGGTTTCTCCCTTTTGTCAAAAGGTGGCACTGTTACCTTTGGCATTAGTGTGATGAATTACTGTGAGTCTAGGTTAAGGATTTGTATACTTTTCTCAGCCAATCATACTACTCGCTGAGCATGCTTGGAGAAGGTATTTATTTGGAGGAAGTCAGGTGATCTGTGTCCTTTTCTGGGTGAGTGGGTGCGTGAGGAACAGCTGCTGCTAAATAGGCCTGAAGCGAGAGGCCTAGCCATGTGCTCAAGGCTCTGCAAGGGAAAGCCTGCTAACTACCAGGAAGCATGAAGGAAAGGATGGAGACCTGAGATGAAGTACCAGAGGTGACTCTTGCATGGACCAGGGATCCATGGAGAGCCTGGGAAAGTGTCAAAATGGAATCATCCAGAGTTCCTGCACCTTTTGTGAGTTGAATATTGTTGCTATAGGAGACAAAGTGCAGATTGCTGGTTTCAGCTTAAAGGCTCTTTTTCTGTACTGCTGTCTACTTTTTCTACATTTTTGTCTAGGGAATCTGCCGATCTGCATGTCTGCTGCTGTTTTTGACTAAGGATGTCCTGTGCCCTACCCTTCTCTTCCACATTTTTCCTGTTGTGATAAATAAACTTCTCTTTGTTTAAGCATAAAAGTGACTGGCGTCCATCTTTCTACCTTGTACACCGTCCACCATGCCTAGTAACCTGCACCCTAAGGAAGAATGTCGGCCCTCCCTTTCTCTGGGGGTCACCAGCAGACCCCTGGAGGTTGGGGGAGGTGCTATATCTATATATGTAGGTGGGATGCAGTGTGGTGTGGCGGGATAACACACTCCGTCCCAGGGTAATGAAAGAACTTGTATTGAAAAAATGCAAAGTCAGTTCACAAATAACCCAGTGAGAAGGAAGCCCAAATTTGAACACTCACAGTTCCAACAGCGTGTAGAGAGCAGGATTCAGCCGAACTGACAGAGCCTGTAGAGAGGGGAAGAATACAGCCTGGCCATCTTGTGCCCAAGTCTGTCTGTACCAGGCAGGGTACCTGTCCATACTCTACCAACTCACAAATGCGCACCAAACCTGGGAGCCAGGGCCTCTACCTGACCCAAGATGGCCTGCCAGAGTCACATGGGGTGGCAGCAGCCAATATGATAGCTTCCCCAGTGACCCATGGAAACTTCCTCTCCAACTGCAGTGCTGTTGCTGGAGAGTTCCAGCTGCAGGCAGAAAGTAGACTGCACTTGCCTACAACGTTCCCCCTCCTTTAACAGATGCTGTTCTATGCATTAAAACAACATGGAAAAAACAATAATACTGGCAATAAAATTACAATCTAAGTATAATTAAGGCAGAACAATAAACAATTCAAACAACATCAGAATATCTTGCATGGAGCTGCCTGGGGTTAGTCCACAAAGGGCACCAGTTCTGTTGCAGACAGTAACTCGGGAGCCTTATGTAGCAGGGGATCAGGCATGTCTTCTATTTTCTCCTTACATGAGCCACAGATTGAATCCTCAGATTTGTCAGTACAGTCAGTGGTACTGGATGGGGTGGATGGGCTTTACTGTATATCAACTTCAATGTCGCCAGGGTTGGGCTGTGATAGACTGGGGGCTTAATCATAAGAGGTGGCAGGTACCAGTAAATTGGGGCTTCACACACCAGGGGAAGATCTGCGGCATCAAACATTTTCCACCCATTGGTAGGTTTCCTGGAACAGTGCTCACCTAGCACACAAGGTCTCAGCATATTTTGATGTAGTCGCTTCTTCACAGTCAGGCTCCTCCGAGACCAGAATGTAAACTGGTGAAGCACTCTTCCCGTAGGGATTGCTGTGTGATGATTTCTTGTGTCTCCTCTGATTACCTACAGACCATCATTAGGGGACTGCTCACTCATCCATCCTTACTCCCAGTTGCCTTTTACTCAATAAACAGTCCAGGGGATTCGGTTTTTGGTATTTATTGTGGAACTTGAATGGGAGAAGGGAATAGTGGGATACTCCAACTTGAACTATTCACAGTAGATAAAGACAACTCTCACCTGGCCTCAACGGGTAATTTGTGGAAGCAGACACACTGCTTTAACCATACTGCTACTTATATGGAAGAATTAAGTCCTCTTGATCTCTAGCATCAGACTTGATGCAACTGCATTATCTTCAGGACACTCTCTAGCATCCCCTTGACTGACACCCGTCTACTGAATCTTCTAGCAGAAGGGTTGGCTCTTTCAGCACAGGCCCCACAACACAGATTTGTACTCACTGTAGGCAGAATCAGATCCTCTCCAGTGTCTCTATAGCTCCTCTCTGACCCTCAGGCCCTCAGGTTGACCACCTGAGGTTGCATGGCAGCTTCTACAGAGGAGGGGCAACTGCTCTGTCGCTCCGGGACCCCTCTCTCCAGCTGAAAGACCTGAGCACATGTGCCCTTGGCATTTATACAGTATCCCATCATGCACTAGAGGCACTTTCCTCTGCCAATCACCAGGGCTGTACTAAATGCCTCTGCACTCAGTTGTCAGGGTTTCCTCCCACTGTCCTAAATGTCTCCCTGTTGGATCAGTGTGAAACACTGCAGACAGGCTGAGCTGCACCTGAGCACCATGAGCAGACCTCACTAGCAGATCCTGCTCTCTGGTAGGCAGAGAGCAATATCAATTTACCTTGCAATCTCTCTGTTAAACAGAAAGACCCAAAAACTATACTCTCTCTTCTAGCACCTATCTAGGAGGGTGCTACACTGGGGTAGATGGGAAAGACTGCCTCAGCACCCGATAAGGAGTCGGTTCTCACATGGGCTTTAGCTTGCTTCCTCAGGTGTGCTTGGCATTCTTTACCAACAGCCCAGTCCCCAAGTTACAATGGCAATTCTTCAAAGACGGGTTCAGGAGCCATTTCCTTGTGCTTGTCCAACACCAACCTGGCCCTTGGTAGGAACACCACCACAAATTTGGTAAAGTGGTAGATGAAGATCAACGCATATTGATAGCTGGAGGGCGCTCTGGAGAACATCAGGAAGTCCATGGTTAATAATTCAATAGGACTAGAGGCCATATTTGTCATGGGCGTGGTCTTTTTAGAAGGAGCCTTGTATAGCAAAACTTTCACACTCTTGGAAAGTCATGTGCACCAAATCAGACAAATAAGGGCAGAAGAAATACCTCCGAACCAGCACTTCAGTTCACTCCATCCCCAGAAAAGACTGCTTTTTCTGTGAAGTACTTGGCAGATTTGTAGGATATGCAACTGGGGGACCATGACTTGGAGAATATCCCGCTGCTTGGAGGGGATATGTGCCTGACGGTTGAGCACTTTTTCCTGTGAATCCAATTGCTCCCACTGTCTCAGGATAGTCAGAGCAACAGGGGACAACCTCTGTCATTCTTGGGAGGTGGGCTGGTATTTCCGAAAGGGATAGCATTGTACCTGTATCACGTCCGGATCATTCTGCTGGATCAGTGCCCACCCTTCTCAATTATAAAGTTCCGAAGTCTCGGTTGGCAAGTCCCTGTCTTGTTCCTCTATGGTATAAGTCAGCTGTCATGGGTAAAACAGGAGCATCTTTTAAACCCTCCTGATTAGAATCCACATCCTCTCCTGGGTGCTGCACCAAGAATCAGGAAAGGGCATCGGCATGCCCATTAAGCTTCCCTGGCCAACAATGGATTTTAAAGTTGGAACCAGGCCAGGAAGGCCACCTACCTCTTTTCCAAGGCCCCTAATTTTACCTTTTTTTTCAGATTTGCAAGGAGGGGTTGTCTGTGAAAACTTCAATGTCAGCCCCTGTGTGATACTTCCCAAATTTCTTGGTGATGGCCCAGGCTAAGGCAAGTAACTAAAGCTTGAATGAGCTGTAGTTGTGAGGATTCTTTTCGAGGGGTCGTAAGCTCTGACTGGTGTAAGCCATCACTCTTTCTTGGCCATTCTGCACTTGGGCCAAGACGGCCCCCAGAATCTGTAGGCTCCCATCTGTATACACCTGAAAGGGCAATGTGTAGTCTGTGAAGGCCAGCAAGGGAGTCAAGGTCAGTCTCAGTTTCAGTGTCTCGAAAGCCTGTTGCTGGGGTTTGTGCCATTTGGCCTGTATAGAAGGTGGCAATTCACCTTTTCTTTGGGTGCTGTGTCCACACAACATGTAGGTAAGTGGGGCAGCTACCTGGGTAAACCACAGGACCCAAGAAAGATCTGTGACAGTCCTTGGAGGGTGCCAGCCCTGGACAGCTTGCACCTTGGCTGGGTTGGACGAGACACCTCCAGCCTTGACATCATAACCCAAATACTGTATCCTTTGTCTCATCATGTGGCACTTGCTGGGTTTAAGTTTTAGTCCATATTATGCCAAGCGAGAAAACACCCGGTCCAGATGTTTAAAGTGTTCTTCAAATGTCTTGGAAAAGATGATGATATCATTGAGATAAACTAACAGTCTCGAAATTGAAGTCTCCAAGACATCTGTCCATTAATCTCTGGAAGGATTTGCCTGCCGCTAGTTCTGTCTGTACTAGGCGGGGTACTTGTCCATACTCTACCAACTTGCAAATACGTGCCAAACCTGGGAGCCAGGGCCTTATATCCAAGGTGGCCATCAGAGTCACATGGGGCAGCAGTATTCAATGGGATAGCTTTCCAAGTGACCCAGGAAACCATGGAGGAACCGTGACCTCCTGACTTCCTTTCCAACTGCAGCGCTGCTGAGGGAGATACATCTGTGCACCTGCTTCTGTCCGCATGTCGAATTTTAACATGAGACTGTATCTGTGCAGCCACTGCATCTGCATCAAATTCAATGGGCTGCCTGCTCGCAGCTTTCAGTTGGGTGAAGATGCAGCGAAATGTGTCACTGCACAGAGGTCGGGGCTCATTGCCTATATAAATGAGACCCTAAGACGGCAATTCATGGATCAACATTTGGCCAGTTCAGCAGGGATCCATGTATGGGCAAGGTGGTTGTACAGAAGTAAACCTACTGATTGACTTCCATACAACCGTCCTGTTGGGAAATTTCCACTCGATCAGCAACATCAGCTATAGCCAGCAGCGCTGATCAGTGTATTCTGACAACAGGGAAGTCTCTCCGCTGTAAGAATACAATAGCTCAGCGAGGAGGATTCCCTCATCCACACTGACTGTGTGGATTAGGAAATCAAGTACTATTTTCATTCCACCTGTTGATTGAAAGAAAAAAATGACTAATGTATGGGCAGCTTTAAGCCCCATACACACGAGCCAAATGTTGGCCGTCATCGACTGATTTAATAAAAACCAGCTGACATGCAGTCTATGTGTACACCAGCTGGTTCGACAAAAGCTGGCCATTTGACTGGCTTCTGTCCGACACAAATTCTGGAAAACCAGCAGCCGACCGGCTCCCGATCAGTGCTGACCGGAGTGTTCTGGCGAGGTGGGGGGTTTGTCCCCCCATCAGAACACAACGGCTCAGCAGTGGAGATCGCTGCACATACGTTGGATCGTTAGTACAGCGGCTCCGACTGGAGCTGACAGTTTTTTCGTTCAACCAGGAAAAAACGAATAGTGTGTACCAGGCTTTAGTCTTGGATAGTGTAGGGAGGAATTAGATCTCTGCCTGTGTTTACTGTGATTTCTTCTTACAGTCACAATGACAACAGTTTCAATAGACGGGAAGTGTAACAGGGACACAGACAGCTTTAAAAAGTTGACAGGGGTTCCAGTCTTATCCTCTTCTACTGCCTGTCTCCATGATGCAGTTTCCCACACTTCCTGTCCATTGGGAAACTAAACAAGGGAAAATCTCTCTTAACTGAGCCCCGGTTAGCAGTAAAAACCCAACAGAGGTCCTAAGCTTTTCATTTTATCTGAAGATACATGATAACTTTATCTCCCTCTACTTACTGTATCACCAATTAGATTCAAACATCTTTGATAGGCAGCTGAAAGAAACATATTAGTACTCATTATTTTACAAATCAGGCAGTCTGTTTAAGAGAAATAGCAAGCCTGGGGGCTAAATGAGATAAATCTAGCCATGTATAGCTAGCATAAATCCAGCTTTAGGCTTACATCAGAAACGAATAGCAGCGAATATTTTGCTGCTTTGAGAGGCAGCTAAGTGCCACCTATGGACGCAGCAGCGTGATGATCTATAGCCAGTTTGTGTGCAGCCAAAGCTATGTAGAAGCCCTAAACCTGGATGCACACTGGCCATGTCCAGGGGTTAGTTGGATGCTTTATTTGCATGTAGCTGCTCAGATGACTGGTTAAATGTGAATAACAGCCATAGCTTTGTATAGAGTACAAATCTTACAGCTGCAGCTGTTTACACACGGTGTGTGCAAGCAGCGTTTACAACCCCCAGTAAGGATTTGCTGATACTTGCCAGTGGCAGCGGTCAACCCTGGCCACTGCTATTCGGCCATCTGAATATAGCCCTAGATATCCAATGGCAGTTGGATGTGATGGCACGTTCAGATTGTCAAAATAAATAAAAGCATATTTAAAGAGGAAGTAAAGTTTCCTCTGTAACTTGTACCTATAGGTAAGCCTATGATAAGACTTACCTATAGGTACTGTAAATATCTCCTAAATATGCACCGTTAAGGAGATATTTACTTTTCATGCAACCAGTGACATCACTGGCGCATGCTCTCTAAAGGAATGGCCGCCCGTGCCGTTCCTTCAGCTCCCGAGCGCATGTGCGGAAGTGACGTCATCGCGGCTCTGGCCAATCAGATGGCCGGAGGACGCAAACCCCGAAGAAAGACCGGGTATACAAGGATGCCGTGTGAGCGGTGAGCAGGTGGCACTGCAGGGGCTTCGTTTTAAGGTAAGTATTTCATAACGAGCAAGCATGCGATGCATACTAGCTCATTATGCCTTTGTCTTTCAGGTTTTTAATTTTTAATTTTTTTTTAGGGAGGTTTACAACCTCTTTAAAACATGCATGCTTAGATATATTTAGATTGTATGCTCCATGAGCAAGGCTCTCCTATTCATTTTGTATTGAACTGTATTGTAAATTGTGCTGTACCCCCTTTTTTATTGTAAAGCGCTGCGTAAACTGTTGGCACTATATAAATCCTGTATAATAATAATAATATTTATGCTTATAAAGGAAGTAAGATAGGAAGGGGTGTAAAAAGAATTGACCCTTTCAGCTTATCTACTAGAAAGGAAAGGACAATGGATGGGGAGAGATATCTGTCCATCCTTGAAACCATATCTCCAGCACCAATCAATTATTCCAGAGAGTTCAGTCAGCTGGTCCTGGAAAAGTCCCAGGGTGGCCATGGACATACAGCTGTTTCCTTTTCTGACCTTCTCCGGTAAGATTATGTGACAGTCATCTCGTGACTATTTTTTTGCAGAGGAAATGGGTCACAGTGGAAATGTGAATTCTCCCCTTCACAAAGTAACTGAACACAAGCCTTTAACACCCTGGAGCTAGTTCCATTTACAAATCTTCCCGTCAGTCTGTCTGACCCGTGCAGGAGTAAAAAAAAAAAAACTTCAATGTAAACCCTTGAGGGCAGACAGTTTAGTAAAGAAGAAATCCTGTCAGTTAACAAGCCAATTCTTTCTCTTAACTCCTTCCGACTGGAAGGTCCTGTTCCGCTGAGCACGGCTGGTCTTTCTTGAATGGCAGGGGTTAATTCGCTTACTTTTGACATCGGGCCAAGCCCCAGGTTAAAGATAATGTGGTGCAGCAGCAATTCGAGTGGGTGGAGAGTTCCCACAGTGTTTGCTTGCTTTTCTCACAGGTGGGGACTGGCAAATCCAGTGACAAAGCAGGGCTGACATTCCAGCACACAGCACAACAGGTGCCCAGAAGCCTTGGGTTAAGCACACAGGTGCAGCACTGTTAAAGAGCAGGTTATGTTCTCACATTTATAACCTTTCTGTTCTCCCCCCTATCACTAGGCGGAGAGCTACTTAATGTTCGTGGCAAGCCTTCCATTCATGACTCAATAAAAGTCCCATTGTTCTACTGTGCAGGAGTTTCTGGTGTTACTGTTCTTTATAACACACTGGAGCTTACCTCCCACTGAGGACACAGCTTGGCAGGCTGAACTGTTATTTCCTGGGGCTTTCCAGCTAGTACCAATAGAAAGGAAACCCTTTAGCTTTGTACTGGGTGAAACATGGTTCCTTAATTTAACACTGTGACACATAGGTTAGTTAGTAATATCTGACCCCCAACATGAGCACTCGAAATGGGGCTCAAGGGCCTAAAGTGAACCCGAGCTGTGCACATGCAGGGCAACAGAACAGGTTAACTTTCATAGCCCCACTACCACCATATATCGATCTTCTTTTCACTTCACCACTTCTCAGTTTGGAGCTTACAAAGAACTGAGGCACCTCTCCACCCCAGAAGACAGTGTTGGGTCCCTGAGTGGGCAATTTGCCAAGCAGCAGCACTGTCACATGAGACGAAGAGGAGTCACATGATTCCCATACCTGGAAGTACCTGGTGATCTCATCAAGTGGCCAAACAGCACAGCAGGGGCCATAAAATGTGGCCCTTTATGCCTCGTTTCCACTGAGCGGATCGGTTCGGTACGGTACGCTATTTTGAGTGTTTCCATTATGAAAGTGGCCCATACAACTGACCCAAACCGCACCATTCCTGGTCCTCCTTCAGATGGAGGGCCATAGGAAATGGTACGGTACGGTTAGGGCAGAGCTACTGGCGTCACACGATACATTCCACTGATTGACGGACAGGGAAACGTCAATGCTCATGTCAAACAAAAAGCTCAGTCCAGATAATAGTCCAGACTTGCAGTGGAAATGCTCACCTGAATAGGCCGGACCATTATAACCCTTCCAAACTGTACCAACCCGAACCGTTCCGCTCAGTGGAAACAAGGCATTAGAGTACTCTGAACCATTCACATCGCTCCCTCTTCACCTTCTTACCTTTTTCTTACCATACTCATATGGGAGGCAGTTTTGCTGAGAGGCTATTTGACCTACCTGTTTTTCAACTGTATGAAAAAAAAAGAAGAAATATGGGAAGAATGGACAAACTCTGTGCACATGGTGTTCCAGTTGAAATTCGAAGCTTGGGTTTAGATCTGCAGGGCAAGAGTGACTATTGATGTTAAATAGGACTTAAAGTCCCGGTTCACACTGGTGCGATGGGGGAAACTCTGAAATTCAGTTCACACCTGAATCGCACAGTGGTTTACACTGAGATCTGTGAATCGCTGGGGGTGTCAATGTAAAGTTAATGACACCCCCAGATCGGCTCAGATCGCAGTGTGAACTGTAAAATGGTGCATGATTCCAGTGCGGAGCATAAAAAGGGTCCCGCACCATTTTGGTGCGAATGCAATGTGATTTCAGCAATATCGCATTGCACAGACATTGCATGTGATCTGCACAGCAATGTGGTGCGAATCACATGCGATGTCTGGCATCGCACTAGTGTGAACCGGCCCTTAAGTTGTCTCCACTCTGTGGAGGAGCAATGGAGACACAAGGACAGCAGCTTTGTCAATCTGGGGAGAGAATAGAGTGGAAGTTTTGAATGGACTTGCATAACAAATTAAAGCTAAACTCTAGGTAACACTTTACAAACAGTTACAGTTACAGTTTTTCACTCAACTGAATAAAGGCTGACTAACATAAGTACCCCTGTCAGTGGCCAATGGTTCGGCTCCCCACACTCACTGCCTCTTTTGCAGGACAGCTTGGTTGGGTAAAGTAGGTTAAAAATAAAAAGAAGGAAAAAAACATGAAAAAAGAAAACATGCAGCCACTACATCTCAGAACTGGTAAACTGCAATATATTCAATTTTTGGGGTTAATACCACTTTGTTTCCTTAATATGGCAGAGCTAAAGTGGTAAACATATATAGCATGCAGTAATAAATGTAGCTGTCAATAAGCATTCATCAAGGACCTGATTATAGTAAACTAGCATCTGACTGCACTACCAGTTTAAAGGGCATCTGTAGGTATTCATGAATATGTGGCAATGTCCCCCTGCCCCTTAAAAAATAATAATAAAACAGCTCAGATGCAAACTCAACCTACTTTGAAATTTTCAGACCCCCACCGTGCCCGGTAGTATTTTTCTTCTTGTTGGACCAGGGTGCTGTAGTGTGCCGGCCTGACGACCTGATTAGGAGATTAATTAAAGCCGTTCTTTGCCCTGTATTAAAAAAAATAAATAAAAGTCACCATCTATAAACACTGTAGCTGCTGTCTTTTAATAAAAGCATAATCACCTGTCCAGGGGCCCAGCTTACCTGAACCACCTCTTTGCTGGTCTTCGGGGTCCCTGGCGCCATCATTTCTAGTGTGGGAAGCTAACTGTGACTCCTTGCGGTTTCACAACCTGCTGGCCACTGCACTTGTGAGAGCCGGGCTGCTCTTTGTGACATGTACCAGAAGGTTGCGAGGGGAGGAGAACTTCCAATGAATATCTGCAGTGATCCAGCTGGAAGTGGGAGCAGGTTCCTGTCAAAACCAGGCACTCCCGCACATAAACTTCCCCTTTAATTCCGCTTTAAAGCCCCATCTGGAATGAGTGGATTGACATGCATGAAACAGGCCTACAAAATTGTCTGTTATGCCTTGTACACACGCACCGATTATCGGCCGACCGATCTTTTGTCCAGTGTTGTTGTTGTTGTTGTGTTGGTTGAAATGTGCTCTAGACTGCACACAAAATTTTCTCGGCCAACAAAAAAACCAACTTCAGAAGTGATGTCATGTGCTGGTTTACTTTCCGTGTGTTTTTTCTTCTCTGAGCATGCCCAGTCTTGCTCCTCAGATTTTTGTCTGCCGAAATCTGTACTGACTGACCGAAAATCGGCCGTTGTGTTGACGGCCAACAAAAATTTTATAGCATGCACACCAGATTTTGTTCGGCCGAAAATTTGGAGTCGGTTGTCGGAAGCATCATACTAACAAGCCGAAAATCGGCCGATCGGACGTTGGCCGAAAATTCACAGCCAACAATCGTTGCGTGTGTACGAGGCATAACTGGCTCTGATCCTCTTAGGCACGGGGCAGCTTTGACTACTGCAATGGTACGTGCATGACCAAGGATAACATTATGTGCTACTATATGAAATATTCTGGGGAAGTACTAACAGCACAGCAACTCACAATTTTCATTTCCACTTGCTACCATTGTTGACCTCCTCAATTATTATTATTATTTCAGGTACTTATATAGCGCTGTCAATTTACGCAGCGCTTTACATATACATTACACATTCACATCAGTCCCTGCCCTCAAGGAGCTTACAATCTAAAGTCCCTAACTCACATTCATACATACATAGTAGGGCCAATTTTATACAGGATCCAATTAACCTACCAGCATGTCCTCAATGAATGTGTATTCACACAAAACCCTTTTAGGATGTTTTATTTGCTTTATGGCTCTTTTCATTGAGAAAATAAAGGCTTCATTTTTAGAATGGCTGTTCCTAGGAGCAAATCAGGGATGAGCTGGCCATAGTGCAATTAATGCTCCCAGATGCACTCAAATGCGCAGGCGTGGCCCTACAGGTGCCTGTCTTACAGTGCACAAGTACGCGCATGGCTCCAAGTAGCCTATATAAGTGCAGCAGCTGCACTAGTTGGTTGCTGTCTGATCTGCAGCTGTTACCCATGTTCCTGTATCTGCTCCTGTGTTTGACTTCTCTGATTGACCCAGCTTGTCCCGACCATGCTTGAACGCTACCTGCCCTGACCTTGGCTTGCCTCTAGATTCCGCTTTACCTCTTGCTCATGTGTCTGATCTTGTGTTGCTGACCTCTGCTCATATTCTGACCATTCTCTGCCTGCCGTCTATGCCTGTGTCTGACCTCACATCCAGGTATTTGTCTGTCCTGCTCTGCATACTGCCTGGTTCCCGCTGGTTCATCACCTGCCATTTGCTGTCAGTCTTCCTGCGCCTGCAATCAGCTGCTGTCGACCAAGCAACTGCCGCCTGCTGCTTACCCAGCCCAGGGTCTGCTGCTCCTGCTGCCATCTGCTGTTCCAGCTATCTGGCCCAACTCTGATGACACACCTGCTACGCACCTCTGGGACCAGGGGAAGACCTTACAGGCACTCATACCTCGCCACGCTTTTGTGGCCACTGTCGCAACATCCCTGAGCCAGGGCTGTACAAGAGGCCTTCCTCTACACGTCAGGCTATGCCACAAAGTACGTGACAGAGCAACACTTTATACATATCAATGATGGTTCATTTTAAAAAAGTGGGGTATTGAAGAAGGAGTGTATAATGGGAGTTGCTGGTTGGATTATTTAGGGTTTAGCGGATTCCATTCTCCTATCCTGGTGCTTTTAGGATTGCCAGGTAAAAAAAGCTGATGTGTACTACAGTATTTCACAAAAAGAAAGTACACCCCATCACATTTTTGTAAATATTTTAATATGTCTTTTCATATGACAACACTGAAAAAATTACACTTTGCTACAATGCAAAGTAGTGAGTGTACAGCTTGTATAACAGTGTAAATTTGCTGTCCCCTCAAAATAACTCAACACACTATTAATGTATAAACCGCTGGCAACAAAAGTGAGTACACCCCTAGCAAAAACTGTCCAAATTGGGCCCCAAGTGTCAATATTTTGTGTGGCCACCATTATTTTCCAGCACTGCCTTAACCCTCTTGGGCATGGAGTTCACCAGAGCTTCACAGGTTGCCACTGGAGCTCTTCCACTCCTCCATGACCACATCACAGAGCTAGTGGATGTTAGAGACCTTGCGCTCCTCCACCTTCCATTTGAGGATGCCCCACAGATACTCAGTTGGGTTTAGGTCTGGAGACATGTTTGGCCAGTCCATCACCTTTACCCTCAGCTTCTTTAGCAAGGCAGTGGTCGTCTTAAGGGTGTGTTTGGGGTTGTTATCATGTTGGAATACTGCCCTGCAGCCCAGTCTCCAAAGGATACATGTTGGCATTCATGGTTTCCTCAATGAACTGTAGCTCCCCAGTGCTGGCAGCACTCATGCAGCCCCAGACCATGACACTCCCACCACCATGCTTGACTGTAGGCAAGACACACTTGTCTTTGTGCTCCTCACCTGTTTGCCGCCACACACCCTTGACACCATCTAAACCAAATAAGTTTATCTTGGTCTCATCAGACCACAGGACATGTTTCCAGTAATCCATGTCCTTAGTCTGCTTGACTTTAGCAAACTGTTTGCAGGCTTTCTTGTGCATCATCTTTAGAAGAGGCTTCCTTCTGGGACAACAGCCATGCAGACGAGTTTGATGGAGTGTGCGGCATATGGTCTGAGCACTGACAGGCTGATCCTCCACCCCTTCAACCTCTGCAGCAATGCTGGCAGCACTCAAACGTCTATTTCCCAAAGACAACCTCTGGATATGATGCTGAGCACGTGCACTCAACTTCTTTGGTCGACCATGTCGAGGCCTGTTCTTAGTGGATCCTGTACTGTTAAATCCCTTTATGGTCTTAGCCACCATACTGCAGCTCAATTTCAGGGTCTTGGCAATCTTCTTATAGCCTAGGCCATCTTTATGTAGAGCAACAATTCTTTTTTTCAGATCCTCAAAGAGTTCTTTGCCATGAGGTGCCATGTTGAACTTCCAGTAACCAGTATGAGAGAGTGAGAGCGATAACACCAAATTTAACTCACCTGCTCCCCATTCACACCTGAGACTTTGTAACACTAACGAGCCACATTACTCTGGGGAGGGAAAATGTCAAATTGGGCCAAATTTGGACAATTTCACTTAGGGGTGTACTCACTTTTGTTGCCAGTGGTTTAGACATTAATGGCTGTGTGTTGAATTATTTTGAGGGGACAGAAAATTTACACTGTTATACAAGGTGTACACTCACTACTTTACATTGTAGCAAAGTGTAATTTCTTCAGTGTTGTCACATGAAAAGATATAATAAAATATTTACAAAAATGTCAGGGGTGTACTCACTTTTGTGAGATACTGTATATTCTGCACCAATATAGATAATTTATTATGCATTTTTCCTCACAGTGGTAACCGAAAAACTGCTGGAAGCTCCGTCATGCAGAATTATCTATCTATCTATCTATCTATCTATCTATCTATCTATCTATCTATCTATCTATCTATCTATCTATCTATCTATCTATCTATCTATCTATCTATCTATCTATCTATCTATCTATCTATCTATCTATCTATCTATCTATCTATCTAAACCAAGGGGGAAAGATAACCTGCTCAATTAGCCCTGGTTATTTAAGGTCGCCAGTACATTGATTTTTTTTTTTACTTTCAGCAGGAAATTGGTCAGGAATACATAATGGATGACATCATTGCTTCTCACAGGTCTTAGGGCAATGTGTCAAGAGGCCCCAAGTGCCCACGCTGGGGGTGAGACATCCTTTTGTGTGGGGCTTGCTCCTGGATAGAGCAAAGAACAGTCTAAGCACATTATTAATGAGACAAGAATCCTGTCTCCTACGTGAGCTTTCAGTACACATTACTGCTGCTAGGTAGACATGCCATTCTCTGGATATGTAATATTTATCAAGGGACAGAGCACAGACTAGCAAGTGCACGCATGAGAAGCAGACAGAACAAGAGCCGTGTATGATCATATTTAGCTTGGCTTCTGAATATCACAGAAAATAAAAATCTCATTTATCTTCTTAAAATGAATTCTGTGCTGAAATATGAAGGTTGCCATTGCTGGCCTTGTTCTAAAAATGCTATTTTTCAGGCTGCCCTTGGTTTTGAGACTTTTTTAATCACTTCAGGATGAAGCTCCATAGATTTCGTTACTTACTAGGGATCGACCGATATACTGGAGGCCGATATGCACTTTCCCCGATATATCGGAATAGGCCCCTGAGGTTACCGATATTGCCGATATTTCAGGAAAGTGCTTGTACCAGAGTGATGCCTGCAGCTAGAGGCATCACTCCGGTACCGGTGTCCATAGCCGACGGTCAGCTGTCTTGTAATGACAATTGATGCGGCTGAGAAGCTGCTCGGCTGTCATTACAAGGAGTGGGAGGGGACGTCCCCCCCCCCCCCTGCTGCCTTCCACAGCTCGCCCGGGTCTCCTGTCCTGGAGACCCAGGCATCCTACCTGCACGGCCGCTGAAGAGAAGACCCGATCAAAGCCGCATTCGGCTCTGATCGGGTCTCCATGTAAAAACCCGGAGGTGATGTCATGACATCACTTCCGGGTACTCGGCGCCAAATTCAAAAAAATGACAGCATTCAAAACAGCCAAACTTGGTGTTTTGAATGCTTTTAAGTGCAGGGGAGGGGTTTGGGTCTATTAGACCCCCCAGATCCCTCCACAACAGTACCTGTGAAAAAAAAAAATTACATTTCTTAAATGTCCGAAAATATCTGCCGATACCGATATCCGATGACCAAAATATCAGTATTGGCATTAAAAAAACGATCGATATCACTATTACTTACTGTCTACTTAATCTTTAGTGACTCTGAAAAGTAAAGGGCAGAGATAGCAGGAGCTTTAGTTCTTTCAGTAAAGGCTTCTTTAAAGAGAACTTTTAGGATTGGGGTATAGGAGGTGTCATGTCAGATTTGTGTTTTAAGTGGTTCTAAAGGCGAGATATCTTTTACCTTGCATTCCCTGCATTATGGTAAAAAATTTCTGCACCTCACCTCCCTAATCATTACCTGAATCCTATCTCTATTCAGTGCTTTGCCCATCTGCAGTGGTGCTAGTCTCTCTCTCTCTTTCTCCTCAAAGGACACAGAGGCAACAGTGGGAGCCCCAATGCTCCTGCTGTTGTGAATCAAATCATGTGAGGAGGGAGCGGGGCTGAGCTGCACTGTGTGTTTCTATAAACTCACACAGCCTAACTCGGGAGCGAGCCTGCACGTGTGCCCCCATAGCAAATGGCTTGCCTGCAGAAGAAGAGGAGCCTATAGCACAGGCAGGGGACCCCAGAGGAGGAAGTTTGGGACCACTCTTTGTATTATAATTGCATGGAGCAGGTAAGTATAATATATATTGATTATTTTAAAAAATACAATTCAAACTTTTACAACCACTTTAAAGGTGCAGATTATGGGGATGCTAACCTGATCCTGCCTTCACTGCCTACTAAATTGCTGTCCTGCAACAAAATATAATCATATTGTATTTATTACATGCACATGTATGCATGCATGCAAATGAATATATGGCATTTGTAACCTGGCCTGTAGCTGATAGCTGCTACGGAACTTCTTCCTTTTTTGTCGCTGTATAATCTTTCTGCATTGTGGACAGGGTTAAACTGAATATTCATTAATTCAGAAGTGCAGCTATCTTTAAGGAGACCACTTTGCAATGCTTGCCTATGGAGTGTCTCCAATGCTGGGATCAGCCATCTTGTCTGGGTCTGGATCAATGGCGATTGGCTGATGCAACAAAGCAAGGGGTGGGTGTCTTCAGGCTGTTAAGAGGAAAAGAGGGGGCAGTCATAAAGTGAGGAGGGGTGAAAATGAAGAGACTGAACTGCTGGCTGAATAGAACCCTGCCATAGTTGACCACAATTGGGTGAGACCTCAGAGTAGCAAAGTGACTGCTCATTGCTCAGGGCCCTGGGTCAGAAGCTGGGACATTTCTCCCCCTGAGGATGTGAGGTGTGATTTGGAAGTTGGGTGTGATCAGACTGTACTAGAGAGCACCCCCACCACTTGTAAGGAAGGAAAAGAGGGGCTCACTTTTACGAAATCAGAGCATGTGTCCGTTAACCCAGAAGAGGGTGCCCTGGATCTGGTACAAGACTAACATTGCACAAGTTGATCTGTTGCCTGCTATGAACTATTGTGCTTTCTTCAAGGGCCCCAACAGAGCCGGCCAACATTTTTTTTCATCATTCACTGGCCAGTGTGACAAAACCGGGACTGTTATAGCAAGTTAGGACTGTCTTTATATACTGATGCTAGGTAAATGCAGTTCAGTTCTGTTAATTACTGTTAGTCAGAATACTACTACCATATCTCTCAGAGTAACGTTTTCTGTCTTATTGGTTTTTTTTATAAGTACACTTGCCAATCCTTTTAGGGCTACAGTTGTGAATTGCATTAAAGTCCCATGGGAGAAAAAAAAACGTTGTTTTATATTCGATTAAGGACGTAGCAGCCATACAAACCTTTTTATTGAATGATTGATTTAGAAAAAAAAAGAAACAGGATTCCTTCAAAAGGATAGGTTTAATCAGGGCAATTTCCATTATATCTCCTTGTGGTCAATCGAAACTGCCAATTTATGGCTTTGATTGCTTTGTGAATTTTGTAAAAGAAAAAATAATTGAATGCTTAAAGAATAACTCTAATTTTGTTGAGAAAAAACAAAAAAGCAAAAAAAACATTGCAGGGATTTAAAAAAATCTGTGTCCATGTGCAAAATATAAAAGGGAGTTATTTTATAATTATCAATCAGCTGCTGCACTTGCAGGGTTCTAATGTGGACAGGTGAAATTAGACAGGGTGACAAGTGACAGGGTCTGCATCCCTTTAGACTTTATATCACTTTATATCAATTTCTCACCAAAAATAATATTTTTGTTGCAGGGGATGCCCAAAATCTGACTTTTATCTTAGTGCAGACTTTTAGGAAATCAGTAAGCCAATCACACAAGCAGTAAATTACAATAGGGGATGTTCTGTACACCATCTGTGTATAGAACGCATCCAGGTTGTCATATTGTATTGCATTTTATAGAAAATGACAATGCTACAGATTAAAAAGGAAAAGTCATTTTTAATACCATTCAATTGCAATATTACTTGTGTTGCAATTATATAAGTTACATTATTATTATTATTTTTTTTTCTATTTTTTTTCAATGAAAGTGGAGTTACCCTTTAAAAACTTTCATAAGCATTGAAAGTGTTTGTTTCCCTTGGGAGTGATTTTACATTTTGTTGGAAAATCTTTGTGTTTAATGAATGATTGCCTCCCTTTTTCAACAGAACAGGGAACAATCCTTTCACTGTGCATGTGCCAGAGGTAAACACCGACTGATTTGTGTTAAAGCAGACCTAAAGTCTAAAAGTAAACATTCATAGTGGCCCTACAAAAAAAAAAAAAAAATGACAAATTGTATAAAAAAAAAAAAAAGTTATATAATGAAGATAGACATAAAATAATTGGTTCTCTGTAATTTCTGGGTGAGATGTTTGCGAAGACCCTCTACATGTATCTAGGGAGCTTGGTGTCATCAGGCCATTTCCCGCTACTGGTATAGCCCTTCTGAATTGGCTGGTCAAATAAGGAGGGAAAAGCTGCGTAACATTTGGGCTACATAGACAAATCTGAACCAGCTTCTGACAAATTAGTGCGTTGGGTCTGATTTCTTAATGTTTTTCTGCATAATCAAAATTTTTTTGGTATTTTTATGACCACTCGCGTGCTTGTACATGTTTACTTTTAGACTTTGGGTAACAAAAAGAGATTTACCCAGGTATCCCTCCAAGGTGTCCATAAACCCAATTATAATGCTAGTATGTCAATTCCCAATGTTAAAGTGGAACATCTCGAAAAAACAATGTTTGTTTGCAAAGAACATACTGTACATACCACATTAATATTTAGGCTTCCAAAATAATTGTGCTGCAATTTGCCTCCAGCATTGATCCTGTTTCTTCTTGCTGAAGGCTGCCATTTTGCTGAAGCCCAGACCCCCTAAGAAGCAGTAAATCTTTAGGCTGTTAGCAGTTCAGCCTCTACAAATTGGGCACAGCGCCCAAAAATAGAGAACGACTGAGCATGTGCAGAGCAAGTTGAGACAGTGTATTACTGGATTTTAAACACTAAAGGCATTTATTTTTAATGCTATATACATACCTGCAAAAGGGACCAGCCTGTAGTGATCTACCAGGATTTCATTTTCTGCCCAAAGTTCCACTTTAATGCTAGTTTGTCAATAAAGCACATCTGTATAAAAAGTCAAGTCTCTGCTCTGAGACAATAGACCAAAAATAATCCCTATTTGGAGGGAACCTAGCGACTGATCCGCTGAGAGTCAATGCCCTGAGACTCAGTGAATAGGGATGACTGCTGCAGTATGCGGGTACTCAAGGATTTAGGGTTCTCAGTAATGGGAATAGGGTGTACCCTATCAACTGGAGTTAGATGGGGGTCATTAAAGATGAGTCTGAGTTCGGTCCAAACTTGGTGAGGTCTGAATCTGGAAGCTCTTATTTCTGGGCCGATGAGCTGCACATATACAAAATGGCAGGGGTTGCTTGTGACATCACTGACCGAATAAGGCCACATGACCTTGTTAGGTCAATGATGTCACTAGCATCCCCACCCCTATGTATATGTCAGCTGTGGGGTGGGGAATCTCCTGTTCACAGTTCATTGGCCCAGCAATGACCGCTAACTTCCAGGCTCAGACAAACTGTGCTTTAGATCGAACCAAATCCCAAACACAAACTAGTGTCTAATGCAGCCCTCAAAATTTCCATTTGCCTGCTCGCATTTGGCGAGTGGAAATTAGTGGGAGGTGCGTGTGGACTGGGCTGACAGTTTCCTAGCTGATCGCTTCTGGCAGAAGTGGTGCGGCCATAAGAGTGGCCGGGGGGGGGGGGGGCATGCCTCCCGAGCCATTCTGATGTCCTGTTAAAAAGGCTGCACCACTTCTGCTAGAAGTGATCAGCCTGGAAACTGTCAGGAGGATCTGGAGGCCAGAGCACACAGAGTGGGGATCTCCCGCTGAGACACAGCGTGTGTATGAGTAGCCGGCTGCTGTCAAACAAAGTCACGACTCTGAAAATCAGCACACTGAACCAATGGTGGCCCAGGAGGGGGGACTTTGTTTGACAGCAGTCCGCTATTCATATACAGGCTGTGTCCCAGTGGGAGATCCCCGCTCTGTGTGATCTGGCTGCCAGATCCTCACAATTCCTCCCTGCTGCATTGATGTGCACTGATGAGGCTGTACTTATGGCCACTGTGAGAACTGATAGGCTGCACTGATGGACACTGATAGGCTGCACTGATGGGCACTGATAGGCTGCACTGATGGGCACTGATAGGCTGCATTGATGGCCACTAATAAACACTGATGAGGCTGCACTTAAGGGCACTGATAAGCTGCATTGATGGGCAATGATAAGCACTGATGGACAGATAGGCTACACTGATGAGCACTGCAAGGCTTCACTAATGGCCAATCATGAGGCGGCACTTATGGCAACTAATGAGGCAGCACTGATGGCCACTGAAGAGGCAGAACTGATAATCTGAACTGATGGGGCTGCACTGATAAGACAGCACTGATATGCTGCACTTATGGGCACTGATTTACTGTACTGATGGGCACGAAAAGGCTGCACCTATGGGCAATAATAGGCTGGACTAATGGCCACTGATGAGGCTGCACTGATGGCCACTGATGAGGTGGAGATGATGGGTACTGATAAACTTAACTGATGGGCACTAATGAGGCTGCACTGAAAATGCAACACTGATATGCTACACTGATTGGCACTGATGAGGCTGCACTGATGGCCACTGATGAGGCGGCACTGATAAGCTGCACTGATAAGGCAGCACTGATATGGTGCACTAATGGGCACTGATTTGCTGCACTAATGAGCACTAATAGGCTGCACTGATGGCCACTGATGAGGCTGCACTGATGAGGCGGCACTGATGGCCACTAATGAACTCTTAAGCTGCACTGATTGGGCACTGATAGGCTGCACTAGAGGCTCCTGATGAGGCTGCACTGATGGCCACTGATGAGGCGGCTATGATGGGCACTGATAAATTGTACTGATGGGTACTGATGAGGTTGCACTGATAAGGCAGCGCTGATATGCAACTGGTGGTGAGTAACCCTTAAGGCCTGGCTAGTGGCTTAGGACTTGAAATATTGAGCCCTGGTCTAATGCATCACTCGTGAACATTTACTATACCTACAAACAAGTTGATTCCAGGAAATGTGGGATTTTGGTGTTCAGCAAATGAGATATGTGTTCATCAATACAAACTCACATATTGCTCTAACCCATGTCAGCATTTCTTGTGGACCGAAGTGCCTACATGGTGGAATTGTCATTTGGTTTTCATGTGAGAAAAGCTGACAACCACTTATCAATAATAGTCATTTTTAGCCATATTGGAATGTGTTTAAATGAGTATATTTCTCTTCATTTCTGCACAGAGACACAACAGGAAGTGAGAGAAATTCTCTCCAAAGTGAGTGGAGCTCTCCAGTTAGACATTTGTCACTGGTCAGGTGTTTTGGATCTCCTATCATTTAACAATAGTCACCAGGACAAATAGGCCCCTTTCACATGTGCCGTACTCCGCTTAAGGCCGGGCACCCACTGCTCTGACATGTCCTACAGCTGCCTATCTGACTTTTCCCTGCAATATCGGTCAGCCATCGGTTAGACTTTAAACACTTGCTGACCACCTAACATATATGTGGCAGGTCGTTCTATTGCACAAAATCACGTACCTCTAGGGGGTGGCTATTGGCACGATCACACACTGATTGGACAGAGGGGGAGCCAATTAGCGGGTCCAGAAGACCCGATGTCTGCCAGCCACCTGCGATCATTCCCGAGAGAGGCAGAATGTAGGTCTAGCTATGTAAACAAGGCAGATCGCCATTCTCACAGGGGAGACAATAGAGATCTTGTGTTCTTGCTAAGCAGCAACACGGATCTCTGTTTTCCTCCAGTCAGAGCAACCCCCACACAGTTAGCAAGCACCCTCTAGGGACACATTTAACCCTTTGATCGCCCTTGATGTTAACTTCTTCCCTTCCAGTGTCATTAGTACAGTAATTGCATATTTTTAGCACTGATCACTGAAATAATGTCACTGGTCCCCAAAAAAATGTCAAAAAGTGTCAGATAGGTGTCTGATTTGTCCGCCGCAATGTCTCGGTCCCGCTAAAAATCGCTGATCGCCACCATTACTAGTACAAATAAATAAAAATGCCATAAAAATATCACATAGTTTGTAGATGTGATAACCTTTGCACAAACCAATCAATATACGCATATTCGGATTTTTTTTTTTTCCAAAAATATGTAGCACAATACATATTGGCCTAAATTTATGAAGAAATTTGATTTTTTTTACATTTTTTTTATTGGATGTGTTTTGAAGCAGAAAATAAAAAATATTGTTTTTTTTTCAAAATTGTTGCTTTTTTTTTTTTTGTTTATAGAGCAAAAAAAACAAAAACACAGAGGTGATCAAGAACCACCAAAATAAAGCTCTAGTTTTAGGAAAAAAGGACATCAATTTTATTTGGGAGTAATGCCATTAAAAAATGGCCTGGTCATTAAGGGGGTAAAACCTTCTGGGCTGAAGTGGTTAATGAACAGGATCCGACTTGAGATGGGTGCAACTTGGGTCCGGTATGGATTTGGGTTTTTTTTTTCAATACATTTTGCAGTGCTAACATTGCCTCTGAGCACAAGTCGCATGGTACAAGTCGGATCAGTTAAGATGCTGATCTGACTTAGATACAACTTCAATGGTATTCAATGGACTGAAATCAGACCAGAGTCAGACCAAAGTAGTGCAGGAACCTTTTCCATAGTTTTTTACAGGACCGACACAAGTTGGACCAGTAAGGACAGCTCTCATAGAGAATCACTGATTTATACACGTTATGAGACATGTGCTCTCAAAGTTGGAGCGTATATCGCACCAGTGTGAATCGGGACCTCACTCTGTCCATTGATCTCTTGCTAATTAGAGCAGAGTGGGCGCATGACAAGTCAGTGTCTGCTTAGCTTATGCAGAGCGGACACGGACAAAGCCCTCTCTGCTCTTTGCGTAATCAGATATAAACAAGCTGGCTGTCAGTTTACACCTGACCAATGGCGGCTGGTGCATTGGGGGCACAGGGGCGCCGCCCCCCCCCTATCCATGCGTCCGGCCCCCTAATCTACATGCGGGGCGCTGGACGCATGGAGTTTAATGGGGCTTTTTTATTAACATGTGATTAGAGCCAGAGGCTCTAATAGGCTAAAAATAAGGGTTGGCTCGGGGAGCAGAGCACTGCGCCCCAAGCCCACCCAGTTGGGTGACAATAGCGAATTAATATTTGCTATTGTCACACGGATCCTCCTCCTGGCCAATCAGGAAGCGGGTCTGAGACCCGTTTCCTGAGTGGCCGAAAAGAGAAGCCATGCTATTGTCCATGGAGGAGGAGGAGGGAGGAGAAGCAGAAGACGGGGAAGAAGCCGAAGCTTAAGCCACCGCCGCCACCGTGTGCTGCTGCTGCCTGCCCTCCCTCCACATATCCAGGCAGGGTGAGTGAAACGGGGACGGGGACGGGGGGGTAGGTAGGGTGTGTGGCCTGGTGTGGTTCCCCCCGGCCCATGGAGCACCAGCCGCCACTGCATCTGACTGCCCTTCAATCTGGCCAGATGGAGGGGAACTGATCCAATTCCGCTTGCTTTTGCCAGATTGGATCGGAGGTAGGCACAAGTCCATTTACATCCATCGCTCTATAGAGGAGAATGGAAGGTCTGATTGGGTCCACCAAAAAAATGGACAGGCAGACCTGATTGGACCTCTCACATGAACAGAATCATAGAGAGGATGAATCTCATACCTCCCAACTTTTTGAGATGGGAATGAGGGACACCTATTAGCAAAAGGGTGTAGGCATAGGACACACACCCTGCCACGCCCCCTTGAAGGAGAATAACAAAAAAAAGATTAGTTAAACCCACAAGGGCTTTTTTACCACTACTATTTCTTTATATTGGCTTTTGACATGTACAAATGCAGCAATTTAGAAATTGGGTGAAAGGTTTAGCCGTAGGAAACACTTTGAATGATAAATAGTTCATTTTTTGTATAACTATATAGATCAGACCAAAATGAGGGACGAATGATGAGGAATGATGGACAGAGAGACATTGCTCCAAATCAGGGACTGTCCCCCGAAATCAGGGACAGTTGGGAGCTATGTGAATCTCCCCAGTGGGGAGTCAGGCTGTAAGAAAAAGCCATCAGGGGTTTTAATACTTCCGCAATTTATCCTAAATCAAATCAAAAGTTCTAGCTTTAGATACACTTTAACAGGCAAGTTTGAGCCAGCATTGATGAAATTGGCTGCATTTTGTGCAGACGTTGCTCCGTGCACAATCTGAATATTTGCCGATAAACATTTTTTGCCTAGTGGTACATAACTGTATGCAACCTGGTTACTACAAATTTTTGTTATAGCTCTTGTGTCCGACTTGTCATTGAACTGGTTACATCGGCCTTGCCCTGTGCCCCATGGGTAAATAAAAACAGCAGGGACGTTTGTGGTTATTTGATCTGTGTGTTTATGAATAAGAAGGATATAGTATACCTCATTTGTGAGCTCCTTCAGACGCTGAGTGTGCCTATGGGCTATTGAACACACTTAATATACACAAGGTTTGTTTTTACTCTACAATGGAAAGCCTACTTCTTACTAACTGTAATAATAGGAGTCATGGTTTATTACTTCGCACTGGGGATGGCGCCAAAGATTTATACGATATCATAAACAAGGCCAAAACTGAGTGATGACTTGCTGCCAGGCTGACTGGAAGGAGCTAATGTGTTTGTCACCTAAGCATGAAAAAAGACACTCTCCCCTTTCAACGCTTTCTGACGAATGTATTTATTTATTTATTTTAGGTGGATAATGGTTATTTCGCAAAATGGACTGGGTAGATGTATGTAAAAACATGACACCTATATAAAGTGGCCAATAAACCAAAACCACAAGTTGGTTTATGTAAAGCATTATTATTAATTCAAAGGCTCAGATGTAAAACTTTATAACGTACCACGTACAAGAGGTCAAGTAAGAAAAGATGTGTTGAGGCAAAAGACTCCATAAAGGCTATGCGTCAGAGAAGCATCAATTTAAGCTGCCTTAAATCGAAATGGGCTTCCATTTATTTTTATAAATGAATTCACTTTAAATTGCAGTGTCATTTATATGAACCCCCAAAAAGGGTATCAGGACAATATCCCCCGGAAAACATCCCCCTGGACATAATCCCCCCTGGACAACATCCCCCCGGGACAACATCTCCCGGGCAATATCCCCCCCGGAAAACATCCCCCTGGACATATGGTTAGGGTTAGGCTTAGAGGGGGGATATTGTCCGGGAGGATATTGTCCGGGGGGATATTGTCCGGGGGATATTGTCCAGGGAGGATAATGTCCGGGGGATGTTGTCCAGGGGGATAATATCCGGGGGGATATTGTCCGGGGGGATATTGTCCTAGAATCCCCAAAAAGACCCTCTCCCCACCCTTCTGGAAGTTTATTTGATGATAGGTTGAAACTGGGGGATTTTCAGTACCTGGAAGCAGTTTTGTATGTGTATGTGGTATTAAAGTTTAAAGTGTATATCCCAAAACTTACCCAAAAGTTATTTTTCTTAGTTATGAATAAAGTTGGAAAGGATAAAAACCTCTGTAAGGTTTTTACTGCACATTGCCTGGTGCAAGACAATGCACTACAAGGGGATTTATATTATTTTCTATGGGGCCTGGTCACACCTGTGAGTTGGAGAAAATAATGCAAGTGCTTTTTAGATGCTTCAATGGAGTTCCTTGACTTCAATGGAAGCTCATGAAAACATACATTAAAAACATGCATGTGTAGCCTCCTTCTAGCTTAGAGTAGGCTGTTAAGCAAATTTTATATTCTATGAGCAGAGGAGCAGGGGTTTATTGCTTTGGGCCGTTCGGTGTCTCAAAGGCTGCTGTTCTGCTACATCCCTCTTCTGGAGAGTTCTTGAAGTATAGTGGGGGGGGAGAACAGAAAATGCAGTTTGAAGATTTATGAGTCTCCGACCAATCCCTGGAGAGGTGTACTAAGTAGGTTGTTTGGGTGCCTACAGATATTCAGAGACCTGGCAGCCAAGGTGCAGAATTCCAGGGTTCAGCATTTTGGATGAAACCTCTGTGCTGGGGGTTCTGCTCCTGGGGAAGTGAAATAGAGGAGAACCCTCAGGAATTCTTATTTTTGGAAGATGTCATGGTCCCAGCTAGGCTTAGTTGGAAGTCCTATCAAAGAGAGAGTGCCTGGATAAGAGCCAGGAGGACACGAGTGAGGAAGCTCCACTATTCTCGAACTGAGTAAGTGCTTGATCCTGCTACACAGTGGAGAAGTGACTGTGGAGTGATTCATCTTACAAGCCAGTGCTTGGTGCAGCCAGGAGTTGTTCAAGACCACCATGAGCTTGTCACACCATTAAAGTGCTTAGTGTAGCCAGGTGCCCTGCAAGACAGCCAGGATTTGTACTAGATAACCAAGGGAAAGTACAGTGTGTCCTAAAGTTGTGCAATACAGCTTGCAATCTGTAGTGAGCAGCCAGAAACCTAGCAGTTCTCAAGTTCTACAGTACGAGGCATTCTATGCTCCTTTTCCAAGTTCCTGTTCAATAAAAACCCTAAAATGAAAAAAAAACCTAGACTGATTCCTGAGCCAGTGGAAAAATGCTGAAAATGCCCCGTGCTATGCATGCTGTGAGTGGGGGAAGTAGTACCAATCACCAGCGGCTCCTGTGGGGGTAGCGCTACACATTAAAATGTAGGCACAAATCTATTAACCTAGCTTTAGATTTTCTGTCTGTGTTCCTGTTTCAGATTTTCCCTTACTTCCTGTTCAGTAAAAAAGCCTTGTCAGAAGGACAGAGAGTGGGGATAAATCTCTCGATCGGAGCCCCAGAAAAAAACGAACAGTAACTTTAATGCTTCCCCACTCTATCCAACACGAGAAAATTTTATTTGATTTGTCAGGGCAATAATACTGTATGTATGCATTTTGTAAAGATTGGCAGCATACAGTATCCTACAGACAGTGGCGTAGCGTGGGGGGTGCAGGGGGGGCCGGCCGCACCGGGCGCAACATCTGGGGGGGCGCATCTGCAGTGTCACCCTGTCTGTCTGACTCTCACATACACAGTTCCCACACTGTCTGCGGCTGCCTCCATCTTTAGGCTGGGAGATGTCCAGTGCCGCCCTATGGCTGAAAATGGTGGGTCAGGGCGGGGGCTGGACTGTGCCTCACCTGTCCATTGGTGTAGGGTGGGGTGGCGTTGCAAGCCAAGCCCCGCCTATGCCGCTTCTCCTCACTGCTCAGTCAGTTTAGCAGCGAGTGTGTCAGCAGCCTGGCGCTGTCACAGAGTATTTTTTTTTTTTATCACCTGATTAGAGCCAGAGGCTCTAATAGGCTTCAAAATTGGGTGGACCCGGGGCGCAGAGCAGTGCGCCCCCTGAGCCCATCCATTGCGTAACAATAGCGAATGAGAATTCGCTATTGTCACAAGGATCCTCCTCCTGGCCAATCAGGAAGCGGGTCCGAGGCAACTAGCATTAACTAATCTAGTGGAAGAGACTCGAGTGCTAAAATCCCGCGGGTTAGGGGGCACAAATTACTTCCCTTGCCCCGGGTGCTGACAACCCACGCTACGCCACTGCCTACAGAACCCAGTCACAACTATGAATCATTACTGCTGACTGATTGCTGCCATTGGTGTACACAGCCCATCGCATTAGGGTGTGTACCCCAATGCTCAAACACACATGCCTTTCTCTGCTGCCTCAGCTGCACTGGACAGTGAATAAATGGGAAGTGCTCTGTATTGTAAGGCTTCCCGTTCATTCACAAACGGAAGCATGGTAAACACAGTTTACTATTCTTCAGTTATGAATAGACACAGTGAGCGAGTGTGTTCACTCTATGTTCATTTAAAAAAGGAAGGGGCCAGTAAATTACATATTTACTAGTCCCTTCCCCCGCTTTCCATCCTGAAACATCCCCCCCGCAGCAGCCAGGGGGAGAGGAGGGAAGCCAGCAGCACTGCAGAGCCAACACGGGGGGGGGGGAGCCAGAGAAGTAAGAGGAATCTGCACCACATGTAGTGAGTGGGGTGTGCCCAGGTCTATAATTGCTGCAAATTTCACAATAAAGACAGCTTAAATTAATAGGCCATCTGGCAACTACTAGAGGAACAACAAGCTGGAGACTGTATGGGACTATTACAAGCACCACTGGGGCATAAAAATACCATTAAACTTCATAAGTGTTACTGGTAGGTCCAGGTATCTGCATTTAATTTTAGCTTTTGTACTGAATGCTGTGATATACAAATTTCATCCATCGTCCATGGTCATAACCTACCCATCCACTCCTCATTATATCACAATCAGTGGTCAATGCTTCCAGGTATATACAGATTTTATGTTTGACAGGTACTCTTGTGGAGGGATCTGGGGGTCTAAAAGATCCCAAACCCCTCCTCTGCACTTAAAAGCATTCAAAACGCCAAGTTTGCCTGTTTTGAATACTGTCATTTTCTTTAATCTGACGCCAGTACCAGGAAGTGATGTCATGACATCACTTCCAGATTTTTGCATGGAGACCCGATCAAAGCTGAATGCGGCTTTGATCGGGTCTTTGGCGGCTGTGTAGGCTGGTTGCCCGGGTCCCCCGGTGGGACAGGAGACCTGAGCGAGCCGTGGAAGGCAGCAGGAGGGGGAGTCCCCTCCCACTCCTTGTAATGACAGCCGAGCAGCTTCTCAGCCGCATCAGTTGTCATTACAAGACAGCCGACCGTCAGCTATGGAAGCCGGTACTGGGGTGATGCCTCTAGCAGCAGGCATCACTCCGGTACAAGCACTTTCCGAAATATCGGTAATATCGGCCACCTTGGTGGCCAATTCTGATATATCAGGGAAAGTGCATATCGGCCCTTGATATATTGGCTTTGCTGATAATCGGTTCGATCCTTAGTACACAGCACACCCCTGAACTCTGCACTCTGTATGTAGCACCTCAGATAAAACCAGCCCTTTGAGGGCAACCATACTGCTAATGCGGCCCTCAATAAAATTGAGTTTAAAATTCCTGCTGTAGAAATTCCTAGGGGCTCCTTGAGCAATATGCAATTTCTGCCTTTCAAGTAGGTAACCACTTGCACCAAGGGTATATAATCACCAATGTAAGAAGGAATCTTAGCACAGACCATCACACCAGTGAACCTTGAGCTGTGATATAATAATTATCACCAGGCACACCCTGAGACCCTTCTAAATGCTACCTGAAAAATGGCCCATCCTGATTGGACACTATGGATGACATTGTCTTCTTTGTACAGCACACAAGCTTGAGAAGTTACAATGTAACTATGGGATCTATCCAAGAGAGAGTTTATTGTAGGACAGGTGTTATAAATGTGTCCATAGAACCTGAGCCAGTGCTCAACCTCAAACAAAAGTCTTCGGTTTTCTATTGTAAGAAATGTGTACGGTTCACACCCATCACCTTGAGATGGCAATTTCATTCTCTATTACACATGGATAATTCTTGTGCTAATAAGGGAAGCGCACAGCTCTAATTGAAGCCATCATAGAGCTCGGTAAATACAGGCTCATTGTCTTCTCTAGTGCTTTCATCTCTGGGAGCGTGTCACGAATCACTGAACTTGATAAAATGCTCGATGGGCGTGAAGGCCCAGATTCCAAGCAGCAGGAGAAATAATTTATATAGTAAGAAATATTTGCTAACATTCGTATTTGCACAACCTATACACGAGAACACACGCGTGCAGAGAAATAAACACAACATTCTGTACGTTCCAGAGAGACACTGATTAAAGGTACTACATAGCGACATCAAAGGCTGCTTTCCTACCGAAATAGTAACTTGTTCTATTAAAAAGTATAAAATTGTCCGAAAATGCTGAGCAGTAGAAGTCAAAAATTAAAACAATTTATACCTTTTACCTAGTTTACCCTTCACCTAGCTGTGCTCATATCATGCTGAGTGTTAGCACAACTCATGCAGCAGCTGAGCATTATAGACATCCACTGTATCAGCAGAAAGGCAAATAATAAGGATTCATGTACGCTGGAGCTTTTATAAATCTTTTCTTCTGGCAGGAGAAAAGCAGCTTCAAAAGCAGCTTTGCAAACGCGTTTAGGCATGTCAAGTGCTTTGGTGTTTATTTATTTAATTGGCCAAGAATATCAATTTATTCTGGCCATAGAAATGGAAAAAAATGCTTAAGCGCTAAACGCGCCTAGTGCTTAGGTGTGTTTACCTGCATTTAGGCGCGTCAGACTTTACAGTGCCTTGCGAAAGTATTCGGCCCCCTTGAACTTTGCGAACTTTTGCCACATTTCAGGCTTCAAACATAAAGATATAAAAATTTAATTTTTTGTAAAGAATCAACAACAAGTGGGACACATTTATGAAGTGGAACGAAATGTATTGTATATTTTAAACTTTGTTAACAAATAAAAAACTGAAAAATTGGGCGTGCAAAATTATTCAGCCCCTTTACTTTCAGTGCAGCAAACTCTCTCCAGAAGTTCAGGGAGGATCTCTGAATGATCCAATGTTGACCTAAATGACTAATGATGATAAATAGAATCCACCTGTGTGTAATCAAGTCTCCGTATAAATGCACCTGCACTGTGATAGTCTCAGAGGTCCATTTAAAGCACAGAGAGCATCATGAAGAACAAGGAACACACCAGGCAGGTCCGAGATACTGTTGTGGAGAAGTTTAAAGCCGGATTTGGATACAAAAATATTTCCCAAGCTTTAAACATCCTAAGAAGCACTGTGCAAGCAATAATATTGAAATGGAAGGAGTATCAGACCACTGCAAATCTACGAAGACCTGGCCGTCCCTCTAAACTTTCAGCTTTACAGGGAGAAGACTGATCAGAGATGCAGCCAAGAGGCCCATGATCACTCTGGATGAACTGCAGAGATCTACAGCTGAGGTGGGAGACTCTGTCCATAGGACAACAATCAGTCGTATACTGCACAAATCTGGCCTTTATGGAAGAGTGGCAAGAAGAAAGCCACTTCTTAAAGATATCCATAAAAAGTGTTGTTTAAAGTTTGCCACAAGCCACCTGGGAGGCACACCAAACATGTGGAAGAAGGTGCTCTGGTCAGATGAAACCAAAATCAAACTTTTTGGCAACAATGCAAAATGTTATGTTTGGCGTAAAAGCAACACAGCTCATCACCCTGAACACACCATCCCCGCTGTCAAACATGGTGGTGACAGCATCATGGTTTGAGCCTGCTTTTCTTCAGCAGGGACAGGGAAGATGGTTAAAATTGATGGGAAGATGGATGGAGCCAAATACAGGACCATTCTGGAAGAAAACCTGATGGAGTCTGCAAAAGACCTGAGATTGGGACGGAGATTTGTCTTCCAACAAGACAATGATCCAAAACATAAAGCAAAATCTACAATGGAATGGTTCACAAATAAACATATCCAGGTGTTAGAATGGCCAAGTCAAAGTCCAGACCTGAATCCAATCGAGAATCTGTGGAAAGAACTAAAAACTGCTGTTAACAAACGCTCTCCATCCAACCTCACTGAGCTCGAGCTGTTTTGCAAGGAGGAATGGGCAAAAATTTCAGTCTCTCGATGTGCAAAACTGATAGAGACATACCCCAAGCGACTTACAGCTGTAATCGCAGCAAAAGGTGCAGTAAAAAAGTATTAACTTAAGGGGGCTGAATAATTTTGCACGCCCAAATTTTCAGTTTTTTATTTGTTAATAAAGTTTGAAATATCCAATAAATTTCATTCCACTTCATGATTGTGTCCCACTTGCTGATTCTTCACAAAAAATTACATTTTTATATCTTTATGTTTGAAGCCTGAAATGTGGCAAAAGGTCGAAAAGTTCAATGGGGCCGAATACTTTCGCAAGGCACTGTATATTTGTGCTCAAAAGCTCCTCTCCTGAATGCACCTCAACTCCTGACTTTGGTGTTTTTTTTTACTGCTTTTAAACGCCTATAGTGTGCACATGGACACGTAGACTAACATGTAGGGTGTTTAGAGGCAGAGAAAAATAAAAGCTCAAAGGCCCATCAAAGCAGCGTTTTTGAGCTCAAGTGTGCATGAGAGCTAATGGTTTGAGAAAGTTTTATTGTAGTTATTTTTTTAAGTTTATATATTTTTAACTGTTCTGTATTTGTTTTTGTTTCCTCTAACCATTGCATCCAAAAACAAAGTGCAAATGTAGTTAAAAAACTATTTACATATTTTTTTTTGAGAATGTACGATTTGCTTGGAGTCCCCAGTTAGTCCCGGTACACATTTGTGCGATGCGGGAATGCTGCGAATATACAGCGTGTTCCCGCATAGCATCCGCACCCCTGGCAGTTCACACCGCCATATGCGATACGCAGGGGGTGTAAATTAAAATTTTAACGACACCCCCAGTTGAGATCGCATATCGCAGTGCGATCTGCAAGTTCGCACAGAATCGGATCACATTGCGATCGGATTAAAAAAAGGGTCATGTGCGTGTTTAATGCCATTGCGGTGCGAATTCAGCCATACAAACTGTATGGCTGAAATTTGCACCGCACAGAGATCGCATGTAATTTTAGGAGCAGTGCGCTCCGAATTATATGCGATCTCTGTAATCGCACTAATTTGAACCGGCACTTAAAGTGAATGTCAAGGCAGTACCCAGTTTTAGTCCCAAACTTCCCACTTCCAAATTTTACCTGATTAACAGCTTTTATTACACTTGTAAGGGCTCGTTCAGGCTGGCCAGGGGGAGATAAGCCCGGGGCTGTACACATGCTGTCGCCGTGAAGCTGTTATTTGCAGCTGTGGCAAAAATTAAACAGCATGTCACTATGAGCGAGCATTACCACCACTGACTGCAACCCATGCAGGTCTATGGGTCCTTTCCACCACTCTATGGGTCCCCGCCAGCAATGCATCTACTGTAGCATGGTGCCGCATTTACAGGGTTAAATTAGGTAGTGAGGTGGAGACATATTGCCTCCTCACTTTCTGTCAAATGCTTCTGAGAAGTGATCCACTGCAGATCATTTTTCAGAGGGGCAGCAAGGGCTGCTGCACATGTGAATGAGCCCTAACGTTCCCACAAGCTTGCACAATTACTACAGGGGTAGCTACTTGAAGCTCAATGCCACTGACATAGACATGCCACCAGAATTATTATTCCCATATGCTCATTTACAACACGCACAATAGGTGTGCAGAATTTTGAGAATACAGGCAGCAGTTTTGTTTTGCTGGGAAATATATCAGTGTATACATGTGGAGCAGTTGAGGAAAGTGAAAAAGTAGCACTGAACCCATAGGGTTATCTCACTGGTATTGCTATCTTAAAATATTTATGCTGGTGATGATAAGGTTCCTGGGCAGACAACTTCGACGCCCCAGAGGATCTCCATGGTCGTTGGCTTGTAGTGAAGTGTAACAAAAATAAAGTGCCATACCACTGCTAAGAGATCCAGATTACAACTTTATTTCAATAACAGTCAGGGAGACAATCCAAAAAGTAACCAACGTGTTTCGGGGGTCCAAGGCTTGAATGATGGATATTTGAATAGACTAGAAGTGAACTGAACCTTTAATGTTATTTCTTCCATTGTGAATGCAAGCATAAGCCTTGTCGACAGTGTTGACTACTGAGACGGTATTCACCGTCACTGGGAGTGAAAGACAGATACTTTTTAGGGGACAGTAAAAGGTGTCAGCTGTTTGATTCTGAACATGTTCATTGAAAGAGCTAATCACATTGGCTTCTGTTCCATGTCCTTCAATGTCAGAGACTGGCTTTCCCGATTGTTTGCGTATTGGGATAGTGCGTATTTCATGTACTTCAATGTAGGGGGCGGACAGACTGTCATTGGCTGTCTTGTTCTATTGTCTGTTTTGAGATGGAATGTGGATTGTGTTAAGTCTGCCTGTCCCATTGTTAAATGTTAATGACCTCACATTGTTCTGTCCAGATGGCTAGATAATTCAGTTTAATTCTGTTTCTGTATACAATTTAATCTGCATAGGATAATGTAATCAGGCAGAGGGGAGTGATTGTGTACACTGTATGGGAGTGACTGAATGTAAAACTCTGTTTTTATTGGATTGTGAATTTCGTGTCCTGTTCCCCGCAAGGTCCACCTAGGCGGTAACCTTGTGTGGGAAAACTGTATAAAAGAGCAGCTGTACCATTAAACCTAGAGTTCTACTTCACCCTCAATCTAGAGTCCTGTCTCTTATTGGGGGAATCTGCTACAAGGGATTGCTGTGCTCTTCATACTCCCTTGAATAATCACTAAGCTCTTGTAAGAGCTTGTTCCTGTTCCTGCTTCAGTCTCTGGGGAAAGAGAGGTTCACCCACTGGAACCTGGAGCCTTGTTGTAGGTCCAGGGTGGGTAGGAGACGGCGAAACCCCAACCAAGCTGCGACGGTTCGTGGGGTCTGCTGTGGTTATGGTGTCTGGTGGAGTGCTTGGAGCCCTCGGGAAGCACTAGGAGAATCCATCAATGGAGGTACCCAGTCGGGGTGCCAGTTGATCCGTTGCAACTACTTTTTAGATTGTCCTTCTGACTTTAATTGGAATAAAGTTGAATCTGACCTCTTAGCAATGGCGTGGCGTTTCAATTTCCATTTTTACTACATGTGGAGGGGGGCAGAGAGGGGTGGGGGATTGGTGCAGTTATGTTATCCAGCAAGTAGGACTGAAAAAGCTGGCCGGGATTCTAGAGCAGTAGCCGTAGCATTCTCAGCCCAAGCAGGAAGTTTTTTGGGATTTCTGGCAGGATCAACAGGCATTTTTCTGTAGTTGCTTTGATTTTAAAGGGATAAAACATAGGGAAATGTACCGAATATATATTTTTTTTACTTTATCCTTTCAATCCGAGAGTTATCTAATCACACACCCCTGCCTTTCCGAAGGGGTTAATGTCTGACACACTCAGAATTTACCTCCTGCCCCAGCCAGCTGCTTTCCTTCCCAGTTCCACAGGGAGTGCTGCCTGCACAGAAAATAAATAAGCACAGAGCTTTCTGTCTAAGCTTGGACAAGCTGTTGCACTGCTCCCACTGACTCATTGGCTACATCCTTTCCTTTACACAGCGAGCACATCTGGGATATGTTAACCCAGGGTGCACGAGGAGGAAAAAAAACCACCAAACACACACAGACAAGACTGTAATTGTATCTGCAGATAAAGTCACACCTCATCCTGTAATCTCCCAGCATGTAACAATAGAACTCATAAAAAGCCAAGGGAAAGAAAGCCCCACTTCATGGCTGAGACGGTTTTGATTAATAAAAGGAAAATCGCCCCCCTCCACTTCCCAAGCTTTCTGCTGACTTGCAGGTAGGTGATGCAGTGATTGTGTTCCGGATGACCCAGCTAGTTATCACTGTCAGGATGACAGGCCAGGGCTAAGAAATCTCAGGGCAGGTTGTGCCTTACTGCAGCCCTGGGAGCTCAGGTGGCAGGATGGGAGCAGTAATGACAATTTCACAGCTTATTATAGCGCGTAAAAGAAAAAAGGATATGAAAAAAGTGTGTCACTTCAAGCAATTGTAGAGTGTAAAAAACAACTGCAAACAACACCCATTTCCTACAGATGCTTTTAATTGTTCACAGAGGTGGTCCACATTCAGGAAAGTCCAACTCCAGCCAAATATTTATTTTTACAGAAGATAGAATAGGGAAGGGTTAGAACATCCGTCAGGTTTTTGCTGCCATCTTTGAACCTACTGGGGAAATTTCCTTAACCTATGTCACTGGTACATGAAGTACAGGGAATATTTTCAAAAGAGACAAAGGACCTACGTTATCAAATTGCAACAACTGTTGAGATGCGCTAAGCAGAGCTTTTAGCATTCAAAATGATGTGTACTAATTAGGGATAGCCCGATATGTTTTTTTCAGGGCTGATACCGATATTTTGGTCACAATGTATTGGTATCGGCTGATATGGGCCGATATTTTCTACATTTAAAGTTTTGAAAAATAAAGACAATTTTTGACACAAATCTGGTACTGAACATGTTAATTTTTGTTTAATGTTTAATGGCTGGCTTGCTGGCACCCTGTGGTGGGTGGGTGGTTGGCTGGCTGGCACCCTGTGGTGAATGGCTGTCTGTCTGGCACCTGGTGGTGGGTGGGTGGCTGGCTGTCTGGCATCATGTGGTGGGTGGCTGGCTGGCTGCCACCCTGTGGTAGGTGGGTGGCTGGCACAGGGGTTGTGGGTGACTGGCTGGTACAAGGCCTGTGAGCGACTGACTGGTACAGGACCTGTGGCTGGCTGGACCTGTGGGTGGCTGGCTGTCTGGCACCCTGTCTGTGGGTGGCTGGCTGTCTGGCACTCTGTGGTTAGTGGCTGACTGTCTGGCACCCTGTGGCAGGTGGCTGGCTGGCTGGCACCCTGTGGTGGATGGGTAGCTGGCACAGGGGCTGTGGGTGGCTGGCTGGTACAGGGCCTGTGGTTGGCTGGCTGGCTGGTACAGTGCCTGTGGCTGGCTGGTATAGGGCCTGTGGATGACTGGCTGGCTGGTACAGTGCCTGTGGGTGGCTGGCATAGGGCCTGTGGATGACTGGCTGGCTGGTACAGTGCCTGTGGGTGGCTGGCTGGCTTGCTGGTACAGTGCCTGTGGCTGGCTGGTACAGGGCCTGTGGATGTGGGTGGCTGGCTGGCACTGGGCTGCTGTGGGTGGGTGTAAGGCTGTGATACACTCCCTCGAGACTAGTCCCGACTCCAGACGAGGCTGTCCAAGGCGAAAGAGAGGCGGCCTAAGAAGGCAGAATGACATCACAAAAATATCGGCAATAACGGGGCCGATACCGACAGGGGCGGACTGAACGGTCGGGCACTTCGGACGTGGTCCGAGGCCCGGCCGGGAAGGGGGGCCCGGCCTGGAAGGGGGCCCCCCGCCCAGTACAGAATTAACTCACCCGATGTTGTCTCTAAGACAACATCGGGCTATCTGGGATGGCGATACATAGGTAGGAGGAGGGGAGCAGGGTCCGGCGACCAGCGATGCGTAGGTGGGAGGAGGGGAGCGCGGCCCGGCGGACAGCGATGCATAGGTGGGAGGAGGGACCCAGCGCTGGGTTGCTTTGTATGGTGTCCTGTGAGCGGGGGTGTGTCGGCGTCGCATACTGACGTGACGTCGGCGTGTCCCGCCTCCAGAAGCCGCGGGTAACGGACGGTCATCACCTCACTGCACCGCACCGCGCCGCACCGGAGACGTGTTCCTGACCTCACGTGCTTGTTCCTCTTCTCTTGTGACAAGTTGTGAGTAGTTTTTGTGTCCTATGTCCTATATAGCCTCGCTCTGTTTGAAATAAAGCTCCACGCAAAGGTCTCTCCTCTGAGGAATAATGTGTACATTTGCGTTATACCACAAAATTTTATTAAAATATATGAATGAAAAATATATGATTCATATATTTTTCATATATTTTTATAAAAATGTTGTGGTATAATGCAAATGTACACATTATTCCTCAGAGGAGAGACCTTTGCGTGGAGCTTTATGTCAAAAAGAAATTGTGCAAGTAAAGCTGCGCTCAGGAATATAACCTATTTAGTGCAATTGTATATGTTTATAATATATTTTGAGCTGCTGCTGAAAAAGGGATGAATCCTTAGAGATTTTAATATATGTGTCAGCGCTGCTCTATGTGCATAAAAATATATATCTAAGTGTTTAAATTGGTGGAGGTGTATACTATATATCACCAACCACCTACATGAGTATGTGCCAAATATTTATAAAGCAAAAACACTGTGCAATCACATATCTAAATAATCACATATAGTGCAAATAGCTGAACCAATATAAGGTGCTAAGTACAAATGTGCTAATGTACAAATACAGTATATGACTCTTGTGATCACAACATTTCCATAAAGTTCTAACTTTACTGTTTTCCTATTTTTTAATTTTAGAAAAGTGTATTTTTTCCCAAAAAATTGCGTTTGTAAGACCGCTGCGCAAATACGGTGCGACAAAAATATTGCAACAATCTCTATTTTATTCTCTAGGGTTTCTGCTAAAAAATATATATAATGTTTGAGGGTTCTAAGTAATTTTCTAGCAAAAAAAATGATTTTAACTTGTAAATAACAAGTGTCAGAAATAGGCCCGGTCCTTAGAGCGGAGTTCCAGGCAAAAAAAAAAAAAAATTTTACCTAAAAATACCCCCGGGACAGTCAGGGCTAGTGCATTTAAGCAACATAGCCTCTGAACTGTCCCCTGTTTTACTTACCTGTAAGAAGAAATACTTACCTTGAAAATGTCTTGTCCAGCGCTGTCATCACAGGTGTGGGCAGCTGAAGCCGGAGCGTCCCTCTTCGTGTCCTCTTCCTGGATGTCTGTGTCCCAGAATGCCCTGCTCGTCACTTCTGGGGCAGGCGCATCATCCCTGCACAGCTTATGGGCATGCCAGAAGCTGTTCAGCAGGGAATGACGCGTCTGTTCCAAGAGTGACAAATGACTCCGGTGCAGGCACATTGAGTCCTAGGATCAATGACGCTCATCTCCCAGGAGTCAATGCAAGGAGGAAGTGACGTCGTGCGCCATGTCCACAGAGGAAGGAAGAGGAAGGAAGGTAAGTATATTTTCATTAAAAACAAGGTAAGTGAATCACCTTTTTCAGGTGTTTTTAAGCTAACGGACGGTGGAAAGTTCATTTTTAGGGTGGAACTCTGCTTTAAGTGGTTAAGAATCGAATGCTTGTTTGCTAACACAGGGGATTTGCTAAAACACAGCAATATAATATTACTCCATGGTTCTACTTTCTTCTTCCCTCTTGGTTCTGGTATATAAATATCACTCTTTGTGTCGATCTCTAGCCAGTCTTGTTGTCACCCCTCTTGCAGATATTATTGTGTGAACTGTAATCAGAAGCATAGGCTCTGCTCATCAGGAGCCAATTAGGCTCTGCTTTGGTGCAGATGTGCTGACAGGTGAGTGAATACAGTTTCAACAGAGGGAAGACCTCATCAATGTGCTACTGTTCCTTTATTCTCCAATTAATTTTACTCTCCCATAATACAAGACCAGCTGCACTGAATTCTTTGGCAGGTAAAATAGTTCCTATTTACAGTATGTATATGTCAACTACATCAGCCGTCTAAATTTCCACTCGCCTTCTCGCAATTAGCCAGTTGAAATAAGCTAAGGGCGAGTGTTCAGGCATGACTCGGGTCAGGGGCGTACCGCTCAGCTTGGGCCGGGGAGGCAGGTCCACTCAGCTCAGATGGAGAGGCTGGCTGGGTTGGCTCAGGTAAGGGGGGCGAATCTTGTCCGCACTGCTCAGCTTGGACGGGGAAGGGGGGGGGGGGGAGCCGCTGGCCTGATGCACACTGTGCCACACATAAAAGTGCCTTGCAGGGAGAGGGAGTGGGAGGAGAAGGGGATCCTGCCAGCTCCACAGCAGCAGCTCCTCCTTATCCATGCAGGCTGTTTGCGGGGGTGGGAAAGTTGTAGCTGCTCTTTTCCAGCAGCCCCACTCTTTCAGAGGATGTGTGGGGAAGAGAGCTCTGTACTGGAATAGGGGAAGAGGGGTGAGCTCTGTACTGGGGGAGAACTTGAGAGTACACAGCACATTCCTCAGCCCTGCATTCAATATGTAGTGCACATCCCAACCCTGCACTGCGTACACAGTGCACCTCTTAACCCTGCAGTCTGTACTTAGCGCATCTCTCAACCCTGCAGTCTGTACGTAGCACATATTTACTTATCAAGGCAGTAATGATGTGTACAGTGCCTATAGTAGCCAATCATATTTTTTTCCTTATTTTATATATGACAGTCAGATCAATGAAATATGCTTTATGTTAATATTGTTAACATTTATTGTTTTTGTTAACGGCTTCTATACAGGGCACTTTTCCCGCCCAGGCCAATTTTCAGCATTTAGCACTGTTGCATTTTGAATGACAATTGCGCGGTCATGCAACACTGTACCTACACCAAATTTATGTCATATTTTTCCCACAAATAGAGCTTTTGGTAGTATTTGATTACCGCAAGGATTTTTCTTTTTTGCTACACAAATAAAAAAAATCGAAAAGTTTGAAAATAGATATGTTTTTTCCTGCACTGATGAGCACTGATGAGGCCGCACTGACAGGCACTGATGAGGAGGCACTGATGTGGTGGCACTGATAGGCGGCACTGATATGCAGCACTGATGGGCACTGATAGGCGGCACTGATATGCAGCACTGATAGGCACTGATATGTGGCAATGATAGGTAGCACTGATATGCAGCACTGGTGGGCACTGTTAGGCGGCACTGATGGGCACTGATAGGCAGCACTAATGGGCACTGATAGTTGGCACTGATGGGCGGCACTGATGAACACTATTGGGCCCTGATAGGCGGCACTGGTGGGCAATAATGGGCCCTGGTGGGCGGCACTGATAGATGGCAGTGATGGGCACTGGTGGGCAGCACTGATAGATGGGATGGGGTGCAGCACTGATGGGGAGGGCACCACTGGCAGGCTCCCTGAGCCCCGATTGCCATCCCTGGTGGCCATGGTGGGCATCCCTGGGGTCATGGGTGGGCATCCCTGGTGGTTCTAGTGGCACCCCCCCCAAGGGTCTGCACTGGTAATCAATGCTCTGATTACCAGCACAGACCCCCCCTTTCAGGAGAGCCGCAGATCGGCTCTCCTCTACTCGCCCCTGTCAGGCACGAACTGAGGAAAGCTGATCAATGGCTCTTCCTGTTTACTATGTGAACAGCTGTGATTGGACACAGCTGGTCACATGGTAAAGAGCCTATGTCAGTAGGCTCTTTACCGAGAATGGAGATGCGGTGTGTCAGAGTGACACACCGCAGCACCGATCGTCACTCTGTGTCATATGACTTCCGGTCAGGATAATGTAACCACCTTCCCACCGTTAATTGCCTATAGGGCGGGCGGGAAGTGGTTAATATTTATTTTTGTAACTTAATTCTGCATAAAACATTTAATGATGTAATTTTATGAGATAGTTTATAGGGGCATGTTTAGGAGCGGAATTAGGGGCAGGGTTGGGGTTGGGTCTTAAGGTTTGACTAGTAGCTTAGGAGTTGAAATTTTGAGCCTTGAACTACATAATGAAATTAAAATCGATGGAATGAAACAATGTGGATGTAGGAATATCCCTATGTGGCTATTGTATTTTGACAGTGGGCACTGCCAGCTGTAAGATTCCCTAAACCGTGCCTACATCTGATTGGACGCAGGCACTGTTTGTCTGACAATTTGCCCTGTTGTCATCTCTCACATCCTTCAATTAACAAATAGAAAGAGCCAGGCAGAGTGATGCCAACGGGGTCACTCACTGATCAAATTTTGAATGGTTAATTAAGATCTGGCCGAGCATGCAGCCAACTTTACTCTACCCATATTTAAAAAAAATTGACTTTGAACTGCTTGTCTGGAGTTTAGCGTACCCTTTGAGCCATTCCCTATATAAAACTTTCACCTGGTGTAGGCAGTCTGCCTGAAACTAGTGTCATGCTGGGCCACACCTAAGGGTTTCCAACCAAGCTGCCTCAGTAAAGAGTCATCATTTCAGACAGACAGCCCTTTCAGCAAAGAGAAGGAACTCCTTACAAGATTATGTTTAATTCCTTGATTGCATATTGTTTTATTTACTCAGCTAACACCATTGTGTACTGTGTAAAGGCAAGATAAAGAAATGACCCTTGTGGTGTCTGGTGCACATGATAAAGATGCCACAATTGTTTTATTTTTCCTTCTTATTGGTATGCTGTTCTCACAATAAGTCCTGTTGTGTAGGCAGGAGAAGCTCTGTGGATTAAAGCATAGATGCCATAGGTATCAAGGTGCCCATGTTCCAAAGACAACCTACCACTCCAGCCATAGCCAAATAATATTTGACAGTCCTATATGACCATTCTTGGGTTATAAAATCATTGATCAAGTTAGAAAACCTTGCCTCACTCTCTCTGGACTGATTTAAACTTCATTGCCTACATAGGAATGCTTCTGGTCAAACTGGGCTTCCTGACATTTTCAGATTGGGAGGAGGATTGTATCTGCATGTCAATGGTCATCATTAGATCAGCCAATGGTTGTCCAGTCTTTGGGAGTGATTTGGTTGATTTGTATATTGCTTATCAATAAGGAGTTGGTATCTGCCAATCAAGACAAATGCTAGAGGCTCCTAAAGACTGCTGAAAGAATGTCCACCCACTGTACCCAGTCTGTCAAATGAACATCAGTTAATCATAAAGATTTGAAATTTGGGTTTATTATGTCCCAATAAACATCACCAGCAGATAGATTCTCATGAGAAAATCAGCTGAGTGGGTTCTCAGCTAATCACTATTTTACGATTTAAATAATACGTTCACCTTTTAACAAAAAAACAATAAATGCACATTTTTTTTGCAGGTAAAAAAAAAAAAAAAAAAAAAAAAGTGCAATTAATATTTTTTGTTTTTGGAGCCTGGAAAGCATTGAACCAGAGATCAGCTTTTATGCCATGCAGATCTCCTGCAGACTGTCAGTGTAAGCTGTCCACACGTACATCGTATGCAAAGGCATTTTACACTGACTGGAAGACTCAATGAACTACCAAAGCACTCAACAGCACCGTGGTAGTTCATTGAGAACTAAAATCTGGCAGTACTTCAAATTCATTGATTCGTATCGATCTGCGAATGAATGACGCGGAGTCCCGCACAGTCACGCTCTCTTTGAATTGTTCCAGTGGGCACAGGGAGAAGATCCCCGGCTCACTGTCACAAAGAAGGGGGATGGGATGGGGGGGGGGGTCTGATGCTGAACATGTTACAAGTAACTTGTGCAGAATGGTAAACTTATCCTTTAAAGCGGAGTTCCGGGCACAAAAACGATTTTTTTTTTGTGCCCCTCCGCTAGGTAGAGCTCCCCTGAAAATGAATTGGATAGTTATTTTTATTTTTTTTGTTTACTCACCTTTTTATTGAAGATCGTAAATACTCACCTCTGACTGCTTCCTCCCTCGGAGCCGCGGCTCACCCCGTCACTTCCTGCCTCGCGATGATTCCTGGGAGCTAAACGTCATAGCTCCCAGGAATCAATGCGACGGCACCGGCCCCGCTCGTCATTTCCGGGCGACGCCGCATTCCCCTGCTAAACAGCTTCTGGGCATGCCCAGAAGCTGTTTAGGAATGCGGCGCCGCACCGGAAGTGACGAGAGGGGCCGGTGCAGTGCATTCTGGGACACGAAGACGCGGAAGAAGACAGAGAAGAGGACCGCGCCGGCTTCAGCTGCCCACAACAGAGATGGAAACGCTGTGGAAGAAATTTTATAAGTAAGTATTTCTTCTAAAAGGTAAGTGCGAACCGGGACAGATCAGAGGCTAGCCATTGTGGAATGTGCTAGCCCTGACTGTCCCGGGGGTATGTTCAGTAAAAAATAATTTCTGTGCCCGGAACTCCGCTTTAAGTCTGCAATTCCGAATTTGTCTGCTCAATGCACAAACTTTAAGGCTTATGTTGGTTCTAAAGCAAACCTCTATGCTGCAATCTGTCTAAAGGAAGATCACTTAGTGGTTGGATTGTACATGATTTCCATACCACTGTTTACCATCTTTTGGGTAATGAAAGTTGCTCAACAAAAGCAGCTTGGGTGCAGCTCTTGGAAAATATTAGTTATTGCAACAGAAGACCTTGAGATTGTTGTGAGAATAAAATAATATCCAGTGTTTTGGAACATTTTGGTTAAGCTGATGTTGGTCACTGATGAACATAGAAAACTGCATTGCCCTAAGCAAGGCTGTATCGATCCTAATGCCCCTTGTGGGCCAGTGCCTAGGGCAGCAGATTTAGAGGGGGCAGTAACAAGCCTCAATGCACAAACTGAAATAACTTTTTCTAATTTTAGTGCTTGAAAAAGAGATCTCTGTGGTCTTTCTTTTTTTCTCACTGATTGGTTTTAAAGTTTAAGCCCATGGAGGAAAAAAAAAATATATATATACAAATGACATGCACATATGTATTTCTGTCGATTTATTTCTTTGATATACAAAGCTCTGTCACATAACACAGCCAGCCTGGAGACCTGACTGTTCTACACAGCAGTTAAGTAGCATTCAGCCTCAGTTCACACTAGATGCGGTGCAAAGGATTCCGCAAGGCATCATAATGGCAGCCCATTCATTCGAACTGATTGCGGAGTGTATATTAAGTTAAGGACACCCCAAAATTGGTTTGCAAAACGTAGTGTGATTTGCAAAATCAGATTGCATGGGTATTCACATGGGTGTGTGGACAAAAAAAGGGTCCTGCACGAGTTTGGTGCAAATGCAGTGCAAATCCATGGCTCAAATTGCACCCCAGAGACACCACATGTAATTCGCACAGGAATGTGCTGCTAATCCTGTGCGAATTACATGCGGTGTACCACACCGCATAAGTGTGAACCTAGGCTTATAGGCCCTTTCTCAAAACCCCCCCCGCCCCCCCGCCTGTGAGTAGACAGTGAAAAAAGAAGCATTAGAGCCCATTCACACTGCAGTGGCACGACTCTGTACTACTTCGGGGGCGACTTGTGAAGTCCTGTGCACCGCGACTTCGGCGTGACTTGCACAGACTTCATATAATGAATGTCTATGCAAGTTGCCCCGAGGTCGCCCCGAAGTAGTACAGGACCCATTTTCTAAGTCGGAGCAACTATTAGAACGGGTCCTGTAGCAGTCAATGGACCGCGAGGGACCGCGACTTGTCAGACTGACAAGTCGCCTGACAAGTCGCTCTAGGGTGAATGGAGCCTCAGACTGATTTGCTCACCTCCTCGTCATTTTGCTTTCTCCTTCAATCAGCATGCTCCTTGTTAGCACATGGGAAATTCATCACAATTGACTAGCTGCTTCTCCCTCTTGCAGGGGATATCAAAAGGCTGATTCCAAGTCTAATTTAGGTATTTAAACTGTTTGCATTTAAAAAATACCTTATTTAATAATAAATACAAAGCTGCATTAATTTGTCTCTTTTCTATTTGTCTGGAGTTTAGCTTTTACTGAATGATGTATGGCTCAGGGGTTTTTCATGCCCCATAGTGAGTTATAGGTGGGTGGATGGTCTTCCTATGAAGACTGAAAAATAAGCTCATTCCCTGTGGTTTGTACAAAGTGTGCTGCCTGCATTTATGGTTTTCCTCAATAGAAATCAAATGTTCTGATTTTCAGCAGACATGGCTGGAAAAAGATTAGGAATCTTCTGCTTGGTTCCAACATCTGGAGTGTTTTATTTATTGCGAGCAGGTTAATGAAAAGCACTTAGAAAACCACCTGCCACTCTGTGCCTCTCTTTCTTCCAGTACAGAAAACCTCCAGGTTATACTACTCCCAAATCTTCCCCCTGCATCTCTCCATAAAATTCTGCTTGCATAACTATAAGTATGTGAACCTAGGGGAACAAAGGTTAATCCTTAAAGAATGATAACGTCATAGGCAATAGCTATACTGCTAAAGGGTATATGACAGTAAAAAACAAACTTAACCCCTTGTCACTGAAATAAATAGTAAAACATTTACTATGTGCGTACATGCTGACCATCGTTAACATAAGTCTTAAAGCTTAATAGGCAAACGGTTACATACAGAGTTGAAACATAAAGAGTTCATATGCGTTTTTCGTTGAATTGACTGTAAATCCGATCAGCCACTCTTGCAATCTGGCCACCACCAGACAGCAGGGTGACTTCATTTTTTTCAGTGCAGTTAAGCAATACAGCCTTGTCACTGACCTACCCAAGACTTATGGGTGGACAAAGAGGAGCCACAATACATTGATGAGGTCATCTTTCTGTTCTCCACCTATTTAATGAATGTGTAACTAGATTTATCATTTTGTTTTTAAACCTGCCTGGACTTCACTTTTAAGATGGCTCTAAACCATGGACCTCGACCATAGACCAAGGGTCTCCAATTTTTCTAGACAAAGGGCCAGTTTACTATACTTTAGACTTTAGGAGGCCGGATTGGCCAGTGTCGAAAATGCCCCAGCATCAGTGGGAGAAAAAAAAAAATAATTGCATAGTGCCTGTAGTCAGTAGGAGAAAGAGTAGTGCCCCATCATTGGTATTAGTGGGAGGAATGGTGCCCCATCATTGTTGGTGTCCGTGAAAGGAATGGCTCCCCACAGTTGGTGTCAGTGGAAGGAGTGGTGCCCCCTTGTTGGTGCCAGTGGGAGGACTATTGCCCCGTGGGCAAGATAAAGGCAAGTTTGGAGACCACTGCCAAACTATGCCCCTCCAGTTTTTCAGGAACTACAATTCCCATCATAGTCCCCTAGTCATGTCTGTGAATGTCAGAGTTTTACAATGTCTCATTATAAATGTCAAACATGGCCATTTGATGCTCATGCTATGGACATGAGGATTAAAACTGTCCAGGCTGGGTGATGGGTATCTTATGCCTATATGTATCTGCAGATAGGCAGATGTCTTGTACGAGCATTGGGTGATGAGCCGCACACCATTATTTCCTGATATGTAGCTAGAGCAACAAGTACTACTGCAAAGTTTTCTGTGACTGTGATTGACTTGATCTTTAGTAAATTTGTGCAAAATTTGCAACTTCTGGGCTATACAGTATATTCCCTGGGGAAAAGATTAAGGGAAATATCTACCTGTCCTTGATTTGCCCACCTCAATTCTCACGTTATGGTGATAGAGGCTTATGCGCAGTACTTCGCTCTTTCACTTTTCTACATACTACAAGAAAAAAGGATTGGGTGCAACTGCTGAAGTTGCTTGTTATTGCAGGACAAGGGAGGACAAGCAAAGTTCTACTTAAGTTTTTTTGCTTGCTTTTATTGGGTAATTTATTTCCACCCTAAGACAAAACTTAGCATCCAAATCTGAATCAAATTCAAGTATTTACATCTGAATTAAAAGGAGCCTAACCAACCCTTACCCCTGTCATGCAGTTAAGCTTTTTTTATATACTCACCACCGCTTCTGGTTTGGGTCAACTGCATTTCTTAGATGCATTTCTGCATGTCAGAGGCTGCGGGCATGTGCAGCTGCCTATGATTGGTGGTGTGCACTGGCGGGCCCGATCCGAACAGTCCTGAGCCCATCGATATTCACAACACCCTACTCCAAGCCATTATATCTTGTGGTTCCTCACTTCCCTTTGTGTCTAAAAAGGTATTTCAGAGGCATTGCTATAAAGCTGGACAAAGATCTGCATGCACTAAATGTCCATTTGCAGATATGCATTCTTAGCATGCAGGTTAGTTATAATGTATGTAGCACCCTCAAGTGCTAAACTAGTATAGAAAAATGTGTTTTTGTGACTCATGGTAGTTGTGTGAGTTTTTATTTGGGTCGGGTTACTCTAGGCCAGGCTGGAGGGTTCTACAGGGCAGGTCTCTAGTACCTACCCCTGGTTCTGATCTGCATACTTGAGGGAATTTGGCCAATTCCCAGGCAGAAGGCCTGGTAGGGTGGCTGTAACGGCTGGATCAGCTCTTAAATATGGTGAAGCCTGGCCAGCAGGGGAGTCAGGTGGAAGATGGAGTGAGAAAGCTGTGTCGTGTGGCCTAGGAAGGGACCCCCATAGAATGCATGAAGGTAAAAAACCTTGAGCCTTTACAACCACTTTAGGCTGTCCATAGAATACTCTTTTTTTTTTTGCAATAAGCCAGGGGGCTGAATAAAAAGCAAACAAACAAACAAACAGATTCCTCTATCCACACAAGCTAGGTGGAATGAGGAATCCTCCTGCTGGGATATTGTATTCTGATAGCGGGACTTTCCGCTGTCAGAATACACTGATCAACAGCTGCAGCCAACAAGACTGTTTGACATAAGTCAATCTAACAATCGACTTCTGTCAAACAGGCATGGACACACTTGGATTGAAATTAGGATGGTCTTTACAGAACTGGCTGAGTTTCGATCCATCTATGGCCAACTTTACTTATCCCTGTTAGTTATCTTAGAAGCTGGTGGCTCTTTTTGCAGGCTGTAGATGGACTTGGTGGAGCTAATTCAGTTGCATGTGCCTAGGGCCTCAATTAGGTGATACAAGGATATAAAGTCTTCATATGTGAAACCATCAAATGGTAAAATTACCTTTTGTCCCTCTACAAATAATGCTTGAAAAATAAGACCAGATGTCATTTATCACTTTATTAACACAAATACCAGTAATTATTCACCTGCATTTGTCTTCTTTTTGTTATTTTGATACAATTGCCCAAAGCGGATCCACCTTTGGAATATTAGTCTACAGAACATTACACAAACATAATTCTATATTCGCTTTTCCCCTCTCGCCTTGGTAAACATGTACACGCGATTTGCCTCACCGTGACCTCTAGCAGACACTGGAGGATTGGTGCTTCTCAGGCTGAGAACAATGGGCTCTATTTCATAAGCTTTGAAAATTCTAGAGGTAGTCTCCGTTAAGGAAATAATTAGGATTTGGGAAGATTCCTTTGTAGTTAATGAGATTACAGGGAATGCGTGACTGATTGACACAACACTCTATACAGTGGACCTATGGAATGACACCTGGAACACTGTCAAACATGTTTAATGGCTTTAAAGAATGGTAGAAATGGGAAATAAGTCAGCAAGGATTACTGTTGGAATACAGGTTTAACCAAAGCCATGATTATTTTTTTCTCTTTATTTGATTTTGCATATAGGTCTCGTGTGGTACATACCACTACACCGCTACAAAACACACAGTCAATATCTGCAGTCCATTACATGTCATATTTTAGAAAATGTCCTGCTCTCAAAATGCAAAGCACTATAAAATCAAGTGTGTAAAGCAGTGGCACTCAGGATGTCAAAGCAAAGGCATCTTTCTACAGTAGAGTTCCAACAACCACAACAGCACATGAGGTTTTAATGAGGTTTTAAGAAGCCACGTCACACTGTTTGAGATCCAGAACAACAGCACCACAGCACTTCAGGCGATAAAACCTACAGGGTCAGAAAATATTGGCAGGCCTACACATGCGGTCCCAGGATATTTTGTGCCTATATACAAATGGGTCCAAGTACAATGCCAACTCTGCACAAAAATCCCCAAAGAGCCTACTCTTACACAAGAGTTTTGCAGAATCATGTCACTCCTACAATAATGGTTCCATAACAGGTGCTCCACATTTACAAGAAGTTCAAGAAAAATATATCAACTCTGTACTAGAAATTTTAAAAGAATGCCACATTACAATGCCACTGCCACTGTAACATCACTGCTACACTACATTTCTAAAAGTAAAGTCCTACAATAGAGGTTCTAGCACAGTGCAATAATGTACTGTAACTGCTACATAAGAGGTTTTAGAAGTTCTCAGATCATTGGCTCTTTTGCGCATGATTGTTAACACCCCTGTGCAAGAGATTCAATAACAATCTTACATTTATACAGGAGATCAGAAAACAACGCCCCTGTATGAGGTCTCACAACAAAATCACTGAAAGAGGCCCAATAATAATCTCATTACTAAACAAAAAGTCTCAAAAAAACATCGCCCTACACTTGTCTCTGCACAATGTCATTCCTAATGAACAGGTCCCAAAACAATTTCACACAAGAATAGAGGATCTAAAAGAAAGGAACCCCTATACCACAACCTCCAAAATAAAAGAATCCCTATAGTGAAGAATATAGGAACTACGATACCTGATGTCTCAGGATAAAAGAACCCTAATAGTAAGAGTAAAAGTGGTGCAATGGTGTCAGGGACAGGCAGTACAGTGGGGATGGTTGATTGTTGGACAAGCAGTACAGCGGCAGCAGTGGATGGTGGAAACAGGTAGTACAAATTAGGTAGTTGATGGTGGGGACTGGCTGTACAGAGGAGGCACTTAATATAGAAAGAGGAAGCAGTAAAGCCGGGCTCCGTCAATCATTCCTAGCTCTCAGTTATCCCCCATTATTGCCCCTTCCGGTGTGGCCCCCAGTCTGACCTCAGCATCCTTAAGTTTGAGGCCCCCACAGTATTTGGTATCGGATTGGGAGTCCAGTTTTGGGCTCTGGGACTAACTGCTCTCTTTTCTGTCATGGTTCACATGGGCCTGGGGGGGCAGGTCCCCTGCTGTAAATGTGACTAATCACATTGCAGCTCCCCTGCCCTGCTCTCCCAGGCTGTGCTGTCCAATCAATTGGTGGGGTTGAACCCTAAAGGTATGCCATTTGTGGATTTTCTTTGAGCTGCAGCAACAACTGACAGGCACCTCTGTAGCTCAAAGAAGCAATCCTGGACTGCTTCTCAAATCAAATCTTCAAGGTGTGCAGTGAGTGCTGTGTGCATGGTATGCAATGCACACATTAGGGACATGCTAGTGGTTCCTAGGATAAATAAGCCCCTATACTAAAGGTCCCAGAATAAAGCAATCCCTAAAATTGAAGTTCCAGAATAAAGCAACCATATAATAGAGGTCACAAAATAAAGGAACTCTTTATAATTGAGGTTTCAGAACAAAATCACTTCTATAGAACAGTTCCCAAAACAATATCCTACATTAGAATTGCCAGAACAATAGATCCCCAGACATACTCACAACTGTAGCCAGGTGCTTGGATGAGAATGAAGAGTGAGAGAAACATTGGCTGCAGCTGCTCTCTGTGGCTGCTGCTCTGCAGTGCTTAACTGCTTTATAGCTATATCAGCAAGAGGAGGTAGCTACTGAGCAGAAAGTGTTGAATAGAATAGTCAGGCAGCGCTGCACTGTGGGAACCGGAGTGCTAACTCCAAGCATGTCGACAGCCAGTCACCTGGGTGCAGAACAGAGACTGGAATAATCGCTGTCTGTGACTGGATGGTAAGCTTCAATATTGCTGGGAGTGGTGCACTGCTGCTTTAGGGATTTACTATCTGGTGCTAGAGAGACTGGGCCCTTTAGGAACTGACCATACAGTCAACTATTAGTTTTATGCTTGCCTGCAGGCTTGACTGGGACTATTCTCATGTGCACCAATAGTACACGTGGGCCCCAACATTAGCCAGCTGAAGAGTTATGAGTAAAGACTGCCTCTTTACAGCTGCTACACAGAGACCCTTACTGATTGCTTAGGCTAAGAGGTACCTCTCAGACGACATTGCACCATATCCTAGCCATTCTCCTAGAGTGCACTGTAGACTAGTTATAGTATTATTATTCACATTGCAGGTAATGCTTATATGTGTTGCTTATTGCAGACTTTGCTGACTCACAAGTTAATCCCAGGCCCTAGTGGCACAGAACTCTATTCTAAATTACCTTGGCATAGTGAATATACTATCTAGTGGACTGTGTCTGAGGCTACCTTCTGCCTGTTCATTTATGCTCAAACCACCATTTATTCTAACTCATACCTTTACATTGAATTATCTTACCACTAAACGGTTTTGTGCCTAGTTTCTTTTACTAATTCACAACCAAGTTAAAGGTATCTACACTTTTGTTCCTATAAGTGCTTGCAGTAATTTTCACTCAACCATTTGTGTGAGAGGGGCTAAGGTTGTCCTTAGAGTCAAGGCACAAAACAGAGAACCCAATTTACCAAGTGGCTCCTTCGGGTGAAGGGAGAGGGAGGGGGGGGGGGTGTATCGCTACACCATTTGAAAAAGGCTGCAGACAAATTTATGAAAATTGAAGCAAAAGTGTAGATGTGGCACTGACTAAGGAAATTATATTATTTGTCACTTAACTTGGACAATGGTCAACAGCTGCAATGTTACATTTGTTTTCTAAACTCGGTCCCAGTATATTTTTGTGTCTATGATCCCTGTGTGCTCATATACTCTCATTTGGAACTTTGGGCGACTTCTTAAAATGCGTGCATTGGTGCATATTATTGCAGCCTTCACAGTATTAGGCATTCATAAATAGCCCTTCCTGAGTGGATAATATTCTACCAAGCGGCTGAGTCACAGCCAGAGGGCACTGCTCGCCCACATGCTATATGCTTCCAGCTTGTACACCTGTAAGAGAGAAGCGTTTGGATTTCTGCCCTTACTTACGGGTCAGGGAGTTCTTGGCTGTGATGAATGGGTATGGACAGAGACATGCTCCTGCTTCTATTATTGGCATCTGTTAATTTGCTAATGACTAAGTGGAGTGTGGAAAGACATGAATTGTATCATGGCGTGCTCATTCTGACTGCATGCTAATCTATACAGGAAATTTATTGACACTGCTAGGGATTAATAAAGTTTCGGTGTTAAGCAAGCTGTCGTCCGGCAGCCTGATTCCACTGACAGCATAATTAGTGACAAAATTAACTGGTTATTGTATTAATACCTTTCATTCCTGAGCTTGATGTTTCAGGAGAAATCTGATAGACAGATCTCACATCGATTTTGGACTGGAGATGTCAAGTCATGTATGATGACAAAAGTTATGCCTGTCTTGAAATTCCCACAATCATTCTCGGCAACTTCAACATCCCTGTTAATGCTAATACTACAGCTACTTCTAAACTTCTTAGTTTAACCTCCTCATTTGATCTGAAGCAATAGGTACAAGCTTCTACTCACTCTGATGGCAACACCCTCGAACTTGTATTCTCCTACCTATGCAACCTCTCCAGCAATCCTTTTCCTCTCTCTAATCACCATCTTACTAGTTTCGCTCTCTCCCTGTGTTCCACCACCTTTTCCTCCAATCACCTAACAATCACCCGCAGAAACCTTCCCCACTTCAACCGTTCTCTTCTCTATTCTGCGACTACTTCTATAACAAAATCTCACCCTTGTCCTGCCCCAACCTAGCCACTTCTGTCTACAATGGATCCCTATCTTCTGCCCTGGACGGGCTCGCCACCCTCACTACACACAGAATCAGGCCCTGACCCCTACAACCCTGGCAAACAGATGACACCAAAAGCCTCAAAAAACGTAATTGTGCTCTTGAGCGTCCGTGGCGTAAGACTAAGTCTCATAAAGACTTCAACCAATATAAATCTGCCCTCCAAAAATACAATTTTTGCCTCCACACTGACAAGCAGGCCTATTTTATCCCTCTCATTAACACCTTCTCATCCAGCCCCTTTCAATCTTTCTCTACCTTTAACTCTCTACTTCAATCTCCACTGCCTCCACCCACTAACTCAAGCACTGCCTAGGAGGGGGACAATCACTGAAAGATAAGATTAATTCAATTTCTGATTAAATCTCCACTCTACAGGTATCCCCCCCCCCCACAAACGACTTACTAACAGCAAAAAAATCAATGTACACTGGTCTGTACTCCTACTTCTGGACCTTTTGGCTGCCTTTGATACGGTTGACCACCCTCTCCTCCTCAAAAAACTTTACTCTTTTGGTCTCCATGACTGTGCTCTTTGCTAGCTCTCATCCTACCTATCCCACCGCACCTTCAGTGTCACTTACAATTCTACTTCCTCCTCTCCTCTTCCTTTCTCCGTCGGGGTCCCCCAAGGTTCTGTTCTTGGACATTCTCCACTCAATCTACACCTTCTCCCTGGGCCAGCTGATAGCCTTCCATGACTTCCAATATCATTTCTACGCTGACGACACCCAAATCTATCTCTCTACCCCTCAGCTCACTCCAGTCACGCATCACTAAATTACTAACTGACATATCAGCCTGGATGTCACACCACTTCCTCAAAATGAACCTGTCCAAAACCAAGCTCATAATTTTCCTCCCTCACGTGCACTTTCCCCTGACTTCCCTGTCAAGAGTAATGGCAAAACCATCAACTCATGCCAGGGTGCTAGGTGTAATCCTGGACTCTGAACTCTCCTTTCAGCCTCGCATCTAATCACGTTCTAAAGCTTGCCGCCTTAACCTCCGCAACATCTCCAAAATACGCCCCTTCCTAACCAATGAAACCACAAAGCTCCTAATTCACTCCCTGGTTTTCTCTCGCCTTAACTACTGCAACTCCCTCCTCATTGGATTGCCTTTACATTGGATTACCTTTACAATAGGGCTATTCCCTATTCAGTCCATCATTAATGGTGCTGCCAGACTCATCCACCTTACAAATCACTCAGTGTCTGCTACTCCTCTCTGCCAATCCCTCCATTGTTCAGGAAAAGTGGTTGTTGGGCGCTTCTGACCAGGCAAGAGGGAAGGGAGTCCACCGCTGTAGGGGGGGCGCAGGGGATGCTCCAAATTCTTGTTAGGAGACTGTCCTGAATGGCAGGGTACAAGGCAGCACTGGCAGGAAAACTCAGAGGAATCCGCTGGCACAGGTAGAAAGAAAAGAACAGGCGCCACTGTAATTAGCCAAACAATTTATTGCACAAAATACATAGTAACTTACACATGGGTAAGCTGCAGTCCGTATCGCAGCGTCTCCAGCGCACGATCCGGCCGTCCACCGATCCGGAGGTGATGTCACAGGAAGCTGGTCAAAGACTTGGTTACACCGGAAGCCGCAAATGGAACACAGGCTCCCGGAAATGACGCAACGCGTTTTGGAGCATGCGCACTTGGCTCCTTCCTCAAGCGTCTCCATTGGCTGCCACTTACAAAGCCATCCACAATTTGGGCCCCAGCCACATCACCAACCTAGTCTCAAAATGCCAAGCAATTTGTTCTCTACTTTACTCCTAAGACCTCCTGTTCTCTAGCTCCATCATCACCTCATCCCATCTCCTCCTGGACTTCTTCTGAGCCTCTTCCATCCTTTGGGATTCCTTACCCCAATCTGTCTATCTCCAACTTTATCCACTTTTAGGTGATCCCTATACACTTTTCTCTTCAGGGAAGCCTATCCTGCCTCCACCGAACAACTGTACTTTCAATTTGTTCATTAGCTCATCCCCAACAGTAATAACCTTTTGTATCACTTCACCCGCCGTTTTGGATTGTAAGCTCTAATGAGCAGGGCCCTGTTATTCCTCTTGTATTGAAGTGTATTATAACTGTACTGTTTACCCTAACGTTGTAAAGCGCTGCACAAACTGTTGGCGCTATATAAATCCTGTATATTAATAATAATAATAATAATAATAATAATAATATAATATATAATATAATATAATATAAATAATTGTCCCTGGAATAAGTCCCCCTATCCTGTTGTGGTGATAACTTGAAGAATTTCAGGTATGGGTATTTTGTACAAAGTTACATGTAACCATGCATATACCATACCTAGCCGATGCCCCTGGAATCTGGAGATCACTGAAGTAGACACCGATACTCCAGGGATCTCCACTAGCTTCCAGGTCCAATGCCTGGGACCTCAGGTTGTTAGCCACTTGGTGTGAATACTTAGCATTTTCCAAATGAAGGCAAACGGTTCTCTGACTTAACAAGGTTGAGAGCATGGGAGTCAATGCCTCGCCTCTCCACCCCATCCAATCAGAATGCAAAGCATTCTCTGAATAGTCCCCGTGCCACAATGAATGGTGCCTCCTGTGTTCACAATGCAGCCACTTGGTGTTGGACCTGGAAGCAGGTGGAGGTCACTGGAGTATAGGTTTCTATTTCAGTGATTACGAGCTTCAGGGGGCATTGGCCAGGTGTGGTATAGGCACAGTTATATTGGTCCAAGCTAGACAATTGTAACTATGTATGACATTTTCATATTTTTTCATCTTAAAAAAATCTACTTTTCATGAATTGTAAACAGTGGCGTAGCGTGGGGGGTGCAGGGGGGGCGGACCGCACCGGGCGCAACATCTGGGGGGGCGCATCAGCAGTGTCACTCTGTCTGTCTGACTATGACATACACAGTTCACACACTGTCTGTGGCTGCCTCCATCTTTAGGCTGGGAGATGTCCAGCGCGGCCGCCCTATGGCTGAAAATGGCGGGGAGGAGCGGGGAGGGGCTGGACTGTGCCTCACCTGTCCATTGGTGTAGGGTGGGGTGGCGTTGCAAACCAAGCCCTGCCTATGCCGCCTCTCCTCACTGCTCAGTCAGTTTAGCAGTGAGTCAGCAGCCTGGTGCTGTCACAGAGTGGGTTTTTTTTTTTTTTTAAATCACCTGATTAGAGCCAGAGGCTCTAATAGGCTTCAAAAAAGGGTGGACCCGGGGCACGCTGGTCTCTCTGCATTGAAAGGGGGCACGCTGGTCATTCTGCATTGAAAGGGGGCATGCTGGTCATTCTGCATTGAAAGGGGGCGCGCTGGTCATTCTGCATTGAAAGAGGGCACACTTGTCATTCTGCATTGAAAGGGGGCGCGCTGGTCATTCTGCATTGAAAGGGGGCGCGCTGGTCTCTCTGCATTGAAAGGGGGCACGCTGGTCATTCTGCATTGAAAGGGGGCATGCTGGTCATTCTGCATTGAAAGGGGGCGCGCTGGTCATTCTGCATTGAAAGAGGGCACACTTGTCATTCTGCATTGAAAGGGGGCGCGCTGGTCATTCTGCATTGAAAGGGGGCGCGCTGGTCTCTCTGCATTGAAAGGGGGCACGCTGGTCATTCTGCATTGAAAGGGGGCACGCTGGTCTCTCTGCATTGAAAGGGGGCACGCTGGTCTCTCTGCATTGAAAGGGGGCACGCTGGTCTCTCTGCATTGAAAGGGGGCACGCTGGTCTCTCTGCATTGAAAGGGGGCACGCTGGTCATTCTGCATTGAAAGGGGACACACTAGTCTCTCTACATTGAAAGGGGGAGTGCTGGTCTCTCTGCATTGAAAGGGAGCACGCTGGTCATTCTGCATTGAAAGGGGACATGCTGGTCTCTCTGCATTGAAAGGGGGCACGCTGGTCATTCAAACTTGTATTTAGATGCATTTTACTTTAATTACATCAGTATTTTCATAGCAAACAATACATGTGCTTAGGGGGTAAGGGTTTCTTTAACTAATCTAGTGGAAGAGACTCGAGTGCTAAAATCCCGCGGCTTAGGGGGCGCAAATTACTTGCCTTGCCCCGGGTGCTGACAACCCACGCTACGCCACTGATTGTAAATAATATGTGATGGAGATTCTTGGCCTTCCCTACACTTTTTAAATAAAATAAAAAAATGTAGGGTTTGGACACACAATAAATCCTCCTCTATTCCATTATTACCGTAAAATATACTTGGCTGGTATGGAGAAATCACAACATTCACTGCATATCCTTTTACCTGAATCAATAATAGAACTACAAAGTGCACATGACCTTATATTAGGAATAGACAATAATATTCTTTATCCTATAATGCAAGGTAGCTTTGGTGAACCGACACTCTTCAAACAGCATTTTTTCTTATATGCTCTTTGCAGTGAGTCCACAACTGAAAGCGACTTGTATTATTACTGAACTTGGCATCTATGTCAAGAGAGAAAAGGTCGCTGAGAATGTTGAAGAATTTCATAAAATGTGAATCTATGGTAAAGTACGGATCATGCTACAGCAGTGGGTTAAGAACTTCTGAGGCTATGGCATCTTTTCATCTGGAGTGGAAAACCTTACTTGGAACCTAAACAGCTTTGAAACACAATATACTGAGTAGGTTACGTTCCCCTGTGTAATAAAAGTTTAAAGTAATTGAGAAAAGCCTCAAGCAAGCAGATCATGCCATTCTAACTACTTAGAACCGCAAGAATATATGCTGTCCAATATTTTTTTTATTACTGCTTTTATTAAAGTGGAACCCGAAGAAAACGTTCTTCCAATATGAATGGTAAAATAATTTGCCGACATTTAAAAAAAATATTTTAATAGAAAGGCACAGGACGCAGCATGAAAACTGCTAGAAAATGTACCCTTTGTTGTCTTTAGAAGTAAGATGTGTGCAAAATCTCACAACCCCCCCCCCCCAAAAAAAAAAACCCCATTATTTTTAATGCCAAATTTGTCCATAGACATTCAGAGTGGCATTGCTTAACTATACATGTCTCTGCACCCACCCCCAGCACCGGAGTCCGAATCCAATCCTCAAAAATGTTTACAGCACCCGACAATAACAAGATGGCAAATGTGTTTCAGCTTTGGAGTCATAAAGCGGTAGTAAACTTGGTCATTTTACAAAACAAAAATCGCCGGCAAGGCAATAGCATAATGTGCTAGTGTGCATCGCATACTAGCACATTATTAAATACTTACCCTAGAATAAAGCCCTCCAGTGGCGTGCTGTCATTGCTAGCATAGCTTACATCTTCATCTGTTATTCCTCCCGGGTTGGCGGGCTTTGGCTGTCTGAATGGCCGAGTGGCGACGATGTCACTCCCGCAGATGCACGTGGGAATCATGGCCCTGGTGCGGAGCTCTAAATGGACTGCACGGGTATGCCGTCCCTTCAGAACGCATGCGGCGAGATGTCACCAGCTGCATCCCTTGTGAATATCTCCTAAACAGTGCAAGTTTAGGAGATATTCAGTGTACCTACAGGTAAGCCTTTTTATAGGCTTACCTGTAGGTACAAGTTCAAAAGTGAATTTTGCTACCACTTTAGGGTGTTAGCGGATTCGTTATAACTGGGTGCTGCTGAATTAAAGTCAGTAAAATTTGATGAGGATTGGGGTCAAACTCAGCATTTTTGTTGCTTTGGTTTGTTGTTAAGCTGACAATCCATGGGCTGTATTTGAAGAGAGGTAGAGGTTTATTTTCCACTGTTAGAAGCCCAAATTCATGATTTACTTCTCCCATAAAATACAACTGGCTCAAAGTGTGCAACTCTAACAGGATCTGAAGGTACTTTCAAAAGAGAGCAAAGAATTGTCTTGCCCCTTGAAAGGTTGTTCCTTCTATGAAATACAACTGGCCGAAAGTGTCTAACAGAATCTGAAGGTATTTATGTAATGCCCACACTAAGGTCTCGTCTCAGTTAAACTCACGTTGTGGATCACTCTTCAGTGGGCATTTGACAGTCGATGAGTAGGTGTTAAATCGCCTCCTAACCATCTGTTTAAACCCTTTAAAGTGTTTGTTACCCTAAAAAAAAAAAAAGAAAAAAAAAAAGAGAGATCCTGTTCCCTTATAGCAGATTAAACAGCACAGTGCTTGTGCTGTCTAATCTGCCCCTCTCTAAGCTGTAAAAAACCTGGCTAATCCTGCTACTTACTGTGTCCCCCTCTATGTCCTGCCCATGATAATCATGGCTGCTGTGCCCTGACCACCGTGGTCCACCTGTGTGCCTCCATCATCCACAGCTTTCCTCTGTCCCCCTCATCCCCTCCCTCCCTGCTGTGTCTGTGTCTGCCTCTGCCCCCCCTCCAACCGCTATTAGTAGAAAATAAAATATTACAAATTGTCACTGCCAGCCCCTCTATTATATCTAGGCATACCACACTGTGTAAGTGTTTTTTTTTTTTTTATAACAAAGATTGTAAATATCTTTTTACTGCTATCTTTAGGCCGGTCACATGACTCCCGCCTGGTCTCCTACTCTGATCCAGAACTACAGCAAGAGGGGCTGAAGGGTTCACATGACCTCTCTGGCTGATATCAGAGAAAGATCTCGGGCCCTTCCACTGTAGTCTGGGGATTGGAGTAGGAGACCGGCCGGAAGTCACGTGACTGGCCTGAAGATAGCTGTAAAAAGGTATTTACAATCTTTGTTTTAATAAAAAACTTATACAGTGTGGTATGCCTAGATATAATAGAGGGGCTGCCAGTGAATTACATTGCTGTGGTAATAACGACTTTAACCCCAACACCAGCACTCCGAAACCGGTTACTATGTGCCCCCAATCAGTTTAATGGCTCACGTTCAGCTGGCAGTACTTGCCACCGAAAGCAACTATATGTGCACCCCCCTCTGCTGCCTTTGGGAGAGTGATTGGAGGCAGGAAAAATGCACAGCTGCCCCACTTGTGTTAAATGAGACCTTAAAGTGTATATCCAGATAAAACCTTTTTTCTTAGTTTGGATGGAGTGGGGAAGGGCTAGGTCTCCTGTTAGGATTTACCGCTATCTGTTAGTCAACAATAAGGGTATTTAACCACTTACCGCAAAGTGATGTATGGGTACGTTGCGGTATTATACCGGGGTGATGCCTCTAGCTAGAGGCATCGCCCCGGTACTGTTGTTTAGAGCCGGCGGTCGGTTTTCCAGCGGTAATGACCGATGTGGTTCGGGAGCAGCTCGATCGTTACCCCGGCGAGCAGGAGGGGGCGCCCCCCATCCCGCAACCTTCCCCGGCTTTGCCCGGGTCTACCGTCCCACCGGGAGACCTGAGCACCCAGCCGACACGTCTGCCGGCTGGATGGATTCCCAATCTAAGCCGGATGCGGCTTTGATCGGGTCTCCGATGACGTAACCCGGAGGCGACGCCCATGACGTCACTTCTCTGTTACGGTTACTCTGATGCTGAAGGCGGCAGATTAAAAAAACCAGTGTATTCAAAAATGCCGTTTTCGGCGTTTTGAATGCATGGAAGTGTAGTGTAGGGGTCTAGGGTCTTTTTGACCCTCGATCCCTCCATAAAGAGTACCTGTCACGGCATATTGCTGTCACAAGGGATGTTTACATTGTTTGTGACAGCAATAAAAGTGATCAGATTTTTTATTTTTTTTTAAATCCTGTGATAAAGTAAAAAAATAAAAATAAAATAAATAGGAAAAAAAAATTTTAACTGCCCCTGTCGCCGTTAGCTCGCACACGAAAGAAAACGTATATGGAATTCGAGCCGCGAATGAAATTGCTGTTCAAACCACACATGTGAGGTATCACCGTGATCACCAGAGCGTGAGCAATCATTTAAAAAAAGAGCTACACTCCAACTCTAAACTGGTAACCGTTAAAAATCTTTAAAGCGTCGCCTATTGAGATTTCTATTGACCGTAGTTTGTCGCCATTCCATGGGTGTGCGCAATTTTAAACCATTACCTGTTGGGTATCTATTTGCTCGGCATGACATCATTGTGATTTTTGGTAATTTTTTAAAAAAAATGGCGTTTTAAAGACAGCTGCGCAAATACTGCGTGACAAAAAATATTGCAATGACCGCCATTTTATTCTCCAGAGTCTTTGCTAAAATATATATAAATATAATGTTTGGGGGTTCTAAGTAGTTTTCTAGGGGGAAAAAAAACAAACAAAGAAAAAAAAATAAAAAAAGAGGCAGACTCAGCAAATATTCTGAAGATATGTCTTCACTGTACTACATTTATGAGACCAGCTATAAAAAAAAACAATTTTACTCATTTAGTAACATGAAGCTAAAGCCCAATCAAGCGAAAACTTTTTATCTTCTTCTCAATAGGAGTTAGAGCCTCTGCTTGCAGTTCTCCCTTAATATGCTATGACAGGTCCACTTTAAATGCGTTGTCCTTTTTTAAGTGAGCAAAGTGCACAAAGCCACTGACTACCTCCATAACAAAATAGGAAGAGGAGACGTGCACTTGGCTTTGCAGAAAATTTCCACAGGAAAATTCCAGACACCTGACTACTGCTGGCACAGAAGGGAATGCCTGTAGACTGCTAATGTGGCGCACTTGTCATACAATGCCCCGTGGATGCGTGTGCCAGAAAGCAGGAGTTTTTGTGGGCTTTAGCAGCAGGTTTGTGTGGGATGGAAGTCTTGGCAGCAGAGTCAGATTTGCTTTCCAAGAGAGGAGAATTCAGGTTCACAGCTCTTCCCTACCTGCTGTGTATGTGCTGCTGTGCGAACCAAAAAGCTTGCATGGCCACATAGGATTAGCAAATATCGCTTTCATGTCCAATAAAAGTTTACTAACAACCCTGATTTCCTTTTTTTTTTTTTTTTTTTACAAAATGTAAATGTGTGTTAGACAAATACAACTTCCGTTAGTCTACATGCACATGGCCATGAGAATTTTACAGATCATATAGACATGGTTTTTCTGCCTAAATGATCAGTAAAATGCTTGCATCTACACCCCGTTCACACTTGTGTGACTTTGGACATCAGTGTCACATGACAAGTTGTATCCCATGTTCTCCATGATAACCATTCATACATGTGCATCTTTAAGCCACAGCGGCATCAAAGTAGTTCATGCACTACGTTGGTCCGACATTCATGCAACTTGAGGGCCATAGATTTCAATGGTAACCCTCCAAAGTTGCATGAAAGCCATACCTGAAAGTTTTACATGCAACAATGGGTCTGACTTTGCAGAGTGACAACAAGTTACATCAAAGTTGCACCCATCCAAAGTTGCGTCAAAGTTGCACTCCAAAGTGGCAGGACTTTGTAGTAGTACAAGTGTGAATAGGGCCTTAGATACATTTAGAGGCGAAAAGGTGCGTATGTGTTTAACTGCGTAAACTTTTAGTTCTGTATCCTTCTGCTCTGTTTTCAATACCAGTGTAGCCATGCTTTAATTACTGTGTCTTTATGTTGGATCGCAATTTGGGCCATTTCAGGACGTTCCTTTAAGAGTTTCATAAGAAGGATTGGTTTCTCCTTAGGAGTGCTGAACTGGATTTTGAGGGATGTAGTTTGGAAGGAGGGCGGAGACCATGGGATGAATGACTAACTGAACTACACTCCCAGGGAGCTTTGGGGATCCGCGGAGGCTCATGGGAGAGGGTAATTACTGGGGGCGTGGTCGGATACGCGCTCTCTTGCGTCGGGGACTGGTGGAGTGCGGATCGGAGGAGGAGAGCTGCAGAGAGAGACTGACCCAGACGGAGGTCTGAGAGTGCGGCCTAGAGTGCGGAGAGCCCATCCTGACTGGAGAGGACAGCGGAAGTCACAGGACGGTGACTGGTCCAGTGTGAGAGCTGAAGGGACAGCGAGCGGTGCTGAGAGCGGCCTAGTACAGCGTATGCTGAGAGTCTTCCTGCGATGCAGCAACAAAAGGAGTAGACCTGTTGGAGGATCAGAGGGTCATCCGTGGACACTGGCGTTGCATTAAAGTGCCTGGTGACCTTTGGGAATCGCAAGTATATATTTGCACACAGAATACACTGACAGCAGTTAGGATCTCATTAACATCTACTGTATAACCTTGGATTACAAATATCACCTGAAGATTGATAAAGAGCTCCAACTGCCGGTGAAGAAGTGCAAGGCGTTGCTAGCATAGAGACTATACTTTCTTTTATCCTTAAAGGGGGCACCTGGTTCTAGAATATTTATGCCAGTTGATTTAGACTGATTATTTAGCTGAATAAGAAGAAGCAAATTATCGCTGAGGATACTATATCTGAGTCACACTAAAGCAGCTATAGCAATGATACACTATAGTCACTCTCACTTAATATCAATATATATATATATATATATATATATATATAGTTGAGTGTTTAACATTTGCTGGTTTCAGTCTCCCAGGCTTCGCATATATTACTGAGATTTGGAAGGCTGACACCATATCTACTATTATCTTGCTGATTTATTGTCCATTATTTGCATGCCTGTTTCATTTGCTTTATTACAGTAAATAGTTACACTGGTATCTGAGTGTTGAGAGTATTTTTACACAATTTCACAGAAAATGACTGAACCTGTAGTGCCTAGCGGGTTGGATGTTTTTCAGGGTCCAGGGAGTGCAGAGGATATTCCATTAACCAGAAGCCCGCTGAGGGGTCGTGCTACACCAGAATAACCTTTTGCATCTAGGTATACATGTATTCGTGCGTTTACATACCTACACGTGTAAAATGCATGTCCTGAGATGCAGATTTAATTTTTTGGTTACAGATCTGAACACAGTGAATGTTTATGCACCTGTGTGCATGCCCATATTGTAAACAACACACCTGCATTTATGTCTGTAAAAAAAAAACACTTTGAATTGCATTTTGTTACAGCCTTGTGCATGTATCCTCAGTATTTTCTAAAGGAAGTTTAAATGATGATTATCTGCCAAGTACATTATAGTTCCTATATGAACATTTCAGGGGCACTTATCAGAGCATTTACCACAATTTCAGAGCTCCAGGAAAATAAGGCTGTTTATGAGACCCCAATAATTGGCTGTTGATGGTTCAGATTATCTCTGCAGTGTGTCATTTAAATGTATTTAAACCCAACCACTAAAATATAAACTTTAGCACCATAATGTAATTTCAAAAGTCATTTTACATTTTTTTCATCTGTAGGTTTCATTAAAGTAATACTTGATAATCCTTTCATGAAGGTCCCTGTTTATGCACTTCTTACTATAGGGTTACTACTTTCTATTCATGTATCCTCACTGTGCTCCTAGGTTGTCAGAACTAATAGCACAACCAGGACTTTTTTCAGCTGGAACTTGTTGGAACTCAGTTCCACCAATTCTGGCTCAGGCCCTTGGCTCCCTGCTCACCACTATCACTTGTAAACTAAGAAGTCCTGCTTCTGTGTTTACAAGTGACAGCTTGTCTACCAATGGCTCCCACAGATCTGATCCCCTGAGTGGCTCCCACAGAGTGAAGGATAGGGACAAGAGAGATCAGGGTACCTGGGGTGCAGTGCATATGCTGATACCCCCACTGGATGATCTCCCTGAAAGTGAGAGAAGCAGAGCCAACTACTGTGTGAAAAGAGGTACTAGAACCGACTGGGTGCTTCAGCTTAATACAGCAACAAAAGCCAGACATGTGGAAGATGATGGAGCTTTTAAGGAGGTGGGGAGAAGATGGGGGCAATGGAGGGGGGTTGCATGCAGAAGTCGGAGCTGAAGACCTCTGCACTGTGTATGTAGCACACCCCCAAAATCTGCACTCTGTGTGTAATCCCCCTGTTGGTATTTATTGCCCCTTTAAGACCCTCCCACTGTTAGTGAAATTTGACCACACCCACTATTTGATGCGCTTTGAAGGGTGTGTGTGTGTGCGTGTGTGTGTGTGGGGGGGGGGGGGGGGTTGTTGGGTCATGGTTGAGTTCCTGTACCTATAATGTTAGAAAAAAAAGCTCTGCCCACAACTCAAAGTGTCAGAGAGCAGAAGAGTGCCGTAGTGAGGAATAAGGTAAGTGTTACACCATTTCTCTACCCCTAGACCTAAAGTGTTACTAAACCCACAGCCATAAAAATCAGTCTGTATATGCAGTAAAGCATGCTTGTTATACTCACTGTGAAACCTAAGGGATTAATCCTCCACATTGTGTAAAAAGGCTGTTTGATCCTCCCCTCCTTCCACTGTCCCCTGATCATTTCCTAATAACACAGAGTCTACAAAGTCAGGCGGCACATGCTCAGTTTGCTGTGTATTGCTAGAGAGGTTTTTTGTTTTTGTTTTTTCTTGGAAGAAGGAATGTGATCAGCACAGGGCCAATCAGCACTGTCCAGACAGAGGGTCAGGGGTCTTGCAGGCTGATAGTGCAAGAGCTTGGCTAAACACTGATAGAAGTCACAAGACTGCTATATACTGCTGATGAGAATAGGTATTTAGCCGTTTATATTTACTAAAATAATTGCATTTCCATGTTCTGTGTACAGTGGGAGACCTGATATAATGAATGCAGGGTCTTGGGTTTAACCACTTGCCGACCGCCGCAAGTACATAAACTGCGGAGGTCAGCCCCTCACAGGCAAAGTGACGTATCGGTACGTCACTAGCCTGTGAGGCTCTGGGGAGCGAGCGAGCTCGCGCCGCCGGATGCGCGCTCCCGCTCGGTCACGGACCCCCCCCCCGGTCACTCGGGATCGTCCGTTAGAGATGTAGTCTGATGTAAACAAGCCGCCTGTCATTCTCCCCTGTGTAAGAATAGAGATCACACGGTTCTAATATGTAGGACTGTTGATCACTGTTCCTACACCTCAAGTCACAGCCAATCACAGTTAGAAACACGCCCCTAGGGACACACTTAACCCCTCCCTCTCCAAAAAAGTTAACCCCTTCACTGCCAGTGTCATTTTACAGTAACAGTGCATATGTATAGCACTGATTACTGTAGTAATGTCACTGGTAACCCCAAAAGTGTAAAAAATGTCAGTCAAGGGTCCGATCTGTCCGCCGCAATGTCGCAGTCCTGCAGATCGCCGCCATTACACGTTAAAAAAAAAAAACAACAAAAATGACAAAAATCTTTCCGTTAGTTAGTAAACGCAATAACTTTTGCGCAAACCAATCAAAATACGCTTTTTGCGATTTTTTTTTTTTTTACCAAACATATGTAGCAGAAAACAAATTGGCCTAAAATGTTAAAAAATTTTGATTTTTAAATTTTTTTTTGTGAATTTCATATAAAAAAAATGTGAAAAATATTGTTATTTTTGCAAAATTGACGCTCTTTTTTTGTTTATAGCGCATGATCAAAAAATCGCACAGGTGATCAAATACCACCAAAAGAAAGCTCTGTTTGTGGAAAAAAAAAGGACGTCAAATTTGTTTAGGTACAGCGCCGCACGACCGCGCAATTGTCCGTTAAAGTCACGCAGTGCCAAATCGCAAAATAGGCCCTGGTCAGGAAGGGGGTAAAATCTTCCGGGGCTTAAGTGGTTGATAACACTTCAACCAGCATTTAACTATTGCAGTGGAAAAGAACCAATATATAATTTGTGTGGGTCAGCAATGGCGGCACTGCAGCTAAAGACAGATTTACTTTTATTATTTATAATTATTTTATGCACTGTACATGCAGCAGAGCTATTGTGTAATATGGAACCTTTTAAACAGAAAAAATAAACCCTGGGAAAAAAAAAAACTTCATCTATCAACATAAGTGAAGCTTAAACAACCTTAAATGAACAAAACACTTGGTTTAAACACAGCCATTGTCTAAAGTTACCAGCACATGTTTATACATAAACCAGTCTTAGTTGAAGGACTCTTGTTTTATACAATAACAAGAGCTGAGTAAGCATATATTGCAATACAAAATGGATTTGTACACAGAGAAAAATTACACATCAATAAGATGTAAAATATAAAATGTTTGCAAAGTCTCAGGCTATAATAGCCTTTTTAAAGTAGAACCCCAGCCAAAACATTTTAAAAGCACATGATTATAATATGAAAAAGAGCAATCCCGGTGAATTTCCATCTACAGACCATTCACTAGTATTGGTCCTCTAGTCTAGAGTCACAATAGTTATTATGAGAATCTGTGGTGGATGGAGAAAGCAAGTGACTGGATTGGTAATTAGCATTTCTGAATAAAATTCACATTTGGAGTAAGGGGAAATGTACAATAGAAGTGATTAGGAACAACTGCAGCCAGTCTTCATAGGAAGTAATGGTGAGACTTTGATAAAATCAGTAATCCGCCATTTAAAAACAGTAAATGTTTAACCACCTCCCATCCGCACTGTAGCCGAAGTACGGCTACAGCGCGGACTCACATTTTCGGGAGACCGTCTTTAAACGGCCTCCCAGACACAGGCTCCCCGCGCGCTCCCGCGAGCGCGCATCGGGGAAAATCTGTGTCGGCCGTGTCCCTTGGACACAGCCGATCACAGATCGTGGTGAATGGCCAATCACAGCGGCCATTCACCACGTGATCGGACCGTCCAATGAGAGATGATCTCATATGTAAACATATGAGATCATCTCTCATCGCCAGCGCTCCTTCCTCACACAGACACTGCAGTGTGAGGAAGGAGAGAGCCGATCAGCCGTCGGGGACAAAGAAAAATGTAATCAGGGCACTGATCACCAGTGCCCTGATTACAAAAGGTACACCAAACACACTAAATGCCCACAGTGCCCGCCATCAGTGCCCCCCATCAGTGCCCACAATCAGTGCCCATAGTGCTGCCAGTCAGTGCCCATCAGTGCCTGCTCATCTAGGCACTGATGAGTACTGACTGGCAGCACTATGGGCACTGAGTGTGGGCACTGATGGTGCTGCCCATCAGTGCTCATCAGTGCCGCCCATCAGTGCTCATCAGTGCCACACGTCAGTGGTGTTGGAAAATGCAGCAAATTCACAAACGTTCTGATCAGTGGTACTGGTTTTCCAGATTTTCGTTTGCCCCATTCATAGGAGGGAAACCCTTGCTAACCATCCAAAGAGAAAAAGCGGGGCTAATGGCACCATATAGGAAGCTTGACAGTGCAGAGCTTGGCGATGGGGGTCCTAGCGTACTATACAGTAGGTCTGGAGCAGTGTTTAGATACAGTAGCTGAAGGTGCCTGCATACTAATTAGTAGCCTTCTTGGGTGTACTTTATGGTTTGTCAAGCCTTCCAGTCTTAATAGCAAGGGAAGAATTTCAGCCATAGTCATAGATCATAAAAGTTGATTGTGACAGATGATCCAACCCCCAAACTGGCTTCTCCCTCAGAATGCTCATGGCCTTCATTTTGTAGCAAGGCTATTTCCTTTCAATGGCAAATGGATGCTGTACCAATTCTGTATGCACTTGCTAAACATATAATCCTTTCCTAGTCTGGAAATTAGGGTATATCTATGGCAACTCTGTGACCTCCACAGTCACGTAATGGCTCAGCTCAGGGAAACATTGATCTCAGGTCTATGGCTATCCTTTAGTTACATAGTAGGTGAGGTTGAATAAAGACAATGGTCCATCCAGTTCAACCTGTGTAGGTGTGTGTGGCTGTAATCATCTCACATAGCCCTGAATGTTCTGATCCTTGAGATGTACGTCTAAGAGTCTTTTGAACGCCACCATACTACCCGCAGAAACCACCTCTTGTGGTAGAGAATTCCACAATCTTGTAGCCCTAACAGTAAAGAACCCCCCACGTTGCCTGAGGTTAAAACACTTCTCCTCTAATCGCATTGTATGCCCTCGAGTCCTCATGCAATCCCTTCGACTGAATAGCTTTTTTTCTAAGCTGAGATCCCCATTGAGATATGTAAAAATTGCTATCATGTCCCCCCTCAGGCGTCTCTTCTCCAGGGAGAATAAATCAAGCGATTGCAGACGCTCTTCATAATTAAGGTCCTCCAATCCCCTAATTACTTTAGTTGCCCTTCTCTGGACTCTCTCCAGAGAAGGGCTGTATTTCAGTATGTATGTGCATTTATTGTAGAAAAAGGATTTCCTACTTAATGTAGAAAAAGCATTTCCTATGCATCTTGTTTTAAAGAAAAACAACCTGGATCCCTCATGTATAGCCATAGATATTAGAATTGCAATACTAAACACATGGTGGATGTGCTCCATCATCCACTATAATTGGAGTCAATATACAAATATAATATAAATGATCACTGGCTAGGCACCACCATTTGGTTCCTGGACATTACCCCTTTCACTAATCCACAACTCCACACAAGTCATATCGGAAAATTATACTCCCACCCCGGTAAATTCTACTAAATCCAACTTAGCACAACATTGGAAACAACCAATGGCACCACCCATTAATGCTTGGTACAACCTAATAGATCTAATTATATTTAAGGACACGCTAACTCAAAATTAAAAACAATTATGAATGAAAAATAAAGAATTGCAATGATATGAAATTATTAATTTACAGAATGGCATGTAGACATGGTACCTGGAGAATAAAATAGTCTGTCAGACAAAAACCAAACCTGGTCTATAGCATTCCACACCTCCAAGATGTTATCACTCTTATGGACATTAGGCACTGAACTACCATTAGTTCAAAGGAGGCCAAAACATTTTTGATCAGAAGTCTACCTTTATTATCCTTGGGCAAGGCAGAAATTCAGAGCAATAAAGGAATCTTCCACAAACCAGGAAAGAACATACAGGATAATGCAGATGGGGAACAAATCCCAAGACCACAGTACTATAATGATATCCATCACCCTTGTGTGCTGGTGGCTCTGAGTGGAGCTACATCACTCTTCAGATGACTATCACAAGGGGAATTGCAGTCAGTGATGGATTTTAAGCTTTAAAAAGCTAATTGTTCCTGGTTCAAACTTACAATTTCTGTAACTGCCAGAGGGGAATGCTCTAGCACTATCTTTCTTTGCAGCTATGACATGTCATCATGTGACTGAAAGCCAAGAGCTGCAAAGGAAACTGTTGCTGGAAGATTTGTCATTATAAACCATATCCTTTAGGACAGTGATGGCGAACCTTGGCATCCCAGATGTTTTGGAACTACATTTCCCATGATGCTCATGTACTCTGCAGTGTAGTTGAGCATCATGGGAAATGTAGTTCCAGAACATCTGGGGTGCCAAGGTTCGCTATCACAGCTTTAGGAAAACCCACTTTTCACCTTGTCCACCCACCAATAGGGAACCACTGCACACTTTGGACTGAAATGTATCCCTACCATGAAAGAGCTAGTTGGTTATGTTTGACCCCCAGGCCAAAGGTTCCCAGTCCTCCCTTGTTCCTGGTTGCTCACTATACATGTGGACCGGTGGCTCTGAGTGCTGATACTTCAATATTTGGACTTCAATCAGAAGGGGTCCTGCAGTCAGTGATGGATGAAAAGCATTACGTATCTACCTGCACCTGGTTCAAACCTGCAGTCACTGCACCTGCCAGCAGGGAGTCTTCCTGCACCAGCTTCCTTTCACTTATGACATGATTGAATGCCAAGAGCTGCGAAGAAACTGGTGCTGGAGGATGTAAATGTGTATCTCAATAAACCATGATCTTTAGGAACACAGATCTTTTACCATGCCCGCCCATTGATGGGCAATCATGGCACACTTTGCACATAAAAATCTTAATACGATGAAAAGGTTTGTTGTATTTGACCTCCAGGCCAAAGGTTCCTAGGATACCCTGTTTCTAGGAAGGAAAAATAAAAAATGAGAAAAAGTCCTTAAAGATGTGAAGAAAAAGTGCTTGCGCTTCAACACCAAAGCCGACCCTCTTAATACTGTTTCACCTTGTGCTCATGTGATATCATCCGCACTCACCAGATTCCAGCGACCCCCTTGCTGTACAGTCAATAGTGCTTTTTTGGTCACTGTCTGACCTATCCATATCTCTCCATAGGCCTCTGTCCTGGATGTTATCCCCTCCTTGATGTAGTCCTGGTCTTTAACCTCTTTATTCAATAGACAGGAGTGTTTTATAATACAGTAATATAAAATAAGGAGTAGGATAAATACCATGGGCCCACTCACCCAGCGCTCAAATGTAGGTAGACAAGTAATAAATATGGTCCTATTGAAAGGACCTGCAGCAGGAGTGTTTTATAAAATAAGAAAGGAGAGGAGTCCTCTCTTAGTGTAAAGCTGCTTACAGTTTATGAAAAAATTTGATCAAAAACAGCTACAAAACCGCATAATAGTGGTAACATCCGTCTGAAGTTTTCTAAGCAAGATGGATGCCACCTGATCACTAGTGTGTGTTCCACCTACAGACCTGTAGTGACGCATCCGAAGTTCCACTTGACGTGTTTCATCTGTAATACGTGATGTCCTCAGAAGCAGCTACAGTGTATGAAAGCAGTCTAAACATCACTCAGATGTCCCATCAGGATAACAGTAGTAGAGTATTGGTGCATTGCCAATCATGGGTACCGAGTAAAATCCACCTAGGGTCCCAGCACCTTTGAATTTACTATCCCTAGGCCATTGGATCCCGGTTTTGGGTTTGGCCCTTGCTTTATTTTGCTAACTAATTTCCTTCCTATGAAAGTATAATATAAACGTCTTTTTCTAAGTACCCTACACGTAGTGGTAAAGATGTTAGGAACTGAGTTACTATTTCTTACTTCAAATTGACTTCATTATATTTGGCAATCATCAATCTAAACACCTTTGTTCTACCTTACTTCCACACAGGAGGTTGATACCACCTGTGAGCAGCATTTTGTTCCCATTGCAGTCTGAATCCCTGAGAACAGTGCAGTTACATGCATTATCTGGGCTAAAAAACATGTATGTTGATTAAATTGATCGTTTATTATTTTCTTCAGCATAAATTTCATTTCTATGAGTTTGTGCACTGAATGTTTATATATATATATCATTACTATTTCTAAAATTGGTGATCTATCCTTGAGAAAGGCCTTCTTTGGGCCGAAACGCGTAGGACTTACTACGATCATATCCAGGATCCTTTCCCTTTTTGCTCTGGATTCTATTTTGTTTTCCACATCTGGGAAACAGAAATAGCGAAAAGGTAGACTTACGTCACCACACGCTGTTACTAAAAGTCACAATTTATTCCATACTTTCTCTGACTTCACACTCACTCTATGGGCCTTTACCCATACACCACTACCTATGTTTATGGGTGTACCCCATTATAACGTGTATTTTGTTATTACTGAATAAATTGTTTTAATTAAAAATACTACTTGATTCACTCTTGCCCATAAAGTCCCCACCTTTTGGGTCTGAGGCACCCACATCCACCCAACATTAGGAACTGTGTGTGGCCTGTACAATGCTGGCTGAATAAAAGAGGATGCAAGAGCTACCGGTGAAAGATGCGTCATAGAAATCTTTTGTCTGCAAAGTGTAGCAGAACAAGTCGGAGCTATAAAAACGAATGTAAAATAATAATACTGTCAAATTTCATATTCATGTTCTCAAACCCCACATTAATTAAAAAATATATATATATATAATATAACAGTCTGAAATCCGTAGTATGTCAATTTCTTTACAAGTTCCTAGCACAGAATGTTTCGCAATAACATTCAGCCAGAAAGCTCCAGATTATCATGATAATTTAGGGATCTCTCTCCCCCGCAGATATGTTCTTACACCTCTGCTCTGTCTCTTGTCTCTCTCTTCCGCCGCCCCCCCCCTCCTCTTTTTTTCTCTCTCTCCCACTCTGTGTTTCTTGGCCTTGCCTACACACCCCTCCCAGCCTAGCTGCTGTCTGAATGCTGACTGAAGCTGTCACTATCAACGCAATAGATCTCTGGCACTGGTTTTTATTGAATCTCTGCCTGAGGGGAACAAGCCGGCAGAGGTTGAGTAGGGGAAAATGTTCCCACGCTTGGGACACGCTGCCTGGTCTCTCCCAGCACATTCCAGGGCTGCCAGCGCTAGGCAAATGTTTGGACAGCCCTGAACAAATAACACACCTTTAAACAGACAAGTGAGAGGTCCCCCCCCCCCCTCCTCCTCCTCACACCCTCCCTATAAGAGCAGCGCACTGTGAGAGTGTGTGTGCGTGCTAGAGGGTTCAGGCAGTCTCCAGGGCACACCACACGCCTGCAATAACAAGTGGCGGCTGAAGGGCGCTGCTGAAAAATAGACACTTCCGCACAGCGCACTTCCCAACCCATTAAAGGGATTTTCTGGGGGCGCTTTGCGGCACAGCTGGCGCACGATTGAGCTTCGCTGGTAATAATTTAGCAGGGGGTCCCAAATCGCTATATACCGGCTTATGACGTGCCAACCAAATTAGCGTTTTATACAGGCTTATTACATTTTTTAACTCTTCACGTGAATAAAAAGGAGTGGGAGCAATAGCAGTACATGGATTTCGTTTAGAATGCAGTCAGACAGGGATTTTAACCACTTGAGCCACCTTAGATTTTAACCCCTTCATGACCAGGTCATTTTTCTGCTGCTCAGCACTGCACTACTTTAACCACTTCACCTGGTTTCACGTCATATGACATCGGGGACTTGAAGTGGCAATATCTGAATTAGTGATCGACCGATATCGTTTTTTGTTGCCGATACCGATATTTTGGTTATCGCATATCGGTATTGGCCGATAATTTCGTACATTAAAAAAAAAAAAATTATTTTTTTTACAGGTACTGTTGTGGAGGGACCCCAAAACCCTCCTCTGCACTTAAAAGCATTCAAAACATCAAGTTTGGTTGTTTTGAATGTTGTAATTCTTTTGAATTTGGCGCAGAGTACCTGGAAGTGATGTCATGACATCACTTCTGGGTTTTTACATGGAGACCTGATCAGAGCCGAATGCGGCTTTGATCGGGTCTTCTTTTCGGCGGCCATGCAGGATGGTTGCCCAGGTCTCCCGATGGGACGGGAGACCCAGGTGAGCCGTAGAAGATGGCGGGGGGGGGGGTCCCGCTCCTTGCAATGACAGCCGAGCGGCTTCTCAGCCACATGCACGCACTACACAGCATAGAGCAGGTAGCTGAGTGTATTCTGAGACCTGAGTTGAGGGAATAGAAACACCCCCCTCTCATAGGGAAACATGCACTGTTGAGGTTGTCAATCACTTTTGTGTGCTGGAGGAGGTGCCGGCCATCTCCAGGGATTGCTTGGTGTATAGTTAGACTGTCAGACGTGACTCATGCAGATAGCAGAGGGAGGAAAGATCACATACAAACTACATTAGGTGTTTTGGATTAAGGCAAGTACACTATAGAGGGATGTGTTTTGTTCATTTTTCATTTCAGAGGTTTACAATCACTTTAATCTCTTGGCGCCGGCACCACTCAGCCCTTTAGGAGGTTTGGATGCAGCGCAGGGTTTATCATCATGTGACCGCCGTGATTGGGTGTCACGTCAGTCACATGATTGGAAGGCTCTCGATCGCAAGTAGTGAACGAGAACTTTCCGTTAGCCAGTGGTAACTGTGCCAGCAGTGCGCAGGGTGCAGCTGCATTTATACCAATTCATGCAAATATGCGGCCACTCAGCCCCAAGGCCCACCCGCCAAAAGGCCACATATTTGCGTGCGGCCGGCACCAAGGGGTCAAGGTTCCCTTTGCCAGTTTTGAAATCAGAGGTTTCTGGAGACATGGCGATATGTCTCCTCCTTACTGCCTGATTTAGCCTTATATTTGAACAAGGTTCTGCCATAGTCTGATAGAATTGCATTAGTCACGTTCGCAGGAGGTACTGCCGGCAAATATGACGTGATGTTTAAATTTTGCCACAGCCGTGAAGCACAGCATTGGGGTCGTGGCATGTGCACAGCCATGAGTGGCTGTATGTTAGTGTTCTGGCAGGTGGTCAAGGGGTTTTACCCCCCCTCCCTAACCTCATGTGTGAACGAGCCTTTAATCAGTGCTCTATTTACCTTGTAAGGTGACTAAGTATATAATAAATATATCTGAGGCTTCACGAAGGTTTACCAACATTCTTGCCATATACAGAGATAGGAAATTCATTATGATATGAATATCTCTGATGCATTTTACTACTTAAGGTGTGCAAAGTTTATAAGATTCCAGCACGCAGCCTGTGGACCAGATGTAGCCCATAAAACATTTTCTTTGATTTCCAGATGTTCTAAAAAGGATCTAAAATATGATATCTCCATTCAGCTAAATAAACCCTTTCAGGCCTGGCGTTGGGCTGTTACTCAGTGTGCCAGGAATGAATCCCATGTCAATGCCCAAATAGAAGACTCTGAGCCCGTATGTGATTAATATAGAGACTAAGGAACTTTACTATTCCAGGAAGGAACACATTCAGGCTTATTCAGTAAACAGCAAAGCCCTGACTGCACAGTACAGGCCCATTCATACATTGAAGTTACTACAACATCCGTCAATGTACATTTCCTACTGTTATGAGACACTGTGCCATTCATTGTGAATGACACCCCGATGCTCTGTACAGTAGTGGTTAACACACAGAAGAGTATCACAATGCACATGCCATATGTTGTGCTGTGTTATGTACTTTTCTGGATTATTGTGGTGTACTTCATAATGAATGAACTATCTTCACACAACATACATGAATACACAACATCATAAAGAATGGGATAATGGGCCCTACTTAACCATTCAGTAAACTTTACATTGCTATAATGAAAAGAATATAAGATGGGTTATGCTTGGTAGGTATGGGTACTAGGTAGGTGGTGCTGTCTTATGTACTTTTCTGGTTTATTGTGGTGTACTTTATATTGAATGGGCTGTCTTTACATAATATACATGTACACACAACACCCTACATAGGATGGGATAATGGGCCCTATCATTCAGTAAACTATACATTGGGGTCGATTTACTAAAGGTAAATCCATGGTGTACTATAAGTGCACTGCAAGTGCAATTGGAAGTGCAGTCACTGTAGATCTGAGGGGAAGATCTGAAATGAGGGAAGCTCTGCTGATTTCTATCATCCAATCATGTGAATGCAAAAATGCTGTTTTTTATTTTCCTTGCATGTCCACTCAGATCTACAGTGACTGCACTTCCAGATGCACTTGCAGTGCACTTGTAGTGCACAGTGGATTTCCCTTTAGAAAATAAATCATATTGTTATAATGAAGAGGATATAGGATGGGTTATGCTTGGTAGGTATGGATACCAGGTAGGTGGTGCTGTGTTATGTACTTTTCTTGTTTATTGCAGTGTTCTTAATAATGAATGGACTATCTTTACACAATACACATGAACACACAACACCATAAAGGATGGGATAATGCGCCCTACCATTCAGTAAACTATACATTGGTAAAATGAAAAGAATACAGGATGGGTTATGCTTGGTAGGTATGGGTACTATACACTCAGCCCCTAGAACTGGTTTACTGAATAAGCCCACTGATGGGAAATATACTCATTTCTATACCAACCACTAATGTAAGGGGTCACTTCTACAATAACCACCAGTACAAGGAGTCGCTTCTACACTGATTGCTAATGTAAAGGGTCACTTCTACACCAACCATCAATGTAAGGGGTTACTACAATTTTATTTTCTGGCCAATATTATTATTCCTTTAATTTCATAATTATTCAGTAGATCCCTTTTTTATTTAAAAGATCACACTAATGTACCATGAGCTGGGGTCCCCTGAGACCTGGAAATAATGTTCATGGTTCCCCTGTGGTAAAAAGGTTGCTTTATAGACTCAGTTTACACAAGACTATGGCACCTTTTGGCTTAGTTTGCCCTCTCTCATGGGGTCTCCCTTCGGGGAGCCCCACCAAGTACTTGGGGTGGGCTGTTTCGGCAGTCCCCCTGGAGAACGGGGCCTGCTGGCTTCGGCTGGGCAGGCCATAGTGAGTACCTTAGTCCCCGTCAGGAGTCTTGCGCCCCGGGTGATCAGGGTTAGAGCCCTTCCTCTTCGGATGAGGGCTATGTGTAAGCCTTGTGCACTTTTTGTGTGTCTCACGTTTGCGCTTTTTTATGCACCGGGTGTAAGTCTTTTGAGTGTGTTCACACACCACGGGCTTTAAAAAAAAAGACTATGGCACCTTTTTGTGGTATGCCATGAGTAAGGCTGCGGCCGAAACCCATTAGCACATATGGACTCTGTTACTGCTGTTGTGTTTATTAAAGTTAACTAAGGAAAAAGCATTGAGTGGTCAGCTTTTTGTTTGATTGTATATCCTTTTGTGACATTTTTGTGTCATTTTAAACTTTCATTGAACTCAACTCAACAAGGTCTGATTTTCTGGTGTGTTAGCTTTGTGAATTGAGCCATAGGCCCTTTCCCCTTCGACTCTGTCGGAGTCAGCCTGCTCAGCAGGGAATCTGTGTGCTGATCCCCACTGAGTAGGTGGATGGCTGGTCTGTGTTCACTCCGCTTATGCAGAGCAGACACAGCCCACTCTCCTCTACGGGTGCTCAGATGTAAACGGACCGCCTATCTGTTTATACCTGACTGTCTTCCGATTCGATCTGCCAGACGGATGGGGAACAGGTTACCAACCATCCGTTTTTTAGCAGACAGGATCAGATCGGATGTCAGCAGGTGTCAACACAACACACACATGTCCATTGACACCTGTGGCTCCATACAGGAGACTGGAGGGTCCAATCAGGTCTGCCTGGAAAACTGACAGGGAGACCCGAGTGGACCACTAGTGTGAAAGGGGCCTAAGGCTGGCCATACACGTGTCGAATTTTGACAGAACATTCTTTTGCAAATCAGAAATTTTGAACACAAAATGTTTTTTGATTCGATGGTGCCACCATTGATTTCTAAATTCAACCGACCAAGCCTTCAATTTCACCTTATATTGCTACAGAAAAGAATTTTCGTGGCTGGGAATCTTCTTTTCTTTATGGGAATTTTCTTTTCTTGCAATCATGCACATTTCTTTTTTGATTATATTTCTCACACGATTCTCCAATCATTGATTAGAAAGTTGTTTGTTTTTCAAAAAATTTCCAACATGCCCGATCACTCAAATTCGATGACCGTACGAAAATCGGCTGTTGCTGCCCACTAATAGTGCGAAATTCGAACAAAAATTGTTTGATAAAATTTTCTAAAGAAAATTCTTTTGAAATTCGACCCGTGTATGGCCAGCCTTAGGCTCCATTCACATTTCAGTAGCCCATCAATCTGCTCAAAATTGTGTGATTTCGCTCACATTCACAAAACACGCAAAAAATGTTAATGCCACCCCAACTGCAGCAAGATGCATGCTTTTTCATAAAAATAAGTGCAACAATCAAGGCAAAATTTGGGGCTAAAAATGTTTCTTGCATGTATTGCAGCCCATTGAAAAAATTGGGCTGCACTATGCGCAAAGTGCAACAATGTAAAAAAAAAATAAAAAGAATGGGGTTCCTGTAGCCCCCAATTCTTTATGGGATGGGAGAAAGGGTTAAAAAATTTAAATAATTACTAGGATTAAACTGGGTTAAGGTTTTAATGTACTGGCTACTAGAATGTTAGCTGTGTAATAGTTTTGATATGAACTTTTGACCCGGTTCATTTGTGTGGGGTTCTCCCGCTCAAATTAAGTTAGTATCTGGGCAGTTTTTCCAAGCTTAAGCTATTCCCGCTTTTTAGGTCAGCTGTATCTGGGCAGATTTGAGCGTGGAGCCAGGTTTCCCGCTCAAACAGCCCGCCTTTTGGTAAAAAAAATCCAGCTCAGGCCGGTTCTGGGAGCACTATTTAAACTGTGGCCGCGGGACTCCGGGTCACTCATCTCCTCAGGACTGACATTCCTCGTTCCCCCACCCTCCCGCCCCTTTGGTTGTCGCGGCCTGTTTATAATTTTTGGCTAATGCTGTCGCCTTAGCAAGTGGCTTTGGTGGACGTTAGTAAGTTTTTGTTATTATCCTTGGTTGGATAATGGCTTTAAATGTTGGAGTGAAATTTGTCAACCTGAGCCGTAGGGGCTAGGTTGCTGTTTATATTATCTGAAGATGTAATAAAAACAAAGTATGAGATTTATTTTCATGTATGTCAAGCCATTCATTAAAACAGCCGCGGCCTTTTATTTCCAAACAAACTTGTGTCTAGTCTATTTTTAATTAGTATTTAGTATAGTATGTTATTTATTAAGGGTTATAGAACACTACATCTTTCATACCATTCCCATATGAAAACGTGTGTGCTTGGTGTGAAATTGGGCTCAAGAGCTGTTTTTTTTTTTTTTGCTTGTTTTTTGTTTTTACATTAGCTGCTCTCCCGTTGCAAGGGAAGGGAGGTAAAGGCATGAGTGGATGGATTTCTCTTCAAAAGCTACTTGTTTTCAGCCATTATACTTTTTCAGTTAGCGCGGTGTTCTTGAGAATGTCCCTATATATCCTGCAGCATTCTCTGTCTATTGCATTAAGCTACAGTATACATGACTGCAGAGCGGGAGGACACACGCACGCGCATCCATCTACACGCACACACCCATCCACACGCTCATCAGCAGGTGCACAGACCTCACACCTGTGAGGTGACTGACTGACTGACTGCCTGGGTGTCACTCAGGCACTTATTGCTTAACTGAGCAAGCTTTGTTAAACCGTGTGAAAATGCCTGAGGTGTTTTTCTTTCTGGCAGTAAATATGACAAAGGTTACTTTTACTTTTGGGATGTCCATTTGTTTGTTTTTATGTTTTTTTTTTGCCACTGTTCTCCTCTAGATGAAGATGATTCTTTAACTGCCTTACAGTTTAAAAGGGAGGGGGTGGAATATCACATCTATAACAGAATAATTTTAAAATCAAGAATCATGCTTTAAAATCATAGAAATGTGAGTCTTAGTGATCTGTAAATACATTCTCAGTCTTTGGAAAAAATTGCTCTTTAAAGTGTATTTAAAACCAAAACTCTACAGTGAAGCTCAGGGCAGCCTCATGAGAGTGACAGCGCAGGCAAAGAAGTCTGAGAGCTTTTTTGCATTAATTCCTGTTTACATGAATTACATCAAGGAAAATATGAAAAAGTAATCAAAGCGGAATTTAATCCTGATATATATATATATATATATATATATATATAAATATATATATATATATATATATATATATATATACAGTAAAACCTTGGTTTGAGAGTAACTTGGTTTGAGAGCGCTTTGCAAGACAAGCACATTTTTAAAATAAATTTTGACTTGATATACAAGCGATGTCTTGATATACAAGTAGCGTCATGTATAAAAAAGAAGAGAGGAGCCTCTAAAGTGTAGCAATATGGTTACATTTAATGAAGGTTCAATATTTAGCAACTCACATGGTTGATGATTAAAACAGGCACACCTAAGTATTCAGGCATTTGGGGTGAAGCTGTCCACATAGACCATCCTCTACACAGCCATCTTCATCATCCCTTCCCTGCTGCACTCCACGAGTGATTCAAAGCCTCACTTTCAGATCACTCTACTGCAGGCTATTCTTCCCGGTCACGATTGCAGACTGACAGTGATGAGAGCCGGTGGTTTCGAAGATGGACAGCTTTACCCCGGATGTCTGCATACTTAGGTGTGCCTATTTTAATCATCAACCATGTGAGTTGCTAAATGTTGAACCTTCATTAAATGTAACCATATTGCTACACTTAGAGGCGCCTCTCATCTCTCTTATATTCTGTAGCTCTGCTAGATTTTGCTTCTAATCCCCTTGGGAAGGCTGCATATTGTGGATGGACATTTTATGGTTACACAACCTATCACATTGCTATAATCTTTGTATATAGACTATAAACTGAAGGACTTGTGGAACGAATCATCTAAGTTTCCATTATTTCTTATGGGGGAATTCGCTTTGATATAAGAGTGCTTTGGATTACAAGCATGTTCCTAGAACGAATTATGCTCGCAATCCAAGGTTTTACTGTATATATATATATATATATATATATATATATATATATATATATATATATATATATATATATAGAGAGAGAGAGAGAGAGAGAGATATCTCTATCTATCTATCTATCTATCTATCTATCTATCTATCTATCTATCTATCTATCTATCTATCTATCTATATACTGTATATATATATATATATATATATATATATATATATATATATATATATATATATACAGTATCTCACAAAAGTGAATGCACCCCTCACATTTTTGTAAATATTTTATTATATCTTTTCATGTGACAACACTGAAGAAATGACACTTTGCTACAATGTAAAGTAGTGAGTGTACAGCTTGTATAACAGTGTAAATTTGCTGTCCCCTCAAAATAACTCAACACACAGCCATTAATGTCTAAACCGCTGGCAACAAAAGTGAGTACACCCCTAAGTGAAAATGTCTGAATTGGGCCCAAACTGTCAATATTTTGTGTGGCCACCATTATTTTCCACCACTGCCTTAACCCTCTTGGGCATGGAGTTCACCAGAGTTTCACAGGTTGTCACTGGAGTCCTCTTCCACTCCTCCATGACGACATCACGAAGCTGGTGGATGTTAGAGACCTTGCACTCCTCCACCTTCTGTTTAAGGATGCCCCACAGATGCTCAATAGGGTTTAGGTCTGGAGACATGCTTGGCCAGTCCATCCCCTTTACCCTCAGCTTCTTTAGCAAGGCATTGGTCATCTTGGAGATGTGTTTGGGGTTTTTCTGCTGTGCTGACTCAAATTCTGAAGCTATCTGTCTCAAGCTGTGATCTTCTCCTGTCAATGCTAATGCCTGCAAGTTCACTGAGCCAGCCAGGTGGAAATTGGCTATTAATTTTCCAGAGATCCACAGAAATTGTGGATTACTCTGTCAGTCTGTGCCCCCCTCTAGGGTCAGGGTTCCCTGAGGGACTGGGAACCTGAGGACTCTATGGACTCTTAACTGCCAGCTGTGGACTTGTTGTCTTTATGCACTTTCTGCCAATCACAGGCTTTAAGTATACTTGCTGCCTCTTGTGGTTTATAAGCTTTAATGAACCCCTGTCTCTAAAGGAATATGGACTCTCCACTGGTATTCAGATATGATTACCTTATGGGCACTAGAACGTCTCTGTACAGGAATGTTTGTGAGACGCTGCTTTACAAGAACTGTTCCTGTATGTTTGCCTTTTCTTTAGTTAAACTTTAGTTAACTGTTAATTGACTGGCCTGAAGTCTCTCAAAGGGGTGCATGCACAGCGTATATAAAAGAACAGGGCTTGCAACACAACAAGGGGGCTGAGCTAGAGGAAGATGCAGTAAATGATACTAACACAGAGTACTGTCCAGGTTAAGTTAATGTGTTGCTGCTAAGGACTACAATTTTGTGTCATTGCTTAAGGCAGCCAATCAGCCAGGAGATGGGTGACTGGCAGTGGTGACGGTTCCTCTGATAGTGGCGGGGGGGGGGGGGGGGTAAAGTGCTTGGCACGTCCACTAATGGGTAATGGCCAGCTCCCCGCTTTTTGGGACTTTACCCCTCAGCATGGAGTGCCTAGGGACCCAGCCGGGAGTCAAGGAAGAGAGTGTATAGAGGGGCTCCTGGATAATGGAGCAAGCATGGTGGTTGGAGAGAGAATGTTTCCTGTATCCCATAGCAACCATGGGATGTGTCACTAGATGTGAGGTGACATGGAATGGTGGAGCCCAGTACAGGCTCAGCGATACCAGTCTTAAAATGGTGCATACCTGAAAAAAGGTGTTCTCTATGAAAGTGCTTAAGTGTAATCAGTGTAACGGAGTCAGTGCAAAGAACAAGGAGTGCCATTTCAGCTCGCTTCTAAGTTCGGGAAACCTACCTTAATGTTGATTGTGACATGACAACAGCTCTGAGTCTAAAATTCAGCCATTAGCAAGCGCAGTTCCATTTTTTCCCAACGTGGGTGCCTAAGTAAGGCAGGGGGAAGGATCTATGGATAAAAAGATTAATAAAGTCTGTCATAAAAACCCTGCCTGTCTTCCGTTTAAAAAATGTGGGTTCATTTCAGCTTTAAAGTGTGTTGCAGTAATGCGCTCATTTTTAATGGCACTCTAATGCACTAAGGCATTGCAGCTTTGACACACATACACTATGGCGCTCCTCAGTGCAAGGTAACATACTATCATACGGTGTGTTGCCCTGCTTGGGAAAAAATGCTGTGTGTACGCTTTTTTATTGATTCTGGAACACTGGCAGCCACAAAATGAATGGGCTGCTTCAATACAATGAAGGTTAATGTGTAACATCATCTGTGTTAATGTGCATGTGGTAAGGAAATGCAAATGTTCCGCAAAGTGTAAATGAGCCTAAATTGTATCCAAAACCATAGACACAAATATAACCAGTTGCACCTAACCAGGCCTCAAATGTTGTGTCTGAATTAGCTTTCTTTCTTTTTCCAGACATGTATTCCTTTATTTTCACCTGGTGATGGTGCCAGTAACACATTTTCTGTCCTAGGGTGACAACACTTACTCACTGTACTGTGTCTATGGAGAAGCAACGTTGTCACCCTAGGACAAGACGTTTTTTTAGGACTGTAGAGCACCTCCCCCTCCTCTTACCTCCATAACATAGGAAAGGAGGGGGTGTTCTGTAGTTCAGAGGTAACCTGGCAGGAAGATAAGTCTGCATGAGATAACACTGCAGAGTTTACAGGATGCAGGACAACAATGGATTTCTGGCAGATCAACAGATACTTTTTGCACAGATATGACACAATACTTTCAATAGGATATTTATTAGACCTAAAGGGAACTAATAGGAAAATGTAATATAATTGTTAAGGTTTACATACACTTGACCAGAGTAGTCTCCAACCTTAACCATTGACTGAAAGGCCATACTCAAACTCACCCGAACCACTTTACGTTTCCTACCATAGCAGCCTTTTATTACCAAATAAGCTTAAATTAACATAAAGGAGAAACCATTCCTTAAAACATAAACAGATCAGTCGCTAAGCATGTTGGCCTTTGAAGGCACCCCAAAACTACGTTCCATTATACATTGCGAGACCTTTTACCATAATAGGTCTCTAGCCGCAACACACCTTGACTCAGAGACAACACACTATCCACAGTGCAACCATTTCCATATTCCAACTAAATTGTCATTAACTGGAATGCACCAGAGGGACACATACCCCTGATGGGTTCCGAACCATCCACTTATCCTAACTATTCCCCGCCAGCAAAGACCAACAAAAATGCCCATCTGCCTTGACATCCAATAATTCAAACAAATCCTAGCAATGAAAATAACCAGAACAGAGGAGGGTGGGTGGGAAGCTGCTTCCTGCATCCATCGATCTCCACTGGACACCAGGGCTAAACCACCCCTTCCTAAAACTGCCCAGACCCCACCCAGCCCCACTCAGCCCCCCCAATCAGGTAAGCCCCCTTCTCATCACCAAACCTACCCAACTATTAACCACTTAAGCCCCGGAAGATTTTACTGACCAGGCCCTATTTTGCGATTTGGCAATGCGTGACTTTAACGGACAATTGCGTGGTCGTGCGACGCTGTAGCTAAACAAATTTGACGTCCTTTTTTTCCCACAAACAGAGCTTTCTTTTGGTGGTATTTGATCACCTCTGCAATTTTTTGATCATGCGCTATAAACAAAAAAAGAGCGACAATTTTGAAAAAACAACAATATTTTTCAAATTTTTTTATATGAAATTCCCCCAAAAAAATGTAAAAATCAAAATTTTTTAACATTTTTGGCCAATTTGTTTTCTGCTACATATTTTTGGTAAAAAAATCGCAATAAGCGTATTTTGATTGGTTTGCGCAAAAGTTATTGCGTTTACTAACTAAGGGAAAGATTTTTTGTAATTTTTCTTGTTTTTTAATTAACGAGTAATGGCGGCGATCTGCGTTTTTTTTTGCGGGACTGCGAAATTGCGGTGGACAGATCGGACCCTTGACTGACATTTTTGACACTTTTGGGGGAACCAGTGACATTACTACAGTAATCAGTGCTATACATATGCACTGTTACTGTAAAAATGACACTGGCAGGGAAGGGGTTAACTTTATTGGGGGAGGAGGGGTTAAGCGTGTCCCTAGGGGCGTGCTTCTAACTGTGCAGGGATATGGCTGTTTGTGTAACAGCAGAGATCTACGACCCTACATAGAAGGAATGTATGATCTCTGCTGTTACACAGGGGAGAATGACAATCGGCTTTGTTTACATTAGCCGCCTGCCTTTCTCCCTCTGTAAGTGACGATCGTGAGTGACTGGCGGACATCAGGTCCGCCGGTCACTCGTGCTGAGGTGTCCGTGAACGAGCGGGTGCGGGAGCGCGCCTCTGGCGGCGCGAGCTCGCCCCCTATTGGCTCACAGGCTAGTGACGTACCGGTACGTCACTTTGTCTGCACGGGGCTGACCGACGCAGTATATGTACTTGCGGTGGTCGGCAAGTGGTTAACCCTTCCCTAACTTGTCTCCCCGCTTCACCTGGTCATGTCTGCCCTATGCTATTTTTATTTTTTTTTCGCTCCGGGCAAAGCTTTACCTTGACAGGTTCGAAAGTTATGTCTAAATCAGCCTCGGAGGTATACCTGAAATTTTATTACTGATGTAACATTTTGAAGTGCAGAAGTGAAGATTTTTTATTAAATAAAGTAGATTCAGCACTGCCAGCATTTTTTTATTTAGTGTTATTAATGTACTGATGGGTCAGAAAAAAAGACCATAGAGCAGCACATATCTGTACAATGAGGATTCTTCTAATCTTGCCCTCTGGCTGAGGTGCCGTGTTCTACTACATTAACAACAATGTAACCAGACCTGAAATCAGACGTCAATGATCCCCAGCAGGACAATGCTGGTCTTTATTCCAGTCATTAGGGCAAGGCAGGCTGCAAAATCCAAGGAGAAAAATGGCAAAATACATAAATAAATATATAAACAGACTAGACAGTAACTACACTAATTTCTTCAAAATAAAAGTGCAATCCTTTACTTGGTAAAACAGGCAAGGGACACAACTGAAAGGAAGAAGAGAGGGAGTAGAGGTGCCAAAAATAAAGCAGAACTCCAGGTAAGTACTAAAAAGATAAAAAAGCTAAATATTTATTAAATAATCATCAACATTTATTTTAAATTTGGTTTGTGGAAAAACATTATTGTTTTTATATTAGCTTCATGTAATACCTGCACTGAGTTTTGGGATGGGCCGAAGAATTGCATTGCTATCAATATGACTGTGAAACTGCAAACAGAAGGGGAGAGTAGAGGGATGACCTCATCTATGTGCTGCTTCTCTTTGACTCTTCAATAAGCAGGCTGAGGGAGATGAAGTTACTAAGGAAGAACAACAGCCATTTTGTCCTACAGTCACCAATCAAATAAATATGATGGTACTATTAGCATGATTTCTGGCAGAGAAGGTGGTTGAAATGTGCACATATGCAGGATGCTTCCAGTTAAGGCTGGACAAATAGGTTGGGTATATAACTAGGATATTGAGATTATGAATTCAAGTGGAGTTCAGGTTTAAATCTGAGTATGCACATCCACTTTAATGCCGGGCACTCACTCCTGCCCAGGCCAATTTTCAGCTTTCAGCATTGTCACACTTTGAATGACAATTGCGCAGTCATGCAACACTGTACTCAAATGGAATTTTTATTATTATTTTTTTATATATACAAATAGAGCCTTCTTTTGGTGGAATTTATTTACCACTGGGTTTTTCACTTTTTGCTAAACAAATGAAAAAAAAATGAAAAATGTTGAAAAAAAAATTCTTAGTTTCTGTTATAAAATTTTGCAAATAAGTAATTCTTCTTCTTCACTGATGTGCATTGATGAAACTGCACTGATGAGGCGGCACTGATGGGCACTAAAAGGCAGCACTGATAACCTACAATGATGGGCAATGATAACATTCACTGAGGAGCACTGATTGGGCTGCACTGATAATTAGGGCACTGATGATTATCAGTATAAACAATATACTCACTGTGCTCAGTCAACCTTGCCAGTTATCGGCTCTCCTTTTCTCACAGAGACAACGTGTGAGGAAAGGAATGCTGATAACTGGCAAGTCTGTTTACATGTGACCAGCTGTGATTGGACAAAGCTGGTCACATGGTAAAGGACTGCTGTATTCCAAAGGACACAGTGGTCACAGAGTGTGTCTATTGCATGCCCCCATGGGCACGCGGGAGTTGCGGTTCTAGAAGAACAACCGTAGATGCCTTCCCAGAACTGGAGTGCCACTCTGTAGCCATCTTTTGGCACAGTAGGGAAGTGAATAAAGTGACAATGAAATGTATTCTTAGTTTTCAAAAATAATCTGTACACTAATTTTTCTTGAAATAATTTCTTACTGTGTTTCCCTCCCTTCTTGTAATATCCTCTGTGCGCTCCCAAACCTCTTCTTCTTTCCCCTCTCACTTCCATTTATTTGGACCAAGCAGTGCTTGTTATCTGTAGTCTTGTGCACTGCACTATGCACACAACAAATCCCATAGTTCATAGTCCCTAGCCCATCTTGGGTTTTAGATAGAGAGGATGGCTACACTCCTACTTAGAGGGACACCATGAACAACAAAAGCAGCCATTCTCTAAAAGGAAGTCAGATCACAGCAGCAAAGAAAAAAAAGAAAGGGATTTGGAGATTCGGAGGAGGATTAGAGCAATAGAAGGTACTTTTCTGAGTTAAGAATATATACTTGTAGCACTGTCCCCATAGGGCTTGCTGTGTGATGACTTCTTGGGTCTCTCTCTTATTACCTGCAGACAGTCACTAAGGGACATTTCACAAAACCATCCTTACTCCCAGTTACTCGTTACTCAAACAGTCCAGGGGATTTGGTTTTAAATTTATTGTGAAACTTGGATGGGAGCAGGGAATAGTGGGATACTCCAACTTGAATTATTCACAGTAGATGAGGACAACTCTGACTTGGCCTCGCCAGGTTATTTGTGGAAGCAGACACACTACTTTAACAATACTGTCACTTGTATGGAAGAATTAAGTCCTCTACCTATTTATAGCAGCAGACTTTATGCAACTACATTATCTTTAGGATACCCTCTAGCATCCCCTTGACTGACACCCGTCCACTGACTCTTCTAACAGAAGGACCTCTCAGGACAGGCCCCATGACACAGATCTGTACTCACTGTATGCAGAATCAGATCCTCTCCAGTGTCCCTCTTCCAGTCAGTTCTGCAGGACCACTATGTTCAGTTTTTCGTGGACTCTCAGGTCGACCCCCTGAGGCCGCATGGCAGCTTCCACAAAGGAAGCATATCCACCCTTCCCTCTGGAACTCTGCTCTTCAGCTGAAAGACCCTGAGCACATGGAATTTATGCAATTGCCCAGCATGCACCAAGGCATTTTCCTCTGCCAATCACCAGGGCTGTAACAAACGCCTGTACACTCAATTGTGAGGTTTCCTCCCACTGTCCAATATGCCTCCCTATTGGCAGTGTGAAACATTTCAGACAAGCTGAGCTGCACCGGAGTACCATGAGCAGACCTCACTAATGGATCCTGCTCCCTGGTAGGCAGAGAGCAACATGAATTTACCTGACAATCTCTCTGGTAATCAGAAATGCCCAAAAAATATACTCTCTCTCTAGCACCTACCTAGGAGGGTGCTACTTCCTTAAATAGAATACGGTATATTTATTTAAACCAGAGTATAGTGTCACTTTCGTGTGTGGTTATGAGTAAGCGATCTTTAGTATCGTGAAGCGCGTCAACCTTTACATGTTCCTGTGATGTACTGTCTACATTTTATTTGTGGTAAAGGAATAAAGACTTCGATTCTTTCATTAAGATCCCGAGTGCGGTCATTTTCTTTTGGCTGTGAAGTTCTTTAGTGTCACTTTAGCCAAGTTTGAAATTAAATAAAAATAATAATGAAAATATTACAAAAAAAAACAAAAAATTAAAATGGAAAAATATGTCATCCGAACTTTGTATTATAACTTCTTTTAGTGTGCAAGCCCCAACCCTATACAGAATGCCTCTTTAATAAATTTTCACTAAAAGTTACACAGCTCCCACTTCAAAAAACTTTTGGAATGAACTCAGTCATCTTCTAAAACCTTTACAGAACTTAAATACATAATTAAAAGCTGTTGCAATCACAAATGCTGGGAGCCCATATGTTCTCTTTTAGGATTTCGACAGATCACTGGATTTTATCCCTATTTTCCTTTCTTTGGCAGAATACCTTTGCACAGTCCATGTCTGTGATATTGCCTGACACGCTTCTGTTGAAAGGTTTTATAAGTACTCTGGGAGCAGAGAGGTGCAGTAGGAGTGAGCGTGACGCAAAGTCAAGATGAGTTTCTCATGAAAATGCCCAGACTAGGAAAATGGAAAGATGTTAACAGCTTCAATTTATGATCCTCCACGAGGCAGAGGATGAAAGAACATCCTAGTTTATTTTCTCCAGTGTCTATTCACCATGGTGGTCTTGGTGGCAAGGTTTAGTAATGGGGTTTGGAAATGGCACTGGGAGGGGGATGGACAGGACACCCAAGGTTGATTAAAAAGGGTGGAACATTCTTTGTGGGCTTAGTCAACAGGGCAAACAATGTTAATGTGCAAAGTGTTGTAGGACATTGCAACCTGTCAACTGACTTTTTTTTACTTAAATGATGTAGACCCATTTCCCTAGGGTGGAACCCATAAATAAAGGAAGACATCAGTTGTTGGGTGTATGCGGGGCCCTATTCAGATTTACTGATGTGAGCTTATTCTGTTTTCTTGAAGTTTAAGATAATAACCCAACTCTAACCCCATCCCTTGTGTTTTTATAAGTTTGAGGTTAACCCCATCACCTAAGTTTCTCTTAGTTAACAACTGATGACCCACCATGCTCCAACACAATCCTTTATGTTTCTCAAAGTTATGACTTGATGACCCACCAAGCCCCAAGCCCTTCCTTTATGTTTTTCTAAATGATGAGCCACAGATAACAATCTTGATTGCTCATGCAGATGCTGCTAGGTAGTAACTATCTTAGCCCAGCAAGTAGCTTTAGAGATTAAGAAAAAATATATTATGATTCAAGTTTCTTATTTTATGCCTGGTACACACGGTCATTTTTTTTTTGGTTTTTGTTCAACCCTGCGGGCTGAGCAAAAAAAAAAAAAAAAAAGAGAAACTTGCTGTACTAACTATGCAATGTTAGTACAGTGATCTCCTCGCTGTGCTATTTTGTTCTGACAGGGGAACCTCTCCCCCCGCCAGAACACACCAGTCAGCACTCGCACCCATTGGCTGCAAGCACTGATTAGATGCTAATCTGCTGCTGTTTTTCAAGCATGCCTGTACAATAGAAGCTGTACAGGGTACTGTACACACTGGCTGAATGTGATCCAGTCGTACTAGCCGATATTTGGCCTGTGTGTAGCAGCCTTTAACTGAAGCCTTGATGAAGGGAGTTTTTTCTGGCCCCCAAAACAAATTGGCTGTTTTTTTAGTGTAACAGATGAATTTGGACTTTTTTATCATTTGGTCTAGCACTCTTTCCATTGATCTGTGTTTTTTTCTGGTAACCTGCCCTGTACCCATAGGGAAATGACGGCCCTGTCTGTTATGAGCAGTTTATTCTGAGCCAGTGAGCCCAACAAGAGCGCAGACAGCAAAAAAAACAAAACCCTGCAGAGGTTCTAACTCTTGGTTATGCTATCCATAATAAAAAAACGAAACAGTTTATTAAATATATTGTCAACATGTATCATTAACGAAAAACATACTCTCACAATAGACTTCTTGTATCTGTAGAGCACTGTAAGGCTGACCATAGAGGGTTCGAATCTTGGCCAGTTTAGCAGGAACTGGCCGGGAATCAAACTGTGTATGGGCAAGCTGAATGTACCAAGTTGATTGATCGATCAACTTGTGTACAGCTAGCCTGACGGATTTACTTACGTTTATTGCTAGCGGCTGCTATAGCCACTAGCAATAATCACCGTATTCTCCCGGCGGTGACAGCTTCCCCTGGTTTGGTGCAGTATTGCAAGACAAAATGCCTATTCATCTGTAAAAAAAATGCTGACATTTAGGAGGTAGTAGTATTCCTCCCTAAAAGTGAACCAATACCAAAACTATGGGTGTTTAAGGCTCCAGCAGGTCCTCCTCCAGTTTCAGCCGCTGGGAGTGCAGGCGGGAAAGAAGCACACCCCAGCTCCATAAATATTGATGCAAAGAAGAAAGAGTCTCATGGGTCGCACATCACAACAAAACCCTGTGTGTGCAAAGTTATAACAGCCTCAGGCAAAGCTCCATCCAGCCCACACCCCCCAACGTGTTTCGCCCCGTCCACAGGGCTTATTCATGATTAGGCCCCATGGGCAGGGTGAAATGCATTGGGGGGGTGTGGCCTTGATGGAGCCCAGGCTGAGGCTGTTTTCACTTTCTACACACAGTGTTTTGTTGTGATGTGCGGTCTATGAGACTGTTCTTTTGATTGCTTCCTGAATGCCAGACAGCTGCTGCTCTACCTGAAATTTGAAAAGTGATCCACAGAGAAAGACTGTAAGAGTTTCCGCTGGTGTGATTGAGTCCTTAGTGTGGCGACTATGGTAGAATGTGTCGGTGCACTGTGTGAGCACAGTTGATTGCAGTCCAATTCAAGAGTGCACAGAAAAGGGAAAGGAAGTACAATACGTTTCTATGCTGAGCATTTCCTCTCTATCATATCTGAGCAGCCCATGTCACACATGTGGGTGTATACACAGTGGTATATGACAGCCCACTCCCTCCCTCCTCCTCTATGTCCACTAACTAGCTAAACACAATAGGAGCAGGATATGACATGTAAATTTATGGAGGCTTCACCTCCCTGTTATTCTAAGACACAGGCTGGAGGGGCGTGACACACCCTGTGAGTGGTAGAAATCTGCCCACATCATGTTATTGTCAAAAAAAAAAATAATGAAGATCTGATTTCAAATATATTTTTGTATGCCAATTTAAAACAGTTTGTTGATAATAATTATTTATTTTAACTCTGTATTCCAAAGACTGTTTTCTTTTATTTTGAGCATGTGACCAGCGGCAGACAACTAGAAGCTCCACCTGCTTATGTTTCCCTGCAGACAGGCTGGGAAAGATCTGGGTCATGTGACAGCTGTATATCAATTAGGAAAAGGTACTTAGATTTTTTTTAATTAAAATAATTACAGAGCCTTCACCCACATACAGAATGAGAAGGGATACTGTAAATTGAACAGTGTACATTTAGTATCAATTTAATGGACCACAATGATGCATTTGGATCCTAGATGACCACTAGGTTTTTGGGTTTAACCACTTAAGCCCCGGAAGATTTTACCCCCTTCCTGACCAGGGCCTATTTTGCGATTCGGCACTGCGTGATTTTAACGGACAGCAGTCGTGCAACGCTGTACCTAAACGAATTTGACGTTCTTTTTTTCCCACAAACAGAGCTTTCTTTTGGTGGTATTTGATCACCTGTGCGATTTTTACTTTTTGCGCTATAAACAAAAAAAGAGCGTCCATTTTGCAAAAATAACAATATTTTTCACATTTATTTATATGAAATTCACACAAAAAAAATGTAAAAATCAAAATTTTTTAACATTTTAGGCCAATTTGTTTTATGCTACATATGTTCGGTAAAAAAAATCGCAAAAAGCGTATTTTGATTGGTTTGCGCAAAAGTTATTGCATTTTCTAACTAAGGGAAAGATTTTTGTCATTTTTGTTGTTTTTTTTAACGCGTAATGGCGGCGATCTGCGATTTTTTTTGCGGTACTGGGACATTGCGGCAGACAGATCGGACCCTTGACTGACATTTTTGACACTTTTGGGGTTACCAGTGACAATACTACAGTAATCAGTGCTATACATATGCACTGTTACTGTAAAATGACACTGGCAGTGAAGGGGTTAACTTTTTTTGAGAGGGAGGGGTTATGTGTGTCCCTAGGGGCGTGATTCTAACTGTGATTGGCTGTGGCTTGAGGTGTATGAACAGGGATCAATGGTCCTACATAGTAGAACCGTATGATCACTATTCATACACAGGGGAGAATGACAGGCGGCTTGTTTACATTAGCCGCCTGCCTTTCTCCTGCTCTAACGGACGATCGTGAGTGACCGGCGGACATCGGGTCCGCCGGTCACACGCGCGGGGGGGTCCGTGACCGCGCGGGAGCGCGCCTTCGGCGGCGCGCGCTCGCTCCCTAGACCCTCACAGGCTAGCGACGTAGCCCTACGTCGCTTTGCCTGTGAGGGGCTGACTACCGACGTAAATCGTCCTGCGGCGGTCGGCAAGCGGTTAAATACAATTTTAGTTAAAAAATAAAAAAATATATGTTTCATAATATTTGGTTCTGAAAGAAATGCTTAGTCCGCTCCACACAAGCTTAATGTTTTGCTACCTTATCAGTGCTGACATAATTTGTGTGCCACAGCACCAGCAGACCATGGAAGACTCCTAAGACCTGGTCTGTAGAAAATGTAGATATTTCAGTGTATCTGTTTTCAAACATTTTGTGGACTTTCAAGGCACAAACAGTCCCTAATTATAGACCTCACTGCTGTCCAGCCTTCACAGAAATTGTGGTCCCTATCTTTACAATATGCAGGGAAATTGCTGAAAAATGTAAGGCAAACTGCCTCAATGTGACGCATTTGCAAGCAATGTGACGCATTTCAAGCAAGTTGAAATGTATTATAATCCATTTTGATTTTGTTCATCTGTGAATCTCTCTCCCTATGCTCTGGAAGATTCTTCCAGTGACAGAGGGAAGCAATCAAACTCCCAGCCTGTGAAACCCTGAACTGACCTAAGAAAACAAAGCAAAACAATGACTGCTCCCTTGACTACAGAAGAAGACAAAAACATAATGCTACACAAGTATGTCTTGTATCAAAACACACCTATTTATAGGTATAGATTGGCAACATATTGAGTGCTTATTTCAGCAATACATCTCTAAACAAAAGCACTCTAATTCTTTAAAAACCACCCCCATCATGACATGCCGTTGGGTGTTGTTTTTTTACAATTTCCACTAAATACCTGTGGTAACTATTCAAAGAATTACATAATTTTACTAAATGTGCAAGCATTCCATTATGTCTGTGTTCAGTGCCAATGCAGAATTAGCAAGAGGTACGAATACGCTTTGGGACCCTCAAGTCTAATCTTGAGTTGGCTCAAGATAAAGACAAGTAGCAAGATGGATTTCTTCCCCTGCACAGACGCATGTACCAACAGGCAGCAAGGAGAAGTATGGAATTACACCGGTGATCACAGGCTTTTTCTACTTGAGAACAAAGACGCTTTATCAAAAGGGATAAACCAATGGAAAGGTGTAGAAGCATCTTTTACCTACACATCGGCACAGCACCTGAAAGAATTCCGTCTGGTCTATGCATACAGATTGCATAGTCAGATAAATTGCTTTATTTCCTGTTCTTACGGTTGCAAAAAGGCCACTCTTGGATGTGAAAAAAAGATGACTTCACAAGGCAACACAATATTCCCATGAGTACCTATCGAGCACGCAGACTATCTGCTTTTATGTCTCGTCTGAGAATCAGCCATTTTCATGAAGCTATTTAATAGCATGGAAGACATAATGACTGTATCACCCACTCCAAATGCACTTACATCTATACTTTTCTCATGTACATCCTAAAGGTAGTGCATTAATAAGTAATCCTATTATACTTGTCAGAGACTAGAATACCACGGAAAAAGGCTGATCTGTTCCCACAAGCTTCCTCTTAATCATCTTTATTTTATATTTCAGGGTGGGGGACTAATGTATGCAGATTGTCGGATACCTGGAGGTAGCAACACTGGTGGTGAGGATTGCATGGGAATATTTTCTATATCAATGCAATCTACCATTTTTTACTTGGTTTTTAGTATAAGTCTGAATAAGACCTTGTTACAGGATCAGAAGAAAATAAGTTCTCACTGAACTCTAATAAGTAACTTAAAATGTATTGAAACCTAAAAATGAAAATGCTTCAAATTGTTCCTTTCCCTCACTTTTATCCACTGCGTTGAATGTTTTTCTTCTTACTCCTGTTTTGCTCTTTTAATCTGCAGATCCTGCCAATAATATTTCCTGCCTGGACTTCCCGTCTGAAGCTAACAATGCTTCCTAACAATGCTCACTAAGCAGAAGCACCATTGGCACCCTCAATATGCATAATCTCACTGTGCATCGTGTCTTCAGTGCCTTTGGAATAAATGTTAGATCTGCATAGCCTACTTCTTCAATGATTGGTTAAAGTGCACAGTACTCAATACCGTAAAATGTATGTTTATATATATATATATATATATATATATTTTTTTAGATCAATATTATTGTGATGCAGGCTTTAATTAAAATCACTATATCACTATACAGTAATCCCCCGCTCCATCGCGGTTCAGTTTTTGCGGTCCCGGTAATTCGCATTTTTTTTTGTAATGTTATTTTACTATATAAATCATTAAAAATGAAATATTTTTGTGTTTTTCACAGCTCTTGCTCTGTCTCTTAGTATCTTTTATGTGTTTAAATTAGTTTCTATTGTTTTAAAAGTGTGTTAAAAGACCTTAAAATGCTTTTACACGTACAGTGACAGTAAAAAAACATGCCTACAATGCATTTTAATAGGGTTTTTCTATTTCGCGGAATTTCACTTTTCGCGGCTGGGTCCGGAACGTAACCCCCGCAATGGAGGGGGGTTTACTGTACACTTCAAAAATAAGATAAGATTGATACAAATCATGACGAGATCTCCGCTGTACAGATCTCTCACCTTACACATCTTGTTCTGCACAATCTATACTTCCCTCATTTACCCAGCTACTATAAAGTCACTAAACTTATTTCTAACGCCATATAACCTCCTGCCCCCTGGACCCTGTTCCTTCTCAAATACTACAGTCACCCTCTGGCTCTATCCTACATTTTTTAACTCATATCTTCAACCTCTCCCTCTCTACTGGGATCTTCCCCAACCCTCTAAAACATGCACTAGTCACTCCCATACCGGAAAAGGCCTCACTAGACCCCAATCTTAACAAACTAAGAACAATCTCCTTACTCCCTTTTGCCTCCAAATTCCTTGAATGTCTAGACTTCAGCTGGCTGATCGACCACCTCCTCAAGAATAACCTTCTTGATCCCCTTCAGTCTGGATTTCGCCCACAACACTCCACAGAAACTGCTCTCCTACAACTCACAAATGACTTACTAACAGCTAAAACCAATGGTCATTGTTCTGTACTCTTATTCTTGGACCTGTCCGCCTTTGATACATCTGACTACCCCCTCCTCCTCAAAAAACTCAGTTTTCTTGGTCTCCATTGGTTCGAATCTTACCTATCTCACCGCACCTTCAGTGTCACTTACAACTCTACTTCCTCCTCTCCAACGCCTCTTACCAATGTCATCCCCCAAGGTTCTGTCCTTGGACCTCTCCTATTCTCGATTACCACGTCCTCCCTGGGTCAGCTACTATTTGTATGCTGATGACACCCAAATCTACCTCTCTAACCCCTCAGCTCACCCCATCAGTCTCCTCATGCATCACTGATTTACTAACATATAACAGGACATATCAGTCTGGATGTAACACCACTTCCTCAAACAGAATCTATCTAAAACCAAGCTTCTCTGACTTGACTTCTCTGTCAAGATCAGTTTCACAACTATCAGTCTGTCCCCACATGCCAGGGTGCTAGGTAACCCTGGACTCTGAACTGTCCTTTCAGGCCCACATCCAATCCCTGTCCAAATCATGCCACCTTAATCTTTGCAACATCTCTAGGATACACCCCTTTTTAACCAATGACACCACCAAGCTTCCAATTCACTCCCTGGTTATCTCTCACCTAAACTACTGCAACTCCCTCCTCATTGAATTACCTTTTATATAGACTATAACCCATTCAGTCCATCATGAATGCTGCTGCAAGACTCATCCACCTTACCAACCATTCAGTGTCCTTTACCCCTCTGTGTGAGTTCCTCAACTGACTTCCACTCACCCAATGATAACATTCAAAGTACTAACAATAGTTTACAAAGCCATCCACAACTCTGCCCCCAGCTACATCACCATCCTGATCCCAAAATATTAACCAAGCCGCGTTCTTTGGTCCTTCCAGTACCTCCTGCTCTCTAGCTCCCTTGTCACCTCCTCCCATGCTCACCTCCAGGATTTCTCCAGAGCTTCTCCCATCCTTTGGAACTCCCTATCCCAATCTGTCCGACTGTCTCCTAATCTATCCATCTTTAGACGATCCCTGAAAAATCTTCTCTTTAAAGAAGCCTATCCTGCCTCTAACTAATACACTGTTTTATTTTCTCCATCATCTCATCCCCCACAGCTATTACCTTTTGGATCAATTGACCCTCCCCCTTAGATTGTAAGCTCTACTGAGCAGGGCACTCTGATTCCTCTTGTACCAAATTGTATTGTAACTGTAATGTCTACCTTAATTTTCTTAGGCACTGCACAAACTGTTGGCGCTAAAAAAAACTGTATAATAATAATAATGGGTTTATTTATGCTTCAAATAGTACATTTTTTTAAAAGAAAGATTGGGGCTGCTGTTGACCTTTTTCAGAAAATTTTAATTGCACATATTATGCTGACCTCCTGGTTTTTAGAAGTTGTTATCTGCATATACACTCATCGGCCACTTTATTAGGTACACCTGTTCAATTGCTTGGTAACACAAATGCTAATCAGCCAATCACATGGCAGCAACTCAATGTATTTAGGCATCTAGACATGGTGAAGACAATTTGCTGAAGTTCAAACCAGATTATCAGAATGAGGAAGAAAGGGGACTTACGTGACTTTGAATGTGGCACTGTTGTTGGTGCCAGACAGGCTGGTCTGAGTATTTCAAAAACGGATCTACTGGGATTTTCACGCACAACCATCTCTAGGGTTTACAGAGAATGGTCCAAAAAATAAAAAATATCCAGTGAACCACAGTTGTGTGGACGAAAATGCCTTGTTGATGTCGGAGGTCAGAGGAGAATGGACAGACTGATTTGAGATGATAGAAAGGCAACAGTAACTCAAATAACCACTCGTTACAACAAAGGTATGCAGAATACCATCTCTGAACGCACAACACATTAAACCTTGAAGCTACAGCAGCAAAAGACCACACCGGGTGCCACTCCTGTCAGCTAAGAACAGGAAACTGAGGCTGCAATTCGTACAGGCTTACCAAAATTTGACACTAGAAGGTTGGAAAAACATTGCCTTGTCTAATGAGTCTCAATTTCAGCTGCAACATTTGGATGGTAGGGTCAGAATTTGGCATAAGCAACATGAAAGCATAGATCCATCCTGCCTTGCATCATTCAGGCTGGTGGTGGTGGTGTAATGGTGTGGGGGACATTTTCTTGGCACACTTTGGGCCCTTTAGTGCCAATTGAGCATCGTTTAAATGCCACAGCCTAAGTGAGTATTGTTGCTGACCATGTCCATCCCTTTATGACTACAGTGCACCTATCTTCTGATGCCTGCTTCCAGCAGGATAATGCACCATGTCATGAAGCTTAAATCATCTCAAACTGGTTTCTTGAACATAACAATGAGTTCACTGTACTCCAATGGCCTCCAGAGTCACCAGATCTCAGTCGAAAGGGCACCTTTGTGATGTGGTGGAACATGTGATTCGCATCATGGATATGCAGCTGACAAATCTGAAGCAACTGCATGATGCTCACATGTCAATGTGGACCAAAATCTCTGAGGAATGTTACCAACACCTTACTAAATCTATGCCGCAAATAATTATGGCAATTCTGAAGGCAAAAGGTATACCTAAGAAAGTGGCCAGTGAGTGTATGTCTTAGGTCAATATCTGCAGCCACCATGTGTCTGCTTGTTTAGGAAAGACTTTCCACAACTATTGTGACCAAGCAATATAGATGTCAGCCCCCTAATGATTGTATATGTTTTACAAGTTAATAAGCTTAAAGTTTGATTTAAAGAACTTGTTGTTTCACTCAGTGAAAGGAATCCTGGTGGTGGAGGAGGGTAGTGCAGCAGGCACTGGGCAGCACACAGGGCATCCTTTACCATTCAAGATAATGAACTTTGGAGGTGTGAAGTTATGTCGATTTAACATCATACATGAATCAAGTGTGACGGACCTGGTGCCAGCTATTATTGGAGATACCGCGTATTCTGGGTTTCCATTATATGATCCATGCCCGTTTGACCTTCCTTAACCGGGGGTCAAACGTTCCGGTAAGGAGACAACTTTACCAGAACACGTGGTTCTTCTAAGATTTGGGATTTCATGTGTATGATGTCGGAATTCTTCTCCTTTCTTTCACTCATCACTGATCCTCAAGCACCTGGTCTCATAGACTTTATAGACTTTTGTCTTTTTTGAACTTTTGTTGCATATTATCAATCAATTTAGTTTTGGCGCTGTACACCTCTTTTAATTGTTTATTGGTCTGATATTACTTATGTACTGACTGCCTTTTGCTAACTAAGCGCGGCTTCCCCCCCCCCCCTTTTTAAATAATTTCAGATGAACTTTCGTGATTGGCTCTCGGAAGCTGTGTACTAATGATCAGATTTTCGTACAATTGATTCAAAAGCTGTATTTTTCATCCAATTTTCTGATCGTGTGTACTAGGCTTTATGGTTTGCACAATGTGCTCAAACAGGTACATTTTACTTTCTGAATGGAACCCCAACACACATCCATCAAGAGTTGCAGCTTAGAAAATAATTGAAACACGCACATTACTATTTGCATGTTCTGTGATTGTCTACATAGGAGTTAATTAATACTTTCTCAAGTTACATATCCAAATATAAATGTTTTATTGTGCCAGATGTTTAGTAAGTTACATGAGAACTCTTATATATAAGCAAAACCACAAACAAATATTTGAATATAATGAAAAAAGGCATATTTTTCCCCTTTATACAGAAAATCAAGCGTGGCCAGGACCCAGACAATCTCCTTTTAGACTAATTGCCACTCACTGACTATCAGAAGAGTTTGTTGCTATGGTAACCCATGCTCCAGTTCAGCCAGTTATAACTCAAATAAATTTATAACATGGAAGAGGTTTGGATGCATTTTAGGTAAAGATATAAAATGTAAACATTTCTAAATGATATACATATTGCAAATGTATTTGTTTTTGGTATCCCTTACATTGGAGCAATATCATAAAAAGTGCCCACAATAATTTTTCATGTAACTTTATAACTCTGTATATAATAAACCAGCTATAATATTTAATGGCTAAAATATAATTCCATAATAATTTGGGATAATAAGAAAAAACTGTAGTATTGGTGGTTTCTATGGGTTACTAATCCTTGTACGTTATCATTGTCTTATTTATTGAGCCCCATTTGCATATTATGATAAAACCGTATGCAATTATTTTCATTATGCTCATTGACAGATTGCTTACTTTACAAATGAGTCTATAGAAAATACTGCGTATATGGTTTAATTTGGATCGATCAGAACATTCACTATCACACTATCTGGAGAAGACGTGCACTGGCTGAGGGGGCCTACAGACATCATAGAATTGTAACACTGTGCATTGTTACTGTGAATGCAGATTTGTATTTAACCACAAGATAGCAGTGTTTAGCATCTATGCTCATCATAGGCCTAATCCAGGTGTTCAGAGACTACTGGGAGTTGTAGGATAAATGCAGAATTTTTTCTACAGTCAAGCTGAAAGCAAACTACAGAGTCCAGGAGCAATCACCAGGGAGTGGGAGCAGATAAAAACAAAATCCCAGGATCACGGAGGGCAGTTGGAGAGTGGGTTTGCTTGTAGGAGGAGCATGTGCGAGAGCTGTGTCGAGTTGCATTGGCCTGGACCAGAATAAGCCAGGAAGCCGCAGGCATCATTCTAAAGCCGCGCATTGAGTGTCAGAAGCTGACCTGTGGAGATCTGTCCACTGCAGAAGTGCGATTGTCGTTGCCATCAAAGCCACATCTTCAAAAGAAGAGGGGACCTCCCATCGCTGGATGCTCATCGCTTTGCCTTTCGTTACACAAAGTGTGGGTGAGAGGGTCCCTGACCCATCTAATATCATATTCAGTTACAAACAGTTGCTGCCATTCAGGTTCTTCAAATTCAAAGACACCCTTCAGCATAGGCCTTTACTAGTGACACATGTACAAGTGCCTTTTATTGCTGCAGACTGTCAGCTTTCAACTGATATAATGGTTACTGAACTAAGTTAACTCCTCTGCTTCTGCTTTGTGGGTAGCTTTAGTGAGTCTGGTTACATCCTGGCAGAACTGTTGCGGGAAAACTGATCATGGATGACCGATTCTTCTTCTGAAATTTGGTGCAGTTTCTTATATAGGGGGTGGTCCACAGACCTGAAAGTATTCCTGATCTAGTTGCTGGACATATTTGGTGATAAATATTTTGTGGGTGTGGGTATCTTTAGATGAGTCCTCCATCAAAATGAACAACAAAACCTGGATATGCCTGCAATTACAAAAGAGAACACCATAGAGTCTTGTGAAAGATGTCATCCTTGTTAAAGTAGAACTATAGGCATTTTGTATAGAGTAAAGGCCCGTACATACGTAGCGATTGTCGGCCGTAAATATTCGGCCAACGTCCGATCGGCCGATTGTCGGCTTGTTAGTATGATGCTTCCGACAACCGACTGCAACTTTTCGGCCGAACAAAATCTGGTGTGCAGGCTTTAAAATTTTTGTTGGCCAACACCAGAATGGCCGATTGTTCCTCAGTCAGTACAGAATTCGGCCGACATACAGCAGATGAGCAAGACTGGGCATGCTCAGAGAAGAAAAAACACAGGGAAAGTTAACCATCACATGACATCACTTCTGCAGTCGGCTGTTGTTGGCCGTCAAAATTCCTGTGCAGTCTTTAGCACTTTTCAACCGACAGGACAGCACCGGACAAAAGATGGCCGATCGTTTGGCCGACAATCGCTACGTGTGTACGGGGCTTAAGGGAGGATTATAACCCCTGTCAGATTTTTTTTTTCGCCATCTGTGTACCATTTTGGAGATTTCCCTTCACTTTCTGTCCCATAGCCAAACAGGAAGTGAGAACAAATCCCTGCCAATTTAAAGGAATTTCTTGAAGACCCCAAGGTACCCAGAATTGGTGTACCCAATTGGAAGATTTTACTTCTTTTACTTTTCTGTGGACAACCCAAAATTTGGGATTTTCTTTTACTTTCACTTTCAATAATAAGGGGGGCACAGACAGCAATAAAAACTGACAGGGGTTCTAATCCCTCACTACTCTATTCCAAAACTAAAATAAAAAGGTTTTGCCTTGAGTTATACTTTAAATTTTACCTCGGACTGCTATCCTAAGGTTTCCTTTTGAAATGCATTGTGTAACAGTTGTACAACCATGCTGATATAATTATAATTTGCTCATTCCACTCACTGATTCTCTGCTTTAGCCACCCACAGACATGAGATGACATTCATCTGATCTGGCCATTTTCAGTTGGAAAAGGAAAAAACTTAATGTCAAAAGTGCTTGACATGACTGCCGGGATGCTTGTGTATGGGAGAAACAATCAATTAGGCAGGTAAGTAAGGTAAGGCAGGTAAGTACATTTTTTGCGATTGCTTCTAGTTGCGATAAGTGGATGTTGATCGCATTTACCAGCACTGCTCCCCTCTCCTCTCTAGTGACCAAATAAGAACATTGGTCCAATTATTCAGCTTAATTCATTCTAGTCCAGAAGACCAGAAGGAGAGCTACTGGGATCACGTGGGGGCCTCATTTTGATCCTTCAGTAACAATATACACTAATTACAGTGCCTTGAAAAAGTATTCATACCCCTTGACATTTTTCATATTTTGTCATGTTACAACAAAAAACGTAAATGTATTTTATTGGGATTTTTGGTAATAGACAAACACAAAGTGGCTCATTGTAAAGTGGAAGGAAGATGATAAACGGTTTTCCACATTTCTGAAAAAAGTGGTGTGCATTTGTATTCAGCCCCCCTGAATCAATAATTTGTAGAAAGACCTTTTGTTGCAATTACAGCTTCAAGTCTTTTTGGGGATGTCTCTACCAGCTTTGCACATCAAGAGAGTAACATTTTTGCCCATTCTTCTTTGCAAACTAGCTCAAGCTCTGTCCGCAGCAATTTTCAAGACTTGCCAGAGATTCTCAATTGGATTTAGGTCTGGACTTTAACTGGGCCAGTCTAACACATGAATATGCTTTGATCTAAACCATTGCATTGTAGCTCTGACTGTATGTTTAGGAGTTAGTTGGTCTGCTGGAAGTTGAACCCCGGCCCCAGTCTTAAGTCTTTTGCAGACTCTAACAGGTTTTCTTCTAAGATTGCCCTGTATTTGGCTCCATCCATCTTCCCATCAACTCTGACCAGCTTACCTGTCCCTGCTGAAGAAAAGCATCCCCACAACATGATGCTGTCACCACCACATTTCACGGTGGGGATGAAGTGTTCAGGGTGATGTGCAGTGTTAGTTTTCTACCACACATTTCTTTTTGCTTTTAGGCCAAAAAGTTCAGTTTTGGTCTCATCTGACCAGAGCACCTTCTTCCACATGTTTACTGTGTCCCTCACATGGCTTCTTGCAAACGCAAACAGGACTTCTTATGGCTTTCTTTCAACAATGGCTTTTTTCTTGCCACTCTTCCTTAAAGGCCAGATTTGCGGAGTGCACGACAAATAGTTGTCCTGTGGACAGATTCTTCCACCTGAGCTGTGGATCTCTGCAGCTCCTCCAGAGTTACCATGGGCCTCTTGGTTGCTTCTCTGACGAATGCTCTCCTTGCCCGGCCTGCCAGTTTAGGTCAGGGGTGTCAAATTCAATTTCATTGTGGGCTGCATGGGCATTATGGTTGCCCGAAAAGGGCCTGTTGTATCTGTAAGACTAAATGTTCAGAGAACCCCACCCCCCACCATCAGAAGTCAAGAGTCATGTGCTGCTGCTGAGAAGAAGCTGGGGGCAGGGAGGCAGAAAGTGCAGGGTCTGAGGAGGGCTGGATTCAGTTGCCAGAGTCTTCTGAATGCTGGGGCCAGGGGGGCAGAGATGACAGGTGCTGTGGTTGCACAGAGAGGCACAGGTTTCATAGGAGTTCTGTCCTCCTCTCTGCTGCCAAAGGCAAAGACAGGGAGCAAAGACAAGCCTCTCTGTGGCTTAATGGAGAAGTGCAAGATCTGGCTGAGGAGTTCTGTCCTCCTTTCTGCTGCTGAGACAAAGTGGGGCTGAGGGCCACATGAAATGGCCTGGCGGGCCATATTCGGCCCGCAGGCCTTGTGTTTGATACATGTGGTTTAGGTGACAGCCATGTCTTGGGAGGTTTGCAGTTGTGCCATACTCTTTCCATTTTCAGGAGATTGATTGAACAGTGCTCTGTGAGATGTTCAAAGTTCGGTATATTATTTTATATCCTAACCCTGCTTTAAACTCTCCCAAAACTTTATCCCTGACCTGTCTGCTGTGTTCCTTGGCCTTCATGATGCTGTTTGTTCACTAAGGTTCTCTACCAAACCTCTGAGAGCTTCACAAAACAGCTGTATTTATACTGAGATTTAATTACACACAGGTGGACTCTATTTAATTACCAATTAGGTGACTTCTGAAGGCAATTGGTTCCACTAGATTTTAGTTAGAGGTATCAGAGTAAAGGAGGCTGAATACAAATGCATGCCACAATTTTCAGATATTTATTTTTAAAAAAACATTGAAAACCATTTATTATTTTCCTTCCACTTTACAATTATGTGTCACTTTGTGTTAGTCTGTCACAAAAAAATCACAATAAAATACATTTACGTTTTTGGTTGTAACATGACAAAATGTGGAAAATGTCAAGAGGTATGAATACTTTTTCAAGGCACTTAATTTAATTATTTCAATATCGTTAGGAAAAACAAAAAACAAAGATTCCATCAAGACAAGAAGCAAGTGAAAAGATTTACTCAAAAGGTGGCGATACTGTAAAACCTGATACACAATGAGTTTTTCTTTTGTTCACCAAGAATGGAAAAAAACTGTCAGCTCCGGTTGAAGCCACTGTACTAACAATCTGATGTTAGTACAGCGGTCTCCCCTGCTGAGCTGTTGTGTTCTGACAGGGGCACTGCCCCCCGTCCAGGACACCCAGATCAGCGCTCTCAGCCATGGGATGTCGGACAGTTGGCCGGTTTTTATTGAATCTCTGCTGGTTATTATTGAATGTCGGACAGTTTTTATGGAACCGGCCGATGTCTCCCAACATTCGGCTCATGTGTTCCAATAATGTTAAATACTGCTGACCCCCTGATATGCCACACTTGGCATGTCATTTTTTTTGGGGGGGGGAGCGGGTACCTAGATTTGACAGGTACCCACTCCCACCTTCGCTCAGGCCGCCTAGGCAGCTTGAGCGGAAGTTCTCCTCTCCCCCTCCCTCCCTGCAATCTTCTGGGACGCGTCACAGGTCCCTGAAGATTGCCCGACCATTCACAGCGTGCAGTGAGACTCACCCATGCGCAGTGCGCACCCGGCTGTGAAGAGATGCCGGCGCCGCCGAGAGGAGAGGGAGAGGAGTGAGGCATCGGGCGGTCGCATAGCTGGACCGTGGGACAGGTGAGTGCGTGTTTATTAAAAGTCAGCAGACACACTTTTTGTAGCTGCTGACTTTTAATAAACACAAAAATGAGTGGAACTCCGCTTTAAGCCAATAGATAAGTATTTCCACCACCCAGATGATCTGTGAAATTACAGACGATCAACTATTTCAAACTATTCGTATTAATAAAAAAATCCTAGTGAACATACAAACCAACAGAAACATCCACTTGCTTTCCATAGGGATATAACACCTGCTCTTTCCTTTTCCTGATTAATATGAGAACGGCAGTAAGATGAGACAGACTTATTACAACCTAATTTTCAGTCCATCTTAAACATACATAAGGTCAGGGATATTCCCTTTTCCGCTAATCATATTCTGAACAGGGGATCTCTTCTTTACCTGACTGACTACCCTTGAGAACTCCTGGCAGGATCACAGACAGTAAATATTGACCTCAGGATGTCGAGTCTGGAAACCAGTACTAAGCCTCTCCTGTCATGGTGCTGGGTTTCATGTTGAACGTTGCGGCTGAAAAACGAAATCAATTTTTTGACATGACACCTTTGTTGGTTCCTTAGCCTAAGCAATAGCAGTGCATAACTATGACAGGGACATTCCTGTAAATGCAATGTGATCTATGACAGCTCAGCCTACAGCAAGCACATCTAGTTGCTTAGGGTTACTGTTCTTTCCATTATTGCTTGTTTTACTGCAAAAAAAAAAAACACATTCCCGCTAGCTGTGGATTGTGTTGTGCCCAATGTAACCATAGGTAAACACATAGGGGTGGTTTTTAAAAAAGTGTAGCTACAGAGCTTTTTTTGTGTTGTATTGTGTTGTAGGCAGGGCCGGTGCAAGGATTTTTGCCGCCCCCCCAATATGCTCTCCTACCCCTACCTACCATCCAAAGTTGCTGAAGGGGTTAAAACCAGTGGTGGCTGGTGCTCCATCGGTCGGGGGGGGGGGGGGCGCGTCAGATGGACCCCCCCCCCCGTCACTCCAGAGTCCAGTCCACACCATATCCCCCCTGGGCACCAGTTCACTCACCTTGAGCAGTTAGCAGTATACAGGCGGAAGGGCAGTTGGCAGTATACAGGGGAGAAGTTAGCAGTATACAGGGGGAGAACAGTGGGCAGTATACGGGGGCAGTGTGTAATATATGGGAGGGAGCAGTTAGTAGTATACAGGGGGGGGTTCAGTAAGTAGTTTACAGGGGGAGAGCAGTGGGCAGTATACAGTGGGGGAGCAGTTAGCAATATATGGGTGGCGGCAAGCAGTATACAGGAGGGAGCAGTTCTCAGTAAAAGGGGGGAGGGGCACAGTAAGCAGTGTACAGGGGGGAGAGCAGTGGGCAGTATATATGGGCAGTATACAGTGGGGGAGCAGTTGGCAGTATACAGGTGGTGGCAAGCAGTATACAGGAGGGAGCAGTTATCACTAAAAGGGGGGGAGGGTACAGTAAGTAGTTTACAGGGGGAGAGCAGTGGGCAGTATACAGTGTGTGTGTGTGAGGGGGGGGGGGGGGGCAGTGAGAAATATACAGCGGACCAGTTTACAGGGGGGGAGGGGGGAGCTGAGGAATTGATGATGGCGGAAATTGCTGCAGAAGTCACTTACTTTATGTCTGTAGGTGAAGACTCCTAGGGTCACCATACATGCTCCTCCTCCGAGAATCCTCTACCATTTTCAGCATGGGCAACTGCCTGTGCAACTAAGTGAAAGTAACCACACCCCCGTCCCTCCCCCACTAGCTCCGTCGGCCAGTGGAGAAGCTGCCAGGCTCAGAGAGAGAGACCATATGGAGACAAGTCTGCCGGCCACAGAAGGCTACACAGGGCAAAAGCTGCACTGCACTCAGGGGAGAAAGAAAATGGTCAGGTCCTCCAGGGGAGGGGCGGCATAAGTAGGAACCGTTCCATCCATTTCTCTCCTGCCGCCTCTGGATGCCTGTGGGAGGTAGAGGAAGAGAAGAAGCAGACTCTCAGCGGCTGCAGGAGAGATATGGACGGATCGATTCCTACATATGCCGCCGCCCTCTGGTAAGTTGCGCCCTAGGCGGCCACCTAGGTCACCTTACTGGTAGCACCGGCCCTGGTTGTAGGCTGCTGGAAATATGATTGGGCCGCTATCCAGACACTGACCCAACAATACAATGCTTTACTGGTGCTTTCCTGCAGCCTCCCAGATAACTGATCATACTTTTATTGATAATGAGAACCCTGTAACAGGTTTTCGAGTCAGGTTTTTTTCTTGTAACATTTTCTGCCCCCTAGGTCCAGCATTTAGTGCAAAGATTTCCCCTCTGCATGTGGCTGTCCAATACCACTTCAGGTTGGTCCCATCTGTCAGCCAATCAAAAGCAGCACTGACCAGTTAAAAGCCGTACAGAGGAATCTTTTGTATTGAACGCCAAATTCAGAGGGTAAGAATAGTTTACAAAAGATTTGTCCCTGCTTATTACATCATAACCTGCTGTAAGAGCAGGCAGCCTTTCAGAATCCTATTATGGGCAGTGATTGGAGGGGTACACATTTGTTATACTGTCCATTCTTCCGTTACCTTACAATGCTGCCTGCTAATAAGTGAAGAACTGAAATGTGTTCACATTTTCTAGTTTGCTACTTCTTTAAAAGCATTCACCAACAATCAGTTTTATTAATATGGCAGCAAGGACCGGCACTGATGTGCACAAGAAGACCTGGCTTGCAGTTTCCACTCTACTTCATCCCAAAGGTGTTCTATTGGGTTGAGGTCAGAACTCTGTGCAGGTCAGTCAAGTTCCTCCACCCCAAACTCGCTCATCCATGTCTTTATGGACCTTGCTTTGAGCACTGGTGTGCAATCATGTTGAAACAGGAAGGGGCCATCCCCAAACTCTTCCCATAAGTTTGGGAGCATGAAATTGTCCCAAAATGTCTTGTTATGCTGACGCCTTAAGTGTTCCCTTCACTGGAAACCCCCAACCCCTGAAAAATTACCCCACACCATAACCCCCCCTCCACCAAATGCTTTAGACCAGTGCACAAAGCAAGGTCCATAAAGACATGGATGAGCGAGTTTGGGGTGGAGACCTGACCTCAACTGGATAGAACACCTTTAGGATAAATCAGAGCAGAGACAGCGAGCCAGGCCTTCTCTTCCAACATCAGTGCCTGACCTTACAAATGTGCTTCTGGAAGAATGGTCAAACATTCATACAGACACACTCCTAAACCTTGTGGACAGCCTTCCCAGAAGAGTTGAAGCTGTTATAGCTGCAAAGGGTGGGCCAACTCAATATTGAACCCTGCGGACTAATGGGCCAAACACACTATAAGATTTTCTGAAGACTTTTTCCTTCAGACTTACCAAAACCATATAATATGAGGTCAAACCTAAACACTTTCAATTTGTATGCAATCTGGCAGGCCCTTGTACTACATAGAAAAGGTAAATCTGAAGGAAAAAGTCTTCAGAAAATCTTATAGTGTGTATGGCCCTTTAGACTGGGATGCCATTCAATTTCATGTGCGTGTAAAGGCAGGTGTCCTAATACTTTTGATAATATAGTGTATAGTACAATAAATAAGCACTCTCACCCTAGGACAGGAACTGTGTTACTGGCAGGATCATCCAGTGAAAAAGAAAATGAATTCAGCTATCACATCTGGGGCCTGGCTAGCTATAATATATTACATTTTTGTTCTTACATTTAAATGGAAATACAAACATTAAAAAATGGTGAATTGGAAAAGTAGACATTTATTAAAGTGCTAAAAAAAAAAAAAAAAACATTGAACAAAGTTTTATAAGCAGAACACAACACAAGCTGCTTTTATCACATTATTATAGGTTAACCTGGAGTCACATTCTGTGCCCCCGCTGTAGTCCATTGACTTTGAAGGAAGAGGTAAAACAGGGGATACAGAAGCCAAACTCATGTGTGACTTTGTCTGCAAAGATATTACTTATTGAAAATAATGTTGGTACATAAAGCAATTAGATATGGGCTTTTCTTTGGGTGCAGTGAAACGTATTTACATTAAATGGCTTCGGGTTTGCAGCTTTGGGACCCAGGGCACCAAATATCAGATGTGGGACAGATGCCCTGGGTGCCTGGCTCACTTAAAGCGGAGTTCAAATCTAAAATTATACTTACATCCATCTTCTCGCTCCAGGTCACTTGAAAAACAAATGGATAATCGCAATTTTTTTTTTTTTTTTACTTACCTGGTTTAGAAGAAAATATACTTACCTTACTTCCTCTTCCTCCCCTCGGCGGCCACGGCGATTCGTCACTTCCTGGCTTTGCAATGATTCCTGGGAGCTGAACGTCATCACTCCCAGGAATCAATGCGCCTGCACCGGCCCCGACGTCAATTCCGGTGCGGGCGCCGTCATACCTTTCTAAACAGCTTCTGGGGATGCCCATAAGCTGTTCTGGGATGACGCTGCGGCACCGGAAGTGACGGCGGGGCCGGTGCAGTGCATCGTGGGACCGAAGAAGACGGAAGAGGACACAGAAGAGGATCGCGCTGGCTTCAAGCTGCCCACACCTGAGATGGCAGCGCTGGACAATACTTTTTCAAGGTAAGTATTTCTTCTTGCAGATAGGTGCAACCCGGGACAGATCCGAGGCTAGCCATTGTGGAATGCACTAGCCCTAACTGTCCCGGGGGTATTTTCATTAAAAAAATTTTTCCCAGGGTGGAACTCCGCTTTAACACCACTGCAACAAACCTATATGAGCTTGTTAGACATCCCATTCCAAAGCCATGGGTATTGATAAGGAGACCCGGTCCCTTACCCTCCTCTCTGTGGTTATAACAGCCTCTGATAGTTTGATAAGGTTCTTCACAAGATTTTGGAGAACATCTATGGGAATTTTTGCCAATTCAGCCAAAATAGTTTTTACAAGGTCAAGTACTGATTTTGGATAAGAAGACCTGGCATACAATCAGCATTGCAATGCTCCTAAAGGTGTTCAGTAAGGTTGAGGTCAGGTCTCTGTGCAGGACCAGGACACTCCAGTTCCTCCACATCAAACTTCTCAAACCATGACTTTATTGAACTGGTTTTCTTCACAGTCATAATGGAACTGAAAGGGCTTTCCCCTAACTATTGCATACGTTTGGAAGTGCACAATTGTCTAAAATATATTTGTATTCTGTAGCAGTAGCAGTAATCTTCACAGGTTACATCTGAACCTAATAACTTGGGTGTGTGATGTCCACATACCTTTGACCACATTTTGTGTTACCTGACCCTTTAAAATATTTGACAATTTTTCTACAATCCTAATCCTTTCTGTGCCTAAACAGGCACACCTTTACACGTTATTATACTTTACCTGAAAATTTTCTATCAAGACTTATTACTTTCAACAGCAATTATGATTTTCTGTCCAGTTCTGCAGTAAATATCAGACACAGCCTGATAATTATCTATAATCATAAATTAACACGTACATGTGGATGACATGCAGAATATCTGATTTGTCAAATAATTACTGGAATGTAAAAATATAGGATATTCTGAATGAAAAAGGTTTAAATGTGTTCTAATCTCAGCATGGACTCTAGTCTACAATTAGGAAACCTGACATATCTATATGTTACATAATTAATAAAAGATTTTACCAATGTGGCTGCATAATTATCAATAGCGAGAGATATTTATGGATATTAATTTAATTATAAGAGCAACAACAAAGAGGGTATGTGAAGATCTGTGAATATTTATTCATGTATATGACTGTATTAATGTTAAGTTATTATATCATTTTGCACTAACATGGTTTAAGGGCCATAAGGGCTGGCCCAAGACCTTGGGCTGCCTGGGTCCAAAAACAAAATGCTTCCCCCCACCCCCCAAAAAAAATCACACCCACCAAAAGGCCCCAAAATCCATTATTTTATATCATGACATGATAAATAAAACTAAAATTAAATTTATCAGGAAGTCAAATTTACATGGAATAGCACCTTGTCTATGTAGCACCCTCCTAGGTAGGTGCTAGGAAAGAGCATATGGGTGCCCCTGTCTGCATATCAGGGGGGGCCTGATCATTTAGTTAGGCTGTCACATGCTTCCAGGTGTGAGTGACCTGTTGAGCCTGGGGAGTCCCCCCCACTGTTTCCAATGAGGACTCTTATTGGACAGTGGAGGAAACCTAGCCAATAGCACACCAGGGCTTATGACTATCTCAGTGGGCGGAGTTTGCCACAATGCACCCTGGGATGGGCTATAAGTCTGAGGGGAGCATGTGACAGGGCGTCTTTGGCAGGAAGCAGAGTCCTAGGAGGAGGATGACGGCTGTCTCTCCTCCTGTCAGCGATAGTGAAGGTGTCCTGGGCAGTTGGCCTAGAGGACGAAGGTTGAGCTGGGCTGCAGAGAGGGATCCAGTGTGCTGTGGACCGAGTGGAGCTGCTGGGCAGAAGTTTCGGGGGAAAACAGTGTTGTGAGTACTCAAAACCACCCAGGGGTCTGCCTAGGAGAGGGGACCACTCCAGAAGGTCAGAGGGATCCGGGAGCCTACTAACCTGTGGAGAAGGCTTAGAGAAAGGGGGTGCCAGTGTCTAAGCCCTGAAGTTAAGTGAGAGAAAGAGGGTGCCGGTGTGGGCCCTGAAGTGTTTAGCAGCGCAGCAGTAGTACAAGTAGCTACCTCAGCAAGGAGTGCTTAAGGGAGCTCAAAGAGGACTTATTTATGCAAGAAAGCAGTCCAAAGTCAGTTTGGAGTTAACAGGCAGCGTTAACCAGCGTCAACAGGCATTGACTGGCATCTAGCCAGTGTCAAGTCAGCGCCAATTGGCATTTCTCAGTTGTCCCTAGCAAATTGTGTATAGTTGAGCCAAAGGAGTATCCCACTCATTCCCTTCTCCCATCCAGAGTCTCAATAAATACAAAAAAAAAAACAAAGATACTGGACTGGTCGTTGTCTCTCAGTGCTCACACTTGGAAAAACATGCACAAAGGTACTTTTGTTGCACCCGGTGACCCAGGGGGACCCATATCCAGCAAACCGGCTGGGAATCCTGCTACACCTATATGCAAAATTATATGACATGCCACCATGTTACCGCTCCCCCACCATGTCAACGTAGGACATTCATTCATCCAGCTTCACCCAATATAAATGCAAGCCTCACAAGCTTCGCTTGACCATCGGCTGCAGGCAGAGCTGGTAGGAAAAGGATCTTTCATTGCTTTCTGTCTCCTGTGGGTACCTCGCCCCTGGCAGTACACACCTGAGCTCTTCATGTGTGCTTGAGTGCTTAACAGCCGGCGTTAGGCTGTGTGCGGCCTGGCAACTATGAGTGTTGAGGGCAGCAGGACTGCCTTTTTACAGAGCAGCAGAGCGGCCGTCCCTGAATGACGCACAAAACAGCTGGAAAAAAAAATCTTGGGTGTCAAATTGCTGCCCCTCTCAAAGTTCCACCTGGGTCCAATGGATGCAGCGGGACCCATAGTAGGGCTGGCCCTGGGGGCTATTTATACTTTTCAGCGTTAACACCATTGCATGAACATTCTCATCTATGCATTGCATTGTGGTGGGCAATAGTGCAGCTGTGTTTTTTTCATTACAATACACATGCATTGGTGTACCATTCAGAATAAATGACAGTGCATCACAATCCACATACGCCTGCTAGGCCGAATAATGTCATGTAAGATGTTGAGAAGGTCATTACCCTTGTTAATAATAACATGATTAAAATGAATAACTGCAACTAGATGTCCTCAATGTGATGGTCAGCATCATTCAGCCCACTTCTTCTGAGCCCAAGGCATCCTGAAACCAACCCCAGTCTGTGACTGGAGAGTGAAAGGGGAAGCAATAGCGTGATACACATATCTGTGTCAATTTGCCCTCTCCACCCATCAGCATGCTTCTTGTCAGCACATCAGCTGATTGGCTCCTTGTACTGCTTCTTCCTCTCACACTCCAGTTCTGCTATACAGATGGGAATGGGCTGATGCCAGATCAAATTTAAGTACTATCACTACTTGCATTTAAAAAAAATACAGTTAATAAAGTATCAATGATTGCAGAGCTGCATTAATGTGTGTCTTTATATCTGTGTAGCACTACTCCCTTGGGAGCTGCTGGTTACGGATTCCCCTGGGTTACCCTTAGCAACAACATGACAGTTTAGCATTCTCAAAGTGCTTTGGCTCAGTCAGGAAACAGTCTAGGAGTTTTGGTTTTTGTGGTAAGCATAAGGAGCATAAGATGGGTTTACCTAGCACCTACCTACCTAGGAGGGTGCTACATCTGCATAAAATTCTTTAAACATTATTAGTTTCACTCTCTCCCTCTCCTCCACCTCCTCTCCCTCTAGCTACCTTACAGTTACCCGCAGAAACCTACGCCATCTCAACCCTTCTCTTCTCTACTCTGCTACTAACCACCTCTATGACAAAATTGCACCCCTTTCCTGCACCAACCTAGCCACTTCTGTCTACAACACTTCACTTTTAGCCTCCCTAGACACACTGGCCCCCCTCACTACACATTGAATCAGGCCCCGACCCCTTCAACCTTGGCAAACAGATAACACTATAAGTCTGAAAAAGTATAGGCGTGCTCTCGAGCGCCTGTGGCGAAAAACTAGGTCTCAGAGAGATTTCCACCAATATAAATCTGCCCTTCCAAAAATACAATTCCAGTCTCCACACCGCCAAGCAGACCTATTTTATCACTCTCATTAACAACTTGTCATCCCGCCACTGGCAACTCTTCGCTACCTTTAATTCTCTACTCTGTCCTCCACTACCTCCTCCCACTGACTCACTCACTGCCCAGGAGATTGCCAACCACTTTAAACAGAAGATTGATACAATTTGTGAGGAAATCATTGCTGTTCAGATACCTTCCATGCTTCACGCTTCATGCCCACAGGTGCAATCACTACTTCCCTCATTCAACCCCACTACTATAGATGAGGTTGCTAAACTACTTGCTGACGTCCACTTAACCACCTGCCCTGTGGATCCTGTTCCCTCGCAAATGCTATGTTCACCCTCTGGCTCTATTCTACGCTCTCTATTCTACGCTCTCTAACCCACATCTTCAATCTCTTCCTCCTTTCTGGCATCTTCCCCAACTCTCTAAAACATGCACTAGTCAGCCCCATACTTAAAAAGCCCCCACTGGACCCAACCGATCTTAACAACCTTCGCCCTATTTCCCTGCTCCCCTTTTTATCCAAACTCCTTGAACGTCTGGTCTACAACCGACTGTGCGACCACCTTGCCGAGAATAGCCTCCTTGATCCCCTTCAGTCTGGATTTCGGCCTCAACACTCCACTGAAACTGCTCTCCTAAAACTGTCAAACGACCTACTAACTGCCAAAACCAATGGACACTACTCTGTACCTTTCTGCTGCCTTTGATACGGTTGACCATCCCCTCCTCCTCAAAAAACTCCACGCCTTTGGTCTCCGTGATTGTACTCTTCACTGTTTATCTTCCTATTTATCCAACCGCACCTTTAGCGTTACTTACAATTCTACTTCCTCCTCTCCTCTTCCTTTTTCTGTTGGGGTCCCCCAAGGCTCTGTTCTCGGACCCCTCCTATTTTCAATCTACACGTCCTCTTTAGGTCAGCTGATAGCCTCCCACGGCTTCCAATACCATCTCTACGCTGATGATACTCAAATCTATTTATCCACCCTCAGCTCTCTCCCTCAGTCTCCTCACGTATCACTAATCACCGTTACCTCAAACTCAATCCGTCCAAAACCGAGCTTATAATCTTTCCTCCACCACGTGCCCCTTCCCCTGATCTCTCTGTCAATATCAATGGCATCCTAGGTGTTGTTCTGGACTCTGAACTCTCTTTTAAGCCCCACATCCAATCACTGTCCAAATCTTGCCGCCTCAACCTCCGCAACATCTCCAAAATACGCCCCTTTCTAACCAAAGACACAACAAAGCTCTTAGTTCACTCCCCGGTCATCTCGCGCCTCGACTACTGCAATTCCCTTCTCATTGGCTTACCTATACACAGGCTATCCCCCCTTCAATCCATCATGAATGCTGCCGCCAGACTCATCCACCTTACCAATCGCTCAGTGTCCGCTGCTCCTCTCTGTCAAGCCCTCCACTGGCTTCCACTCACCCAACAAATTAAATTCAAAATACTAAAACCATCTTACAAGGCCATCCACAACTTAGCCCCCAGCTACATCACTAGCCTAGTCTCAAAACACCAACTGAATCGCTCTATTCGGTCCTCTCAAAACCTCCTGCTCTCTAGCTCCCACATTACCTCCTCCCATGCTCGCCTCCAGGACTTTACCAGAGCCTCACCAATCCTATGGAACTCCTTACCCTTATCTGTTCGATTATCTCCTACTCTATTAGCTTTTAGACTAGCTCTGAAAACCCTCCTCTTCAGAGAAGCCTATCATACCCACGCCTGACAACTGTACCTCCATTTTCTCCATCAGCTCATCCCCCACAGCTATTGCCTTTTGTTTCACTTGACCCCCCCTTCTAGATTGTAAGCTCTAACGAGCAGGGCCCTCTAGTTCCTCCTGTTTTGAATTGTATTGTAACTGTATTGTCTTCCCTCATATTGTAAAGCGCTGCGCAAACTGTCGGCGCTATATAAATCCTGTATAATAATAATAAGCAGAGGTTAGACTCTGCACTCCTGCAGCCAAACAGGGTGAGCCTATGGAATTTTTTAATAGGTGGAGGGGTCTAGGGGGGGGGGGGTACTCATAAAAAAAACAAAAACAGGTGTTTTAATACTAGTGACTGCATTATTTATGCTTTTTTTTTTTTTTTGCCCATAGTTTCGCTTTAAGCTTAATTGTGACTGGTAAAAGTCATTAGTGCCAGGGATCCCTATAGCTAAGAGATAACTAAGATGTCATCTTTCTACCCAGTAAGGCAAGACATTTGGCACTGCATGATAGGGTACCCAAAGGGTAAAAGCATGTATTTGCTGTGTGAGAGTGAGAGAGATTGACAGTTTTATGCCAGGCTGTAATAAGCTACCAGGTTTCAGAGCAGGAATTGTAGAGGGAAAAGGTCAGCCTGAGAGGGGAGTTCTGACAATGCTGTCACCTGACAGCTCTTATGGCTCAGTTTAACAGACTGTGACAGCGCTGTTAATAAATCGCAGTGCCTGGAGCTCACTTTCCGCCTGCTAACAGCTCTCTGAAGACGGGAGATGGAAGAGTAAATCTCTTGTGCTCACTAAATAGCTAAACACATCCATTGCCTGTTCAGCGTCCACAGCCGCACTGTCCATTTGCATGCACTATGTGAATTTGGCCCAAAAAAAAAAAAAATTATTTAAACATGTCGTATATTTCATTTATTTGTATAGCGTCATCATCATATTCTGCAGCCCTTTACAGAAAAGAGTAAATCATTTATGCTGGCCCCTGTTCTGATTTTGGGTCAGTTTTATTTTATAAAAATGTTTTCTTTTGTAAAGTTGAACAGGTTTTTAAACCGATGCTTTATATCTTTATTAAATATGAATATGTTTATTTCATCCAAATAAATTCAAAATACTAACTATACATTACAAAGCAAACCACAACTCACCCCCCCCCCCACCTACATCACTAACCTAGTCTCAAAATACCAACCAAATAGTTCTCTGAATTCCTTCCAAGACCTCCTGCTCTCCAATTCCCTCGTCACCTCCTCCCATACTCACCTCTAGGATTTCTCCCGAGCCTCTCCCATCCTTTGGAATTCACTACCCCAATCTAACTCTGAAAACTTTTCAATCCAGAGAAGCCTATCCTGCCCCCACCTAACAAATGTTTTTTTTTATTTTCTTCATCAGCTCACCCCCCACAGTTATTACCTTTTGTTTCACTTGACCCTCCCTCTTAGATTGTAAGCTCTAACGAGCAGGGCCCTCTGATTCCTCCTGTATTGATTTGTATTGTAACTGTACTGTCTGCCCTAACTTTGTAAAGCGATGTGAACACTGTTGGTACTATATAAATCCTGTATTATAATAATAATAATTAAAGGCAGGGTGCACTTATTAAACTGGTTTTGCCAAGCATCCTGTGTTGGTTACAGTGTATGTAAACCCTAAGGCCTCTTTCACACAGGCTTTCCGATCAGGTCCGTCTGTCAGTTTTTTCAGGCAGACGTTATCGGATGCTCCATACATCTCTATGGGGCAGCGAATGTCATCGGTGACATCTCCGCTGACACCCGCTGCTCTCTGATCTGATCCTGTCTATGAAACCCACAAAATAGGGTTTCCATCCATCTGGAGGATCGGATCAGATAGGATTGGATGAAAATGGACAGGCGGGCAGTTTTCATCAGATCCCCCATAGAGGAAAGCGGGGATCTGACAGGTCTGTCTCATCACACAGAGTGGAGATGGAGCTATCATCCGCCTGCTCAGCGGGGATCGGCAGATTGATCCCCGCTGAGCAAAACGGAGTCCGCCGGGTGGAAAGCCTGTGTGATTAAATTAAATTCCCTTATTTTCTTTTGTTTGGTCTTTTAACCACTTCCCGCCCGCCCTATTACAGAATGACGGCGGGAATGTGGTTGTGTTATCCTGACCGGACGTCATATGACGGCGGCAGGATAACACAGCTCGGGGCGCCCCCCGGGGGCGCGCAGAGCGGTGATCGGTGATGCGAGGTGTCAGTCTGACACCCTGCATCTCCGATCTCGGTAAAGAGCCTCTGACGGAGGCTCTTTACCATGTGATCAGCCGTGTCCAATCACGGCTGGTCACATAGTAAATAGGAACAGCCGTTGATCGGCTTTCCTTAGTTCGTGCCTGACAGGCACGAGTAAAGGAGCGCCGATCGGCGGCTCCCCTGACAGGGGGGGGGTTGGCACTGGTAATCAGATCATTGATTACCAGTGCAGACCCTCGGGGGGGGATGCCACTAGATCCACCAGGGATGCCCACTATGACCCCAGGGATGCCCACTATGACCCCAGGGATGCCCACTATGGCCACCAGGGATGGCAATCAGGGCTCAGGGAGCCCCCCATTGCCCTCCCCATCAGTGCTGCCCACCAGTGCCCTCCCTTTCAGTGCTGCCCACAAGTGCCCATCATTGCCATCCTTTAGTGTCGCCCACCAGTGCCCATTATTGCCCACCGGTGCCGCCTATCAGTGCCCATCAGTGCCGCCCGTCAGTGCCGATCAGTGCTGCCCATCAGTGCCCATCAGTGCCCACCAGTGCCGCCTATCAGTGCCCATTAGTGCCCGTCAGTGCAACCTATCAGTGCCCGTCAGTGCCACCTATCAGTGTCCATCAATGCCGCCTATCAGTGCCCAGCAGTGCCGCCTATCAGTGCCCACCAATGCTGCATATCAGTGCTACCTATCAGTGCCACATATCAGTGCCTATCAGTGCCGCATATCAGTGCCGCCTATCAGTGCCGCCTATCAGTGCCACCCCATCAGTGCCACCCCATCAGTGCCTCGTCATCAGTGCCTGTCAGTGCAGTCTCAACAGTGCTCATCAGTGCAGGAAAAAACTTATTTATTTACAAAATTGTATAACATAAACAAAAAAACTTTTTTTATTTGTTTAGCAAAAAGGAAAAACCCCAGAGGTGATCAAATACCACCAAAAGAAAGCTCTATTTGTGGGGGGAAAATGACATAAATTTGGTGTAGGTACAGTGTTGCATGACCGCGCAATTGTCATTCAAAACGCAACAGCGCTAAAAGGGGAAAATTGGCCTGGGCGGGAAGGGAGGGAAGTGCCCTGTATTAAAGTGGTTAAATAAACCATTAAAAGGTTCTGTTATAACTGTGTAAATTTGTGTGAAAAAATACCTGTTGGCCTTGGTGAAGGGTATTAGGGCTACAGAATACCTACCTCTTAGACACTGTTCACACAGGGCGATAAGATGTGTAGCGCTACCCCTGAAGGTGCCGCTGGAAATTGCCCAGGTTCCATTCCCAGTAGATTGCCTCGCAGATAGGCACACGTTCACATTCACTCTTCTTTGGCTCAGATACAGACCTAGGGGGTGTTCTTTTTTGTTATTTTTTTTTTGGAGAACTTGGATAGGGATGAGGAAATTGAGTGAAATACTCCTAAAATAGAACTATGTACAGATTGAGGACAGTGAAGTCCTTTCTCTGAAGCTGAAGCAGAAATTCTTGCAATAGCAAAATTTTTCCTATTTCCATCAAAATAACAGTCATATTAAATTGACATATCTTCGCCCAATACCCCTGAGGAAGCCTAAAAGGCAAAATGCATTGGGACAGTCTTTCTCTCTGACATACACATGGGTACACAGAGACCTTGTGTTTTAGTGAGAGGTCAAGCTTGAGTTGTTTGAGGAAGAGGTCATTTTACCAAGTATCTCTTTTTGTATAATTGTGTATGACATATGAGTGAATTATATGTTGGACTGCATTTTATCTTTTTGATATAAATAAAATTAATGTTTTTTACATTTTTGTTGATGGTGTCGTACTGAGTGGGGTTATCTAGCACCGGGATGGCCCCATTTTCTTTCACATTTCTATACTGTGAGATTATTGGATGAGATCATCCATTTTTTTTTTTTTCATGCATGCAAGTTTTGAAAATGAATAGGTTACTAAAGTACGAAAATTTTCATGCGACAGAAAAAAAATTCGGAAGTGATGTCATGTATTTGTATTGCATTTTCTGAAGAAAACTGTACTGATTAGATGAAAATCGTATGATCTGGTATAGTATGAGAAAACTTTTCGTGTTTGTCCCTTCGGATAATTTTGGATTAAAGCTGTGTACTAACGAGCAGTACTAGGCCTAAAGGCTCGTACACACTTGATGAAAATTGGACGAAATATCCTCCGATTCCTCTCTCTCATGCTCAGTGGTCATAACCGTTTTTAGTTGACAGTGCATAATGTTCACGAAATTTCTCGTCCGATTTTTTATTTTTTTTGGGACATTTGTTCCTAGATTTCCGGGTCATCAGCAACTTCAGATCATGCGCGGTCTTTCATATCCGATTTTTCACGGACGTACTGCATACATATTAAACGAAAATTGGTCGTCTGGGGACGAACAATAACAATTTTGTCCTTCCGTTTTTTTTCGTTGAAAATGTCGGCCGAAAATTTTTTCGCAGAAAATCGTACGATTTTACCTCAGACGGGAAGATTTTCTACTAGTGTGTACCCCACTAAAAGGAAATAAAGTCTTAAAAAAAGAAAATATAGGTCCCTTTCACACAGGTTTTCCGATCAGATCTGTCTGTCAGTTTTTCAGGCGTATCTGTTTGGAAGCCCCATGCTATCTCTTGACAGGCTGATGCAAATAGACATGCATGCATTTACATCTGATTATGTAGTCAGTTCATGTTCACATGATATATTTTGTTTGTTCTGACTTAAATGTGAGGGATCTGCTGTAGTCTGATGTAAACGGACAATAGTTAGTTTATATCCAGCCGTCCATTATATCTATGATAGGTACTGTAGTAAAAAAGTGAAGAGAATAAATGTCACCAAAGTGACATCCATTCAGTTCTGGATCTTGTCACGGATCATTTGCTGATCAGACTACACACAGCTCACTTGAATGGGGTCTAATACAACCACTAAATCTGACAGCTGTTAAAGACTAAGTTCACCTTTTAATAAAAATAATAAATAATAATTTTGCAGGTAAAAAAAATGTGCATCAATTATGTTTTTCCCTCGGCAGGGCCGATATCAGGTTCCGTTTTTTATTATTTACCTTCCAACTTCCGGAATTTGCCTAGGCGAATGACGTGGTGCCTCCTGGGATGCATGACCTGCAGTTCCATTCAGTAAAGAAGCACCCGGAAGAGTCAGTAGCTGCGACAGGCAAAATGGCGGCGCCAGACCCATGCAACGCTTTCAGAGAGGAGGATCCCAGCAGCTCAACACTGAATCTCCTGGATAGTTGAGTATTTTTACTTTATAGAAGGCAGTGTAGCACCCTACAGGTAGGTGCTAGGTAAAATATAGTGGGCCTTGGCTGCTTAACAGCAGGTCCATGATTTCAGCTGGACTGTCATGTCTCCCAGGTGTGGTTACTGAGGGGAGTCTCCCCACTAGATCTGTGAGAGGATTCTCATAGGGCAGTGGAGGAAACCCAATCAGTGGCTCAGTCAGGCTTGTTCTACCCCAGAAGGCAGATTCTGCCGCAAAGGATTCTGGGAGTGGATATAAATTTGAAGGGAAAGCATGACACAGCGTCTTTGGCGGCAAGCAGAGTCCCAGGAGGAAGAGTACAGCTGTCTCTCCTCCTGTCAGAGGAAGCGGGTCTCCCGGTTGGCAGCCTGGGAATCCAAAGAGTGTGAAGCTGAGCTGCAGAGGGTATCCGGTGTGCCAAGAACCAGCGGAGAGAGAGAGGGGTCCAGTTTCAGGAAAGCCTACAAAGGTTGTGAGTACTGTGGACTGCCCCTGGGTGTCTGCCTAGAGTCAGAGGGGACCACTCCGGAGAAGGTTCTAGGGATCCAGGAGTCAGCTAGCTGTTAAAGGGGGTGCCTAGTCAGAGGACCCTGAAGTATTAGAGAGGGTACCTAGGTAGAGGACCCTGAAGTGTTAAAGGGGGCGCCTGTAGTTTGGGCCCTGAAGAGTCAGTGTTCAGTGGGAAGAGTTGCAGCAGCACAAGTATCTACACAGAGCTACCTCAGCCAGTGCAGGGCTGGAGGGAGCTGTTCAGTGACTTTTGAGCTAAAGCAGTGTCAGGAGTCAAGTGTTCTACAGTCCTGGATCTTCTGCATTAAAGTCGAGGTTCCAGCATAGTTTCAGTACTACAGTATCTCAAGGCGTCAGGAAGCGATGGTCGGCATTCAGCTGGTGTCAGGACAGCGCCAACAGGCATTTTTCTTCAAGTGTCCCAAAGTGTACCTAGTTGAGCCAGAGGAGTATCCCACTCGTTCCCTTCTCCCATCCCCTAAATACAATAAAACAAAAAAAAACCAAAGATGCTGGAATGGTCATTGTCTCGGTTCTCACACCTGGGTTCAAAACTCAAAAGTGTTGGAGGTGTCACCGGTAACAATGGCAGACCCACATCAGGCACAAGGCCTGGAAAAACTGCTACAGCAGTAAAAGGTAAGCAGGGAGGAAAAAAATGGAGGGAGGGGAAAGGCTGAAGTTCTTCTTTAATAGGTCCAATGCAGTCTTTGTTACCTCTGGGCCTAAATGCCTCTAAACTACTGAAGGTACAATAATGGCACTTTTCCACTGCAAGTACCGGCTTGGCTCTACTCGGCCCTGCTTGGCCCTGCTTGGCCCGGTTTGCTTTCCACTGCTGGTACCGCATGGTACGGTGTTGGAACGGTTCGGTACAGTACGGTATGGTTTGCTTTTCAACTAAAGTAGTACTAAAGTTAAGTGGGTGGGATAACAACGGGGTGGGTGGGATTCTCTGACCAATCAGTGGCTAGTAGTGACTGCGTGCAAAGGATTGTGGGATACGGTACCTCTTGGAACCACAATCGAGGTGGTACTGTTTTTGAGAGCCGTACCGTTCGGTTCCATGCAGTGGAAAAGCGCCACCGTACCGTACCGAACCGTTCCTACACCATACCATGCGGTACCAGCAGTGGAAAAGCACAAAAGCGAGCCGAACCGTTCGGTTCCATGCAGTGGAAAAGCGCCATAAGGTTCCAAGCTGTATCAGGTAATTTTTAAGCGGAATGGTGGGATGTCACTTTTACTGTTATACATGAACTGCAAAAACTTTGTATAGGGGCCACAATACTTCCCAGCTGCTGCAAATGTCTGATCATTAGTATACGTTTAAATACAAGCGTTCACACACTTTCCCATCAATGGCCTTGATTTTATAAACCAAATGTTCAGTAAAGACAAAGCATTGTAGAATGTTATGTGCTTTTTATTTAAAAAGGCTGCCTTTATTTTTATTAGTTCTTACCATCAGATCACATTTCAAGAGCCGTTCATGCAGAAATCCACACAATTTCGAGAAGTTCACAAACAATTTTTCAAAACTGTACTGTAAGTAACCTGGTTATTATCTGTACACAAAAGGCAAAAGCTGGCCATAAACACAAGAAATGTTTTCACAGATGACTGCACTATGAGCAAGTCTACACACTTAGCAGACATTCCATGTGCCAGCCTTATCTCAGGGTGATAATAGCAGTCAACCAAAAAATCCAACTCAGCAGGATTTGTTCACCCTCTAGACTGATTAGTATGAGGATGTAGCCCAGAAATATGACAATTTTCATCTGATCCAGCCAATATCATTAAGTGTGGACAACAAACATTAAAATCCTATGAGAAGCTTTAAAGCCAAGGACAAGCCACATATTTGTGGAAATAGATCTAGATTATATACAGTATTTAAATATAAAAGTGCCTGCATCTGATTGGCAGTTTGGCCAACACTTTTTCAATAGAGGCATGTCGGGTTGGAGGTGGCCTACAGGGCCACCTACTGAGTAAATTTCAGCCAGTTAATCAGGAACCAGCCATAATTCACTCCATGCATGGCCATTTTTTCCTCTCCACCATCCAGTGCTGTACCCAACTTCCTCTTCAGTCCAGTACCAGCAGTCTCCTTTTCAGGCAGAACAATGCTCTCGTCATTCTGTTCATTTCCTCATCATCTCACGGGCTGGGCTTGAAGTACTCCAGGATTGAGCAAAACACAGGATTACGTAAATGGAAGTACTTGTGATGTCACCAGCTAGAAGAATGCAGGAAAAACAATATATAAATAGGGTTTTTTCCTAATTAAAATCACCTTGGGGGAACTTCAGGTGGTGAGAAGTTGCAGAAGGTAGTCAAAAAGTTGTTTGGACTTTCCTCTTTCAGTGGCATCAACACCTCCCAAATGATATATGATCATTAAGAGCCGGTTCACACTGAGGCGACATGACTCCTTACTACTTCAGGGGCGACTTGTGCATTCCCATGCACCACGACTTCGGAGCGACTTGCAGGGACTTCACATAATGGAAGTCTATGCAAGTCGCTCTGAGGTCGCCCCAAAGTAGTACAGGACCCTTTTTCAAAGTCTCAGCTACTTGTGTCGCTCCTATTAGAACGGGTCCTGTAGCGGTCAATGGGCCGCGAGGGAGCGCGACTTGTCAGGCTGACAAGTCGCCTGACAAGTCGCGCTAGTGTGAACCGACTCTAAAGGGACAGGAAGTGAAAGGAAACTTCCCAGATAAAAATTAAATCCTGAAACTCTTCTTCCCTCTATCCAAAATTGGCATTGGGTTGTTATGTACACACTCCCTAAAGTGGGGTACACACTGTAAGAAAATCAGGTGAAAGATCACCCAATTTTCCTCATTGTTTCACAGCAAATCAAAAACAATGAGCGAAAATCTGTGCGAAAATTCTTGTACGACAAAGGCTTTTTTTTGTTGTTTATTGTTTCTGATTATGCGCAGTCTTACTTTTCTGATTTTTAATGTACGAAAATCGTATCAAAACTGTACAAATTAAACAAGATAATTTGTTCTGTTCCCATACGAAAATTCTTTTTGAAGTTTGTCCCTTCGGGAATTTTTGTACGAAAAGTCGGAATTGGCTATCGAAAGTTGTGTACACACGATACGTAAATCGCACGAAAGTTCTTTGAAGAAAAATTCTTGTCTAATTTTCTTTTAGTGTGTATGATGAGCCTCAAAGGCCCGTACACACGGTAAGAAAATCGGAAGTAAAATTTCGACCGACGAATGTTCTGACAATTTTCGGTTCGTTAGTATAGTGTTTTCCACAGCCGATTATGAATTTTCACACAAAAACTGAAGGTGCAGCCTATAAAAATCTTAACTTGCGTGAACACAATGTCCGATTTTTGTTTAATTAGAACAGTTTTCGTCCAAAAAAAAAAAAAAAATCATAAGAGCAAGACTACGCATGCTCAGAAATGAAAGAATACATACAAAACAATTATTAAACATTCAATACATACAATTATACTAAACAATTCAATACATTACATCACTTACATCAAGTCTGCTATACGAGAATTTTCGTATGAAAGTAACCTTTTCACTTTCAATATGAGACTCGCGTGCAGCAAAAAATGGATGAAAATTCATCTGATAATCTGATACATGTGTACAAGGCTTTAGTGCCAGTTCACATTGGTGTGATGCAAGCAAAACATTTGGGGGAGCATACCCATGTATTTCTAAAGCTGGTGCAGCTATGAACCAAAAGACATGTATATTAAAAAAGAATAGCGCACACATGCAAAAGAAATAAGGTGGGACCAAATCCCCATTTTTATTTATGGATTGTCTTCAAATTTGGTAATAATTTCTTTTGCATGTGTGCGCTATTCTTTTTTAATATACATGGGTATGCTCCCCCAAATTTTTTGCTTGTTTATTATGTATTCGGTCTGACCAGACTACCGAGGTTGAGCAACCCAACCCACCCCCCACACACACCTGTACTCTATCAGTGTCCACTATCAAGTGGATATAGGAGGAGTCCCCTGTAGTGCATTTGCACATCTTTCCCAGCAAGGAGTGTTATCTCCAAGGGTTAGAGAGGCTGGATTCATCTCTTTTTCATGGATAGTGTAGGACCCACTGATAATGGGGTACTTTGACGCAGTGGTGGGCTTGAGCACTATATGGCCATATGGTGGGACCAAATCCCCATTTTTATTTATGAATTGTCTTTAAATTTGGTAATAATTTCTTTTGCATGTGTGCGCTATTCTTTTTTAATATTGGTGTGATGCAGGGACCCTGCGAATCCACTGTGGGTTCCCGCATTGCACCCGACTCACAGGCAGTTCACACTGCCATATGTGAACTGCTGGGAGTGTCAATACAAAACTAAAGACACCCCAGGTCAGTTTGCATATCGCAGTGCGAACTGTCAGTTTGAACAGGAATCGGATCGCATAGTTGTGAACACCCATGCGATCTGATTCTGGAGTGGACCAAAAAAAGGTCCTGCGTGACTTTGGTCCGAATGCTATACGAATTCAGCCATGCAATCTGTATGCCTGAATTTGCATCGCACAGACATCGCATGTGATTTGTATAGGAGTGCGGTGAGAATCACAAGCGATATCTCATCACATGTGTGACATCACATATGTGTGAACCGGCACTTAGAGTGCAAGGTTTTGTTTCACCGTCATTTTCTCTACATTAAATGTAATCTAACAACAGAAATTACCTTGTTAAAAAAAAAAAAATACAGAAAGTTAATTTTGTTGGTCAGATTTGATTTTTTTTTACCTAACTCGTCCAGAATATATAAATGGAAAAATATCAGAAAATGAAGGAAAACTTTGAAAAACAAATTTGTAATTAGGAAAATTAGCACATTGTAACCAACGCTGCTCACACATTTTCTATATCATTAATTAAATCCATATGCCTAAAGTCTGTCTCCGCTAAACCAGCCATTTAATTTTCCGTCCAGCATGGGGTTCCATTATTGGTAACATTACACTACGTAAATTGCTTTTGTATTGAATAATTTGTGTTAGGAGAACACTACGATATTAGGTATAAAAACGTATTATTCGGAATATAGATGCAACGTTCTTTCTAGTTTATTAGCAAAATATAATTTGTTGACTGATTACCCTTTAGTGATTCATGGATTCTAAAATGCGCAAGAGCTCGTAGCAACCAATCTAATAAATTTATTCTCTGAAATATATGGATCATTTCACTGCTAGTTTTTCAATCTATTTTTTGAAAAAGAACACCAGTGGTGGTTGGTGGAGGGTTAGAAGGAAGGCAGGGAACACTTGCTTAGTAATAAAAAAAAAGAAAATAATGGGACCTATACCCTAGGCAATGTGTCACTAAGGCATGATGTAGTAATGAGGAAGTGTAAGGGATGGAGTCAAATAATAGACCAGCAGCTATTTACAAGTACAGCAGAAAGGTATTCTTCTAATAATATCCTTCCAGTAACCTTATTTCCTGGGTATATCACAGGATGCACAAGTGGAAAATCACATGGTAAGGAGACTGCAGTCATTGAGGACGGTTCTAAATATAGTTCACAATACTACTACTTTAAAGAGACTATTTTTATTTTGCCTATTCAAGGCAAAGTGACAGTCTGTTGATAGGCTGGATCCCAACCTGCATACTGTATACTCACCTTCACAGCATATTTCATTCCCACTTGCAGACAGCTCCTTCCTCTATTTGTCAACGCAAATCCTCTGGTGCTCCCCAGTACAGGGGAGTATGTGACTTCTTCCTAGGATTCAGTGGAATAAGTCTTCACATGATGAAGGGAGTGACATCCCCAAACCTGTGTAAGCTCCAGCACCACCTAACACAAAATTTGCACCATGTACTTTTTGGCAGAGGAGGTAGTGCTGGGAGTGTAATGTAAAGTTGAGTATAAGTGGGTTGAGAGACGGCTCACACCACAGAGACGCAGTCTGGATGTGTTCTGGATGCGTCCCTGCATGCATATTTTTTAAAGAGGAAGTAAACCCTCCTCTGACACTTGTACCTATAGGTAAGCCTATGATAAGACTTACCTATAGGTACTGTAAATATCTCCTAAACTTGCACCGTTTAGGAGATATTTACCTTACATGCAGCCAGTGACATCACTGGTGCATGCACTCTAAAGGAACGGCCGCTGGTGCCGTTCCTTCAGAGCCCCGTGCCGTGACTGTCGGCTACCGCGCACGTGTGCGGGAGTGACGTCACCGCGGCTCCGGCCAATCAGATGGCCGGATACCGCGATCCAGGAATCACGTTCAGTCGCCCGTCATAGAGGTAAGCGGGCGGCACGGCGGGGGGTAAGTATTTCATAATGAGCTAGTATGCTATGCATACTAGCTCATTATGTGTTTCTCTTTCAGGTTGGAAAAAAAAAATTTGGGTTTACAACCTCTTTAAGCATATTCAATACGTTTTCCTCTCTTTTTTCCCCAAAGTTTCCTGGATTTTTTGAGTTTTTATTATGATTAGACATCTTCCGGTGCGTTTTTGATGCGTTTCGTCGCGTTCCAGTACAGTTCTGTGCAGAAAAAATGCGGCAAGTTCTACTTTTTTCTGCACTGGAACACCCTGGAACTGACCAATATAGTATATTAATATTATTATTATACAGGATTTACATGTAGCACTACTCCCTTGGGAGCTGCTGGTTACGGGTTCCCCTGGGTTACCATTAGCAACAGCATGACAGTTCAACAATTTCCCAAGTGTTTTGGCTCAGTCAGGAAACAGTCCAGTAGCTTTGGTTTTTGTGTTTTTATTGAGAACTTTGGTAGGAGAAGGGAATGAGTGGGATACTCCAACTTATATAACTATGCACAATCTGCTGGGACAACTGAATATTATTAAATGCGGCAAAGCCGCTGCTTCACCCTGTCAGTAGCGGTGAAGAAGTAGGTAATGAACTATTGAGGTAAACTGTACTGTACTGCAGAACACTCTTTAGGGTCCTTCCTGGCACCCCCTTTGTTCCTATTCTTCAGGGTTATCTATCCAGCACCCCCTTTCCTGTAATACTCTCCGTGTGAGCTAGTTCCTTAAATCAATGACTTCACTGAAGTGGTCCCCCTTCCTGGGCAGACCCCTAGGCAAATCTCCAGGTACTCACGGACACTGTTTTTCCCCGGAGACTCTGCCAGCAGCTCTACTGTCAGCACTCTGGATCCTCTGCAGCTCAGCTCCACACCTGATTCACTAGGCCGACTGCCTAAGACCACTTTCCTCTCTCACTACAGGAGGAGAGACAGCCATCTACCTCCTCCTGGGACTCTGCTTCCCACCAAAAGACCGCCCTGTCACATGTCCCCTCAGTATTTATTATCAATCCCAGGATGCATTGCAGGAATGCCCTCCCACTGGGACTTTCATAAAACCTGATGTGTCACTGGCTGGGTTTCCTCCACTGTCCAACAAGCTCCCTAATTGGATACAGTGGGGACACTCCCTCAGACTCAGTGAATCACACCTGGAAACATGTGACAGGCAAACTAATAGATCAGGCTCCCCTGATAAGCAGCAGGAGCAACAGATGCTTTTTCCTAGCACTTACCTAGGAGGGTGCTACATATATAATGTCAACAGTTTGCGCACTGCTTTACAACATGAGGGCAAACAGTACAATTACAATACAATGCAATACAGGAGAAATCAGAGGGCCCTGCTAATTAGAGCTTACAATCTAAGATGGCGGGTCAAGTGATACAAAAGGTGATGTCTGTGGTGGATGAACTGATGAGGAAAATAAAAGTACAGTTGATAGGTGGAGGCAGAATAGGATTCTCTGCAGAGAAAAGTTTTGAGGGATCACCTAATAGTGGATAGATACTACAGTTTCTCTATGGTGATAATTTCATGTGCCAATGATTTTATTGATTTGTGTATTTTTGATAAATAAATATCTATATTTTTAACAGTTGCAATAATGACATTACTTAGCAAGAAATAGCGCCTCAAAAGTCCCGCATCTCGCTGTGTCCCTGTTTCCAGTATAATGGGATGTTGGTGCCATGCTCCCAGTTAAGAGTTTAATCCTGGCATCGCCCAGATAATCACCATAAAAGCGGATAGGGTGAACTAGGTCATTAGAACCCATATAATTTAAGCCCCGTACACACGTTCAGAATATCATACAAGAAATACCACTTTTGATGCAATCCTATGAGAATCTGATCGTTAGTACATAGCTTTTGTTCGAAATTTTCTGAAGGAACAAACACAAATATTTTTCCTGTATAACACCAGTTAGTATGATTTTTGTTTAGTCGGTACAGTTTTTGTCTGAAAATACAATCAAAAATATACTACATGACATCCGAATTTTTATTCCGTCGTACGAGAATTTTCGTACTTTAGTAACCTGTTCGTTTTTAATATGAGACTAGCATGCAAAAAAAAAAAAATGGACGATCATTCGTCTGATAATCTCATTGTGTGTACAAGACTTTACTGTTAATGCATTTTTGATGCAGAAAAGAATGCACTGGACTGCATAACTGCATCGGGTAAGAACCGGCCCTGAGGGCTGGGCTTTAAAAGTACTCTTTAATTTTGCCCTGAAAAGGCAAAGTGACAAAGTCTCTCTGAGGGCTTGTTCACAATACGTCTGTTGAGCTTCACAGATCAATGCAGGCACAACGCAAATGCACATAGAAAACAAATGTTTTTCTATGTGGTTTGTTCACATCATGCAGGGCCGGCCTTTGGGGTGTGCGAGCTGTGCGGCCACACAGGGCTCCATGGGCAACAGGGGCGCCGTGCGGCCATCACAGCTCGCTGTCAGTTACTCACAGGACGAGTCACAGCAGGCGCTGCCAGGGCAAGTCCACCTGCCCTGGGGCTGCCTGAAGATCAACGCACCGTGGCACTGGCACCTGAAAAAAATGTCCACGGCCGGCCCGACAAGTACGCATGAGCCGCCGCTCGGTAAAGCCCGTACACGCTCGGCTATTCTTGGGCAGACGGTGTATGCACAGTGACGTGTTGGCACCGGGCGGCGCCATTTTTAAATTCAAGGCGCCCTACCAAACAGTAAGTGAGACCCCTCCGCATGGTACAGGAGAATCTCCTGTGCCATGGCCTCAGCACTCCATCCTGTACTATGCCCGAAGCACTGCCTCTTCTGTACCATGCCCACAGCCCTGCATCATGCCCGCAGCCCTGCATCTCCTACACCATGCCCGCAGCCCTTGAATCTCCCGCACCATGCCCACAGCCCCTGCATCTCCTGCACCATGCCTGCAGCCCCTGCATCTCCTGTACCATGCCCGCAGCCCCTGCATCTCCTGCACCATGCCCACAGCCCTGCATCCCCTGCACCATGCCGGGAGGGGCGCCACAAGATTAGCTCGCACAGGGCACCTGAACACCTAAGGCCAGCCCTGACATCACGCATGCACTGCATAAAATTGCAGTGCATGCCCACAGCCCTGCATGTACCATGCCCACAGCCCTGCATTGTGCCTGAAGCCCTGCATCTCCTACACCATGCCCGCAGCCCCTGCATCTCCTGCACCATGCCCTCAGCCCCTGCATCTCCTGCACCATGCCTGCAGCCCCTGCATCTCCTGTTCCATGCCCGCAGCCCCTGCATCTCCTGCACCATGCCCACAGCCCTGCATCCCCTGCACCATGCCGGGAGGAGCGCCACAAGATTAGCTCGCACAGGGCACCTGAACACCTAAGGCCAGCCCTGACATCACGCATGCACTGCATAAAATTGCAGCATTTATGCAACTCAGAACACCGCATGGAAGTGTTACACTCTTCTGAGTGACAGTAACATTTTGAATGCCACCTCAACACACCAAGGCAACACGCCTAGGCCGCAGTGTACAACACACAGTAGTATGTTGCATTACAAAAAAAAAAGGTCATTCTTTTTAACTTGAAAAAATTCCTACTTGGCTTTTGACTTCTATTTAATGTTAAGGGGTCCTGGGGGAGTTATGTTTACCATAATTAACACTGTCTGTACTGTGCTGGCAGATCTCCATTATCAGTTGTACACTGGATATGCACACTGCCTGTCCTAACAAAAAATTAAAGATCTCAAGGCTTGGGTGGTACATTGTATGGTAAACAAATCTGTCCCTAAATCTGTCCCCCTAATTGCAAGCTATTCTAAACAAAAACATGCTACCTATAGAGTTATATGTATAAACCTGCCCCAAAGATGCAAATAGAAATGTAAGAAATATATATACAGTATATATATATATATATATATATATATATATATATATATATATATATATATATATATATATATATATATGTGTGTGTATATACTGTCTATATATTTCTTCTTTTTTTTTATATATCGTGTGAATGGGAATACATAACAAACATATGGTAGGGGTTTCTCAAATTTGACTGCAAAGGTGGAAATACCCTTTAAAAGGCTCTATACTGAACATCACACCCACCAAATTGTAGTTGCCAGTCATAAATAGAAGCCACATCTGCAAAGAAGCGATCCGTAAAGGGAAGTTTTCTTTAGTTACCTTTGGGACACCATGGTAATCATAATAAAGAAAACTGTGGGTACATAATTATATGTAGAAATAAAAACAACTTCTTAATCATTATAAATTGTATGTGGGCAGTTGACAGTGGGAGGGGTATTTACCAACTGTGTAAACGGTCCAAAAAGTTCCGCAACATCCACACCCTACCACTCAACAATGAGGATATGTCTAATCTGTTTCTAGTTTCAAAACAGAGGTCTAGTTAAATACTTTTGCATAAACATTTCCCCGTGTCAAGGTGCCTATGTAAAGTGCAATCCTACTTGAATTTACAAAAATACCAGCAGCATGTGTCACTAAACAGAGAACCTGAGCAATTAAAAAAGGATTTTTAAAGTTCCACACATTACTTTACCTATAGGTAAGCCTATAATAAGGCTTACCGATAGGTAGTGTAAATTAGGGATGATCGAACGGTTCGGGTCCACCATCGGTTCGGCCCGAACATTGGGTGTTCGAGGTTCGGCCGAATTTAGAACTTTTTGCCCAAAAAGTTCGGAATTCGGCAACCAGAACCGCCCAAAATGCAATGCTTCAGGAAATGGGCTTTAAAAGCCCGTGATTGGACCAGAACCATTAGCAAAAGCCAATTGAGGGGGCAGGAGAATGCTAGGAATGTGATTGGAGTGACTAGGGGGTCCCTAGACCAATCATTAGTGAATACGCCCCCCAGTATATAAGATCGCCCCCGCCATATTCCCAGCATTGTTATACTGGACATGGAAGAGAGTGGAAGCAGTTCTGTTAATTTTACTTTAAAAGTGTCATTTAGCTATTTTTAGTGTGAGGAAAGGGATATCTAGTGTAGTTAGAGTGCTCCTTTACACTTAAGTTAGCTTCAAAAATTTAGTTTCTGTAGGGAAAGTGTTAAGTGTCAGGGGACCGTAGTGTAGTGTAGGGTTAACTGACAGTGACTGCTATGGCAGGGTGACAAAACCCTTCCATAGCAGGGTGACCGCTATAGAGAAATGATCATTTCTCTGCTTCGGGACAGGTATGTGGCTTCTCACCAGCAAGCATTTTTTAATGCTGCAGGGGCTGCCACTGCCAGTGCTTTTTTGAGGACATGTTTGATGTCAGACATGACATCTGAATATGTGTATAGGGGGGATATATAGACATATATGTCTGAATATATACCCCTAGACATATATAGGTGTGATAGTAGCAGAAATAAATGCTTGCGCTAATGAAATCATTTACAGGAATATATTTCTGCTACTATCACACCTATATATGTCTAGGGGTATATATTCAGACATATATGCCTATATATACCCCCTATACACATGTTCAGATGTTTTGCCTGCCTCAAAAGAACCCCAAAAAATGCCAAAAAAACGCTAGTGTCAAAAAAAAAAAAATGCCCAGGTGTGTTTTTGCTGGCATTTTTTGGGGGGTTTTGGAGGCAGGCAAAACATCAGAACTTGTGCACAGTACCACTATACACAAGTTCAGATGTTTTTCCTGACTGCAAAGAACCCAAAAAAATGCCTGCTATTAAACCGGCAAGGTGTTACAGCAGAGAAGCCATATTCCTGTGCTTAAAGTTTTCTAATACAAACAATCTTTTTTTTCTGGTTCTGGACATGCTACAGACCTGAAACTTCACATGTACACTTTTTAGACCCCCCAGATACTAAATCCAAAGTAAAAATCAAAAAATCTCTTTTTTTTTTTTTTTTTTTTTAATTTTTCAATAATTGGCTTTTTTATCAAAAATGACAATTTTTAAGAACTTTTTTTTGTGTGATTTTGTGTCTGGGGGGTCTAAAAGGTGTACCTGTGAAGTTTCAGCTCTGTAGCATGTCCAGAACCAGAAAAAAAGATCATATAGGTGTTAAAGTTAAAGGAGGCTCCCGAACCACATCCCTGTTCTACTGAAAAATTATCTTTTTTTTTTTCATGGTTCTGGACATGCTACAGAGCTGAAACTTCACATGCACACCTTTTAGACCCCCCAGATACTAAATCCAAAGTAAAAATCAAAAAAATCTCTTTTTTTTTTTTTTTTTTAATTTTTCAATAATTGGCTTTTTTATCAAAAATGACAATTTTTAAGAACTTTTTTTTGTGTGATTAATAGTTAATGGGGCATGACCCAGAACCCTAGGCACTTTTTAGGGGCATTTATTGGGTTTTAAGGCTTAAAAATGGTGTTTTTTGATTACAGAAGTTCGGGTCCCATTGATTTCAATGGGGTTCTGAAATCCGGGCCGAACTTTCGTGAAGTTCGGGTGTTCTGGTCGAACCGAACTTTTCAAAAGTTCGATCATCCCTAGTGTAAATATCTCCTAAACATGTACCGTTTAGGAGATATTTACATTACATGCAGCCAGTGACGTCACTGGCGCATGTGCTCTGAATGTACAGCCAGCCGTTCCTTCCGAGCCCTGTGCCGTCATCGGCGGCTCCTGCACACATGCCCAGGAGTGACGTCATCATGGCTCCGGCCAGTCACAGAGCTGGAGGCCGCGAACCCAGAAGCAAGATGGGTGAAGATGGAAGCCCGCTGCAGCTCCGAGATCTCAGCGCGTGAGGGCTTCGTTTTAAGGTAAGTTTAACATAATGTGCTAGTATGCAATGTGTACTAGCACAATATGCCTTTACCCTGCAGGGTGTACAAAAAAAAATAAAAAGGGATTAGTCAGTGATGATTTGGGGAGCCATGTCATCTGCTGGTGTTGGTCCACTGTGTTTTATCAAGTCCAAAGTCAGCGCAGTCCTCTACTAGAAATTTTAGTGCACTTCATGCTTCCCTCTGCTGACCAGCTGTATGGAGATGGTGATTTCATTTTCCAGTAGGATGTGGCACCTGCCCACACTGCCAAAAGTACCAATACCTGGTTTAATGATCATGGGATCACTGTGCTTAATTTGCCAGCAAACTTGCCTGACCTAAACCCCATAGAGAATCTGTGGGGTATTGTCAAGAGGAAGATGAGAGACACCAAACCCAACAATGCAGCCGATCTGAAGGCCATTAGCAAAGCAACCTGTGCTTCCATAACACCTCAGCAGTGCCACAGGCTGATCGCCTCCATGCCACACCGCATTGATGCAGTAATTAATGCAAAAGGAGTACTGAGCGCATACTATACTGTACATGGACATACTTTTCAGTAAGCCAACATTTCTGTATTAAAAATCCTTTTTTTTATTGGACTTATGTAATATTCACATTTTCTGAGATACTGAATTTTGGGCTTTCACTAAGAAATACTTGAAATATATCACTCTGTGTTTAATGCATCTATATAAAATATACGGGTTTCACTTTTTAAATTAATTTACTGAAATCCATTAATTTTTTTTCATGATAGTCTAATGTTATGAGATGGAACTGTATATATATATATACATATATATATATATATATACACACATACAGAGGGCAAAGAAAAGAATCACCCCCTGTAGAATAATCACATTTTGTTGCTATGCAGCCTGAAATGAAGACAGACACGATTTTTGTTTAATCCAACTGTATTCACTTGTGAAACTTATAACATTCAAGTGAAAGATATAACACCAACATGTCAGAAAAAATAAAAAAAATTCAAAAACAGAGTCACTGAGTTGGAAAAAGGATCTTGTGTCAGTATTTTGTTGGATCTTACAGCTTTTAGTATGTTGGGATATGTCTCTACTAACTTTGTAAATCTAGACTTTGCAATATTTACCCACTCTTCTTTGCAGAACTACTCAAGTTCAGTTAAATTTCATAGTGACCGTTTGTAGACTGCAGTCTTCAAGTCATTCCACAGGTTTTCAATGGGGTTTAAGTCTGAGCTCTGACTAAGTCATGCAAGGACATTCACCTTTTTCCCCTTTAACTACTGTGTGGTCATTTTTGCTGTGTGCTTTGGGTCATTATCATGTTGGAAGGTAAGCCTTCTTCCCATTGACAACTTTCTGGCAGAGGGCCATCCAGTTTTCCTTCTATCCTGATAAGTGCTCCAGTCCCTAATGCTGAGAAACACCCCCATAACAGGATATTACCACCCCCCATGCTTTACTGTAGGAATGGTGTTATTTAGATGGTGAGCTGAATTGGATTTCCGCCAGATATATTGTTTGTTGTTGAGGCCAGATAATTACATTTTAGTTTCGTCATCTGTGTAATGTGTGATGTACTATTTTCCAAGCACAGTGCTGTGCAAAGCAAATCCACCGCCTAGCACCCCATGGCCAGCACTTGAACATAATGAAATGTCTCTGTGACATTTCAATAAAGTTCAATAGTAAAAGAAAAGCAAACAGTACGATGTGCTGAGATCAGCCTATCAGCAATGCAGTGATGCCACCAGACCGCACCACACACGTTGTAACGCAGCCTCTGGTGTGAATTAGCTCTTAAGTCTGCAGTTCACGTCTCAAATTTTGAACGATTCCTGCTGCCAAAATTTGAGCCATGGGTGGCCTTGTCATCACCACACAGCTTGACAGAAGTACATTTTTTAATTGACTTTTGTTGAAGGAGTTAGTGGAAAATTGTCGTTGAACACTTCCTGAATACATTCAAATGCAGTCACTGTTCGGGTATTCTGCGGGTGCCGGCTGCAGATTACAATAGAAAGCAGCAAAGATTCCTCCATCCACACTATTTCACAAGGATGCCTTGCCTAAGAACTGAAGCTATTATTACACAGCCACCCACCACATTCAAAATTTCAGGGCAGGTCTGATACTAAATAGAAGTGTTAAAGTGACTGTGAAGTCACTATGTGACTTTACATGTATCCCCTCCGGGTTATCTGCCATTAACAACAGAGTATTTGTTTTTTGAAAATGAAAAGGCTAAATACCTTTTCCCACACTGCTGCTGTGCGGTCACGTGATCCCCCTGTGCTGGCCGGCCACGATCTATGGTAGAGAAGCGGGAGGGGCTAAGATTCCCCTGTGACATCAGCCGGCCAGCACAGGGGGATCTCAGCCCCTCCTGCTTTTCTCCATAGATCGGGGCCAGCAAGCACAGGGGGATCACGTGACCGCACAGCAGCAGTGTGGGAAAAGATATTTAGCCTTTTCATTAAAAAAAAAACAGATACACTGTAGTTAATGGCAGGATAAGTAGGCGGAGGTATGTGTATATTTGCAGCATTATGCAGCTGAATAGTGGCAGAAGGGGTGGGTAGGAGAGCCCCTCTCATGCTGACAGGGAAGGAGGGGGTGAGGGAAGAGACTGTCAGAGCAGAGCAGCGGATGACGGAGGCACATATACTGACCACGGTAATCATGGATCTTCAGCCATGATTACTGTGGTCAGCACAGACCGGGGGACACAGGAACTGGCAGGATCAACCAGGTTTTTTACAAGATAGGAAGGGAAGAATTACATAGCACAAGCACTGTGCTATACAGCATGCCTTAAAGGAACAGGATCTTATGTTTTGTTTTTTGTTTTTATAGAGTTACAACCACTTTAACTCTTGATACTATTGAGATCTTTTCGGGAATATATTGGTACATAAGACCCATGTGGCTTTTATTTATTAACTTGTCAAAAAAACACTTTGAGGACTCATGCAAACAGAGCTTAAAAACTCTGCTGATACAGGCATGGTGCGTTTTTTTTCAGCCTGTAAAAGCAGCTCTATCTTGTTGTTGTATTCATAGGCGTTTACAGGTAGGTAAGGAGCTGAAGAGTAGAGAAAACACAGAACGCGCATAAATGTTAAATGCGTCTAATATTTGAGCATTAATGCATTCCAATGGCCAGAGTAAATTATGGCTAAATGAATGCATTAACTCTCAAACACTAGATGCACCTAAACACATGTTCAATATGTGGCTTTTAGTGCATTTTAAAGCAGCATTTTCTATCTTGGCTTTTTGGTGTTCAGAGGATCTTTTATAGACGCATGAGGCCTTGCTGTCTAAAAAAGTTAATCAGATTATTTTGTAATCATATTCTTCTGAGAAAATCCGATTTGTGGCCGTGGGCAGCAAGAGCAATTAGGCACTTCAATAACTAAGACCTATCGTAAATGGCCACCTTAAAGTGTTACTAAACCCAAATCAGTAAAATCAGTCTGTATATGCAGTAAAGCATGCTTGTTATACTCACTGTGAAACCTAAGGGGTTAATCCTCTGCATTGTGTAAAAAAGGCTGCTTGATCTTATATGCACAGATCCTCCCCTTCTTCCACCGACTCCAAAACATGTCTGGATACGACAGAGCCTTTGGAGTCAGGCTGCACATGCTCAGTTTGCTGTGCATTGCTAGATAGAGGGTTTTTTTTGGGAGAGTGCATGTGATCAGTACACAGGGCCAATCAGCACTGTCCAGACAGAGGGTCAGGAGCACTGCAGCCTCATAGGACATCTCAGTGCAGTATGAAAACTCCTTCTACAAGCTTCACCAGGAACTGATAGAAATCACAAGACTGCTATATACTGCTGATGAGAAAAGGTATTCGGCAGTTTATATTTACTAACATAATTGCATTTCCATGTTCTGTGTACTGTGGGAGATCAGATATAGTGAATACAGGGTCCTGGGTTTAGTAAGAGCCGGTTCACATACAGGCGACCCGACTTGCCGGGGCGACCTGTGAAGTCGCGGTGCACAGCGCGCACCTCGACCTCGGAGCGACATGCACGGACTTCATATCATTGAAGTCAATGCAGGTCGCTCCAGGTCGCCCCAAAGTAGTACAGGACCCTTTTTCTAAGTCGGAGCGACTTGTGTCGCTCCTATTAGAACGGGTCCTGTGCTAATCTATGGCAGGCGACCCACAGCGACTTGTCAGGCGACCAAGTCGCCTGACAAGTCGCCCCAGTGTGAACCGGCTCTTACACTTTAACTTCCAACACTTTGTTTACAAATATAGAAAACAAGAGAGTGTTTTGCGGCAGTTTTCTCTGTATTGATACTTCACTGTGTAAGCATGGTTTGCGCTTTAATTCATTCAACATTTGTAAGCAAAGTGACAAGTAAAATCTCCTGCGCTCAAGTGCTGTGTTAAAGAGATGGCTGTATTGCTGGCATCTAGGCTCTTGCTGCCCTCTCAGGACGATGGGTATCCATAAGGACTGAAAACAAGAGAAGGGCGCACCGACCTAGTGCAATATCACAAGACATTTATTGGAAAATTAAAAGACATGCCATACATTATACTCACAAACGTATGCTGAAAGTAAGCATAAATAATATTCCTTTTGCAATCAGGAGACCCTTCAGGACAAGGATGCTTTTTGGTAAAGCAGGAGGACTGGGGGCTGACGCGTTTCAAGGGAGAACCCTCTTCATCAGAGCCAGGATGGCTGATTTCAAATGGAATCTGATTGCAAAAGGAATATTTTTATGCTTACTTTCAGCATACGTTTGTGAGTATAATGTATGGCATGTCTTTTCATTTTCCAAGAAATGTCTTGTGATATTGCACTAGGTCGGTGCGCCCTTCTCTTGTTTTCTGTTTTCAGTCCTTATGGATACTCATCATCCTGAGAGGGCAGCAAGAGCCTAGATGCCAGCAATACAGCTGTCTCTTTAACACCGCACTTGAGCGCAGGAGATTTTACTTGTCACTTTGCTTACAAATGTTGAATGAGTTAAAGCGCAAACCATGCTTACACAGTGAAGTATCAATACAGAGAAAACTGCCGCATAACACTGAAGGACCTGCCTTTGGTTCCCCTGCCCAGCATCATTAAAGCACACTATCTGCCTATTGGGACCACATTAAGATCCGCTTTTGTTTGACAAGCTGGTTTGCATGTGTTTACCTTGAGCTTAATGTGCTCAAGAGCAGACTCCGCGGATTACCCGTACTAAATCACTGTAACAAGTTCTCTTTCTTACTACAGCCTCTCACTGTTTGCTCTCTCATTATAAAATATATGTGAGCGAACATAAAGAAAGACACACCTGCAGTTCAAAGGAACAGAGACTGGATGAAAGAGGTTGAGATAGGGAATACTTTAATGCCAAACTCCAGGCAGATATCAAAGACACAAATGAATGCAGCTCTGTATTAATTAATACATCATAGAATGTATATTTGTACTTGTAATCATAACCAGTGTAAGTACCTGAATTGGACTTAGTATCAGTCTATTTCTATTCTCTATACAGTGGAACTCAGACTAGAAGAGGGAGAGGCAGGGCTGGAAACTGACCAGGTGTGCTGCATGCATATGCATTGACATTGTACATGCTGATAGAAAGAGATAGCAGAGTGAGAAGAGGGAAGACCTCATTATTCTGCCACTGATGTTTCAGTGTAAGTACATGAACTTGACTTGGCATCAGCCTTGTGCAGTCAATACAGCAGAGCTCAGACTGGGGGAGGGAGAAGCAACAGAAGGAACTCAATACTGCAGAGCTCAGACTGGGGGAGGAAGAAGCAACAGAAGGAACCAGTCAGCTGTAGCACAGGGCAAGAAGCATGCTGAGAGGAGGAGAGAGCAGAATGATGGAGAGATGATATGAGTAGTTAAACTGACACTAAACTCATTTTTTTTTTTTACATCAGCCTAAAAAATCAAATATTTCACAGCTCGTATTTTTGTTCAAAAAGCATTTTATCATTGTTTTTAGGCTTCTTTTTTGCTCCCTATTCTTCACGAATGCACCTCACTTCTACTAGTGTAGAGTGAGCAGTGCTGTTATTTTTGGGCAGATGCCCCGCTCTATGTTTACAATACCTATAGAAGTGAATGTGTCTGCAGGTAGATGTGTTGTCCATTTCAAGGACGAGCAGGAAAGGGTGGCTACGTTTACATACACAAGGGGGGCACGAAGAACGAATCTAGCAACCCTAGAACAGGAAGTCTGAAAATAACAGAAAAAAGCTTGCATTTGAAATATGAAACAAAGGGAGAGGGAGATAGAAAGCACGTTTTACTTATATTCATTTGATTTTATAAAAAATTTTAGTTTAGTGTCACTCTAAATATTTATTCTCCACCACAACCAAAAAAATATAAATATGACATATACATATATATGAGGTCAACCCAAAAATGTATAGTCTTCCCTAGCACCAACCACTGGCAACATACCTCCTAGTAATTGGCCAGGGAAGGACATAAATATATTCATATTCAAGACCTATTGCCTCTTTCTACTCTATATTCCTTGCCTATTTTCATTGTCTGTATGCAAGAGATAATGTAAATTTAATATGAATTATCAGTGTTAACCCAATGGCCAAAGAAAGTAGGCAGCGGTTTGGAAGAGGTGCAGTGGCAGCTGTGGAACACTGGCAACCAGAATTTGAGAACTATGAACTGGGAAGTAAGTCTGCCATAATGTGCAAGTATGATGTGCATACCTTCACACCATGGCAAGAGCTCCAGCCAAAGTGCAGATATGCTTTAACTAGACCTGGCTGATTTGGAGGTTTGTGTGAATGCAGAAGGAAGAATGGCAGAGATGAGTGTAGCGTTATTGTTTTGTGATTTCTCCGCACATCTGAAATGACACACCTCGCTCACCCAGCATGTAGCCAGGTGCAGTCTTTTTTCTCCACAGCAGGTGGCGCTCGGCCGTAGCGGCACTGTTGTTGGAGAGGAAGTCAGCAGGAACAAGGTTCCTCTATGGTTTCCTGGGTCACCTATTGGATGCTGCTGCCTCATGTGACTCAAGCAGCCATCTTGTGTCAGGTAGGGCCTTTTTAAGGCCCTGACTCCCGGGTTTTGGCGCGCTTTGGCGAGTGGTCTGAGTAGCGAAAAGCACCCTATCTGTGAGGGACAGTAACCGCACTAGAGAAAGGTTCCTGACAAGGAGGGTAAGCGTAGGGCCTCATCCCATGTGGACCGACTCCTGATTCGGACCACATGGCCAGGCCACATTCGGTCCCCTCTCAATAGACGTTGTCATTTTGGCTGGCATCTACTCCTGTCACACTACTAAACTGTGTGTGCCTGTCTGGGTGGCTTTCCCACTGGGCTTGTTGGAAACTGTTGTTACATTCCTTCAATACAAGTTCTGTTGTACCTGCCTGTGTAAATTATTGTCTCTGCACCACGCCGCACCACACCTACAAGCACTTACCAACACACCTTGACGTATTTCAAAAACTGTAGGCAAAGCACAGCCCAAAAGGAGAATTGATTATCAAGTGTGCTTATATAGTCAATAGGACAATAATGTTAATCTGAGAAATATTGTTAATCACCTGCAGTATTCTAACAGTATTTATCAAAACTGAACTGTATTTACCTAGCACCAATATAAAAAGACAGTCCTAACTTGTTACAACAATCCCGGTTTAATCCCACTGGCCAGTAATAGATTAAAAAAATGTTGGTTTGCAAAGTTGGGGCTCTTGATGAAAGCACAACAGTGCCCAGCAGACAACAGATGAACTTATACAATGTTAGAATCTTGCCAGACCCAGGGCACCCTCTTCTGGGTCGCCAGACAGGGGCTCTGATTCAGTCCAAGGCCTCAGACAGGAAAACGTGCTGCTGTGATTTCCCTCTTTCTATCCTGCTGAGTCACTCCTTCTTTACAAGCAGTGGCAGGGCTCTCTCTAGTACAGTCTGATCACATACACCCTCACAGGGAGAAAATTCCCAGTCTTCTAGGTAGGATCCTGCACAATGAGCAGCATATTTGCTTCTCTCAGGTCCCACCTTATTATGGTCAGCTATGGCAGGATTCTGTTTAGTCAGCAGCTCAGTCTTTTCTCAACACCCCTGCTAGCCTTCTTTGACTGTCCTACCCCCCCCCCCCTTTACTCTTAGCGGCCTACACACTCTCCTTGCTCTGTTGCATGAGCCAATCACCATCCTTCAGGATGGATCCTGAACCAACCAAAATGGCTGCCCCCTGCAAAGGAGGCAATCCATAGACAAGCATTGCAAAGCTGTCTTCTTCTGCTGCACTTCTGCATTAATGATTATTCACTTTAACCCTGTCCACCCTGCAGAAGGATAATACAGCAGCATCTGATTTGGCATCTGAGAGGACTCTAAGGCATAAGACCTTCTTGGTTTGAAGAATTTTAATAAAGTGCAGGTTACAAATAGACCAGTAGCGATTTGTGCCTTTAGAGGTCTATAAGCCAATGGTTGGAGAACATTGTCACTAGATCAATATGCTTACGTTGTCTCTTGGCAGGCTCGTCCTGTTGTTTTTTTGCAGATACTTTTCTTTTTAACACTATAAAATGGTAAACTGATGTTATCATTCATCAGGAATAGCTTATCTATCATATTACCCTACATTCTTTTAAAGGGTGGACTAAACAATGTACAAGTGATGTTCCAGTCATACAGTAGTACAGAGTAGTAGTACAGAGTAGTACAGTATATGGACATTCTAGGGTAGTATACAGGCAGTCTAGGGTAGTATACAGACAGGCTAGGGTAGTATATAGGCAGGCTAGGGTAGTATATGGACAGGCTAGGGCAGTAAATGGACAGGCTAGGGTAGTATACAGGCAGGCCAGGGTAGTATATAGACAGGCTAGGGTAGTATACAGACAGGTTAGGGTAGTATATAGGCAGGCTAGGGTAGTAAACAGGCAGGCTAGGGTAGTATATGGACAGGCTAAGGTAGTATACAGGTAGGCCAGGGTAGTATATAGACAGGCTAGAGTAGTATACAGACAGACTAGGGTAGTATATAGGTAGGCTAAGGTAGTATATAGAAAGGCTAGGGTAGAATAAATGCAGACTAGGGTAGTATACAGACAGGCTACCGTAGTATACGGAGAGGCTAGGGTAGTATATAGACAGGCTAGGGTAGTATATAGACAGACTAGGGTAGTATACAAGCAGGCTAGGGTAGTATACGGACAGGCTAGGGTAGTGTATGAACAGGCTAGGATAGTATACAGACAGGCTAGGGTAGTATGCAGGCAGGCTAGGGTATTATACAGGCAGGCTCAGGTAGTATATAGACACATTAGTGTAGTATATGGACAGGCGTGGGTAGTACGCTCTCTCTTCTCCAGCACTGCTGACAGGACAAAAGAAGAGGGCGAGCAGGGGAAACACTCTTGCAGCCGTTAGCTCACCTCTCCCCTGTGTCTCCCCGCTGCCTTTGATCTCTGGAGGACGGAGAAGGGGAAAAGAGCCCGCCTCGCTATTAGCGCTTCACTAATGGGGGGACCCCCTACTGATGTGCGCTCTAGGCCGACGTCTACCTGGCCTAGTGGTAGCTGGGTAGCGCCGGGTAGCGCCTGGGTAATAAATTTGAACTTTGCTTTAGGATTACCAGTTTTTAATTATTACCGATAAATGTACTAAACAGGATATACTCACCTTAAAAATGTGTAAAAAAAACCAGAAACCTATTGGTCTTGTATTGTTGGGGGGGGGGGGGGGCTAGTATAGCAGACATGTGAGACTGGTAGTTTTAGGGGTACGTGCGGCCCCCCTGTGGCCCATAGTCAGTTTGAAAGTTTAAAGGAAACCTGTCATAGGAGAAAAATGAGTGCTTCCCCTGCTGATCTGACTTCCATACATTACTGACCTGGAGCAAATACTTTATAAAGTGGAAAACTGTAGAAGAATAAAAAAAAAAATGAATGATAGAAAAACACGTCAATAAAAAAAGAAATATGTAGATAACTAAGAAATAACTGGGATTTGGGAGGGGTTTGCAGGTCCCTATCAATCAGAGGGGGTCTTTCCTGCATGGAAACCATGGAGGGAGGGTGAGTTGGTGGGTCTATTAGTGGTGCAGAGTTGTGGATGATCAATATGCTGGAATCAGTCTGGGGTTAGAGAAGCTAAAGAGTTTATGATAGTTAATTAGTGTGTGTGTGTGTGTGTGTGTGTGTGTGTGTGTGTGTGTGTGTGTGTGGGGGGGGGGGGGGGGTTATTTATAGCTATGAAAGACACAGCTACACAAGGTATGTGTATGGTGGAATTGACAACAAATTGATAGGTGGAGAAAAAACTCTTACTTCCCTCCCCAAGCCTTAAATATATTCATATGATGAAATTTGGTAGGCAAATAGCATTTACTTGAACATTGATGTGTCAAGCAGGATGCACCAGGGTTCAAAGTATTTAGGTAAAGAGAAAATAATAATATAGTAGCTGATGACTTCTACCAAGATTCTTCCAGGCAATAATAGATGATACTCTTGGATAGGAATGTGGGATTGCCTGAATCACAATATGTGAAGCAGTGCAAGTTTCTGTATTAATAAACCAGAAATTGGACAGATCCGTATAACTAGTGATATACAACTGGCCTTCAAACTTGTTGAAGAAGCTCGATTGGGAAGCTGGGTCAACCTTGACAGAGGAGGGTCTGCCCTTCCAATATGAGTGCTTCTCTGCAGAGGGATCACATGCCAATAGAGATTGATAATTATCTGAGGGCTCTGGCATTCTCTTGGGTCTGCTTGTAACATTAATTTTAAAAGACGTATAGGCAGTGTGGTAAGACCATTGCAGGTACACATTGAAAGTTGAGGCAGAGATCAGAAGCTAAAGAGTCTAGGGTAGTTACATAGTGTGTGGGGGGCTAGTTATAGCTATGATGGGCAAAGCAACACAAGGTACATGTAGAGTGGAACTGACAACAAATTGGTGGGTGGGTGGAGAAAAAAAACTCTTCAAGAAGGGGGTGGTGGTGCGCTTCAAGGATGAAATTAAAAAATCCAATATAATAGGATATTGGTAAATCAAAAACCAGGGGGGTTTGGTGCGCTTCAAGAGTGAATTAAAATGATAAATTGTTAGAAATTATTAAAAATTATATATAAATGTTAGTGTCCAAATTCGTGGATGAAGCTATCTATCCAATTCAGTGAAAATCAAATTCTCAATAAATTATAAACGTGCTTACATACACATTGTGATAAAACATTTCATAAAACCGTGAAACACCCCCTTCTTGATTGTTTGTAGACTGGTTTATAGTGTCAGTATCGTGGTGTAGCATTAAGGAGTGATTGCAAATACCCGTGATAGCGCAGAAACCATTTATATATACCCATTTGCCTAGAAAAAAAACTCTTACTTCCCTCCCAAGCCTTACATATACTCCTATGATGAATTTTGGTAGGCAGATAGCATTTACTTGAAAATGGATGTGTGAAGCAGGGTACACCAGGGTTCAAAATGAGACAATATTAGCATAGTAGCTGATGACTTCTACCAAAACTCTTCCAGTCAATGGTGGATGACACTCTTTGATAGGAATGTGGGATAGCCTGAATCACAATGTGTGAAGCAGTGCAAGTTTCTGCATTACTAAACCAGAAATTGGACAGGTATCAAATTTTTGTGATTTGGCAGACTCAACGCCACTAGACATAGTCCATGTTCCACTTAACATTCACACTGAAAGTTCTTGTATTTTGACTAGGACTTTACTCGCTGGGTTATGGGCAAGCAAAGTCTGTGCAACCAGTGATGCGACACAAGTGGCTTTCAAACTTGTAGAAGAAGCCATATTGGGAGGCTGGATAATCTTGGCATTAGACATAGTCCATGTTCCACTTAACATTCACACTGAAAGTTCTTGTATTTTGACTAGGACTTTACTCACTGGGTTATGGGCAAGCAAAGTCTGTGCAACCAGTGATGCGACACAAGTGGCTTTCAAACTTGTAGAAGAAGCCATATTGGGAGGCTGGATAATCTTGGCAGACGAGGGCCTGTCCTTCCAATTAGAAGAAGGCAACCGCACACCAACTTGAGAGTGATAGTAGATGATAAAAACCTTTTATTGAAAATCCATAAAATCCAAAATGACAAACCAGGGACAGGAGGGTAAAAAACAATTGACGCACTTCACGAAACTATGTTCGCTTAGTCATAACCGTGTGTGATCCACACGGATATGACTAAGCGAACATAGTTTCGTGAAACGCGTCAACTGTTTTTTACCCTCCTGTCCCTGGTTTGTCGTTTTGGATTTTATGGATTTTCAATAAAAAATTTTTATCATCTACTATCACTCTCAAGTTGGTGTGCGGTTGCCTTCTTCTAATTGTACAGCTGTCGGGACTACGGACCTAGCCGGCACCCTTCTGATTGTGAGGACATTTCAACACCAGAGCGGTCTCTGTGCTCTCATATCTATTTGCCTGTCCTTCCAATATGTGTTATTCTCTGCAGAGGAACTACATGCCAGTAAAGATAGATATTCATCTGAGGGCTCTGGCATCTTCTTGGGTCCGCTGGTAACAGTAATATTAAAAGAAGTATAGGAAGTGCTGCTGATATATGATGTAGTAAGACCATTGCAGGCACACTTTAAAAGATTACGTTGAGGCAGAGATCAGAAGTAAAAAAAGGTCAACCATACTTGAAGACACAACATGCCATAGATACCTTGGGAGCTCTTACATGCAACATACTAGGCAGGTGGCACCATGATAAGGTGATAAAATAAATAATTCAGAGGGTTCAGATCTGTCTGATTGCTTAGGACCTCTCCGACCCCTGCAACCACCATTACATAGAGTTCCATGGAAGTTGCGTTGGTGTGCTGTACACTGCCATTGTAAGTTTTGGCTAGTTCAACTTGCAGCCATATACGTATATAAAGAGCGTTATGGAATAAAATAAAAAAGCCTAATGCGAATTTTTACCCAAATGTATGTTATTTAGATTTGCAAAAAAAACGCATACATTCCCCGGGCAGTCTGTAAAAAACATTAGGCTGTATTTTCAATATGCTGAAACAGTTGATAAAATCACAGCTCTGACTGGAAACCTGTAATTACGCACCAGCCAGTTCAGCTAAAGCGATAAGAAATAAGAAACCAAATAGCTGCCTGCACAGCTCAAAGAGCAGCCAGAAAAAAAAGGAGGCGAGAGCAGAACTGAGATGGAGAGAAAAAAATGAAGTGAGAAAACAGCAGAAGCAGTCGTGAGTGGGAAAGAAGTGGCATTCAGTAGATAATGTGTTGCTGTACTGACACACGACAGACGCTCAGATCCCTGCACTGCGTGGGAGGCTGCACAAGTCTTGTATGCCTCCCTCTACTTTCCCAGGCAGGAAGCAGGCAGCCTACAATAGAAGCAGTCATTCTGCTCTGGTGGCCAGCCAAAACCTAACTCCCTCAATTTCCTCCCAGCAACACATGCTCTCTGCCCTTCAGGTCTCTTCTGTATTAACCCATTCACCCAGGCTTCTGCTAGATTTGCTAAGTGTAGGAATGTAAGGCTTGTGGAAATAAGGCAGCTCTTGTTTCAGCTGGAAAATGCCGGAGTCCTAAGAAATTTCTGATGCTGGAAGTGACAAATCAATTCTAATCACTCCTCTGAAAAGACATCAAAGGGTGATAATTTACTAAAAGAGTCATTTCTCGCCTGTGTACATTTCTAGTAGCTGGCCTGGGAAAAAAAAAAAATCTTTCTTTTTTCTTTTTTTTTTACAGCTGAATTCTATGTTGATATAAAGCTACTGAATGCAAATACGGCCTCTGTCTCCAGGCCACATCTGCACAGTAGTGCCCCATAGAAGTCTATGGGGCTCTTCTCCCTCCTGCATTTTGGGGCTTGGAGACAGAGGTAGATGTTCCCCAAAGACTTCCAAGAGGTTGTACTCACAGCAATAAGGAGCAGGGCCTCCAATTCCTCCTGTATTGAATTGTATTGCAACTGTATTGTCTTCCCTCATATTGTAAAGCTCTGCGCAAACTGTCGGTGCTATATAAATCCTGTATAATAATAATAATAAGGCAGAGGGCTTCCTGCATGGGCTGTAAACAATCCCCTAATGCCCCGTACAAACGGGCTGGACATCAGGCAACATTCGGCCTGTGCGTACAGCAGCCGGTCCGACAGAAGCCAGCTGTTCGACCCGATTCTGTAGAAGGGGTATGACCAAAAAAGGTCTGCCAATTGGCACCTGATCAGCATTCTCAGCCAATGGCTGAGAGAGCTGACCGATGTGTTCTGGTGGGGAAGATCGCTGTACTAACATTGGATACTTAGTACAGTGGCTCATCTCGAGCTTTACAGTTTTTTTTCATTCAGCCCGCTGAGTTAATAAAATACTTACTACAGTGGCTCATCTCGAGCTCTTCAGTTTGATTTTCTGTGCAAGTGCAAAGACATGGAAATTTTGGACTTCCCTGCTAGCAGTCTTTGCACATGTGCAAGAAACCCAGCGTATGCACTGATGGCCAGAGAAACTGATGCAGTCTCAGGACTCTTTGCATGCGCAGGGGGTGGGGAGAAGCTCTCACTGAGACCAGAAATGGGGAAGTGCTTAGTGTGAAGATCCACTTTAAGCAATGAAGGAAGCGGATCACGACGTACCCACAGCAAGCTGGACAATGAAGAAGCAAGATTTCAAGAATGAAAGTCTGACTCGCACACACTGCTGCCCCCTTCCCTTTCTAAACCCAGCTATGCAGATTATAGGAATCTAATATAATGACAGGTTCAGGTACTTTACCTATATTACAGTATTAAATAACGATCTTTTTTAGCTAACTGTAGTTCAGCTTTACCCTCTTACCTATGGTATTATAAATACTCCTAGATGTCTCTCTGACAGCCAACCCATCATGGAATTACTGAATTGCCCATCCAGTATTATCAGAAGGAAAACAAGCCCTGATGCAGAGGTATTTGTGAGCCCCCAAAACCCATTGGCTATACTTTATGACCTTTTTTTGTACATACTAAGCATTCACTGAACTTCATTTTAGGTTGTGTGCGCCCACATCCTTTTATATAGGCTTTAAGACTGCTCTGGGAACCTCCAGGAGCACCCCAACTGATGAAGAGCATGCTTCAAAGTGGGAATCAATGTCCGTTCTCATGCACATCTGGGTCCAGTGTACTTGCAACATATTTTTTATTGCAGTCCATATCACACCATCAGGTGTTTTTTGTGCTTTAAAAAAATCAATAAATGAACAAATTGTTTAAGGAATGATTACCCTGCTGGGTGTTAATGTCTCAGGGGTTCTGGCACCAAGATCTCACTGCCAGAACCTGGGACTTAAAGAGGTTGTAAACTCGTTTTTGTTTTTTTTTTTTTTTTTTACACCCTGCAAGAGAAAGACATAATGAGCTAGTATGCATCGAATACTAGCTCATTATGCAATACTTACCTTAGAACGAGCCCCCGCCGTGCCGCTCACTCACCTCTATACGTCTTCCGGGATCGCGGCATCCGGCCATCTGATTGGCCGGAGCCGCGGTGACGTCACTCCCGCGCACGCGCGCGAGAGCCGACAGTCACGGCACGGGACTCTGAAGGAACGGCACGAGCGGCCGTCCCTTCAGAGCACATGCGCCAGTGACGTCACTTGCTGCATGTAAGGTAAATATCTCCTAAACGATACATGTTTAGGAGATATTTACAGTATCTATAGGTAAGCCTTATCATAGGCTTACCTATAGGTACAAGTTGTAGAGGAGGGTTTACTTCCTCTTTAACGAATTGAAAAGGATTAAGAGAGGTGCATGGAAGCCAGCCAGCCCCCAGTCTGATGTACTCACCCTCCAGTCTGCCACCAACCAAGTAGACCTGTCTCATGATATATTTACAGTATGTACTGTATATGTCAACTACATCAGCCCTCAAAATTGAAAAAAGGAACCTGGGACTTTGCCTCCTACCAAGGAAGGACCTTTCTGCTGTATATTGTGAAAAAAACATTGGGTATATACAGAACCCAGCTGTTCTAATTCAAAACTAACAGAACAGTTTTTGCTATAGTTTAAATGTAAGGTATTAGTTAATATTCTCCAAGGAAACTACACTGAAACTGCAGCGTACAGTGTTTGGTGTTTATATCAGAGTACTATCCCAATGGCATGAATATGTGTAATCTGAATCTAAAAAAACAACAACCGTAATAGGTAAAAAAAACACATGCAGTTAAAACATCAGATGAATCTAGAGAGACTTCTTATTACTACTTCTTCATGAAATGATCAGTAGCAATAAAAAAAAAAAAAAAAACAGGCAGCCAGCTCCCAGTTCATGAACAAAATACGCCATGAATGTAAGCTTGTGCAATTGTGATTATCGCTCAAGAGTATTAGCATATAATTATGAAGTCATAGACCTGACTCACTATCACAAGCTGCCCAGTAAGCTTATTAGATAAGAAGAAACTTGGGGTTTCCTTGACCCATTTTCTGGGATGACAGCAGATCCTTATGAACTCATCAGATGCCATACTAGATGACATGTATCGCTGGCCTGAATATTAAAATTCAGCACAAAACAAATTCCTTTTACTCATAGTTACACAGCCAGTCAAAACTATGACAAATGATGCAAAACCTCCATTGCAGCTTCGAGATTATTCCCGCCCAATAATAACTTTTTACTATTGTGTCTAATCTGATAATCATCAAATTACTTAGCCCACTGGGTTGAATGAAAAAAAAAAACGAATAATGTATACTAGGTTTAAGGATTGCGTGAACATTTAGCAATGATGGATAATAGAAGAGGGATATGGGAATTCTTTTTAATTTTACAATTATACTTAGGTGAGGTGACTTTCAGTCACCGCTCTGCCACTCCAGCGCTCATTGGAGCGCTGGGCTGTGGAGGGGGCAGGAGTGGCTGACTAAGGCTCTCAGCGGCTCGCTGAGAGGCTGAGACAGTTACTGGTCTAGGAATGTGGGCGGATTTCAACCATATAGTCACAGACTTTCCTCAGCCGACAGCAGGCTTTAACCCACTGTCTGCTGAAACGGGTCACCATGATCCACAGGACAAGTACAGCCAAACGAGCTTTGGCTGTACTTCCCCTTAATCTCCCACCTACACTGACACAGCATCTGGGGAAAAGAGTGATGAGAGTGACACAGGGTGGCTCTGTTTGAGTCCTCCTCTTGGCTTGAAGAGCACTGCAGCTCCAGTGTGACCGGAGAAGAGACAATAGGGTCGTCATGACTAAGGGTTGAACAGGTCAGAGAGGAGTTAAAGAACTCTGTATCAATCTAGCTTACCTGATTGGTGGCTGAGGGTTAGATGGGTAGGGTGAAGCCAGTGCAGGGGTTGACGGGTAGTAATTCCGGAGAGTTTAGGCGTTGAGAATACTTTGCTGCTATTTACTTGCAGAGAAAAAAGGAGAAGATGAGTGACCTGGAGGCCTTATTGGACCATGTCAGGGCTGCAGCTGCTATTAGGGGTCTGCAGTGGCTCCATTAGCAGGTGAAGGGCATCATAGGGGGGTCGGGAGTTGATCTGTCTCCCTCTGGGTGTCCCCCAACTTCCAAGAGTGCTAGGAGGATTCGTCCTGCTGAGCGCTTGAGCCCTTCTCACACCCCCCGGGTCTGGCGTCCACATGGGAACCCCATCAGGGGCCCTCCAGTTTCTCCTGCTGGGAAACATGGCTCCAGCAAGGGGGCTGGGAGGTATTCCCAACTCCCCAACCCCCGTGGGACCCATGGGAGGAGGTGACACCCTGCAACTCTCCCTCTCTCCTCTTCACTGATCCAGGAGCTGGCGGCTGGCCCTTCTGCTGATGAGCCGAGAGGGGGACAAGCTTGGCGTGGGCAGCATTCTGTAGCGGGCAGTGGTGGGAGCCCTGTCCCCTCTGAGGTTGGGAGGCATACCTGGGGGTCCAGAGGTCGCCAGGAGCATATGCCGCATGCTTCCCCTCCACTGCAGCCCTTCAGGGATTCTGAGAGGGATTTTGTGAGAGATGTCAAATTTGACGTATTGCGTTTGCTGTGTGAACTTCCCGGTGTTGTCATTGTGTGGTCGGACATTGTGGCCCAATGGATTTGGCATCATGCTCGCTCTGTTGAGCGTTTGGCTAAAGCCAGGATTGGTAAACAGGGAGATAGGACAGTTTGTGTCTCGTCTTGGGGTCTTGGCACCGGGAACTGGAGGTTTAGACCATCCGTTACTGGAGGGACGATGGTGTTCACCTCAACGCCGTGGGCACGGATGTCTGGTTTTTGGACTTACAAGAGGGAGTGCAGAGGGCTCTTCGGGTGTGCAGGGACTTGCTTGAGTGAGGTTTCACTCAGGCTCGCGGGTTGGGTCAGTGGGTCCTTGGGGGGTCAAGGAATAACCATATTGTTAAAGGATTAGGGGCCCATCTAGGGTATGGCGCTTCCACCTTGTTGATTGTTGGTGGTTCTCCCAGGAGCTAGGTCTCCTGGGAGAAAGTCTAAAATGTGTAAGTCGCAACATCTTCGAGCCGGATGGGGCACGGCTGAGAACATTGTCGATTATAGTCATAAAGTGTGCCTTAAGGACACCCAAAGACCCTCTCCTGGTTGCATTATTGAAGTTACATTGTTAAGATTGTTCTATTTCTGTTCTTTATTCATTTGTTAATAAATTGGCTGCTGTGGCCATTTATTTCTATGTCACCTAGTTTGTGTCTTTATTTTAAGTTCAAGGACCGAAGGTTGATGAATCCTCTAGTCAAGTGCGACCTGGAGAAGAGAGGATAGATGGAGGGTCGTCATGACTAAGGTGGTAACAGGTCAGAGAGGGGTTAAAGAACTCTTTAGTGAGTGTGGTAGAGGCATAGGTTACCTGAATGGTGCCTGACGGTCAGATGGGTAGGGTGGAGCCGCAAGGGTGGTCCAGTGCAGGGGTTGATGGTTAGTCATTCCAGAAAGTTCAGGTGACGAGAAGACTTTCCCCTCTCTCCTGCCCTGTACTCTGAGTTTTGGTGTATTGTGGGTTGGGGGGTGATTTTCTTGTTTTCTTTTTGTGTTGCTCATTTTATATTAAAAAAAGAATTTGAAAATTTGGCACTTTTGTCGCATCAGCTGGCGAATCAGGGGTCTTTAGGGGGTCAGTGAATAACCAAATTGTTAAAGGATTTGGGGCCCATCTAGGGTATGGCGCTTCCACCTGGCTGGTTGTTGGTGGTTCTCCCAGGAGCTAGGTCTCCTGGGGGAAAAGTCTAAAATGTGTAAGTCCCAATGTCTTTGAGCCGGATGGGGTGCGGCTGAGGACATGATCGATTATAGTCATAAAGTGTGCCTTAAAGACATCCAAAGACCCTCTCCTAGATGCATTATTGAATTTACATAGTTGAAATTGTCCTATTTCTGTATTTTTCCATTGGTATTAATTGGCTGCTGTGGCCGTTTAAACACACGTCATGCAGTTTGTGTCTTTATTATAAGTTCAGGGACCGAAGGTTGACAAATCCTCTAGTCGTGTGATAATGCCACAGTGGCTACAAAGAGGGTTTTCTCTCCTCCTGGAATAATTAAGTAACAAAAAAACTGAACTGGACTTTAACCCAGCCAGTAATGGTTACAAGTAGTCATTCCTCATACTGTATGAGCTGTTCATTCAGTTCCATTATGCCCTCCTATATGTGCCCTCTTATTCTTACCTCTGAGTGCTACGTGACTTGTTCCAGTTAGATAATGTATTAGATAATTATTTGTTCTATGGTTTTGTTCGATTGCCAAGTAGGACAGCCATGTACATTCAGATTGAGCTAAATGACTCATATCAGAATGAATGCCAAAAAATATATAGTAATAGAGAGGGAGGAACATGTTTATCAACATTCTACATCCAGGTTCATTGTTCTGAGGTCACGAGGTGTTAAAAAAAATAGTACTGGTATGTTTAAAGTGGACCTGTCATTAACACACTACACTCCTGAAGTCCAACACAAGGCCCATGGGTCACCTCTTTCTTTTTTTCTGTGAAGCTTACTTACCATGTCCTTGGCAACCAGTTGGTACCTGTGGGCATTTTTCACAGTGGCAATAAAGTGTTGGAATGTTCTTTGCACTCCTGCGCTGGCGCTGAAAGAACACCAGTAGTGCTGTCAGGCAGAGTGATTTCCTCCTGAGAAGAGTGCTCAGAGCTCTGCTAACCACTACATGGCAAATTGTCTGCTTTTAGCACTATCTCTGCTCAGAAATGTACCGCACACCTCTGGATACCTAGAGACACCTCATTGTTATTCCAGCGCAATGCCAATTAGTAACCATACCGGCTTCTCTGCCTGGCTCTGGAAGTGTCAGGGACAGCACTTGAGGCTCTCTATAATTTTTAAACTGATCAACACAGCATTACAGTGCTAGTATATGAAAGCTTATCATTCTTATCTGTGCGCAGCTCCAGCCACCGCAGTGTGTCACATGCTCTGTCCACAGGTGACATTGGAGTGAAGCCAGCCAACAACTGGCCCTGCCTAAACATGTATCCAGTGAGCCCTTGAGTAACCCTTTCACAGAACACATTAAAGTGATGCTTTAAATGGGATACCTCAATTGGGTTACAATCACATGTTTGAGATCATCAATCATCACAATCACCAATGGTTAATCAATGATCACCAGACATTCAGACTATTGGCAAGAATAGTAAGCTTGCATATTTCAGCCAAAATTAGAAATACTTTGTGCTTTCTGTGTGTTTTGGTGGCATTTTAAAGGATGTGTGTAATTGCCTACTTGCAAAATGAATAACATACAGGGGTTGGAAAAAAATATTGAAACATTACACAGTTGGTGTTGTCAAGATGATACAGACGAAGTGTCGCAGTTTCTGGACCTCAATATCATAAGACTATATAGCGGTTTAACAGGACAGGTTCCACACAAAACAGGCCTTGCAATGGTCGACCAAAGAAGTTGAGTGCATGTACTCAGCGTCATAATCAGAGGTTGTCTTTGGGAAATAGACGTATGAGTTTTGCCAGCATTGCTGCAGAGGTTGAAGGGGTGGGGGGTCAGCCTGTTAGTGCTCAGACCATACGCCGCACACTGCATCAAATTGGTCTGCATGGCTGTCGTCCCAGAAGGAAGCCTCTTCCAAAGATGATGCACAAGAAAGCCCACAAACAGTTTGCTGAAGACAAGCAGACTAAGGACATGGATTACTGGAACCATGTCCTGTGGTGTGAAGAGACCAAGATAAACTTATTTGGTTCAGATGGTGTCAAGTGTGTGTGGTGGCAACCGGCTGAGGAGTACAAAGACAAATATGTCTTGCTTACAGTCAAGCATGGTGGTGGGTGTTTCATGGTCTGGGGCTGGATGAGTGCTGAGTGCTGTGGGCACTGGGGAGCTACAGTTCATTGAGGGAACCAAGAATGCTAACATGTACTGTGACATATTGAAGCAGAGAATGATCCCCTCCCTTTGGAGACTGGGCTGCAGGGCTGTATTTCAACATGATAACGACCCCAAACACACCTCCAAGATGACTACTGCCTTGCTAAAGAAGCTGAGGGTAAAAGTGATTGACTGGCCAAGCATGTCTCCAGACCTAAACCCTATTGAGCATCTGTCGGGCATCCTCAAACGGAAGGTGGAGCTGCGCAAGGTCTCTAACATCCACCAGCTCCGTGATATCATCATGGAGGAGTGGAAGAGGACTCCAGTGGCAACCTGTGAGGCTCTGGTGAACTCCTTGCCCAAGAGGGTTAAGGCAGTGCTGAAAAATAATGGTGGCCACATAAAATATTGACACTTTGGGCCCAATTTTGGACAATTTCATTTGGGGTGTACTCCTTTTTTTTGCAAGCGGTTTAGACATTAATGGCTATGTGTTGAGTTATTTTGAGGGGACAGCAAATTTACACTGTTATACAAGCTGCACACTCACTACTTTACATTGCTGCAAAGCTTAATTTCTTCAGTGTTGCACATGAAAAGATATAATAAAATATTTACAAAAATGTGAGAGATCTACTCACTTTTGTGAGATACTGTATATATATATATATATATAGTATTGTAACAGGAAGTCAGCTAAATCTGGGAATGTAGTCACAGGAAGGAGATACATTTCCACCTGATTTGGAAAGTCCATTGATTAATTTAGGGTGTTGGCTACAGAGCTAGCCAGCAGGAAGTTGAAAGGCCTTCACCTGTTCAGAATGAGGGAGTTAAGGCTCTATAATTTGTTCAGAGAAAGTCCTATTGTTTGCTGCCTCCAGAAGCTGTGTCCTGAAGCCATGTGGGCTGGGAGCAGGAGGACAGTCAGCGTGTGCCTCCCGACAGGATGTGTGGGCCTGGGAGAAGACCCCCCGGAGTGATGTGTGCCCGGGACGGTAACCAAGGGTGAATACGTCTCAAAGGTGAGAAGACGAACTGTTGATGTGAAAGAAACAAAAGGACTGTGTTGCCCTGTGAAGCTATTATAAAAGGACTATTGAGTGTCCGCTGGAGGACAAGGAAGTCTGCCCGACGGTAGGTTGGAGACAGACACTTAGGCAGGTTCCAGTTGTGAGAAGGTAGCCGCCCACAGAGGCAAGGATTTATTTTCTGTTTTATTTTATTTTGGATGTTTTGCTGCATACAGCCTGGTGAAGAAAACACCATTTAATAAACCACACTGTTTGTTTGCAAGCACTTGTCGGCTACCTCTCTGGGAAAACGCACCCCCCAAGGGGTCATCCACACCCGCCACCGAGCTAATCCCTCACAGTATATAAAGCAGAAAAGAAAAAGCGCGCTATATATTATGAATAAACACAAAACAAAAAGTGCAAGCGGCAACTTACCTGTGAGATATCAGCACAGTTCCAATACAAAAATTCTTTAAGTTGCGTTAAAATAATAAACATAATCCAAATGGGTGTCACTGACATAAAAAGTCCACAAGTGTAATATGGTAATCCGGATAAATGTCGCCACCATCCGCCACCTTGGAGAGTGATCCTGCGTGTGAACACCACCACCAAATAGTTGAAAACCTCCCTTACCAAATTAAATGGACCTCATTACAAAAGATCATAAACGCTTGTGGCTCCATACCCAGCCAGAGCCTTTTGGAACATCAAAAAGGGTCTTCCAACTCGACTCACCACACTCCTCAGCACAGTGTCATGGATGTTACCCAAAATACAAAAAGCTCCACATAGTGTAAACTTGTAAATTTTATTGATCAGAAAAAAATAGTTTGTTACAATGTAGATGTAAAAAAACGCTTAAAATTGTGTGCGTAGGCCGACACATACAAAAACCCGTCCTTCCAGGACTTGAGGGTATCTGTGACATCAGCGCGTCGCTCTTCACTATGCATTTCGTCATACCTTGATGTCATCTATGTCCTGTATACATAAAACATGGTCATTAAAAGAGATGTGGCCTAGACTAAGTATAACTACATTGGGTGCACAGGGGGAATTTGCTTCTGAGGACATGGGGCCCAAGGGGCCCAAGCATTGATTTCAACCTCTCTTTTCCACCCACATTAGCAGTTCCTACTTTACAGCTATGTTTCCACTCATTTAAACAGTTGTTAGAGTTATTGAAAAGGAAAATAAAACACATTTTTATTTACACATGGCAGTCTAAGGGCCTGTGTCGATGGACCTTGGCCGTGTGTCCATGACATTGGTTTGACATCAGTTTGAGACGTTTTCCTGCAGTCTTCTGTCTGACCTGTATTTGACCTACTTCAAGTAGGTTTTGCGTACCCATAAATTTGTATGGGAATGCAAAACCACTTAAAGCAAACAAAAGCCTGGGGTATGTCCACGGTATCTTCTCACTCATGCCACATCTTCTGATCTGACATCTCTATTCTGATGTTTTTTGACAACTCACACGTTCAACCCGTCCATCTCAGACTAACATTTTTCCTACATATAAAACTCTTCTTGACCCTGTGCACACAATCACTTTAAAAGAGCCAGGTATAAACTTTTGCTTGCCTTTCCTCTGCATGTGACATTGCCAGTGTATAGTCTTTATACCTTCCCGACTGCTCTTTTAAGGTTTTTTAATGGGGGCTTCAACATCTTCCACATCTTTCTTTTTTGGTTCCCCCTAAGGTTCAGTCCTCTGCTTGGTGCTTTCCATTGTATGTCTTACCTATCTGGAATAATTGATCTCCTTTTATCTTTAATATTACCTTTACACAAGTGATACTGAAATTCCATTCCTTACTTATCAAAATACATCTTACAACATTTCAGATTACCTGTCAGCTATACCTTGATTGATGTGTGACAGGTACCTACAACTGAACCTAAATATATTTGAACTAGTTATCTTTATGCATTGATGGGTTTACCTTTAAGCTGGCCATACTTTATACAATTTTCCTGTTCAGTTCCCTTTAGATTTAGAAATCAGTGGACTGATTTTCAAGACTGAGATGTAGCTGATGAGTTCTGGAACTGCCTAATGCTCAGGACTTCCAAATATTCCATTGGTTTAGATAACTGTATCCTACAAATATGTATGTGTGTAGAGCAACTATCCCAACCAAAGCTCCAGCCAAAGAGGATCAATAGTGATCATAAATGGACCCCCCCCCCTTCTCCACCAAAAAACATTTGTAATAACCCACCTGAGAAATATAAACAATCACAGGAAGTATATAGGCAACAATGCAGATGGTTGTGTTCATAGTTTACCACTGTGCAAACCTCCATAACCATTTTTTGGTCCTCTAGTCATACATATTTTATCTCAATGCCACAACTTGGCTATTTGTCTGTATGACACATGATAATCCTCAGGATACAACATACTTGGGGAGATGTTTAGCATCAATAGATATATGCAGATAGAGCTTGTAGAAATCCTACAATTGAATAAAACAGAATGAAATCATGTCAATAAGTCCTGAATTGCACCATGACATTCTAAAAGGCTAAGCTCGGACCTTTCATGGTAGCGTCCAAGCTTGGCTCTAAGCTTGGCTCCACCATATTCCTGGTAAAAACAAACAAAGAGCTGGGGGGGGGGGGGCACACCCTGAACATGCATTTTTAAAGCTGGTGCAGCTATGAACCAAGCGACATGCATATTTACAGAGAATAGCGCACACATGCAAAAGAAATGACTATCAAATATAAAGGCAAAAAATGGGGATTTGGTCCCACCATATGGCCATATCGTGCTCAAGCCCACTACTACGTAAAAGTACCCTATTGTCAGTGGGTCCTACACTATCCATAAAAAGAAGGATGAATCCAACCTCTCACCATTGGAGATGCTTACTCCTTACTGGGAGAGATATGCGACTGCCAAGGCTGCTGTTAGAAATCGCGGGGCCCCATACAGACTACCTGGCAGGGCCCCCCCAAGAAAATATTAAAGATATATTTAGCTAAAATTACAATAAAATCACTATTAGCAGACACAAATATAACATAACTCACATAATTCCTGCTAAATCTAAAAAAAAAACTATGTTAAATAATAAAGAGGAGATGAGAAAAATTTACAGGCTGGACAAGTTGGAGCTCAGTGATCAGAGAGACAGAGAGAGAGAAACAAAGTTACAATTTACAAATAAACTCCTGAGCAGAGATAAGTGCTGGGAGGGGGGGGCCCACACAAGGGAGGGGGATTAGTGAGGGACAACTGTCTATTTCTCGACAGATAAAAGCTGATAGCAGGGAGAGGGACAGATCAGATTCAGGTGCTGGAGGAAGATTTCTGTATTTGTTGTCCATCACTAATCCCCCTCTCTGTGTGGGCCCCCCTGTGTGCTCGGGCCCCCTACAAGAGGGCTGGTGGTCCCCCCCTATCAGCGGCCCTGGCGACTGCACTATAAGGGACTCCTCCTATATCTGCTTGCTAGTGGACACTGATAGAGTACAGGTGTGGGAGGGTGGGGTGCTCAACCCCAGAAGTCTGGTCAGGACCGAATACATTACAAACAAAGAGCTGGGGGGGCACACCCTGAACATGCATTTCTAAAGCTGGTGCAGCTATGAACCAAGTGACATGCATAATTACAGAGAATAGCGCACACATGCAAAAGAAATGACTACCAAATATAAAGGCAAAAAATGGGGATTTGGTCCCACCATATGGCCATATCGTGCTCAAGCCCACCACTACGTCAAAGTACCCTATTTTCAGTGGGTCCTACACTATCCATAAAAAGAAGGATGAATCCAACCTCTCACCATTGATAATCCTCATTGACACATGATAATCCTCAGGATACAACATACTTGGGGAGATGTTTAGCATCAATAGATATATGCAGATAGAGCTTGTAGAAATCCTACAATTGAATAAAACAGAATGAAATCATGTCAATAAGTCCTGAATTGCACCATGACATTCTAAAAGGGTAAGCTCGGACCTTTCATGGTAGCGTCAGAGCTTGGCTCTAAGCTTGGCTCCACCATATTCCTGGTAATGCATCACTTTAATGGTTGGCCTTACTAATCAATAGGAATGTGCAGTAGGCAGGAAAGGGCTGGAAAGCTTCAATGGATCAGAAGGCCCAAAAATTTTGCCTGTCAGAATAGTCTGGCATTCGGTAGACACAGAAAGGTTTTAGGTACTTCTAGATACCTATATTTTATATCTGCAGCAGCTTCGTTTTTTATTCACCACAGTAGGTTCTCTTTAACTATAAAACAATATTGTACAAAATGTATATATTACCTGCATTAAACAAAAATAAGCAATATGCATTTTTGAGATGTGTACCTTTAAAAGGGAAGAAGTATATTTTTTCTACTGCATGAACCAATATGTATTTTTTTAGTGCATCTGAAAACAGAAAGCAGAGAACACGGCTCTTCTGCTTGTATACTGGGAATGTTCCTTTATTTAAAGTTCATGTGTCAGCAAGAGAATTGTCTCGTGTTTATTTCCAGCCAGATGTGCATTCCACACCTGCTCTCATGCTATCCAAGAAGGTGAGATCCGTGCTTGGAGTCTAAAGCTTGGGATTTTTTTCCTGCATTTGTTTTCTTTTTCAATACACAGACATATATAAAGCTGCTTTGCTTTTATATATATATATATATATATATATCAACAATCTGATAGTCCAAAAATGCCTATTTAACCGCCTGCCGACCGCCGCACGACTATTTACTGCGGCGGTCAGCCCCTCAGTCAGCCCCTGTGAGGGTCTAGGGAGCGAGCGCGCGCCCCTGGAGGCGCGCTCCCGCGCGGCCACGGACCCCCCCCCGCGTGTGACCAGCGGACCCGATGACCGCCGGTCACTTGGCGATTGTCGGTGCAGAGGGAGAAAGGCAGGCGGCTGATGTAAACAAGCCGCCTGTCATTCTCCCCTGTGTAGGAATAGTGATTGTACGGTTCTACTATGTAGGACCATTGATCACTGTTCCTACAGCTCAAGCCACAGCCAATCACAGTTAGAATCACGCCCCTAGGGACACACATAACCCCTCCCTCTCAAAAAAAGTTAACTCCTTCACTGCCAGTGTAATTTTACAGTAACAGTGCATATGTATAGCACTGATTACTGTAGAAATGTCACTGGTAACCCCAAAAGTGTCAAAAATGTCAGTCAAGGGTCCGATCTGTCCGCCGCAATGTCGCAGTCCCGCTAAAAAAAAATCGCAGATCGCCGCCATTACACGTTAAAAAAAAAACAACAAAAATGACAAAAATCTTTCCCTTTGTTAGTAAACGCGATAACTTTTGCGCAAACCAATCAAAATACGCTTTTTGCGATTTTTTTTTTACCAAACATATGTAGCATAAAACAAATTGGCAGAAAATGTTAAAAAATTTTGATTTTTACATTTTTTGGGGGGGAATTTCATATAAAAAAATGTAAAAAATATTGTTATTTTTGCAAAATTGACGCTCTTTTTTTGTTTATAGCGCATGATCAAAAAATCGCACAGGTGATCAAATACCACCAAAAGAAAGCTCTGTTTGTGGGAAAAAAAGGACGTCAAATTCGTTTAGGTACAGCGTCGCATGACCGCGCAATTGTCCGTCAAAATCACGCAGTGCCGAATCGCAAAAAAAACCCTGGTCGGAATGGAGGTAAAATCTTCCGGGGCTTAAGTGGTTAATGGAAAGTTCTTCCACATGGTTGTTGTGTGAAATAAAAATATACCATATTGTAAGGGGGATAGGCTCAAGTGGTATAAGGAGCGGTAAACCATGGACAAGACAGGGACACCCTGGAACAGTCCAAATAGGTTTGTCATGCTATTTTATTTAGCAAAGCAGCAAACAAACATTGAGATTTTAGCGTGGATTTGCTTAAAATGGCCAGGGAGGGCGTGTTAAAGGGCGTAAGTTGTAACAACGCAAGGCATTACCCCTTGCTGCCGCTTCACAACAGACACCAGCTTGTTTTAGCATGCAGGCTGGTGTGAACTTGTCCTAAATAATTTAATCATGTTTTTTATTTATTTTTTCAAAAGCTGAACTTCAGCGTTACCTTCAGTCTTACACAAGTTGTACAGCCTCCTCTTTTGTACTGAAAACAGGTTTTATTTATCAATTTAATTAGCACGTTGGTGGGGTAGGGGAGGAAGAACTAGTGGAATCAAAACTCTAATCTCACAGCAAGACTTCCAGAGTATATTTGACAAAGTGGTATTTTTAAACATTAGATTTAAAATAATCATGTCATTTGAAAATGCTAACCCTATGGATTTAAAGTATATGAAGTGTGAATTTTACCAATAGGTTCACATTAAAATCTGAAAAAAATCAGTGGATATGTTCAGTTGGAAGATTCGTACTTTTCCTAACTCTTTTTGTAAGAACAGTTACCAGTCGTCTGTATATGTTTGGATAAGAAAATGTCCGTAACATTTTGATGTTGTAGATATTGGCAAAGGTTTAAGTGGAATATCACAAAAAAAAAAATAAACTGAGATTTCTCTGGAAGTGACAATGATCTTGTGAACAGGTAGCATTCCTAATGTCAGAAGTCAGCAGAAAAAGACTACAGCTTGACAATGCCATAAAACAGCACCGGGATCTAGAGGATGATTCCTAGATGTATATGAAAGGCTAATAAAGGAAAAATGCATTAATGGTGCTCCAGAGAGTCTAGAGGATTATGTGGAAACACTCAATGTATCTGGGAAATCACTTACTCTGCAGCTTGAATCCATCCAACATGCTCTCAGATGGAGTTCCCGCGGGGCAGTGGAAAGAAGAATATAATTGGAGGATCTGGGATACCCCTTCATTGCCAAATGCACACAAAATGGGTTCTGGGAGTCTCCACCAAGACATAAATAGCTTGGAACCCATTATGATGTCACATCGCACCTGCCTATAACATCATTCTACTAATGTCTCTTGTACCAATCACTATAAATATTTTTGATTACTCTGATTATCTGCTATTGACTGATGCTGAAAATGACAGTCAATCAAGTATAATTATAGGATCTTTTTTTGCTATGAGTATAAGGGATTGGGGCTTTCTGGATAATGAATTTTCCATCATTTGGACTCTTTGTCTAAAACACGCCACATAAGGTTTACTTTTTTTACTATTAGCCCAAAGCTCACTGAAGGTCAAGTGTATCTAAAATGGATAATACAGATTTGGATGGACAAAATACAGTTCAATCAATCACTGATTTTGTATATTTCTCAAGGCTCAAGTCAAGTGATAGCTCTCCTTGTTGCTTTCTACCTATTATCATGTAAATGAGTACATGTACAGGGGTTGGACAAAAATATGGAAACACTATATGATGATTTGGCAAGAAGATAATGCTCAGATTTACACAGCTGGTGTTGTCAAATTGTGGTTTGACGAGCATGCAGACAAAGTCTGGCACCTTCCCTGGGTGCTGCAGTCACCGGACCTCAATATCATAGAGCAATTATGGTCAATTTTGGAAAACAAGATTTGGGCTTGTTTTCCGCTGCCGGCATCTCTGCAAGACCTGAAACAATTTTGCATAAGGAGTGGTATCAGATTCCATTATCCACCAACAAAGATCTATACTTGTCAATTCCCAGGAGAATTGAGGCTGTCTTGGATGCCAAAGGTGGTCCAACACCATATTAGGTAGCAATTTTGTTATTTTACCTGGTGTTTCCATAATTGTGTCTAACCCTTGTAGAATCTAGTGTTAAAGCATTTGTTAACCTAAAAAATATATATATTGATCCTGTTCCCCTAAAGCATGTTATACAGCACAGTGCTTGTGCTGTGTAATTTGGCCCCTTCCATCACCTAAAATACCCGGCTGATCCTGCCTGGCTATATCCCCTCTGTAAACTGATCATGGTATACCATGGCTGCTGAGCCCTGACACTGTGGTCAGTCTACGTGCCTCTGTCATCTGCAGCTCTCCTGTCCTCGCCTGTGCTTTCTCTCCCCCCTCCCTCCCTGCCTGTCTGCTCCTGTGTCAGTGCCCGTCCCCCTCCTCTCTTGCTGCTGAAGTTTCATTTAAAGTTTCATACTATCCTGTCTGTGTAATAACCCTGTGACTTTCTTTTATAAAAATATGCAGTTTTTACCGGTTTTCAGAGCGCCGTTCGCCTCTCATGTGACCTGTCGCTTCTCTCCTTTCCCCCCCCCTCCTTCCCTCCTGACTGACGTCAGCGGGGATTCCTCGCCCCCCGCCCGCTGTCAGAAGCGGAGAGGAGAGAATCGTCGTGTCACATAAGCGGCTATCGGCGCTCTGAAAACTGGTAAAGAACGGCTTATTTTTATAAAACATAGACACAGGGGCAAACAGGATTATTAAACAGACAGGATGGTATAAAGTACATAAAGTGGCTTAACAACCACTTTATTGGTAAATCACCCTTGAAGCGGTCCTTAACCGCTTGCCAACCGCCGCACGACTATTTACTGCGGCGGTCAGCCCCGCACAGGCAAAGCGACGTAGGACTACGTCGCTAGCCTGTGAGGCTCTAGGGAGAGAGCGCGCGCAGCCAGAGGCGCGCTCCCGCTCCCACGCGGTCACGGACCCCCCCCGCGTGTGTGCCCGGCGGACTCGCGATCGTCCGTTACACCGGAAGAAAGGCAGGCGGCTAATGTAAACAAAGCCGCCTGTCATTCTTCCCTGTGTAAGAATGGAGATCACACGGTTCTACTATGCACTGATTACTGCAGTAATGTCACAGGTAACCCCAAAAGTGTCAAAAATGTCAGTCAAGGGTCCGATCTGTCCACCGCAATGTCGCAGTCCCGCAAAAAAAAAAATCGCAGATCGCCGCCATTACTCGTTAAAAAAAACCCACCAAAAATGACAGAAATCTTTCCCTTAGTTAGTAAACGCAATAACTTTTGCGCAAACCAATCAAAATACGCTTATTGTGATTTTTTTTTACCAAACATAGGTAGCAGAAAACAAATTGGCCAAAAATTTAAAAAAATTTAGATTTTTACATTTTTTTGGGGGGGAATTTCATATAAAAAAATGTGAAAAATATTGTTATTTTTTTCCAAATTTACGCTCTTTTTTTGTTTATAGCGCAAAAAGTAAAAATCGCACAGGTGATCAAATACCACCAAAAAAAGCTCTGTTTGTGGGAAAAAAAGGACGTAAATTTCGTTTGGATACGGCATCGCACGACCGTGCAATTGTCAGTTAAATTCGCACAGTGCCGAATCGCAAAAAGTGGCCTGGACGTAAGACAGCAAAATCCTCCGGTGGAAAAGTGGTTAAGGGTGAGGCTAAGAACCAAAGAGGAAATATTTTAGCAGGAGTCCCAGAAAGATGCAACGCAATGTGATTCAAGTCAATAGCCTCCAAAAAAATGTAAAGATTTGTATAACCTCATAGTAATGCCCACTTTTTGAGAATTCTTTTTCTAATTACAAGAGAAATATGAAGACTGTTATTGCCAAAACAGGATCAGGAATTCTGGCTTTACTTTTACGATAGAGGATCAGCATGATGGGAAAAAAACGAACTAGCATTTTCAGAAGGAGGACAGTAATAGCAGTTTGCATTATTTCTCTTGTGAGAGGTATTGTCGGAATTGTTAATGAGTAGAGCATATCATCTGCAGAACAAACAGAAACTATTTCCCAATTTTTTTAGAAAGTGAACACTCAGTGAACTCAATGGACAATGAACCTATTTTTAATTTGCTGCAGCTTTTTTTGGGGTGATTTCCAATTAGGGTGGATGTTGGTCAGATGAGTCATCACAGACTTCAGAGAGAAGATGTAAACATTAGAGTTCCTGTCTCAGTCCCCTGTGGGGACCATAGTGAGGTGAAGGTATCAGTAAAATAATAAAGAATCCTGAAGTAAGGGCACGACTCCTTAGTAATGACCATAGAAGGAAAGCAGTAGGAGTGCTCCAAGGAAGTCACAACTATAGCCTCCTAAGAGAAACAGCGAAGGGCCATGCCCAGGAAAAAGTGAAATATCAATTTTGAGTTGGTTTTCCAGACTTTATTTTTATTAGGTGCTTAGTACTAAGCAGCAATATGATTCACCCTGCTTGGAGAGGATGGAAAAGGCTTGAAGCCAACTTAGGCCATGGCTATGGACATGGTCACCTTCAAATCTGAGGTCTCCAGAGGGAGCTATATATGACATTTGGAATGTGAGGAGGAAGGTGCAGTTGACCTTATATTTAATAAAAGGTTTTTATCTTTTACGGTAGCTAGCTAATAAATTGCTTTGAAGCACGCAGTCAGGTCACTTCTGTGAACACCCCTTCTGGTCAAAGGCACTTGTTTTTTTTAATTTGTTAGAAAAATCTTCCAACAAAAAGGGTCTGATTTTTCATTTCTCTATGAGAAAGAGCAGATGATCAAAATAACTGCACCTGAACTTCAGAATTGGGCAATTTAGCAAACCTGGATGAAAACAACAGACTTTCTAGGCCTAAAGCCCCGTACACACGTACCGATCGTCGTCATACAAACGTTCGTCTTTTCTCCCCGGGATGTCGATGTCTGTTGAAAAGTGCAAAGACAGCACAAGAATTTTGTCCGCCGACTTCAGCTGACTGCAGAAGTGATGTCATGTAATGGTTAACTTTCCCTGTGTTTTTTCTTTTCTGAGCATGCCCAGTCTTGCAAATCTGCGGTCTGTCGGCTGATTTCTGTACTGACTGGCGAACAATCGTCCGTTCTGGTGTCGGCATACAAAAATTTTTATGTTTGCAAGAAAGACTCTTGTCCGCAGAATGTGCGCAGACAGCTGTCGGAGGCACCATACTAACAAGCGTACAATCGGCAGATCTTTCGTTCGCCGACGTTTGTATGACGACGATCGGTACGCGTGTACGGGCTTTAACTTATCTCAATAGTCATTCCCCAAAATGCTCAAGATCACTAGAGGGATTTAGGAGGCATTTGCAAATCTTTTCGGAATACAACAATAGCAGCAGTTGAGTATTGTACTGTGTTAGCCATCGATTGATGCTGAAAGTTTGGAGTTTATATTATACTATTAATTGGCTAACTTATAGAGGAACCTCAGCCCCGATATTTGGTGGGCCCGCCCCTCCAGTGTTGCCATTTTGGCATGTGAGCAGATATGCCAAAGGCAACTGCCCACCATCAGGTCCTGACAGCAGTGTTGATTTTGTAGAAGAAAATATTTTCATTGACAAAATTAACACTGCTTTAGTCAACTAAAATACGACTAAAACAAAATAAATTCAGATGACTAAAATATGACTAAAACTAAAATGGCATTTTAGTCAAAAGACTATGACTAAAATTAAATGGAAATTTGACATCAAAATTACCACTGGTTATATATCACAATGGCTAAATCTGTGTTTGAAGAGCATAGTCTAACCTTAATACCATAAATAAAAACATGTTATAAGATTTTTACTCCAGGACTATATAATGAGTTTGAAAGTTCTAGTTTATAAGGCCCCTTTCACACTTGTGTGACCTGAAAGTTACGCCACTGTGACGCGACTTTGCTGCGACTCCGACGTGACTTAAAGAAATGTCTGTGTAATCTTGAGGTCTATGGACCTCAAGTCACATCAAAGCCGGAAAAAAATAGTGCAAGGACTACTTTGAAGTCACTGAAACTTGAACCACAGATATGAACAGTACTTATTGGAAATCATGGGGTACGACTTATTCGACTTTTCAGTCCCAAGTCGCACGACAAGTCGCACAAGTGTGAAAGGGACCTTATATTATTTTGGTTGACTAAAATTCACTGGAGACTTTAGTTTAATAAAGCTGGATACACACTATACAATATACTTTAGATTTACCAAAATCATATAAATGAGGTCAAACCTAAACACTTCCAATTTGTATGCAATCAGGCAGGCTTTTGCATTACATAGTTGAATGTAAATCTAAAGGAAATCAAACAACAAAAGTTGTATATTGTGTATCCAGCTTAAAATACGACTAAAACTAAAACAATTCAGAAAACTAAAATATGACTAAAACGAAAAAAATTCAGATGACTAAAATACGACTAAAACTTTTTAAGTCAAAAGACTATGACTAAAACTAAATTAAAATTTGATGTGAAAATTAGCACTGCCTGACCGAGCCTTTCAGCACATCTCCGTATGTGCAAAATATTTCCCAAGAATGTGCAAAGATGGTGAAACTTTGGGACTTCCATAATATCTGCCTTTGCACATATGCGGGGGAACCTGCGAATGCACAGATGTATTGCAGGAACTCGTGCATGTACAAGTTTACAGGGGGGACTCGCACATGTGCAGATGTGGTGCAGGATTCTTGGGATCTGAAGCCCTGCAGTACAGCGCATGCACAAAATCCGAAGGGAAGGGGGGGGGGGGCCCACATCATCCTCGCCCAGGCAAAAAAGGTAGAAGTGCTGGTTTGCAGCACAAAAGTTTTTAATTGAAAAAAAAAAAAAATGAAAATCTATGTCCAATCAGTAGTAAGGGAGGGGGAGCAGGCAGGGCAAAATGAGAATAGGTTTAACCACCTAAGGCCCACCCTATAGCAGTTTCCCTGCTACAGGGTGGCATCTGTGTGCCTGATTATGTATATATACGTGATCCAACTTTTCCAGGTAGGGGGTGCGCGTGATTACACACAGCGGAAGCCAATTGACAGGTGCACGGTACCCAATGTCCTCCGGCACCCACCGACCGTTAAGAAGAGAGATAGAACGACTATCTGCCTATGTAAACAAGGCAGATCACTGTTCTGACAGGAAGGAAGGGATGGAATTTGTGTCCCTGAAAAGCAGAGTATAAATTCCATCTCTTCCCCTAGTAAAAGCACCTCACACAGTAGTAAAACACTAACCAAGCACACAGGTAACCCGTTGATCGCCCCTGATGTTAACCCCTTCCCAGCCAGTGTCATTAGTACAGTGACAGTGCATGTTTTTTTTAGCACTGATCACTGTATTAGTGTCACTGGTTCCAAAAAAGTGTCAAAAGTGTCAGAACATCCACCGCAATATTGCAGTCCCGCTATAAGTCGTTAAAAAAATAAATGAATAAATAAAAATATCCCATAGTTTGTAGATGCTATAACTTTTGCGCAAAACAATCGATATACAGTACACTTATTGGGATTTTTTTTCTTTACCAAAATATGTAGCAGAATACATATTGGCCTACATTTACGGAGAAATTTTATTTTTAAAAATGTTTTTTTAATAGTTGTAATAGCAGAAAGTAAAATTTTTTTTTTTTTTTGTTTTTTTCAAAATGGTTGATCTTCTTTTGTTTATAGGACAAAAAATTAAAAAGGCAGAGGTGATCAAATACCACCAAAAGAAGGCTGTATTTGTGGGGAAAAAAGGACCTACATTTTTTTTGCATACAGTTTTGCATGACCGCGCAATTGTCAAAGCATCGCAGTGCCATATTGCAAAAAATGGTCCGGTCATGAAGGGGGGTAAATCTTCCGGAGGTCAAGTAGTTAAAGCGGAATTCCAGTCCTCCAAGTCATTTTTTTTTTCTTCTCTGATGCAATTTTGGTCACTTTATCTGTAACATTACTATAGTATATATAGTGTAGTCCTTCCAATTTATTTTTAAATAAAAAATAAATATCTTGATCTCAGAAGCTGGCAGGGTCCATGTCCACTGCGGCCATCTGAAGCCCTCCTGTATTTCTTTCTGGGATTAGGTCCAGCTGGCTACCCAGCATGCACCTTCCGATCTCATGCCTGCGTGGTAATGCCACCGCGCGAGGCTCCTTCTTCCTGACATGTTGCCATAGCAAGCCTCCCGTTCGCGTCATTTCTGGTTGGGAAATAGCGTGAGATTTCAGGATTAAGCGACTCCCATGGACTGATGGGATACATGACGCCGATATCCCAGGTGTCCATGGGAAGTGCCTAATGAAGTTATCGCCTAGGCGGAAGGAGCCGGAAGTGCTCCAGAAGATACCTAAATAAAGTTATTTAAAAGGAAAAAAAAGTTACCATTTTACAATGATTTATTGTATCTTAAAGTGGAGTTCTGGGCAAAAAAAAATGTTTTTAGATAAAAATACCCCTGGGACAGTCAGGGCTAGTGCATTTTTAGCAACAATAGCCTCTGAACTGTCCCCTTTTTAACTTACCTGTAAGAAGAAATACTTACCTTGAAAATATCTTGTCCAGCGCTGCCATCTCAGGTGTGGGCAGCTGAAGCCGGAGCGTCCCTCTTCGTGTCCACTTCCATGATGTCTGTGTCCCAAAATGCCCTGCTCGTCACTTCCGGCGCAGGCGCGTCATCCCGCAGCAGGTTCTGCGCATGCCCAGAAGCTGTTCTAATCCATCGGCAAAAATGACGCATTGACTCCTGGGATTGATGACGCTCATCTCCCAGGAGTCATTGCAAAGGGAGAAGTGACATTGTGTGCAGCGGCCGCAGAGGGAGGAAGTGGAAGAAAGGTAAGTTAATTTTCAGAAAAAATCAGGTAAGTGAAAAAAAAAAAATTATAACTATCCAATTCTTTTTCAGGATCGTTTAATCTAGCGGAAGGTGCAAAGTGAAAAAACAGGGCGGAACTCCGCTTTAAATAAATTATGGAACTTCGCTTTAAGGGGAAAGTTCCCGCTTAAGTTATTAAAGATGCAAGGAACGCTTGGATCTCTTCTTCAGGCTTTATATATTCAAAGTTAAAAATCCAGAATGGCAAGCAATTAAAAAGTCATGTTGAATATTACTTTCAAGTAAACATTAGAAAACACCTCAAAATGTGTATTTACTATAAGCACACTCTAGTTCCCCTTTAGGCTTTTGTAAAGTATTCATAATATTTTTCAGCCGCATCATGGCAGTATGAAAATTAACGATGATTTGCGATTTGTGTTTTTTACACAGACAGCTTGGGGTTAATGTCACCAGCTGTGCTTTGTTCGTGTACCAGGCACACTCCTGAGGGCTGCGGCCAAGTTCCGAGCGGTCGAAAATCCCACGCTGCTCGGCAGAAAATAACTTACATTGCAGATACTGGGCGGGGCTGAGTAAAATGCGCCTCTGTGTTCACTGTGCCGTGGCCTCAGGGTGCATATTTTTGTAATTAGGCCCTTTCTGCTCAGCAGTTTTGCAGCTGTGATGACATTTGGGTGTCGCCCCCTTGTTTCTCACGCTTTCCTTGCCAAGCCGTCTAGCCGCTGGTCAGCAGCCAAGGGTGAGGTCTGTGGGGCCCCCACTCCTTGTGTACATGGGGAAGTGAGCCACGGTTTCCCTTGACGGTTTCCCTGACAAGGTCATCATTGCAGACTGAGCCCTCCCTGCTCACTCTGACAGCAGTAAAACAGATTAGAGAGGAAAGGAAGGAAAAGAGGCACGCTGTGTTCCTCCTCCCCACGGTTTTTGTTTAATTTTACTTAATTATAATAGCAGGGAAAAGAGATTGTCCTTAGCGGACATTGAGTGATGTTCACCTAAGTGATGAAAAAGGTGAACATTTGTTTTAGGGTCAACACCAAATATTCTAAAGCAAGCCTGTGCTTTACTTATTCAAGGCAGAGCAACAGGTTCTAATCCCTCCCGTCCCTAGCAGTACATAGCTTTCCTTAGCTACCTTTCCTTCATATGGGGAGTCGAAGAAGGTAGGTACTTATGGGTATGGAGGGCATGTGACTAACTCCATGTGGCAGTGCTGGCCAATGGCACCATCATACGAGGAGTTAGCCTTGTGTCAGGTATGATTCGAGTGAGCACAAGGCTTCCTTTGCCTCAGGCAGCTGATTAGAGTGGCAGAAGAACAAGATAAGTATATTCGTCAGTGGAGGACTGCATTAGGCCTCATGCACACTGGTTGCTTGTAAACGTTATTTATCCTGACAGGAGAAAATCAGCGTTATAAACTCACCTAAGCTGATTTTTTCAAAAGAGTTTAACCGCTTGCCGACAGCCGCACGACTATTTACGGCGGCGTTCAGCCCCTCACAGGCAAAGCGACGTAAGGCTACGTCGCTAGCCTGTGAGGCTCTAGGGAGCGAGCACGCGCCGCTGGAGGCGCGCTCCCGCGCGGTCACGGACCTCCCCACGTGTGTGCCCACCCGATGTCCGCCGGGCACTCGCGATTGTCCGTTACACCGGAAGAAAGGCAGGCAGCTAATGTAAACAAAGCCGCCTGTCATTCTTCCCTGTGTAAGAATGGAGATCAGAGCAACAGGTTCTAATCTAAGTAGGACTGTTGATCTCTGTTCTTACACTAGTAGCCACAGCCAATCCCAGTTAGAAACACGCCCCTAGGACACACTTAACCCCTCCCTCTCCAATACAGTTAACTCCTTTACTGCCAGTGTCACTTTTACAGTAACAGTGCATATGTATAGCACTGATTACTGCAGTAATGTCACTGGTAACCCCAAAAGTGTCAAAAATGTCAGTCAAGGGTCCGATCTGTCCGCCACAATGTTGCAGTCCCGCAAAAAAAATCGCAGATCACCGCCATTACTCGTTAAAAAAAAAAGACAACAAAAATGACAAAAATCTTTCCCTTTGATAGTAAACGCGATATCTTTTGCGCAAACCAATCAAAATACACTTTTTGCGATTTTTTTGACCAAACATATGTAGCATAAAACAAATTGGCCGAAAATGTTAAAAAATTTTGATTTTTACATTTTTTTGGGGGAATTTCATATAAAAAAATTTGAAAAATATTGTTATTTTTGCAAAATTGACGCTTTTTTTTTGTTTATAGCGCATGATCAAAAATTTGCACAGGTGATCAAATACCACCAAAAGAAAGCTCTGTTTGTGGGAAAAAAAGGACGTCAAATTCGTTTAGGTACAGCGTCGCATGACAGCGCAATTGTCCGTTAAAGTCACGCAGTGCCGAATCGCAAAATAGGCCCTGGTCAGGAAGGAGGTAAAATCTTCCGGGGCTTAAGTGGTTAAGCACTTCCGGACCTCCCTTTGCAGTTTTACGTTAAATACCGGGGTTATGGCAGAAGATAGCTGCCATAACCCCAGTATTTTTCTACATGGCCGGCAGTCCTCTTTTACATAAAAGTGGTCCCAGCGACAGATTCGGATTTTTATGGGTGGCAGGGAGAGGTGCTTCCCGGTTGTTTTCCCTGCTTACCGGAGCCGTCGGTAGCAGGGAAAATGATCCAGTCCGTTGTAGTCTCAAGCAGGAAGTCGAGTGAGGGCAAGATGGCCCCCACTCGCCTCTATGGCCTTGGAGGACCGGAACAATGTCATAAGTCATTTCCGCCCAACGGCCTTAAAAGGCCCATTTTTTTTCTTGCTGAAAAAAAATGACTTTTTTATTTTTGCTTTTAAGGGTAGATGTGAGATCTGAGGTCTTTTTGACCCCAGATCTCACATTAAAGAGGACCTGTACTGTTAATTTCTATTACAAGGAATGTTTACATTCCCTGTAAGTGCCGGTTCACACTACCGCGGCACGACTTCGGGGGCGACCTGTGAAGTCGCGTGCACCGCGACTTAGGCGCGACTTGCACGGACTTCATATAATGAATATCAATGCAAGTCGCTCCGATGTCGCCCCGAAGTAGTCCAGGAACCTTTTTCTAAGTCGGAGCAACTTCAGTCGCTCCTATTAGAACGGTTCCCATAGCACTGCATGGACCGCAACTTGTCAGGCTGACCAGTCGCCTGACAAGTCGCGGTAGTGTGAATGGGCACTAATAGGAATAAAAGGGATCAAAATGTTTTTTTTTTTTTTAAAGAGGCTATTGTAAAAATAAAAGATAAAATAAATAAGAAAAACAAAAATATTTTTTTGGGGGGGTACATGATTTTGACAGGTACCAGCTCCCACTTCTGATCGAATCGCCGCAGAGAGGGGTCACAGTTGGCTGCCCACAGTTAATATGCTGGTGCCTGGACATGAAATCTGGCAAAGAGCCAGTTGGGTGAGGACATTGCTGAATCCTGGGACAGGTAAGTGTGAATGTTTTTTAATAGTCAGCAGGTACAGTATTTGTAGCTGCTGGCTTTTACATTTTTGTTTACAAGGTGAAGATCCTCTTTAATATTCTTTGCCTTGCCATTTTTGTTTTTTTGTATAAAATATTATTGATCAAGTAAAACAATACAGCATAAATAGTCACATAGACAAGGTACAATGCCATAACTGGGTATCACGCAAATACAAAGCTACAAGACCCAACTGTACAGTGCCAAGAAGCATTTACCCCTTACGTGAACAGAAACAGTACGCTGCACTTAAACTATGAGATCCAGCACAAGTATATGAAGGACTGAGCAGTAGCAAGTAAACCATCAGTCTAACTGCTTGCTTAGCAACTATAAGAAAATAAAAAAATAGTCAACGATGTTTAATTGAAGGTCCTAGAAGACCAAACCCTCTCATACTTCTAGGGACAACCCAGATTATTATATGTAAGTCTATACATAGGTAGACCGCTGGCCTTGTCATTTTCTAAGGTAAAAGTTTTTGAATAAAAAAAAAAATTCACCCTTTCCTGACCTTACTACCATATTCTGAAATCTGATCGGTTACACACACTGTACGTACATTGTACTTATATCATTACTGGACTTTGCAGTGTCTTATCAAATAAGCCTTTAAGTGTGATACATATTTGTAATATTGCTGTAAGCCTTTTGTGCTGTGAATATTTTTCACTTCTGCTATTCTTCATAAAGTCTAGTCTTTTTTTCAGGCAAAGAAACAAGTTGATTATCTTTTTCAACCAATGTTCAGTGCTATCTGACCTTACCATTGTTTCCAGCATTGACAGAATATGGCAAACTTATCCCAACTCCAGCCAAAATAATGTCACCTTGCCTGTACAGTATAAAATGACCACTTTATACCCATCTCTCCACTGTTCCCATGCCACTGCTTCCTTTTTAGCCACCACTGCAAAATACCCCGTGCTTCTGGATATGGGATAACACGTGACCCTCCATGCAGCACACTTCCACACTGCTCCCTCTGAGCTCCGACACTGGGTATTTTGTTGGTGGCTGCAATGAATGAAGGAGTTCCAGGGAATGCTGGAGGTGTGTGGGGCGGCACAGTGGCTAAGTGGTTAGCACTTTTGCCTAGGAGCACCAGGGTCACCAGTTTGAATCACAACCACAACACTACCTGCCTGCAGTTTGCATGTTCTCCCTGTGCCTGCGCAGGTTTGCCCCCACACTCCAAACACATGCTGGTAGGTTAATTGGATCCTATCTAAATTGGCCCGTGTATGGATGTGAGTTAGGGACCTTAGATTGTAAGCTCCCTTAGGGCAGGGACTGATGTGAATGTGCAGTATATATGTGAAGCGCTGTGTAAATTGCCGGCACTATACAAGTACCTGTAACAAATAAATAAATGTGAGTATAAAGTGTGTGGGGGTGGGCTTTATACATTCACTGTCACTGAACCCTGTATGGGCAAGGTGGCAGTGTCTCTTTAGCTCCATTCAGACTTATCTGAGCGTGTTTTTTGCAGCACCACGCGGTTTATCAGGCACAGAATCTTGCTGCAGCTGCTAATGTGTTGGGGTGCCAATGAGTGTATAAACCGCTCAGGTGAGTAAATGGTCAGGCATCCAATTTGGGTGCTGGCCCCGGCTCACCACCGTGCAATCATAGATATAGAAGAAAATTCGGCCACGCACCATTAGGAGCTTGAACGAAGTAAAATCCTTTATTCACATATGCCAAACATGGACAGGATACACAGGATAATAGGTAGACGCGTTTCACAGGAACCCAACGTGCTTGTTTACTACCCATTGGGGTACCATTAAGAAATAATGGCACCCCCCCATGTGTCTGCTAAAGAGCGGTGTGTTTCTCTGCAGGTCGGGAAATCGTGAAATCGCGTGCGTTCCCCACTCACAGAGATATGAACCTAGCTTCTAAGCTGTTTATATGGAAAAATACAATACAATACAACTTATACAAAGTTTCCCCCCCCCTGGGAATCCAAGCACTATACATTTTTACACATGTATATACACTATATTACCAAAGGCTGACGACTGCCTTTACACACACATGAATTTTAATGGCATCCCAGTCTTAGTCCGTAGGGTTTAATATTGAGTTGGTCCACCCTTTGCAGCTTTACCAGCTTCAACTCTTCTGGAAAGGCTGTCCACAAGGTTTAGGAGTGTGTCTACTGGAATGTTTGACCACTCTTCCAGAAGCACATTTGTGAGGTCAGGCACTGCTGTGGACGAGAAGGCTTGGCTCGCAATCCTCGCTCCACATCATTCCAAAGGTGTTCTTTCAGGTTGAGGTCAGGACTCTGTGCAGGCCAGTCAAGTTCCTCCACCCCAAACTGGCTCAACCATGTCTATATGGACCTTGTTTGTGCACTGGTGCGCAGTCATGGTAGAATAGGAAGGGTCCATCCCCAAAATGTTCTCACAAAATAAGGAGTTCCCTTCAATGGAACTAAGGGTCAAGCCCAACCTGTGAAAAACAACCCCACACCATAATCCCCCCTCCACCAAATGATTTGGACCAGGGCACAAAGCAAGGTCCATAAAGACATGGATGAGCGAATTTGGGGTGGAGGAACTTGACTGGACTGCACAGAGTACAGACCTCAACCCGATCAAACACCTTTGAGATGAATTAGAGTGGAGACTCCAAGCCAGGCCTTCTCGTCCACATCAGTTCCTGCCCTCACAAATGTGCTTCTGGAAGAATGGTCAAACATTCCCCTAGACACACTCCTAAACCTTGTAGACAGCCTTCCCAGAAGAGTGGTGGGCCAACTCAATATTGAACCCTACGAACTAATACTGGGATGCCATTAAAGTTCATGTGTGTGTAAAGGCAGGCGTCCCAATACTTTTGGTAAGATAGTGTATTTTATAGTATGTTATAACGTTATCTACAGTGGAAGGCTAGACTGAACAGGTGTGTTTTGAGGCAGACTTTGAAAAATCTCCAAAAGTGAGGCCTGTAGAATGGTCTATAGGTCTTATCTATACTGTCAAGTCATCAAATGGCTGATGTCATAACCGATCACACCATGGCAACTGTGTATCAAATAGAGGGTAAGATGGTGGCTTCCTTGGCTGTAAAGAAGAGGAGTTTTAGTTCCTCCTTAAGGACTTCTATGGTGGAAAGGCCAAAATCCCAGTAGAAAATCTCCACCCCTCCGCCCCCCCGGTAAAAAACCACAAGTGTACTTTAAGCTCCATATACACGGGCAAAATATCGGGCGGTATCGGCAGGTTCAATAGAAAACAGCAGTTTCTCGGCCCGTGTCTACGGCAGCCAGTCCAACAGATGCATGTCCGGCTTTTGTCGAAGGGGCATGACTGAAAAAAGGGGGAGGGCATCTCTCTGTCAGAACCTACTATAGGTAAGTTCTACACTTTTTTTATTGTAATTAGTTTCCCTTGCTTGCAATGTTTCCCTTACACAACACTAGAGAAGATAATAAATCTACTTGTGAGAATGGGGAAAAGATAGACCATTTAGTGGTCAGTCTGTTTCCTACCATTCAGCTATCTAATGCAGCCTTTATTAACAAGGGTTCCGCCAGAGGTTGCTAAGAGTTCCTTGAAAAATTATCAATATCTGCATCTTAGGTATGTGACCACGGACACAAATTATATTTTTTAGCTTTCTGTAAGAGGAACATTCTTCACTCTTCACTGCAGGTGGCATTCTCCGGCAGCGGCACTGTTGTTGGAGAGAAAGTAAAGAGGAACAGGGTTCCTGTATGGTTTTTTGGGTCACTGGGGAAGCTATCCTATTAGATTCTGCCCCCAATGTGACTCAAGCAGCCATTTTGGGTCAGGCAGAACCAATTTGAGGCCTCTGGCTCCCAGGCTTTGTGCGCATTTTGCGAGTTGGCAGAGTAGGGACAGGTACCCCGTCTATTAGGGACAGTTCTAGCAGTAGGGAAAGGTTCCCGATGAGGAGGGTGGCTGCTCTTCTGGATATTCAGGCTGCATTGTGACCCTCTCTACAATGTTGTCAGTCTGGCTGGAACCCACTCTGTTCATGTTGCTGGAAACCGTGAGTGCACCCAGCTGGGCAGTCTTTTCCACTGGGTTTGGGTTTGTGAACTGTTACTGCATTACTTCAATACATGTTTTATATTGCAACTGACTGAGTGAATTATGGCTGCTGCACCATGCTGCACCGCACCTACACACTGACCACACATGTAAGGAGCTGTCTTCCCCCTTACCACCATACTAATGAGATTAATAATATATATTAGTAGGGGTTTCCTGACACCTGAAAGTTATTTCAAGGGTTCCTTTATTTTAAAAAGTTGGAGAATAGCCCATCTAATGACTACATCTTTCTGTACTCTTTTTTTCCAACAAGCCATTGCAGTCCATAAATAAGTAGTTTGTTTCTCACAGCAGTGATAATAGTGGTGTCGATCACATGGTCAAACCTAGACAAAAAAAATGGTTAATTCTTAGAATTACTTGTCAGATCTGAAGCATCCTTTGAACCTATTGTTTGGGGAAGTCACATGCAGGCAAGGCATGTGGAAGTTCTTCATATCTTCTACGTAAACAAACAGCTTGTCTGTTGCCTAAAATAGCATACTGTCTTCTTTCATATTGAAACGAAAATTTATAAGTGGTTTTACAGCACAAGAGGTACACTGGGGCTACTAGATAAGTACTTGCCGACAGACGTGCATGTAATTGTATCACGGTACCCACGCAGAAGCATACCTGCCTACATAAGTGTGTGGTATGATCAGATCTCACATTAATTGGAGTACTTGAACATTTTGCCCTAGTCAGGCTAAATTTAGTCTTTGGCTTTGCTGTACTCAGTGAAGCAGCAATCTATCTTCTAGGCCTGGTCAAGTTTCCCCAAGCTTTGTGGTCGATTGCTTTTGTCTGAATTTGGAAGAAGCTTCTAGAAAATAGAGTAGGACGTTTACATAATTATATATAAAATGTATATAATTATATATAGAGTAGGACGTTTAACCACTGAGTTATTAATATTTATCAGGCCTCAGCTAATCCCTGTGAAGGTGGTTGGGGAGATGATAAATGTTTGAGATGTCTGTTCAGAGTGTTCTTCACCTGGGGCTGCTGCCCTGGGAGGCAGCTAGTGTTAAAGAAAATTTGCAGTCTGGGCCTCAGCAGCTGCTGGGCAGAGAGCCTACAGAAGATTTGCTAAAAAGACTCTGGTAAAGAAAAGGATCTTTTTTTATTGTCTCCCTCACTGAAGTGAGTCAAGTGGAAACTGGGTGGCTGGCTCTTATGGAGTCTAATGGCTCGTTTCCACTGAGCTTTCTGGTACGGTTCGGTACGGTACGCTATTTATGCCGCTTCCATTATGAATGGTACCCTAATTCCGAACCGTACTGTACCACTTTTTTGGTACCCTTTCGTTGGGGTACCAAGCACATTAGTACCGTACCAACAGGGTGGAGCTACACTCTGCAGAACTTTGATTGGTTGACAGAGAATTCTCTATCACAGCTTTCCTGCTACACCACGCCTATCATGATGGCAGTGGAAACGCAATGTGTACCGTACCACTCAGTGGAAACGAGGCATTAGAATTACTTGCCATTCCCTACTACCTCCAGTCAAGGCTACTGCTTTAGGATTTGTGCTAAGAAGTTGTCCTCCTATTGATTATTGATACTGTTTTGGAGTATCCTGAGCTTATGTTGTCAGTGTGCATGGAATTGTGTTTGTGGTAGACAACCTTTGTACTAGCAAAGGAAGGCTTGCACATTTTCTCAGCGGACCCTTCGGGGGTGAGCGCTACTTTTTAATTTGCTCTTTATGAAATTAGAACAAATTATAGTCAGTCCACCAACATCCAATCATAGCCTTAAATGAGCATACACACTATGACACAGGCATGCACTCAGAAGAGCTAATTCTTTAACATTGTTCTGTATTGTACGTGCCTTAGGTTAAAAAAGAAGCAGTTGGTACTTTGGTAAGATGTTTTTGAGTTTACTATTTAAAGTAGAATTTCACCCTAAAACTAAAATCTGTAAATCTACTTGCATCCACAATCTAAGACTAAACTATCTAGCCCTGTAAAGAAGAAATCGCTACACATACCTTTTCTGCAGCCGCTCAGGTCTGGTTCCACGCTATGGTTTTCTATGAAGGCTGGTGTAGAGGAGGCCGCCGAAAATGGAAACCCCATAGTAACTCTATGGGTGACGTCACTTCCCAGACATTTCTCGGCTGTCTCCTCCATAGAGCTTCTGCCACTGGAGACCAGATCAGAGCGGATTCAGAAAAGGTGATTTCTTCTTTACAGGGATAGTCAGGTTGGTCTTAGATTGAAGAAAAGAAGAAAATTAGAAGAAAATAATTTCATTTTAATCAGCGGACTTACAGCAGAACTATACTCATCTCCCCTCCAGAGATGTGCCATCTGTGAGTTCCCATGCTGGTGCTGACATCTTCTTACCAGCTTTTTCCAGGTTTGGAATCTTCAGCCATCTTGACTTGTCTGACTGGGATGACATGCAAATGGATAGACAATGTACGTGCTAACAGGAGGAGAAAGAACAGTGAGCAAGTTCTCATCAGTCTGCTGCTGTCCAGATGCAGATTGGGGATTGCGGGAGTAATTCACAGTTTTTCTTAACTATAAGTGGTGTTTTCTGCTTGGCTGTGATGAGTGACAGGCTTGTGTGAATCTCAGGACTGGACAGATAAAAATATAAATCCTTTGGCAGGTAAATCCTTTGGCAGGTGCAACATTTCCCATACGTACTTACCAACGTCTTCTTCCAAGTACCCAGGACACTGTCAACCTCTGCCCATGGCCCAAAATTGATATGCCCACCTTCTGGGAGGTCCTGCTTGGGTTTCTAGGTGGTCCCACCCAGACTGCACCCAGTTTTTGGGCACTCCTGCCCCTAAACTATGTGGGATCTGCCCTCTTGTGACCATTATTCCCTAAGCTAATACCCTTTTTTAGTTACAGTAACTCAAATAGGGGTAATGCTGTGATCTCTGGACACAACCCAGGACATAGAATAATCAGGACTGTCCCTGCAAATCCGGGACAGTTAGCATCTATACCCAGATATGTTTTCATCTGTGTTTTTAACTGTTTGCCTGGCCAGCTTTAAATCTATTGCACATGATATCAAGAAGGAAATCTATTTAATAACTGCGAAATGCACAGCAAACTTACTAATGCAGCACAGTTTGAAATGATTTGTGATTGGTTGGCTTAGGTTTGTTTACTTTGTCTATACATTGCAAAGCCACCTACATAGGTATAATAAGAGAAATGTATAGATAAGTTCACAGGCATCTTATTATAGTAATTGGATAAAGTATAAGACAACAGACAAGTAAGAATAAGCGGAATATCTATCTCCGCACTCTGTGAAAAACATATCAGTCAAGCAGATAAGGCATTCAGAAGAGAGGTATTTGGAAGGAGAAGGAGTTCAGGTTGGGGGTAGGACATACAGCTGATATGGACGTCTGCTGTAGTAATAAAGGGGAAAGGCCAGTTCCTGGATCTTTCATCATATCTAAGCCTGGATGTACAATGTTCTGCATGTCTAGATTAACATCTGAAATCTGTCTTTCCTGAGGGCAGTACGATGAAAACTCCTCGGAGTCTGCAGGAGAGTAATGGAAGATTTGAACATTTTCTGAAACAGAGAATAAAATATTTTCTGAGACAGAGGAGGCAGGATAAAAAAAACACATAGTTTAAAGGGAAACCTGTACTGGGAGAAATCTGTAGTCTGCCATTTATGGTCTCCTTGTGAAAATGCTGCCTGTCTGGCTGACTTTGGCTTTAGTGCTTTATTAATCACTGACCTGAAATAGGTAAGCAGATCCGGACAGTCAGAGTGAAGTCAGGACTTCTGATCTGCTTAAATACTTTCAGCTTTGAGAAAGCAGAACTATATTCACCTTCACTCCAGTGCTGCGGTACCCTGTTGAGAGCGGAAAAGGCTATTGATGAGTGCCTATGACAGGTCCAGCAGCTCATATTAGCCCCCCAGCACTGGAGGATTACCGCTGCGGGGTTAAAAGGGGCTCTTCTCATTCAATGTAAGGACCGTCCCTTGTGCTGATAAAAAAAATGAATTAACTAAACTTAAAGAGGAAGTAAACCCTCCTCTGACACTTGTGCCTATAATAAGGCTTACCTATAGGTACTGTAAATATCTCCTATACATGTACCGTTTAGGAGATATTTACCTTACATGCAGCCAGTGACATCACTAGCACATGCGCTCTGAAGGTACGGCCTTTGGTGCCGTTTCTTCAGAGACCCGTGCCGTGACTGTCGGCTCCCGCGCGCGTGCGCGGGAGTGACGTCACCGCGGCTCCGGCCAATCAGATGGCCGGATGCCGCGATCCCGGAAGATGGGCGACTGGACATGTCGCCCGTCATAGAGGTGAGCGGACGGCACGACGGGGGCTCGTTCTAAGGTAAGTATTTCATAATGAGCTAGTATGCGATGCATACTAGCTCATTATGTGTTTATCTTTCAGGGTGTAAAAAAAAAAAAATTTTAGCAGAGTTTACAACCTCTTTAAAGTGGTTCTAAAGACACAAGGTTTTTTTTTTTACCTTAATGCATTCTATGCATTAAGGTAAAAAAACATTCCCTGCTGCAGCATCCACCCCCCCCCCCCCATTCTTACCTGAGCCTGATTCGAACCAGCAATGTACATCTTGTCGCTGTCTCCTTCCTCCTTGGGCAGATTGATAGCAGCGGGAGCCATTGGCTGGGGGTGAGGCTGAGTCCCGCTGTTTGTGTCAATGTCAGCGGGGCTCGGGAGCGAGCACGCACGAGTACCCCCATGGGAAGAGGCTTCCAGTGGGGGCACTGGACAGAGAGAAGGAGCCAAACGCACTAGAGGGGAACCAGAAAAGAGGAAGTTTGGGGCCGCCCAGAGTAATTCCATTTCACAGAGCAGGTAAGTATAGAGTTGTTTGTTATTTATTTATTTATTTTATTTTTTTCCTCTACAATCGCTTTAAGCTTTAATTGTCAATTTTGCATTGAGCAAAATCAATAAGTGTATTGCCACCCAGGGATTTACTGAAAACCAACACAGAGTTTCAGTTTGACGGTTCTTGAGGATATAGCTGAGAACGCCTGCTGCTTCTCCTCTGCGTTTTACATGAACAGATTCGTGTTATGTCGCCTCCTCCTCCTCCTCGCAGGCTTATTTTTTTATCACCTCCCAGCTCACACTCCAGCATGTTGTTCACAGAGCTGCTAAATTAGAGCAGGGAGGCCTTGGCACTTGAGATGCTTCCTACCTCATAGAAGGTGCTGACCCCCCTCCACTCCCGCCCTGCTTCCTCCCTGAGGTTCCTCCTGGAGAATTTAATGACGTTCAGAGATTAAAGTCCCCCTCACAGCTTCAGCACACCCTCCACACATCTTCCTCTCATTGCCTCAGCTGCAGGCCCGGAAATGGCGCTCCAGCTGCTGCTTATTACAGGAGGAATGTCTGTCTGGGGAGAGCGGGAGGCCTGCCAGATATCACTCAGAGTAACTCACTGTACGGGTGGATTAGATTTGTACAGACGCCAACTATGCATGCAGCGCTTTCCAAAAGAGACTAAACTGAGTGTTACGCCACATTCAGGCTTTTTAATAAGGGAGTGCAAAGAGCACTGATGAGGTGCTAAGTAGAGTAACCCCTAGCAACCTGTTAGATTTCACCTCCATTTGCTGTAGAGCAGCGGCAACAATGGCAATTGATGGCGGATTATTATTATTAAAGCAGTATTAAAGCCAAAAACAAAAATGTAATATATTTCAGCTTACCAGTGCAGGGGCTGCATTACTTTTCTTTTGTGACCTTTTTTTTCCTTTGTTTTCACCTGGTGATCTGTCCGCTAACACATTCTGTCTTAGGGTGTCCCCACTTCACTGAATGAGCAAAAGAGACACCTTTGGACAGCAGCATTATCAGTCTGGGGAGAGGATAGTGTTAGATAGTAGATTTATCTGGACTTGACTAACAGATCAGGGCCTCATGCAAACTGGGCATCAAAATGACACTGTATGTTAGCCTATGTGTCCATGCACACATACAGTACTGTGCAAAAGTTTTAGGCAGGTATGAAGAAATACTGTAGAATGATTAAAAAAAATTATATTCTAATTGTTTGTTTTAATCAATTTACCAACGAACAGAAGAAAAATCTATATCAAACCAATATTTGGTGTGGCTCCACTTTGGCTTTCAACCAGCTGTCCCCACCAGGAGAAGACAATGATTATTGCGGCTATAGCAGCTGCTAGCGATAATAGCAAGTCAATACGTCAGGCTGGTTGTACTCAAGCTGATCAATCGATCAACTTGGTACATTTAGCTTGCCCACAAATGGTTTGAATTTTGGCCGATTCCTGCTGAACTGGCCGAGATTCCAACTGCCTTACACTTGCACACTTTGTAAACTTGCAAAAGTCAGGGATTTTAGAAGATTAGAACCGGGTGTAAAATAACCAATTATACCAAGCAGGTGCTAATGATCATCAATTTCATATGTACGTAGGTTAAAACACAGTCATTAACTGAAACAGATGTGTAGGAAGCGTCAAACCGAGTGAGGAACAGCCAAACTCTGCTACTAAGGCAGGGGTCTCCAAACTTTCTAAACAGGGGGCCAGTTTACTGTCCCTCGGACTGTAGGGAGCCGAACGTTGCCCATTGGGAATTATAAAGATCCCAACATCAGTGGGAATAAACAATGCCCCTTCTTTAGTGTCAGTGGGAGGAATTGTGCCCAATCCTTGGTGTTATTGAGAGGAATTGTGCCCCATCCTTGGTGTCAGTGGGAGGAATTGTGCCCCATCCTTGGTGTTATTGAGAGGAACTGTGCCCCATCCTTGGTGTCATTGGGAGGAAAAGTTCCCCATCATGGATGTAATTGGGCCCATTTTTTGGTGTCATTGGGATGAATTGTGCCCCATTGTTGGTGTCATTGGGCCCAATTATGCCCCACTGTTGGTATTAATGAATGAAAAGGTGCCCGATAAAAGCAAGCAAAGGGCCACATCTGGCCCCCGGGCAGTAGTTTGGAGACCACTGTACTAAGGTGAGGATGTGGAAGACAGTTTTATGTCACAGATCATACACCATGGTAAGACTGAACACAGCAACAAGACACAAGGTAGTTATACTGCATCAGTAAGGTCTCTCCCAGACAAAGATTTCTGCAGACTGGTGTTTTAAGAAGTTTTTGTTTTGAAGAAGCACAAAGAAACAGGCAATGCTGAAGACCACAGACACAATGGTAAGCCAAGGAAACTTAATGCAGCAGATTAAAGACACATCATGCTTACTTCTCTTGCACATCGGAAGGTGTTCAACAGTGCCATCAGCACAGAACTGGTGGAAACCAGTGGGACCCAGGTACACCCATCTACTGTCCAAAGAAGTCTGGCCAAAAAGTAGTCTTCATGGAAGAATTGCAGCCAAAAAGCCACCTTCGACGTGGAAACAAAGCTAAGCGACTTAAATATGCATAAAAACAATAGAACTGGTGTGCAGAAAAATGTCAGTAAGTGCTCTGGACTGATGTGTCAAAATTTAAAATATTTGTCTGTAGCAGGAGGCAGTTTGTTGGTGAACGGCTGGAGAGCAGTACAATAATGAATTGTGAAGTGAAGCATGGTGGAGGTTCCTTTGCAAGTTTAGGGTTGCATTTCTACAAATGGAATTGGAGATTTGGTCAAGATCAATGGTGTCCTCAATGCTGAGAAATACAGACAGATACTTCTCCATCATACCATACCATCAGGGAGAAATGTGATTGACCCCAAATTTATTCTGCAGCAGGACAATGACCCCAAAGATACAGCCAATGTCATTCAGAACAAGAAGTCCTGGAAGTGATGGTTTGACCCCCACAGAGCCCTGACCTCAACATTATCAAGTCTGCCTGGGATTACATAAAGAGACAGAAGGATTTGAGGCAGCCTACATCCACAGATGATCTGTGATTAGTTCTCCAAGATGTTTGGAACAACCTACCTGCTGAGTTCCTTCAAAAACTGTGTGCAAGTGTACCTAGAAAAAGTGATGCTGTTTTGAAGGCAAAGGGTGGTCACACCAAATATTAATTTGATTTTGATTTCTCCTCTGTTCATTTACCGTACTTTTCATTTTGTTAACTGCTAAAAATAAATAATTAACACTTCTATTTCTGAAAACTTTCATAACTTACAGAATTTTTTCACACCTACCTGAAACTTTTGTACAGTAGTGTAGGCATTTACAGGCATTACGAGACGGGGGAGTTTAGAGGCAGAAAATAAAAATATCACTTGCGCGTTCAGGAGAGGAGCATTTGAGTAGAAAAAAATGTGTGTAAATGTGCCTAAAGTGCTTCCATCGCCAGAATAAATAAAAAAATAATATTCTGGCCAATGGAATGAATGAATGCCCAAACGCTTGATGCACCTGAACGTGCCCTTAAGCATTTACAAAACGAGACTAGTCAAGTTTTTCGTCTATGTGATTGGAGAGATGAGATATTCTCACCTAATCCTCCAATCTTCCCAGCGCAAGACCAGTTCCTGCGGCAGAAAAAATGTGTGTAAATGTGCCTAAAGCGCTTCCATTGCCAGAATAAATAAGAAATTAATATTCTGGCCAATGGAATAAATGAATGCCCAAACGCTTGATGCGCCTGATCGTGCCTAAATGCATTTACAAAACACGACCAGTCAAGTTTTTTTTTAACTGCTTGTTTTTGTCTAGGGGATTGGAGAACTGAGGTCTACTCACCTAATCCTCCAATCTTCCCAGTGCAAGACCAGTCCCTGTGGCGCCTGCCACCCACGGTCTATCGGTCTTGTGAGGTAGACTGTTCCTGACGTCATCGTGTCTATAGACCAGCTCCGGACATGAAGATGTCAGGAACAGTCCACCGTTGGACATGGGCACTTTGTTCACCCCTAGACAAAACAAGTATATAACTCATGCAGTGCTGTTTGGACTGCAAGGGACAAAAAAAAAAAAATTTGGATCGAAGTTTGAACTTAAAGTGATACTAAGATTTCGTTTTTTTTTTTTCTAAAAATAACAAACATGTTATACTTACCTGCTCTGTGCAGTGGTTTTGCATACAGCAGCCCAGATCCTCCTCTTCTCAAGTCCCACATCAGTGTCCCTGGCTCCTCCCTCCTGGCGGGTGCCCTCACAGCAAGCAGTTGGCTCTAGGGGCACCCAAGCAGGCACGCTCCTAGCCCAGCGAAGTCCAAGAGAGCCTTGCCTTTTTGGGGACTCGCATTCCTGATTGGATTTTGGCAGCAGCGGAAGCGATTGGCAAAACACAGTAAGTGTGCCAATCAGGAGATGGTGGGGGCAGGGCCAAACCATGGCTCTGTGTGTGGCACGACACACAGAGCCATGGTTTGGCCTTGCTCCCACCATCTCCTGATTGGCACACTTACTGTGTTTTGCCAAAAGCCAATCAGAAAAGCGAGTCACCAAAAAGGCAAGGCTCTCTTGGACTTTACTGGATCGAGAGGGGGGTCAGGTAAGTATTAGGGAAGGCTGCTGCACACAGAAGGTTTTTTAGTTTCATGGATAAAATTATAAAAAACCTTGTGCCTTTACAACCACTTTAAAATTACTACTAAAAAACTGCGAACAGGCTGCTCATTATAGAAGCAGAGGCTATGCATGCAGTGTGCATTTCCGGCACCCAGCACACTCCAGCTGTGCTGAAATGACAGATCCCTGGGCACATGCGTGCAATGACATAATTCCCTGACAGGGCAATCAGGCCAAAAACCCAGCACCCAGAAATAGTCAGGGAGAAAATTACAACAATCGAGGAGGGATTACCGCCTTATCGCTGGAATGGAGGTGAGTATTTCCGTGTGTTTAGTTCAGCTTTAACTGCTCTGTAGTTAGAATGATTGAAGATATTTGGTTTAGGCCAGAGATGTTTTTGTCAAGTTCCATTCATACCATAATGCTTTTTCTACAATTTATGTGTTGTTTTTGCTTTTAAAGAATACAAACTACTGTTAAAAATATTTTCATTATCATCACCTGTAATCTTGTGCATTCTTTGTTTTTTAAAAATACTGGATACAGCAGTTTGTAGTTGTATAGGTGAAGTCTTGTTTATATAGGTGGCTGGAGTCAGTGAAAGCCCACCTAAGGATCATTCACACATGAGGTTGGGGGGGCTGTAAAACCCTGCAATTGAGCCACACTTTAACTGCCCCCCAACCACTACCCCCTTTGCAGAGGCAACAGCCAGGGGTGTACTCACATGCCACAGCTGGAAACCATGCAAGAATTGTACCCTCTGTCACTACCTAACCCATTCAAGTGGGACCAGTCTGCAAGTGCCCCGCAACCGCATGCAGTGCGCATGGTTGTAGCACACTAGTGTGGGGATCAAGGGTTTAAAGCAGGCAGTGAGGATGTGACACAATGCCTCTTCACTGCCTGTCAAATGCTCTCTGAAGAGCAATAAGAATGCAAATCCCATGTGCAGTGCTCAAGTTTTAGAGAGCTCCGCACATGTGAACAAGCCCTAAAAGATGCTCAGGGTCTTACACATGTAGCGCTACCTGCAGCGGAGCCACTTGGTAGATTGGGTTCTCTGTTCTCCTGCCTCGACCTTGAAAACAACCTCAGCCCCCCAGACACACCAGGTTAAACAAATGGATACTGCACTACTAGTGGGGGCACAAATATAGATACCATGCATAAAACTAAGGTTCAGTATCAAAAAGCAAACATCAGACTGGTTAGTGGTAAATGAACCCAATATATTGTCATGGGTTGCAGTAAATAGCAGTATGCACCTAAATTAGTAAATAAAGGATAAGGTCAGTCACTAGACAATATGTTCACTAGGCTATAGCAGCATAGGATGGAGTTCTATGAAGCTAAAGTAGAGTAAACCTGGTAATCCACAAAATCAGCAAAAGTAATGGCATTAGAAAACAGTAACAGCAATGATAATCAATAGTGCGGTAACTCCTCTGTAAACAGTAGACTTTATCTTCTTTAGAGTGCTCTCTATATGAATGACAGCAATGAAATTTAAAACTCCCTAAACAGGTACCTCATACTATGGATAATATGCAAAGTTCTTGTGAAGCAGCTACCTGAGTGAGCAGTTTTTAGCCCTAGTTCTTCAGCTGGCTAGCATTGGGGCCCAGTTTTTATGGTGCACATGAGTACAGTCCCAGTAAAGTCTGCATGCAGTAAATAATGCTGTTAGTTAGATGACCAGTCCTTACGTGTTCAGTCTCTGCCAGTAGCAACAGGTTAATGGCAGTAGCGTCCCCTCACCCGTCCCAGCGACACAACAACAGAATTCCCGCTGTTCAGATGGCAGGTTGATGTGTACGCAAGGGCAGCGATGTGCACACCTCGGGCTCCTCGCAGAAGAGAGAGAGTTTCTCAGTATTCAGTCTGAGAAAATACAACACTTACAATACTGAATCTACAGAGAAGCAGTGTTGTCACCCTAGGACAGGAATTGTTTTAGGACTTCAGAACACTTTCAACTCTCCTAATCTACATAGCATAGAGGGAGGTGTTCTGTTGCCCACAGAGAGAACTGGGACCGATGCTAAATGAAAAGATTGCACAGACAGAGACAGGAAAGTTATCAGCTCACTAGATTTCTGCCAGGATCCACTGGTATTTTTTGCACTTCTTAAACAGATACAACAATGGTTGAGATACTAGAGGAAAAGCGAGGAAATAAGTAATGCTTATTTTTAGGGCTTATGTACACTTCAAATGAAGTTTACAAAAACATGTGCAGCTAGGTTTTCCGATGCATTTTAACCCCTTAATGGCCAAGTGGGCTTTAAAGTAGATCGATAGTCAAAACTTTTTTTTTGGATAGATTAAGGGAGGGTTATAATCCCTGTCAGATTGTTTTTGCCATCTGTGCCCTATTGGGGAGATTTGCCTTCACTTCCTGTCCCATTGCCAAAATAGGAAGTAAGAGGAAATCCCTGCAAATTAACCAAATTCATTAGGGCCCCCCCAGTTTACCAGAACTAGTGTCCCCTCCCCCCTGAAACGTTGCCTGCATATGATTGAATGCAGCTGCTGTTTGGCCGATGATTTTCTGCCCAAAGAGGTTGATAACAGGGCTACCCACTGAGAGAATTTTGGCAGATTCATTAGGAACTGCAAGGCCATCTTTCTCTCTTCTTTTGCAGGCCGGCCCCTCTGGGTTTTTTTTTGTTCTGACAAGGTTGTATCGGTTTCCTGCTACAGGCTATAAAAACTCTAGGAACATTACTTGGATTTGAAAAACCAAAAAAAATCTTTTCAATATAATTATTTATTACTTCTCTTTGTCTTTAACTTGCAGTTCTAATGAAAGGGAACTTTATCAGATACCACAAGAAGTTACCAAACAACTGACAAGTACCTTAACTAACCCATACCCTGGTGCTGACATCACTCAGCATCTACTTCCTGATAACTGCTGGAACCGGTTGGTATTCTGTCTCAGTTCAGGAGGATCTTGCAACATGATAAAGCCTGAGATATTTGGTAAATTTCAGGAAACAAACTAATGTAGAAACATGTTTCCAAATTTTGCAACCGTCACCATTTTCTTTTTATAGGTGTGCATCACATAATTATTAATTTCATTTCCCTGATATCTGTCCTTGTTTGCTCTACAGTGCCAACTCATAGGAACTACACAACAGAGGCAATAAATAAATGAAATGGATAATGAGATTACTCATCAACTACTAGTCAGGCCTAGAAAACAAAAAATAAGCATCTATATGTAGGCAAGTAGCCTACAGTGTTTTGCTAGGTAGATTAGCGTGGCTGCCCAGGTTGGGGAGACGAAAGGGTAACTCTGTTATGTTCCACTTCTAAGATTTTGCTGGCTTATGGGGTCCAGTCTTCTGTCCTGTGATATAAAAAAAGGCAAAGATTTGGATCTCAAGGGTTGGGTTGGGTCCGCAACAAGAGATGGGGACTGCACTAAGAATTGCAGTTCTATGGAGGACCAGTTTTCAGAATTTGCCCCAAGCTTGAACTTCTCTCATCGAGACATGCCAGCTATGGACTTCACAAGGACTTTACCTGCACAAGTACTCTGGGGCAGCTACTATTAGCATTAGATAGGGCAAGAGCGCTCTGCCTTGTTATGTTTATCATGCCATACTTTAGTAAAAGCTATTAAACACAATAAGCCAGATCTGAAGTTACTCAAGGGGTGCACATGGGGTCCTGGCACCACACACCAGTTGTTGGTGGGGTACCTAGATGGGTGACAGGTTCACTGGTAGGGAGGGGGTCTAGTATTATGGCTCCCTCCTTAGATGTCTGACTCCATCTGTCCCTGGGAGCAGACTAGCATAATGGAGAGTCATGTCCTAGTCACTTGGTACGGAATATGAAGGGTTAGGTGAGCATGCATGAGGACTGGGCTATGTACTCAGCGGGACCCCCATTATGCTACTAGAAGTGAGGTGGCAGAGTATGCTGACTGGTGAACAGGGAATATGCTCTGCATGTTCCTCCTAATGCACTACATACACCTATAAAAAGGGGTAGTATACGTGACCATGTCCTCAGAAGGAACTTCACATAACACTGCACACAAGTGGTTTGTCTATGACTGGGAGCAATGCCTTAATGTTTGATTTTTCACATGACCACAGCCCTTGTCAGGTCCTTGCAATGATGAGCATGCCCTCGGGCAAGGTGTAGAACCAATGTTACAACGCATGATCTTTCTGTTCGCCTGGTATAACCCAGAAGAATCTACCCTGGGGTGGGCCTCCTGTGTTGATTTCCATTTCCAAAAAACAACAATATCTCTCCTGCGCTCAAGTGGTATGCGGGAAGGTGAATCTTCTAGGCGGTTTTATGACACAAAAGAAGTGGTCTTGCTGCCCCCCTCAGGACCAAGGGTATCCAAAAGGCACTACAAGAAAACAACAAGAGAAGGGCGCACCGACCTTGTGCATTACCACTTAAAAGTTTATTAAAATCAAAGAAGGGTAGCGTACAATATACTCACAAACGTAGCATATGAACAAGCATATAGGAAATGGGCACCGCTCGCTTCCAGGACACTTCTCTACTGCTGGATAGCCTGATGGCGTCCTCAAAACCTGATGTGGCTTACGCGTTTCGAGGGAGGACCCTCTTCCTCAGAGCCAAAATCGCCACTGACCCACCATGCACTCCTAGGAAGTTATATAGCCAGTGGCCACCGCCCCCACACCACCCTGACCCCGCCCTGGGAGGGGCAAAAGGTCAGGGACAGGTGTAGGAGAAAACAAACTGGGGTGCGTGTCCCAATGGTCAGGTGCATGCAATAAATGATGTTCATAATATCGCAGTAGCACTGAGTGCAAAACAACCAAGGATAGCATGATGGTGGTAATGGCCCAAAAAGTTTTGTATGGATGCTTGTGGTGGGCCTCCTGTGTGACCCGTACACTTCGCCGAATTAACAGGGAACACATGGAGGAAAGGTCACCTGTCCATCACAAGACATGCACCCTATCCTTCCATATAAGAAACAACACATTCTTTCTGAGACTAGGATCCTACCTCCAACTTTAGGATTTTGAAAATCTCACTTTGTGTGAACTCCACCCCTGCTGGTAAAAAAATCCATTGTAAAGCTTATATGTTCACTTTGATGACCTTAAATCAGGGCCAGTGCCAGCATTAGGCAGTACCTTAGGGCACCAGGATAGAGTGGTCGGTAAAATACGAATCCCCAGCTACTTGCTGGGGATTTGGATTTTTAAAATAGCTTTCTTCCATTCCCTCTCAGCTAACAGCATTACACACTGCTGTTTAGAGGGAGTGGGAGGATGTGGTCTGCTTTTTATTCCTTGAACGCTATGAATGAAACGTGGGTCCTCTGAAATTCTTGGTGCCCAGTTTTCTTCCCCCACTTATGCCTCTAGATTCTGGCTACCTGAATGGCCAGTTCATGAAGTGTTTGACATTCTTCAGCTTCCAGAGACCTTCAAGAAGTCTAAAAAAGCAGCAGTTGGGCGGGTGGCAAGGTGCAGGCATGCTATGATATCATTCCCCCTGGTCTTCAAGAGGCAACTGGCTGCGGAGTTCTACTCTGCCCAGGACACCACCATCCCTGCCAACACCACTGCTGAGAAGAACGCCCTTCACATCCAACATACCGATCCACAACTTTAACATCACCCACCGAAAACTGGCATCCCTCCTACCCGACCCTCCGAGTAAGGTGAGACGGCGCTCCCTGCAGGGGGCACATGGAGACAGGAGGGCACTGGGGGTGATTCCCCCACACTATATAGACTCATCCCACAAACCCATGGACTAACAACATAGCAAAATGCACCTTCGTCTGTGTAGACAAAAATCTGTGTACAAGCCCTGCTTAAAATCTATAATAAAATATCAGTTTTTAATAAACTTAATAAAAATCATTTAAGTGCTTTCTTTTGGCATAAAGGGGTTAGTCTTTGGTACAGAGGATTAGTGTGAAAGCTGGGATTACATAGAGGCTTATTAACACAGTTTGAGTGAGGATTAGAAGACGAGTTAGATTTAGGGTAAGTGTGAGAGTTTGTGTAAGGGGGGCTTGGAGTAAGGATTCTTCAAAAAATGGAAACTATGTACTAAAGTCTAACACTGCCAAGCTCCCAGTGCTGACAGTTTATGTATCAAAAAAGCTTCCCCATCACTTTGTCCAAAGTTGAAAGTGCATCATGGACACATCATGGATCTCTACCTGTATTGGATCTCAGTAAAATAACCTCACGCAGTGTTCAAGATAGAAGGCCTCGGTAATTAATAATTTCATGGAAATGTATTAGCTTAGTAAAGAGGGAGCTTCTAGAAAATTTCCAAAGCCCTAATGATTATTTCTTTCAGTTATACAAACACTGCAGACAAGTCACATTTAATTGCTTCACCACATATCCTCCAGGTCAATAAGCTGTTGTAGAACCCTATGCCCCCTAATATCAGGATAGTGTTCTACAAATGGGGGGGGGGGGGGGGGTCTGATTTTTCGGACCCCTGTTAAAAAGCTCAGACAATACCTAACTGGAAACAGGTGTGCTGATATCTTGGAAAATATTTTGGTTAAAAAAAAACTGAATCTGAACCACACAAACAGTGCCACATGGAATTATTAGGAGAACTTTGGGGAAAATAGATTTTTAATTATTCGCACATCTACAGTCATAACTAAGCATGTGAGTCAGGTAACCTTTTGCTTTGTCTGGACGCAGCAGCGGGACTCAAGAGCGAGCATGCCGGGGCATCCAATGAACAAGGTCCTGGAGCGCCGATGGGGGACCCCAGAAGAAGAGAATCGGGGCTGCTCTGTGCAATACCATTGCATAGAGCAGGTAAGTAAAGGGAAGTTTTTTTTATAAAAATAAAAATGAGGGGGCGTGGCCTGGAGCGGCATGCGGTAGGACGCAAATGAAGGGAGCTCCGCCGGCCGAATCTCCTGTATCCTGCTATGCTGTACCCCAACATCCTGCATCGCCTCCCCAGCACCTCCGGACATCCCGCTGACACCCCTGACTATGTCGCCGCCCAAAAAATCCGCAGACGCCACCGCTAAGTTGGACAAGTTCCGCTGCCTGGACAAGGAGCACCAGGCCCAAGATGGTGCTGCGGCGGGAGTGGAGGTAAGCTCGGCGGGAGCCGAGACAGCGAAAGTCCTAGATGCTATAGCTCAGTGTCAGGCATCCCTCACCTCCAAAATAGAGGAGGTGAAGATAGACATCTCACTAGTTCGCCAGGATCTCCAAAAGCTAAGGGAAAGGGTAACAAAAGCTGGGCAGAGGATCAGTGGGGTGGAAGATGCCCTGCCCCCCCTGCAGCATGCCTCAGATGCTCTCCAGCTCCAAGTGAACCAATTGCAGTTAAAGCAAGATGACATGGAAAACAGATTGAGGAGATGTAATATTAGACTAATAGGTCTGCCTGAGGGAGCAGAGTGATCCCACTCATCAGACTTCTTGGAGCAGTTACTGATTGATACTTATGGCCGTGATGCTTTCTCCCCCACCTTTGTGGTGGAGCGGGCACATCCGCTCTCTGGCAGACCACCACCTCAGGATGCGCCCCCCCGTACTTTCATCGCAAATCTCCTTCATTTCAGAGACAGAGACACTATCCTCAGGCTCACCAGAGAGAAAGGCAACATCCCCTTTGGTAATAGGAGGTTTGCAATCTTTCCAGACTTTTCGGCTGAGGTCCAGAAGAAACACAAAACCTTCCTTGAGGCTGAACGCCGCCTCCGCATAAAACATATAAAGTATGCCATGTTGTATCCGGCCCGCCTTCGTGTAGAAGGTGAAGACAGAGTACACTTTTTCGATGACCCAGAAGCTGGAACATCTTGAGGTCCAAGCTTGATTGTACCTCATGCCCCCTTCCCTGGATTAATGGCATCGCCCCCTTTGCGGCTCCATTCCTGTTTCCTTGGAACATTTTGCCTTCTATCCTACACTGCCTTGGTCCCCCTTCACTCCACTATTCCCTTATCCCCCCTGTTTTGCTACCCTGGATGCTTGTCCTGCTGAAAGTGATCACCTGCAGCTGTCCTGGCCTTCCCGCAGGGAGGCTCTCATCATCCAAACTCCTGAACTGCCGGTCGTACTACTCTACCCCTCCTAACACACCCGGATTTATCCGACCTGGCAGGACATGGACTCTCCTTGCAGGCCACCGGAGCGCCTGCATCAACCTATTGTGTATCATCCCATCCCCATCTCCCCCAATGTTCTCTCCCCTGTTTTCTCCACCTTTTCTTATTTTGGTTGTGTCCTACTGGCTTGCCTTGCTGCCCAGCGAAATTTCGCTCCCCAGGCTCACCTGGCTTGGTCATACCGGCCACCTATCCTACTGTCGCCATGTAGGGTGACGGGCCTCATTGGTTTTTTCAGTGTCCCCTCCACTACACAATGGTGTTCCCCCTCCTGCATTTTTTCCTCCTGTACTGGTCCTTTTTTTTTCCCCTCCTGGGGTTTTTTCAACCCTGTTGGTTGACTGGTTGGTCTGGGTTTTTTCAGGTCTGCACGGGTTGGGGTTTGTGCAAGGCGGGGTGGGTGGGTGAACAGTCTTTATTAATGCAAATTCTCAGTTGTTTTTTTATGCCTTTTGAACATATGCAATGTCTAACAATGTCTGTAGTGCTTGTTTCTCATGATAGCTCTAGGAGTACATTTGTTTTCTGTGTCAATACCGGCGGCGGGGGTGGGGGAATGTCCTGTGCATAATGTTGCTCACTCCCCTCGATGGCCAGCCTTAAATTCCTTACGTGGAATGTCCGCGGTCTCAGGGATAAGATCAAGCGCTCCGCGGTGTTTGATGTGCTTAAGCGTCATAGGGCAGATGTTATAGTTCTGTTGGAGACTCATTTAGATGGTACTCTGCAGCAGGCCCTGTGACGCCCATGGATAAGCTGGACGTTTCACTCCATGTATACCTCTCATTCTCGAGGAGTCGCGATTTTAATCGCTAAGACTGTGCACTTTGAGCTCCGGGGGTCCCTAGTAGACCCTGTGGGTAGGTTTGTGTTTCTTGATGTATTATTGTTTGGGGATCCCTACTTGCTTATGGTGTTCTATATCCCTCCCCCTTTCTCCTCGACGATACTCCTTGAAGGGCTGGATTATATGGTGCAGCACCCCCAAGTCCCGGTGATATGGCTCGGAGATTTTAATAACACTATGAATCCCAGCCTGGACAGGATGCACGTCTCCGGGACCCCTGTGTCCCTGCCCACTACCACTAGGTTTGCCCGCCTGATGGCGGAATTCAATCTTCTTGACTCCTGGCGAATCAAATACCCCACTCTTAGGGCCTTCTCGTGTCACTCCTCTGCCCATGGTTCTATGTCCCGCATAGATCTCATTCTCATCTCCCCCTCCCTGCTTCCCAGGTTACTAGACGCAGGCTTCCATGCTCCTGACCTCTCTGACCACAGGCCCTACTGGATCTCTGTAAGTTTTTGTAGTGACCGAGCCAGGCCTGAATGGCGATTGAACCCCTTTTGGCTTTCTTTGATTCCTGAGGAGAAGAATATAGCTGAGGATTGGCAACACTTTTTTACAGATAATGCTGACTCGGCCTCCCCTCTTGTGGTATGGGAGACTTTCAAATTGCACGCTAGAGCGGCCCTGACCTCCACCATAAACTCCATCAAATCTGAGTCCGCACAAGCATATACGCAAGCAACTCAGGCTCTAGCTTCGGCGGAAGAGGCCTTTTTGGTTGACCCGACTCCCCCCGGGGCGGATCAGTTGAAGCTTCTCACCAGAGTGGTAGAACAACTAGACTATGAAAAGGCACGTAGGTCCTTCTTTTTTCAGAAACAAAAATTATATGAACATGGTGAGCGGGCAGGTAAACTGTTAGCCTATTTAGTCCACAGTAATGACAGACCCCCAGTTGTGATTTCCCTCCATCCTGCTGATGGTGCCCCTGTCTCGAATCCGTTCGAGGTGGCGGAATGTTTCCGCAGTTTCTTTCAAGACCTCTACACCTCAGTGGCCCCGGACGATGACTCCCCAATCCTGCCCTACCTGTCCCTGGACGTGCTCCCTCAATTGACTTCAGAGCAATTGACCATGCTGGAGGCCCCCTTGACGCACAATGAAATAGTTGAGGCAATTGCTAAGTTTCCTAGATCCAAATCTCCTGGCTTGGATGGTCTGCCCATTGAATTTTATTCTACGTACTCGGAGGTCTTGGTACCGCACCTTTTGACCATGTTTAACACAGCCTTTGACACCTTTTTCTTGCTCCCTTCCATGCGGGAGGCTCTAATAGTACTTATACCCAAACCAGGCAAGGATCCTCACCTCCCAGCCTCTTACCACCCCATTTCCCTTTTACAGGTAGATGTCAAAATTCTGGCCAAAGTGCTCTCACTCAGACTCAATAAATTTATACTTTCCCTGATTCACCTGGATCAGTCGGGTTTTATGCCGGGTAGAAACACCTCATTCAATTTGCGACGCCTCTTTATGAACTTGCAAGCGCACCACAGCAATTCTGGCTCTAAAGTCGTGGTGTCCTTGGATACAGCTAAGGCATTCGACTCTGTTGAGTGGAAATTCCTCTGGCGCTGGTTTGAGGGCTATGGTTTTGGGCCTAATTTTATTCAGTGGGTTCGCGTCCTCTACCAGGCGATTGCTATTAGGTCGCACCCAGACATCCGGGGCCTAAGAGCTGGTGCTTTGGAGGAGAAAATAGGCATGTATGCGGACGACACCCTGCTGTGCTTGTCTGACCCGGGTGAATCCATTCATGTTGCCCTATCCCTCATTGAGCATTTTGGCCGCTACTCAGGACTGACGATTAACCTGGACAAATCCCAAATCTTACCGATAGACGACATCCCTCCCCGCCCCGTGGACCCGCGATTCCCCCTTCAGGTGGTAGAGCGCATTAAGTATCTGGGGATCCAGGTTACCAACTCCCCTAAAAATTATTTGCCAGATAATGTCCAACCCCTCTTTACCTTACTTAAGTCTAAAACTCAAACTTGGGAACGTCTTCCATTGGGGGTTCGAGGCAGGATCAATCTAGTAAAAATGGTTTTACTGCCCAAATTGCTGTATATATTTTGGCACTCCCCGATTTACCTCCCCCTTAAATACTTCCTACAATTTGACTCCATCCTCAAACCCTTTATATGGGGCTCCAGCCGGCATAAATTGGCCTGGAGGAAACTGAAAAACCCTACAGATCTAGGTGGCCTCGCACTCCCCGACTTTAATATGTATTATATGGCGTCACAATTATCCCATTTTTTCCATCTCCACAACTCAGACAGGGAGAGATTCCTGGCCCTTCTGGCTCCGTCCTGGGCCCCGGCGGGTGCTGACCCCTTATCCCTGATATTAACGGGAGTCAGGGGATCTGAACCCGGGGGAGATAGTGCGGGCATGCTGTATCACTACAGACGTCTCTGGGATGTTGTGTCCACAAAGCTGGACCTCCCCTTACTACATGACCATACACCACTTTGGCACAATGCTCATCTCCCCGACCTGGCATCTATTCCTGACGCGCACGCCTGGGCCCGGCACGGAATACATTTCCTGGCCCAAATATCATCTGGAGGTGTCCTTAAAACATTTGAGGCCCTAAAACAACAGTTTGACCTTCCCAATCACATGTTCTTCAGGTATCTTCAGGTTCGTCATGCTTTCTCCTCCCAGTTTCCCCAATCCTTACCAGATATAGCTCCGAACTCCATGATAGAGGTACTCAGGGGATCCGAGCCTAAACAACTCATCTCACACCTTTATAACGCGCTCATTCTTCCTGTCTCCACGGTGTTAGCTTATGCTATCAAAACTAAATGGGAGGGTGATGTGGGACCTCTGGAGGATGAGGAATGGGAAGATGCCCTTGATAACTGTAAGTTGGTATCCCCGAAACTGTCAGACCGCTTGACTCAGCTGTATGTGCTTCACAGGGCCTATTTGACCCCCCTCATGAAAGCTAAATACCAGACTGATGCTTCCCCTTGATGTCCTATGTGTGGGAGGGAACAGGGTACGTTTTTCCACCTTCTTTGGAGCTGCCCTGAACTCCAGGGCCACTGGAAGCAGGTTGTGGGATTCCTGCATGACACCATGGGCTCCCCCCTGACGCTGACCCCGAAGCCATGCCTGCTCGGAATATTTCCGGATGTCAGCATTGATAAATCTACCACTCAATTTCTACACAAGACTTTATTTCTCGCTAGGAAATGCATTGCACAACAATAGATGTGGACCACCCCCCCCCCCCCCGTCCTTCTCTGGCTTAGGGCGATTAACTCTGCTCTACCCTACAAAAAACTGATTTACGCACACCGAGGATGTCCTACCAAATATAATAAGATCTGGGATAGGTGGGTCCAGGCCCCGGAGACGTGTGTCTAGATCGCCTAAGCCATGTGCTGCACGGGTTTCGGATTCAATACAAGTTGTCCTATATTACTGTGTCTTAGGACCCCTGTTATCACAGACTACCTATGGCCCTGTGTTGGTGACTGTTCCTGCTTATGGACATTTGGAGCTTGATTCTTTTGCCCCCTTGCCGCGGCCATGCCGCTATGCTGTACTCCCTTGCTGCTGTTGCCATTCCCATATTGTTGTATTCTGGAGATATGTTTTATTATGTATAGTACCTTTCTACAAGCACTCATTTTCCTTGTACAAGTGTTCAATTCTCTTTTTTAATAAAGACTACTGTTTAATTGAAAAAAAAAAAAAAAATTTAGTTTTATAACCACTTAAATGTAATAATTGTTTGTGTTGGCTCCAAATGGTGGCTCATACACAGCCCCCAAGGGCATAAAATGGGTAACCCTAATGTACATATACCAAAATTAATACTCTGTACCACTAACAGAATGGAAGAGGAACTGGGCTCTGGAAACTCCAAAAAAAGGGAAGCAAAGGGCTAGTCAACAGTTCTTCCAGTGGTCTCCCTGCAACCGATCTTTTCCCCATTAATGACTGTACATGCCTTTGTAGAGGTGTCCATCTTGGTAGAGGCAGGACTTTGCTTTTTTATGTTTGTTTGCCTCCAGCAAGGATAACAGCTAGCATTCCAGTGGTGACATCACCAAATCTTGCTCCAACTCTCATGAGCCTAGCAGCAAGAGGCAGTTTTGGATCTCGATCCACAGACATATAGCTATGAGGTTGTAGACACAGACAGGGCCCACTCAGTCACATTCATATATCATAAAGTTAACTGCTAATTCTCAGAAGCAATTCAACAAAAAATGTAAATCTTTAAGATCCTGCTTAGGCTCATGTAACATTTCTAGATGTTTCCTACAATATAGTAAATCTACTTTTTGGTCTACATTGCGAATCAAATGGAAAAATTCACATTATTCAAAGATAAATCTTTCCACACCTCTTACACTGGCCTCAGCTTATTATGTATGGTGGAACAAAGGCTAACGTTAACCTATGCACTGCAGTTAACACGTCCACCGACTAATGGAGGTTTTACATCTGATGTCTTTCCTGCATACCTATAAACATTAATACCCCCATTGCTTGGTCAGTACAGCTATAAAAATGTTCTTTTATTATACACTACACTTTCAAGAACACAGTGACATTAATGGAGATTTATTCAAATCACTAGAACCAAAGAATGCAGTAGGAGGCAGACATTTCAAACTTCAATGAAAATTGGTGGGGCCAGGAGTGGAGGTGGAAAAGTGGCATTTTGATAGAAAAAGACTGAAGTTTATCAGTATGACTCCATTAGTACATTTTAATGGCCTTATATTAGAGAGAAGACAGAGTCAGTGTGGTGTACAGGAGGTCTGGGAGACATTGATGGAATTATTATAGCTACAATTTACACCTGAGGATTCAGGTCAAGTTGAAGTCAGTAGCCATGTGGCTACACAAGAAAACAACCCACTTTCAGTCACAGTAACAGGTTTGTTTTAAAGGTATATCCACTAAACACAGGTATTTCAGTTCTAAGTATTACAGCTAAGATGAATTATCTGCTTTGTGTCCTGTAGTGACTTTCAGGTCAGCTGGAGGTACCACTGAGAGGTGTGGGAGATATTAGTTTCTATTCACAGGAAGATTCCTCTTGATCAGAGGGGCTTTCGGGGCTATGGTAGTAAGAGACATGAGTATTTGCATTCTGCTTTTGCAGGAAACTTCCTGAGTTTTTTTACCCTAACAAGGTTGCCTTAAAGTATTAAAGTATTACTAAATCCACAACAGTAAAATCAGTCTGTATGTTCATTAAAGCATGTTTGTTATACTCATCTAAGGAGTAAATCCTCTGCATTGTGTAAAAAGGTGGTTTTATCCTGTCTTCTCTGATTCTCCCATTTTTTCACTATCCCCAGTCTATCTCCTAAAAGAATAGAGCCTTGAGGGCACTCTGCATATGCTCAATTTGGTGTGTATTGCCAGAGAGTTTTTTTTTTTCTTGGGAGGGTGCATGTGATCGGCAAAGAGCGAATAAGCACCATCCAGACAGAGGGTCAGGGGTCGTGCAGCCTCATAAGACAGACAGAGTAGAATGAAAACTACTCCTACAACCAGACACTGATAGAGGTCATAAAAGAGAAAGGAGAGCAGCGCCATCTAAGTGCAGTATAAAAGATGCGTTTAATAACAACAGACAAATGCAAACTCACAGGATGGGCATGATAAACCTGCATGTAAAGGGTTCATCCACTCCAGTGGGAGGACGAGCGGCGGGGATCCGTGGAATCTTCGCTGGTTCCGGCTGTGCTGATGGCTCCCAGCACTTCCGGGTAATCGGAGTCCCTCAGAGAAGAGCCGCTAACTTCACTTACAGGTAGAAGGTGAAGTGGGAGGTGCGCACGTTCTAAGCATGCGTGCTTCTTCCTTAGGCTCCCACTTGACCTTCTACCCAGAAGTGAAGTTAGTGGCTCTTCTCTGAGGGACTCCACATACCCGGAAGTGCTGGGAGCCACCAGCACAGCCGGAACCAGCGAAGATTCCCCGGATCCCCACTGCTCGTCCTCCAACTGGAGTGGATGAACCCTTTACATGCATTTGTCTGTTGTTATTAAACACATCTTTTATACTGCACTTAGATGGCGCTGCTCTTCTTTCTCTTTTGTTGTACATTTCCACAAAGTTCCTTCTAGCTCTCATCAGAGCCTGCAGCCTTCTACAGCCAGTATTTTTCCATTGTCCAGCAATCAGCCCATGCTTGAACTTTATGGACATTTTAACCAGAACTTACTCCTGCATATGCCTTCCTCTTCTCTGCCTATTGAGCGCTTATGTTTTTGTTGTTTGTGCTGATGGAGGTCATAAGACTGCTATATACTGCTGATGAGAACAGGTATTCAGCAGTTTTTATTTACTAAAATAATTGAATTTCCATGTTCTGTGTACTGTGGGAGACCACATATAGTAAATACAGGGCACTGGGTTTAGTAACACTTTAACTCTGTCTTTTAAAAGCCATATGGACTCGTAAGTTCACAGCCCTCATATGCAAAAAAAAAAGTGATACCGCGCAAATGGCAAATTAAATCAGCATTAAGTTGTGCCTAGTATAATGTATAGGATAACATACATTAAAAACAACTCAATAAACAACATGCCAAAAAAATACAAACTAGTGATAAATGAATAAATAAAAGTTCATGGAAATTGTGTAAAAGTCCAACACCCATTCGATGAATCCAAATAATATCCTATGAAATCTCTGTGTATCCCAGCTTCACTTGCTGAAGAAACACACCACAAATCCTTGCACCCAGTGAAGATGTCAGCTTACCAGAAGATGTGTGACTGTCATAGAGAAGTCAAGGAACGCTCATGTAAGTGAACTCTTTCTGCTGTAATCCAGATTCTTCCTTCGGGCCTCCTCACAATGGTTCCCCACCGCTCATGGTCCCTGGGAGTGAAGAGAAAACAGGACGCCAGGCTCGCCTCCTTCATTCTTGCCAACTGTTCCATTTTTGCAGGGACAGTCCCAGCAAATAGGAGCTTGTCCCCGGGTAATTTACATTGTCCCAGCAAGCGCCCGTTAATCGGGCTGCCCGTAAATGCCTGTTACGGGCAGCCAGTGCCCGTAAAAAAAATGGTTGCGGGCCAACGTCGTAACTGCGCATGCACCGTTCCCACGCCTGCCGGGCTCGGGAAAGCTCATACAAGCTCGGCCAGGCGGGCGCATGCGCAGTTACATAGTGGTGCCACTTGGCGCCATTAAAACCTAATTATACCAGAAAGTATAATTAGGTTTTATCATACTTATTTACACCTTGCACTTTATTTATATTTACATATTGCATTTTTTGTATGGTCACACCTGAGCACATTTGACAATTTAGAATTGCAGGGAATTGTGATGAGAATTTTAAACTTTAGGCAGAAGTAGTGCAGCTGAATGGGAGAATTATTCCAACTCTGCTACTTTGGCCTTAAGTTTGAAATTCCCTTTTCAATTTCCTGTAACTCTCTCTTTATTGAGTAGACCCTATAATCTGATGATAAGTAGGCAGAGATTAATTGTGTGGAGTGGGCGGAGCTTCAGGGAAGTGGGTGTGGTAAGTAATTGATCGCTATGATGCAAAGTGTCTCTGGAAATTTTTTTCAAATGTTGGCAACTGTGCTTCTTATAGGATGCTTTATTTTCGTTAAAACCACTAAAAACCATATGTAACAAACCTTTATCTATTTATTTATTACTAGTTTGTATTTTTATTTATTTACTTGCATTTATGAATTTCTCATAGTCTTCCTATGTTGTAAAACAGGAACAGCAGAATTAGGGCCTGTATCGATGGGCAAATGCAGCATGTTTTTGACATCAGCTTGAAAAATGCTGAACTTCCGCTCATCTGCTTTCTCCCCCCCCCCCCCCCCCCTCAGGTGCCACATTTGGCACCTTTCAGGGGGTAGGGGGGAACGGGTACCTGTTTTCGACTGGTACCCTTCCCCACTTCTGGGAGACGGCACCACAGTGCTGTCCCTCTGAAGTTTGGCCCCCTCCTCCTTACCCTGCCGCCGAGCCAATCCGAATGTGCAGCGCGCTTCGCATATGCGCATCAGGTACCCACCCGTGAAGCCGTCAGGCTTCACTGCCGGGTTTCCTCATTGGCAATGGCAGCAGCGGCGGCAGCACCTGACAGCCGATGATAGCATCGGCTGCGGTGCCGACATCGCTGGACTCCAGATAAGGGTCCATATTAAAAGTCAGCAGCTGCAGTATGCGTAGCTGCTGACTTTTAATTTTTGGAGGGGGAAGCTGGAGGCTGGAACACCGCTTTAATATGGATTTTACTCAGTGTTCAGTAAAGTACTGAAAAAGCCTTCTCCTTCTGGACTTTTCCTTTCCTAATCTCTTTTGGGAACGACTCCTACTAACAGGCTTGTGTCAATCTGGGCTGTTGTGGAACTCATTACTGTAAAGCCTGCAGCCAGTATGTGGTAACACAGCTGGAAAAAATTTCTTAGGCCATGTCAGGTCAATCTGAAGGGGTGAGCTTATGTAAAAGGGCAAGCAAGGAAAGCTTCCATAGTCCTAGGTACCCAAAAGAACCCTGGATCCAAAGTATCTCAGGGTGCTCAGGGGACCCACTCCTACCTCCAGGAGTTAAGAGTACATGTGGTGATCATGCAACCTAGCTCATGGCACCTCACCATTACAAAACAAAGCAGATGTCAACACAGGCCAATTAATGTGTAACTAAAGGCAAAACTTTTTTTAGTTGTTGATAAAGTAGAGAGGGATTAGAACACGTTAGGGAGATTCTATTTGTCCTGTTTACCATTATTATTGAAAGTGAAAATAAAAGAAAATCCCAAATTTTGGGTTGACATCAGGACAGTAATAGAGAGATGATCTTCCAATGGGGACACTAGTTCTGGTGACCCTAGTGACCCCCTGGAATTCCCTGACTTTGGGGAGTTTTTCTCTCACTTCCTGTTTTGGCTATGGGACAGGAAGTAAAGGGAAATCTCCCCATGGGACAGAGATAGCAAAAAAGGAAAACTGACCGGGGTTATAACCCTCCCTTACTCTATTCAAAACAAAGAAAATTGCCTTTAGTTACATTACTTTATTGAACTGTGTATTAACCGCTTGCCCACCGCCGCACGACTATTTACTGCGGCGGTCAGCCCCTCACAGGCAAAGCGACGTAGGTCTACGTCGCTAGCCTGTGAGGCTCTAGGGAGCGAGCGCGCGCCCCTGAAGGCGCGCTCCCGCTCGGTCACGGACCCCCCCGCACGTGTGCCCGGCGGACCCGATTTCCGCCGGTCACTCGCGATCGTCCGTTACACCGGGAGAAAGGCAGGCGGCTAATGTAAACACAGCCGCCTGTCATTCTCCCCTGTGTAAGAATGGAGATCAAACGGTTCTGCTATGTAGGACCGTTGATCTCTGTTCTTACACATCAAGCCACATCCAATCCCTAGGGACACACTTAACCCCTCCCTCTCAAAAAAAGTTGACCCCTTCACTGCCAGTGTCATTTTTACAGTAACAGTGCATATGTATAGCACTGATTACTGTAGTAATGTCACTGGTAACCCCAAAAGTGTCAAAAATGTCAGTCAAGGGTCCGATCTGTCCGCCCCAATGTTGCAGTCCAGCAAAAAAATCGCAGATAGCCGCCATTACCAGTTAAAAAAAAAAACAGCAAAAATGACAAAAATCTTTCCCTTAGTTAGTAAACGCAATAACTTTTGCGTAAACCAATCAAAATACGCTTTTTGCCATTTTTTTTACCAAACATATGTAGCATAAAACAAATTGGTCTAAAATGTTAAAAAATTTTGATTTTTACTTTTTTTTTGGGGGGGGAATTTCATATAAAAAAATGTGAAAAATATTGTTATTTTTGCAAAATTGTCTCTCTTTTTTTGTTTATAGCACATGATCAAAAAAATCGCACAGGTGATCAAATACCAGCAAAAGAAAGCTCTGTTTGTGGGGAAAAAAGGACGTCAAATTCGTTTAGGTACAGCTTCGCACGACCGCACAATTGTCCATTAAAGTCACGCAGTGCCGAATTGCAAAATAGGCCCTAGGAAGGGGGTAAAATCTTCCGGGGCTTAAGTGGTTAATGAAAGCCAGCCTGTTGGAGCACATCACATGCAACCAGATCAGAAAAAGTGTTCCGATCATGCAGGATAGTTGTGTCTGTACAAAGCTATATGTCATATTTTGATAACGGTGGTGTCAGGTCGCGTTTAGTAGATGTAAGGTCCCCTGTGTGTAGAAACATAATATAACGGCAAAGCAATGTTATACACATAGAATTTCAAAATGCTAATATGGGTAGCATGCCGTTAATACACCCTGACCTCTGGATGACTGGATGAAGCAATTAAAATCAATCGACTGGAGCTGACAATATTCTAAAAACTAAAAGCCTTCTCTTCTAAAACTTGACTGGCTTAACAGATTATTTTTTCACAACAGTGACGCAGATCCCTGCCGCCACATTATAGGATGAGTTCAGTTTCTTTCTAGGGTGCGTCCTGTCCTTCCTGCTGCAAATATCTGAAACAGGTTCAGCTGCATCATACCATAAGCCCAAGACACAACAATGTATTCAGCTATTTGTTCACTTACATGACAATATTTTTAGTGATGTTCAACTAGCACCAAAAGCACTTAACAACTTAGAGATCACAAGAGCTGTGACCAACGGCTACGATCAACTATATCTGCCAACAATCTAAGGAACGTTGAACATTTTTGTTTGATACATGATAGCCACTAACTATTTGAGTGAGAGCAGATGTTAAATAGCTGGACTGGTAGATATGGTGAATATATTGTCCATATATGATGTCATCTTCTCATTAATGCGCACTACAACCATGCAACTCAAGTGCTATAAATCTGGATGCTGAGTGAGCATACCAGTAGCCTTGTACCAATGGACCAGGGATAAAGGCATCATGGGAGTTGAGGTGGTCATTGATTTGTTCCCTTAAAAAGTATTTTTTGGAGTGTGAAAGAACCCCTCTGTCAAATTTTTATTGCTGTCTGTGTCTCAGTTGGGGGAGATTGACTCTCTCCATTGGTCCTAGTGACCATTATCACCAAAAGCAAAAGTGAGGGAAAATCCCAAATTTTACAGTTGTCACCAGAACAAGGTGAGAGGAAACCTTCTAGTGGGCACACCTATTCTGGGGACAGCTGTATAAGAGGTGAATTCCCCTAACATTGAAGAGATTTTCTTTCATTTCTTCCATAGGAAGTGAAGGGCAATTGCACCAATGGGACACAAACAACATAAGATTTGGGTGTACATTTAGAATTTAACTTAAATGCATACTGGTAGGTACTAGCTTTAGATCAAGCTGGTATTGGTGTGTGTATAAAAGGTAAATATCTCTTTGGGACAGAATGACCCATTAAATTATAAGGGTGTATATCAATAATTTGTATATTATTGATATACACCCTCCTAGGTAGGTGCTAGAAAGAGAGTATAGTTTCTCGAATCATGTCTGCTTACTAGAGGGATTGCAGGTAAATCTATATTGTTCTCTGCCTACCAGAGAGCAGGATTTGTTAGCGAGGTCTGCTCAATGTGCTTAGGTGCAACTCAGTCTGTCTACAGAGTGTTTCACACTGCTCCAATAGGGAGGCATATTGGACAGTGGGAGGAAACCTGACAAATGAGAGCATGCACAGGCGTTTAATACAGCCCTGGTGATTTAGCAGAGGAAAGTGCCTCTGTGCATGCTGGAATACTGTATAAAAGCCAGGAGCACATGTGCTCTGGGTCTTTTGTCTAGATAGTAGAGTCCTGGAGAAAGGGGGTGGCAGCCTCCTCCTCTGTAGAGATGCCATGCGGCCTCAGGTAGTCGACCTGAGGGCCTACAAAGCTAGAGAGGAACTGAACCCGGCGGTCCTGTGGAGCTGACATAGGGGGAGACACTGGAAGGATCTGATTCTGCAGTACAGTGAGTACAGATCTGTGTCAAAGGGTCTGACCTGAGGGGGACCACCCCTTCAGCTAACAGACGGATGTCAGTAAAGGGAATGCTAGAAAGTGTCCTGAAGAGAATGTAGATCACCAAGTCTATTGCTGGAGAAAGAGCAAGGAGACTTAACCCTTTCCATACATGCGCCAGTATGGTTTAAGCAGTGTGACTGCTTCCACAAGCAACCTGGTCTGGCCAAGTGAGAGTTGTCCTTATCCAATGTACATAGTTCCAGTTGGAGTATCCCACTATTCCCTTCTCCCATACAAGTTCCACAATAAATATCAAAAACCAATACCCCTGGACTATTTATTGAGCAACAAGCTACTGGGATTAGGAATAAATGTGTGAACTGTACCCTAAGTGACTGTTTGCTGGTAATCAGAGGCCCAACAAGTCATCATACAGCAAGCCCTGCAGGGACAGTGCTACATATAAAATAACTCATGGATAGGGATATAACTCCAATATTTTCTTCTAATAAGATTATTCACAAAGCAAGACCATATGCCTCTTTTGCCCACTTTTTGGAAGGCGATACACAACCTTAGATTTGCAAGGATCCACCATATATAATCATTGATTTCAACAATCAGGAAAGTCAGGGTTGGCTTTGACTATTTCTAAGCATTGGTGGCCAAAGTCACCAAGAAACCCCTCTGCAAAAACACTTTTTCAGCACCCATTCAAATACTGCCCAAACACAAACACTTATTTAATAAACAAATATAGATGGAGTAGCCTTTTCAATATTCTGAGCTGGCTCATGGATCATAATATGCAAATTGGGTCAGGTGGCTAACTTTCCCTTCAGTTCCAGTTCAATGGGTGTCAAAAGGAAATGTGAAAAGCATTCTTCATGTCAATGTCAGTCAAGCAGTGAATGAAGGAGGTGCGTGCTGCATAACATCAAATTACAAGCCAAGGGCATGGTTAGAGTATCTCGAAAAACGAAAAATGCCTTTCATTTCTCACATCACTTGATGTGAGCAGTATCCAGGTCTACAAGACAGCAGGAGGGGGTTCCTGTACCTGTGTGACTCACTTATAATATGACTATTGATATATTTTTCAGCAATGTGGCCAATTTCCATGTTTTAGTGTATATCAGTGGTCTCCAAACTGCAGCCCTTTGCTTGCCTTTATCTGCCCTTGGGTCACTTTTCATCCCACTGATACAAGACACTATTCTTCCTACTGACACCAACAATAGGGCATAATTCCTCTCATCTAAGCCAATGATCGGGCACTTTTTCTCAAACTGATACCAGCGATGGGGCACTATTCCTTCCACTGACACCACCAATGGGGCACTATTCCTCCCTCTAATACCAAAGATGTATTGTTTACTCCCACTGATGGCAGCACAATTTCTTCTTCCAATGGCCCCAGTCTGGCCCCCTAAAATCTGAAGGACAGTAAATTGGCCCTTTGTTTAGAAAGTATAGAGACCCCTGATCTATATGAAAGGCAACATGCTTATGAGCAGGGGCACACAGAACACAGCATGCACAAATGGTCTGTTGGCCCCTGCTTGTAAACATATGACAAATGGAAAACTATTTTGTGGTTAAAGTGTTCTTTACATGGCGTTTATGAGTGCTTCCAAACATAAGAAATCCTTCCTACAGAATATGAATAAAATGGCCATATTGCTCGAAAATATATAATTAGCTGGATGCTGATGGATCCTTTTTGCTGTGGAGAAAAGGGGACAGCATTTTCACCATGCAGGTATTCATGCATTGATGAAGTTGGCAAAGATATTACAGTGGATCCATGAGAAGTAGTAGATGTGTTACTGCTAGGTGCTGTATTTGAGGTTTGGTCATCCATAGTAATTCATTGTAAATATGGCGATACCTCCTGCCAGTATTATGAAAAGAATCGGTGTGTGAACAAGCGTGCCTGCCAAATTACGGGAAGGAAGACTATATAAATCAGATTTGCTATATAATTCACACTATAAGGAGAAACCTTGTTTAGAGCACACTCTGACATTCGTAATGCCCTTTCTTTCATATACAAGCTCTGGGCTCCTTTAATTTCCTGGATCCCCAAAACTGCTTCTTCCAGGGGCGTATTGCGATCCTGCTTACATGCCAAATACAATCTGTCACAAACAACATGAGAAGACAGTCATATTCTAGGCCAAGGTAAGGACGGAGATGCAGATTTTACTTTGTTATTTGCTTCTGTGACAATCACCAATGCTCCTTTCATTTTGAGGGCAAGGCATGTTAAATGTGCGACATTAATAAAAGAAGAGTAAAAATGGAGCTGACTGTGACAGTGACCATGGAATTTCCCAATCATACAGATTTGTAATCCAGTTTCTAGAGTTCCTAAAGAATAGGAAAGTAGTTCCATGACCATTCTATGCATGAGAGCACATCCATCCCAGCATAGTCAATTTTCCGGCTGTGCTGGGAGAACAGCCTGCCTAATAACCAATGGTCAGACTTGTGCTGACACTCCCCCCCCCCCCCTCTGCACAGCCATTCACCGGAAAGATCAGTGAAGATCGGTGTACTTCTGGTTTTCCACCCCCAGCTCTCTAAGCCCTTTATGCAGCTAGGAAAGGAGATTATGTGATCACTTATAAAAAATATTTGGTGTGACTACCTTTTGGCTATAAATCAGCATTAGTTACTTTCACACTTTGTACCCTTGCGCAAAGTCTGGGATTTTGTAGGATTGGAGTCAGGTGTATTAATAAGCAGTTATACCAAGCAGTTGCTAATAATCATCAATTTCTTTTGTAGGTTGGAAGTCATTAACTGAAACAGAAACAGCTGTGTACAAGGTTTAAAAATGGGTAAGGAACAGTCAAACTCTGCTACTAAAGTGAGGTTGCAGAAGACTTTCATGTCACAGGTCACACCATGGAAAGACTGAGCACAGCAACAAGACACAAGGTAGTTGTACTGTGTCAGCAAGGTCTCTCCCAGGCAAAGATTTCAAAGCAGATGGGGGTTTCAAGATGTGCTGTTCAAGCTCTTTTGAAGAAAGGGGCAGCGCTGAGGATGGTATAGGCAGTGGTTGGTCAAGGTAACCTAATACAATAGATGAAAGACACATTATGCTTACTTTTCTTTGACATTGAAAGATGTCTAGCAGTCCCTTCAGCCCAGAACTGGCGGAAACCAGTGGTATCCACGTAGTGATCGACCAATATCGTTTTTTTTTATTGCCGATACCAATACTGATATTTTGATCATCGCATATCGGTATCGGCCGATATCTGCCGATATTTTCAGACATTTAAAAAAAAATGTTTTATTTATTTATCTTTTTTTTTTTATTACAGATACTCTGGTGGAGGGATCTGGGGGTCTAAAAGACCCCAAACCCCTCCTCTGCACTTAAAAGCATTCAAAACGCCAAGTTTGGCTGTTTTGAATGCTGTCATTTTTTTGAATTTGGCGCTGAGTACCCGGAAGTGATGTCATGACATGGAGACCCGATCAGAGCCAAATGTGGCTTTGATCGGGTCTTTGGTGGCCATTCAGGTAGGATGCCGAAGGCAGTGGGAAGGGGGGGACTTCCCCTCCAGCTCCTTGTAATGACAGCCGAGCGGCTTCTCAGCCGCATCAGTTGTCATTACAAGACAGCCGACCGTCGGCTATGGACGCCGGTACCGGGGTGATGCCTCTAGCTGCAGGCATCACTCCGGTACAAGCACTTCCCGAAATATCGGCAATATCGGTAACCTCAGAGGCCGATTCTGAAATGTCGGGGAAAGTGCAGATAGGCCCCCGATATATTGGCTTTGCCGATAATCGGTCGATCCCTAGTATCCAAGTACACCTCTCTACTGTCCAGAGAAATCGGGCCAGAAATGGCCAGAAAAGTCTGGTCAGGAAAAGCCTTATCACCGATGTGGAAACAAGGCTAAGCGACTCAACTACAGTATGCACAAAAACATAGGAACTGGGGTGCAGAAAAATGGTAGTAGGTGCTCTGGACTGATGAATCAAAATTTGGAATATTTGGCTGCAGCAGGAGGCAGTTTGCTTGCTGAAGGGCTGGAGAGCAGTACAATAATGTTGTAGTGTTTGCAGGCATAATGGCAGACTCTGGCAAGAAGAAACAGGAGCAATGCTGGAGGAAATTTACAGCACACACTAATTTTGGTAGCATAATTATTAATGTGGAATGTATGTTCCTTGCTAAAGAACATGATTTTTTTTTCAAGTTGTTATCGGTAAAGTTCCACTTCAAGCTGCAATATGTAAAAGTTTGCTTTTGGGTTTAGACACACTTTACAATTTTAGTTAAAAATTGACAACATCAGTTAAAGATATGCGCAGAATTCCATATAGAGTTCTGCATTATCTCTAATAGTACTGGACAAGATTAGGAGCCTAAACCCTGGAGCAGATCCAGTTAAAAATAATCTTCAAATTATTAAAAGTGTTACATTTTAAGATTTTTAAACATTGACAGTTTTCTTTGTCTGAAGTAAAATTCAGAAAAGATTTTTGGAATATGACCCCTGAGAAGTATCTGTGTGTACCTGGCTATTATAAAACATGCCGCTCTTTACCCAGAATCCTGTGGCGATTACTAGGGCCTTCAGAAATCCGACAGAGTGATCATACTAAAACCTGATCTCCATTACAATTCAAATTTAAGCAATGAAATAAAGGCTAATTGGCAAATGCAGTCTCATAAATGTGTATTTATTATACTGACCTTTTCATTCGATGTAAAGATTCTTCATCTGGCAGTAGTACCAGAGCCACAATGACTCTTACACGTGATATATACTTGTTTTGAAGAGCTTTTCATATGTGCTAACCGAATGACTATTGCAGTCCATGTACCCAGGTAATGAGGCATTTGCCAGCTCAGTTAATCATGGCTCAGACAATTCACTATCCATCTTCTTACATACAGCCTGAACCAACTAAAAACCAGGTGACTGTGACAACCCAACTAAACATGATCATGAATGAATGGCTTTGCTATAAAATGAACTTGATGTGTGCCATAGTTAATGTCCTCTTTTTGTACAGTGTCAGAGATATAATTTTCTCATTTGCTCTTCCCTATGTTACATTTATGTACAGTACTTGCCGAGAATACTATGGAGTGTCATTTGTGCGACAGATCTGGGTATGCTGAAATCACATCCAAGATGGCAGCTCCCAGCAGCAGTCCCAGGAGGCACAGTTCTTCATTGAGAAAGGAGGAGGGGGGCAGGGCCAGGCGACACATCATCAGGAAGCTGCCTAGAAGAGCTGGCAGACTCCCGATGATGTCACAAAAGAAGATGGTGGAGCGAGACTGAGAGGGGGGCAGAAAAGAAGTGGATCTCACCAGGACAAAGCTGGATCCGTTGGGCGGATGAGTATCTAAAGTGTGCAGGACCTGCAACCAGGTAAGAAGGAGTTAAAAAAGAAAGGAGAGTTGAGATCTGTTTGAAGTTAAGGTATGGCAGTTTTACACAGTTACATTGTCTCAGCTTGGACCAAAATAAGGACTGCTGGGTCAAGGTTGTTTAGCGCCCTAAGCCAAAATGCCAGACTGCGCCCCCCCCCAAGATGTATGAGGAATATGAGTCAGCAAAAGAATATGTGTCAAGGGTTAATCTGCACGCCAACCCCCTAAGCATATATTCCTTTTGCAAGCCCCCACCCCCCCTCCCAGCTCAAATCCTCTCCCACCCCAAATCTCCCCTCCTAAAACAAAATTTTCCTCCCCAAAAAATCCCCCATCCAAGCAGAACCCCCCCCCCAATTTCCCAATGAGTAAAAATCTTCCTCCCCCCAACAAAAATCTCACCTCCTAGCACAAATTCTTGTCCCCCTCCAAATTTCCCCTCCCAGCACAAATCCCTCCCAATCATCCCTACTAGCACAAATACTCCAACCCCCCACCCCCCAAACTCCCTTACTAATACAAGTACCCCCCAAAAAATCCCCTTAATAGCACAAATCCCCTCATCCCCTTCCAAATCTGCCCTCCCAATACAAATCCCCCCAATTCACCCTTCCTAGCACCCCCCCCAGCACAAATCTTCAATCTATCCTAACACATATCCCACGCCCTCCTAGCACATTTTCCCCCACCCACCTAGCACTAATCCACAAAGCATTCTCTGAATGGATGAGGTGGAGAGGTATGAGAGTGATGATGTCAAAATCTCCACCTCAATTATTCAGAGAACACTTTGTATTCACTGAGAAAATGTAAAGTGTTCTCTAAATGGCCCAAATGTTGAGCGAACTACCACTGGTGTTCACAATGCAGCAAGGCAGCTGCTCGTCATAGGACCCAGAAGCTAGTGGAGGTCGCTAGAGTGGCGGTGCCCATTACAGTGATTTCCAGTTTCCATGGGGATCCCACAGGTATGGTTCATACATAAGAATAAAAAAAAAAAAAAACAAAGGGCGCACCAGCCTAGCACATTATCCTCAATAATAGGCTTTATTAATTAAAAGTGTGTATACTCACAAACAAATGTTATAAAACAGCATATCCAATCCAAACATCTGGAACAATCTATGTCTGTAACCACTGTCCTCAATAGATGATGGCTGACGCTTTTCGAGGCTGAAGCCCTTTCCTCAGAGCATCGCAATTTAGTTTTGGAGCATGATTCATACATACCGTACTTACATTTGTCAAAGCTGGACCAATGTACCTATGTTAAAATTGCCATACTTGAACATGCAACTCTTCTAATGTGCCTACCAACATGTTTATGTGGTATTTTGTACTGTCTTTACCTTTAGACCAGATAAAGAACCTCCTCTTGTCTTCAGGTTTTTCAAGGGTTTTTAAGTTGGGAATGTGGGGTGGTGAAAAGTCCAAACAACTCTGCATGTCCCAGCATTCCGGATCCAGCAAGCAGGTTTTATTATCCGATCAGTTGAGGTCCAAGGAATGGAAACCTATGCCGAATCTTGCCGATTAGCAATGAGGTAGACTCGGAGGGGTTTTTAACTTTCATGTTGGAAGCTTTGTTTTATTCTATATCACACTGCATTGTCAAGCAGCTTTCACAAGTTCTTGGCAGTTTCATAACATTTGATATTTCTGAAAGAGATTCTAGAGATCACATTTCAGCAATGCAAGCAATAGCAGTTCAGAATTCCATTTAGATAGCACAATGTCTTGAACCTAGTGCTACAGCAACTAAAGTGGTATTAAAGGAAATAATAATAAAAAAAAAAAAAAAACACTGACAAGTAGGGTTTTTTTTAAACAGAAGACACCCTAGTGGTCTCTTCTGTCATAAATGCCTCTCCTGTTCTGTAAGCTGTAATGTAATCTGAGCTGTGCATGCGCAGCTCAGACCACATTTACGACGCCTGCTATCTGCTATGGTGAAGTGACTCCATTGCACATGCATTTGAGTGGCGTCATTGCAGTTTTTCTATTCATGTATCTGGAGATCGTGAAACGGGAAGGAAGACCGGGTGAACCTGGAACCCTTCGGATCTATTGGAGCAGTGACAGCATAGCGCTGGGTAGCTCTGTTTGACAGATAAGTCTGTGATAATGTGCTAATATGTGGTGCATACTACCACAATATGGCATAAATCTCTTGGGGGCCCATAAAATTAAAAAAGTATGGAGGAGTTTAATATAGCTTTAAATACTTTTATACATCAAATACGGATGCATATCAAAATGCCTCTACTACTGATAAAGACTTTATGATAAAATGCTAAGAACAATATATGGACTTCTTTTAATGCTCATGTTTAAAAAGCAGCAGTCGATAGAAACACAGTCTATAATAAAGCCAGCTATAAATGGATCCAAACGCAGCCTGTTCAGCAGGCACTGGCAGAAATTCAATTTATGCAGGCTGGTTGTATACAAGTCGATTGACAGTTACAGTAGATAGGTCGACTTGTGTACAGCCAGCCTGCTGGAAAATAATCTCTATAGCCGGCATTGCTGACCATTGAATTCTGAAGGCCTGAGTAACCAAATAAAAATAAAACACCAATATCTGAGCATGCAAAAAAAATAAGATATACATGTATGTGCATATGTAGTGCTCAATAAAACGCGCCACAGGTAAATACTCAATTACCCAAAATTGCGTGTTCAACAGTGAAATCAATGAAAAACATATATGAATGAAAACCAGATCCAATAAAAAAACTAACTAACCCATGAAAAAAAATAAAAAATTATTAGTGTGAAAAAATATTATAATCCACCATCACTTCTGCTCCCTTAATAGTGATAACCAATCTCATAAGTCACATCTACATCTAAATCACAGATCGAGATGACAGATATGGGGTAGCGCTGTGATTTCAATACTCCCATAAACCAATTATCGGAAATGTATTGTGTAATGCACATTAATCATAAACATGCTTTAAATCATACAAATAAAATTTCCATTTCAAACAACATAAAGTACAAATAGCACCCATGAACTGTGCAGTGAATTATTAAAGTGAATTATTAAACTAAATTCTTCTTCAATCTACTACGTGAGAAAGTACTCAAATCTTTCCCCCACATCCAGTTTCACTCACCAGAATAAATTGCCTCCCATACTTAAATGATCGGCAAAAATGGATAATATGATGTCATCTTTATGGTCCCCTTTAAGGAATCCCCAAGTACTCCACATCTAAAGGAAAGAAGACTCTGAAAGCGTATTATCTTCCAACACTTAAATTTATTTACCCCAATAAAATATACTCAAAAACAAATTAAAACACCCTGCTCATAGAATATAAAACAATATCTCCACTCTGTCAGACTCTCATGCCCGCCACAGTGCCAACAAGTCGTTGTCTGACCCGGCTTCCGCCTCGGAGAGATCTGACGTGTCACTACCGGGATGAGGGCTGACATGACATCCAGTTGCCGTGTGATGCGACATTTTGTCCTTACAACTTTCTCAAAGCACCAGAGGGTTTGACCTTCTGTTTTTTTACTGCTCTCTGTGTCTCTGCTAGGGACATTCACCCCTCTGATTGTCCTGGTGACCAACTAAGATTGAAATTCTGTCTGAATGTGCCAATATCTGTACTCTATTCTATGCTTTGTGCATTGTGAATGCTGTTATACTGGTCTTCTTGAATATTAATAAATTCACCCTTTTAAAAAAAAAAAAAGATGGGAATTCTATTCAATCTGGATAGATTTTCTCTCATTTTCTGTTGTGTCCCCAGGACATCAAGTTAAGGAAAGTTTCTGCAGAGGGACGTATGCAGCAAAATTAACCTCCTTAGCGGTAATCCCGAGCGTGACTCGGGGTGGAGTTTTCATTGCAGGAGCGGTAACCCCGAGTCACGCTCGGGGTGGATTGCAGAGAGCGCAGCGGTGTTCTCTTACCTTATCCTGGCGATCCAGCGATGATCTCACATTGCTGAGATCGCCAGCCGAGAGTCCCGCCGCTCCTCCGTCCCTCCGTCGGTCTGATCACTTCCTAGTTCCGTTCCCTGCAGCAGCAATGCTGCATGGGAGCGGAACTAGGGAGGGAAATTAAAAAAAAAAAAAAAAAAAAACGTTGCACAAAACACATTTTATATTATATATATATATATATATATATATGCATATATATATATATATATATATATATATATATATATATATATATATATACATATATATATGCATATATATATGCATATATATATATATATATATATATATATATGCGCATATATATATATACCGGTATATATATATATATATATATATATATATATATGTGTGTATATATATATATATATATATATATATATACACACACACACACACACACACACATATATCTATATATAATATATAATGCATGAATTATAATCTAATCAATAATATAATTTTATTATATATATTATATAATAAAATTATATTATTGATTAGATTATAATTCATGCGTTTGTGTTTAAAATTTATCACATCTGGGATGTCTACTAGACTCTTGTTTTGGTCAGATTTAAGTCAGTAATTACTAAGAATTGTAGGCCTATAATACATAACGCCAAATTTCCATGAAAACAATTGTACCGCTTTTGGTATGTAATTCCGGACATAATCATACCGCCAGGGAGGTTAAGCTCATTTGGGGTTTTATCCCTTCCTAACTGTAAGCTAACAAAAAAAAAAAAAAAGGTTTTGGCTTTACTTGCACTTTAACATTAGACGCATCGTAGAGAAAAGTTACATGGGGTTAGTTCCTATTGAAGTTAGGCAGAATCACTACGCAATAGTGAAACCCCACTAACCTTACTACCACAGTCAATGGTAGACTAAGTGGTTTGCAATCATGCCCCCTTCCTATTCAGTGTATTTGCTAAGTTTGTTCTGAATTTAGTTAATGACTATCAGAGAATGTGTTACAATGGTGTTGCACACCAATAATTAAGCGGGGCCTGCAATATAGACCCTATAACTACCTGACAAGTAAAGAAAAGGGGTGGAATAGTTCCTGAGTGTACTTCCTTTGTTCCGACAAGAGCAGTAGTGTATTGGTGCTCTCTGTAGTACAGGATGACGAGAGAAGGAAAAACAAGGGAAGGAGGTGGAGATGAGGTTTGATGACAAAGAAACCTCCATGCAATTAGCTCTGTGTAAAATTGGCACCATGAACAAGTCACAATATAGGACAAAGGTTGATATGGTTGATGCCTCAGCTGGGAGTAAAGATAGCACAGCTGTGGCCAATGCCAATGCAACACTTTTCAATATGGAGTGACCTACGTCCCCCTGCAACCTGCTGATCTGTCCAGCCCCCTGTCTCACAAAACAATGACTTTGAAAAACAAAGTTTTTGTCTTCAGTCTCGTCTTCCCACCAGACTGAAAAAAAAAAAACATAGTTTCAATACATTCCCTGCATTTCTAAATACAACTTCCAAATTTTACACCAAACTGTGAGCTAATGAACCGCTTATTGTAAAAAGAATACATACAGCAGTATTAAACCCAACACCAAACATGTCATTTATTGCAGCTTACTAATCTATAGCTGTGGTGGCTGCATTTGTTTTCTTCTTTTTAGGCTTTTCCCCTCTGTTTTTACCTGGAGATCCTACCAGTAACACCCCTCATGTATTAGAGTGCATACACTCTGAATGAAGGAGCACAGTGGCGCCTTTAAGCCCCGTACACACGAGTGGAAATTCGGCCGGGAATTTTCGTCCGACGACCGATCTGCCGATTTTCGGCTTGTTAGTATGATGCTCTCGACAACCGACTCAGACTTTTCGGCCGAAAAAATCCTGGTGTGCAGGCTATAAAATTTTTGTCCTCCGTCAAAACACATCCGATTTTCATGCAGTCAGTACAGATTTCGATGGGGAAAAATCTTAAGAGCAAGACTAGGCATGCTCAGAGATGAAAGAACACATAGAAAGCAATCCAACACATGACATCACTTCTGAAGTAGAATTCTGTCGTGCGGGAAAATTCGTGTGCAGTCTAGAGCACATTCCAACCAACAAAACACAACTCTGGACAAAAGACAGACGAGCGGTCGGCGGAAATTCGTTGCGTGTGTACGAGGCTTTAGACATCAGCTTTGTCAGTCTGGGGGGAAGGAAGTGTTATATAGAAGCCAAACTCCAGCTCACATTGCAGTTACACAAGCAGTTACAGCAACAGGTTTTTTGTTTAGGGATAAATAAAAAACGATCATTGTAAGCACCCCTGTCAGTGGTAAATGGTTTGTCTTAACCTCCTTAACTGCTAAATCTGCAGGAGAGAGAGAGCTTGTTCTGTTGAGAAACCACAGAGTTACTGGCCAGATCACCAGGTGAAAAAAAGAAATAAAGCCTAAAAGCTATCACATCTAAGAATTTTTAAGTTGCGATATAATAAATGTTTGCTTTTTGATTTAGCATCGCTTAAGGCTGGCCATACATTAGTAGGATTTTGATCAAAATATTTTGTTTTAAGAACGTTCATTCAATTTTCGAATTATCAATTGACATTCATTTTCGACAGCAGTAATGAGAATATTCACAGGAATGTGATGAAAAATTTTCCTTGAACAAAAAAAAAAAAAATTCTAGCGATGCTTGAGGTCTTCCTTTGGGAAAGTCCATCCATTCCAAAACTGAATGTTAAAAGTAAAAAAAGTTTTAAAGTTCTTTTGAATGACATTCAACTCTTTGAATGAGAATTTATGTAAGAATCTATCCAGAACACGATAACGACCCCAAACACACCTCTAAGACGACCAAAGCCTTGCTAAAGAAGCTGAGGGTAAAGGTGATGAACTGGCCAAGTATGTCTCCAGACCTAAACCCTATTGAGCATCTGTGGGGCATCCTCAAACGGAAGGTGGAGGAACGAAAGGTCTCTAACATCAACCAGCTCTGTGATGTCGTCATGGAGGAGTGGAAAAGGACTCCAGTGGCAACCTGTGAAGCTCTGCTGAACTCCATGCCCAAGAGGGGTGTACTCACTTTTGTTGCCAGCAGTTTAGACATTAATGGCTGTGTGTTGAGTTATTTTGAGGGGACAACAAATTTACACTGTTATACAAGCTGTACACTCACTACTTTACATTGTAGCAAAGTGGCATTTCTTCAGTGTTGTCAGGTGACAAGATATAATAAAATATTTACAAAAATGTGGGGGGGGGGTGTACTCACTTTTGTGAGACAGTGTAATTCTGCAGTACCTGATGTGTTATCCCTTTCATTATTTTGCTGCCTGTCTCTGGACTTGTTTTATCTTATCAATATCTTTTTGTAAGTGAGGTCCCCAGACCTATATGAGGTCTTACTATGAATCTATAAAAGTGTATCAGGACCTCCTTCCTCCTGTTGGGTATACACCCCAGAATTCTATTCAATTTCCCTAATGCCAGCTTACACTATTTGCTAAATTTTGCAAATGTCTAAAATATATGTACCCCCAAATCCTTCTCCTCTGCATTTCTAACCAACACTGTGACCCCAATATTGTTCCAGGGGTTTATTTTTCCAAAGTGAATTATTTTGCATTTAGAAACATTGAGGGTTAAACATTTTGAGTTACAGTGCAACATTATATGTGTTTTAACACACTATACGTTACAATGATTTTCACTAGGATTCTTTAGGGAGAAACATATACAGTATCTAGTAGCTGGTTTCCTGCTTATCTTTACACATCAGTTATTTATTTTATGGCTTTTTTATGGCCAGGTTCACACTGCTCCGACATGGAAGTTGGATGACTTCCAATCCGACTTTGCCCTGCAACTTCATGTCAACTGCGGGTATAGGATTGTATATATGGGATTGTATGGTTGGCTTTTTAAATACTGTTTTTTTTTTTTTTTTTTTGGTTGAACCAGATGGACTTGTGTCTTTTTTCAACCTGACTAACTATGTAACTATATATGACTTCCATGTGATTTCAATGAATGGGATCTGACTTTGATCCGACCATACCAGGCCCTTTGAGTCTGGTATAAATCTTGAGGGATAGAATAAATGGCTCAATATTAGGCTGTATCTGTCCTGTAAACCAGCATTTCTTAATATATGGTTGGTCAAAGGGCAAAAAAAATATTTGAACAGTTCTGCTCACTATCTGAAAATGAGAAATAACTTCCTTTTTCTGGATTTGTGATGGACCAGATGACATGTAAATATGTTTCATTTTAAAATTAATTAATTAGTGGAGGGCTTTATAGCTTCATTATCTGACGGGTTATACTTTTTATTTAAAAAGAAAATTAGGAGCAGTATATAGTACTGTGTTACCCCGTTACAGACAGCAGAAACTTTGTAGTTAAACTTTTATGTTAAAAAAAATAAAAAAAACATTCTCACTTTTTTGAATTGTAAAACTATTTCCAGCGAACTTCAAAGTAGTTGAGCACCACAGCAAAATAACTTCAGAAAACGCTGGACAGCTCACAAAATCACACGGTACTCAGCCATAATAATTTCTATTAGTTTATATTTACAACTTAACAGAGATGATGTAAGCAATATTGTGCTGTAGTCCATGGCAACCAAAATACAGCTTTTAGCTTGGTTGTTATTATAAAAAAACATATTTTTTGGCCAACCGGAAAAATGAAGAGCTTCTTATGATAATTATTGATATAAGTGAGTGTTCTTATTGTTCAAAAGTCAACCATAAAGCACTAGAAAGCGCATGCATGTAACTGGGTATCTATCTATCTATTTTCAAATCTTCCGTAAACTCATACATGGCTTGAAATGTTTTATTTTCCACTTATCAATGTTATAATATAATCAATATGCAGGTGTAAAGTACTGATAATTCATACAGCACCTAATTTATATATTGTATTTTCACATCAGTCCCTGTCCTCAAGGAGCTTACAATCTAACGTCCCTATCTCACATTCATACATACAACTACTAGGGCCAATTTAACCTACCAGCATGTCTTTGGATTGTGGGAAGAAGCCACGGTGCCTGAAGGAAACCCAAGCAAGAAGAGGGAGAACATGCAAACTCAATGCAGGTAGTGCCATGGTTGGGATTAAACCCTTCAGTGCCTACAAAAAAGTGAAACATATGTGCTATTATGCTGGTCATACACAGCTCTAATTTGGAGCCGTGGGTGACACTGTTGGCACCACCTAGTACAAGGAAAGTTACATTTTCAATCGACTTTTGTCAAAGGGCTGAGTGGAAAACTGTCAGCCAATGAGATGCAGTCACTGTTCCGGTATTCTGATGGCTGTGGTTGCCATCTGGACTGTCAGAATACACTAACCAACAGGGAAGATTCCTTTATCCACGCCACTTAGTGTTGATAGAGGAGTATATTATAGTTATTCTCTATTTTTAACCAGTTTATAATCTATACGTTTATGGCTACTCTTACAGGACTATTAACAAGACAGCCCTTGAGCACAGTTCAAATCTCCATCTTTTAACAGATATGGTTTTTGTACAATAAGGGCACTTTCACACCAAACACAGTTGGATGGAGTTGGATGTAATTTGAAGTGCACTCCAACTGCAAAGACAGCCCAAAATCAAGGTAATCCAAAGAGCATAGTTCACATTATTGCCATGCAGTTAAAAAAAGTAGAGCCTGCTGCATTTTTCTGCAGTGCATATGCAGGGAATGTGCTACAAACGTGCTTCAAATGCACTGCACCGCACCCCCTTAACCACTTGAAAAAAAGGCCTATTTCTGACAATTGTTGCTTACAATTAAAATCAGTATTTTTTGCTAGAAATTACTCAGAACCCCCAAACATCATATATATATATATATTTTTTTTTTTTCCTAAGCAGAGACACTAGAGAATAAAATGGCAATTAGCAATATTTTTATCACACTGTATTTGTGCAGTGATCTTTCAAACGCAATAAATTTTTGGGGAAAAAATACACTTCGATGAATAAAAAAACAAACAGTAAAGTTAGCCCAATTTTTTTGTATAACCTGAAAGATGATGTTATGCCGAGTAAATAGAAACCTCACATGTCACGCTTTAAAATGGCGCACACTCATGGAATGGCGACAAACTACGGTACTTACAAATCTCCATACGTGATGCTTTAAACGTTTTTAACGGTTACCTGTTTAGAGTTACAGGGGGGGTCTAGTGCTAGAATTATTTCTCTCTCTCTAACGATTGTGGCAATACCCCACATGTGGTTTGAACATTGTTTACATTTGCGGGCGCGACTTACGTTTGGGCTTGCTTTGGCGCACTGTCCCTTTAAAAAACATTTTATGATCACTTTTATTGCTGTCAGAAGAAATGTAAACATCCCTTATTATAGTAATAGGCAGTGCCAGGTACTTTTACTGGAGGGATCTGGGGTCTAAAAGACCCCAAACCCCTCCTCTGCACTTGAAAGTTTTGAATACTTTGGATTTTTTAAAACGGGTGCCATTGGCTGCCGAGTAAACCAGAAGTGAGGTTACATCCGGGTTACCACATCCGAGACCAGGTCGAAGCCGATTCCGGCTTTGTTCAGGACTCCGACCGGCCAGGGGACATGCCAGCTAGTGGCTCGAGTCTCTCGGTGGGACGGGAGAGCCCGGGAGAGCTGCAGAAGGCAGCTGCCTATAATAACATAAAGCCGTCCATCGGCTCTAAAAAACGGTATTGGGGTAATGCCTGCAGTTGCAGGCATCACTCTGGTAAAACCACTTGAAGCCAATGACATACAGGTACATAATTTGGTGGCAAATGGTTAAGCCAAGAAAGCCAAGCCCAAACAACGTATAGAAAAATGCACTGCAAACGCAGCACAAAATACACTCAAGTGCGCGTCAAGCGCACATCAAGCGTGCTTCAAACGCGCTTTAAAAGCCCTAAGGCTGGAAATCATACTTGGACAATTCACACAATGGGAACTCTGTGCTGTTTGCTGAACCTGATATCGGGGATAACACCACTAAGATAAGCATAAGATAATGATGTTCATTATATGTTTAACGCAGGGAATGTATATATAAGAACTGTGCTTCATTGCTTAGCAAAGTGCATGTTTAAAACGGCAGTGTATAAATATCCTAGAACTCAATATATCTTTTAAATCTCTATTCCACCCTATCTTTTACATTTGGAATCCTGCTCTCAAAAATCCTGTGCTTATCCTCGCATTATAGAATCCAAAAAGTAGTGAGCTTGAGATGAAAATGTACAAAGAGGATTTAGCCTCAGGATTCTGCATACACAAGTCAAGCTAGAATACGGACATCTGAATATTTTTATTTTACTTTTTCTACCTTTTAAAATTCTGACTTTTTTACCTTAAGCGTATTTTTCTGTATGTTTATGCTGCATACTTTGGCTCTGCAGTAGGGGACCAATGCTTGTAGAATACATGTATAAGTCAGTTATCATGTGATCTAACTGAAATTAATAGCAAACTGCTGGGAGAAATACAGCATCAAAAGTAACTTGTTGGACGCAGAAACTCTCCAACTCCGGGGGTTTGTTAAAATTTACAGTTTGCAAGGATAAAAACAATGGTCTGGAAGTTTGCATCATTAAAAACAATTCAACAATGGCAGCTACCATATTTTTTTCTTGACTGGTTACCTTTGAATATTAGGAATGCCAGACCAATTAAAGGCAGCAAACTGTTATAAATCGGCATCCTGCTGAAATAACTCAGTTTACCCTAATACAGACAAATAGTTATATATAGGACATATGTTACTCACTAAAAAGTTGTGTTTGTATTCAGCCAGTCTTGAGATACAGGAACCCCCTAGCAGGCAGCACAATCAAGTCCCTGTCTTTTAGGAAAGTAGGTAAAACTTTCACCAACCTAATAAAGTTATATGCATATCTGCATATCTGGTATGTTCAAGCTTGGCCACACTTTTTGAACCTTTGGTTTTTTAACATAATGGGTCAATGAAGAGCAAGGAAAATAGAAAAAAAATGGGGTCAAGCTCCACTTTTAGAGCTGAACTCCAGCCAAAACAATGTTTGGCCATTTGCACTGTAAAAATAAAGGCACACTAACGAACTGTGTACAAAACAAAATGTCTATTAAAACGTGCATTAAGTGCCGGTTCACACTAACGCGGCGCGACTTCGGGAGCGACGTGTGAAGTCGCGTGCACCGCGACTTGCGCGGACTTCATATAATGAATGTCAATGCAAGTCGCTCCGATGTCGCCCCGAAGTAGTACAGGAACTACTTTCTAAGTCGGAGCGACTTGAGTCGCTCCTATTAAAACGGTTCCCGTAGCACTGCATGAACCGCGACTTGTCAGGCTGACCAGTCGCCTGACAAGTCGCGGTAGTGTGAATGGGCAATAACGCAATGTACCAAGATGTCCAATGTACCAAAGTCCTGATTTGGTTTAAAATGCTGCAGCTGTTGAATTTTAACACAAAACTGTCAACATAACTGAACGGAAACTGCATCTGATTGGATGCAGCTGCAGTTTGACCAGCAATTTTTCGACTGGCTCCATTGATTTTTCATTTGAGGGATGTCGGGCAGGAGTCGGCTGATAGGGCCACCTACTAAGAGAATTTTAGCCAGTTCATTAGGAGCCAAACAATATTCGATCAGTGTATAGCCAGGTTATCCTGGTGTGTTAGCTTTGTGAACTGAACCTATTGTAATAGAGAGTGTGACAAGCCACAGTACAGTCAATGGACACTCCATTATCCTCTATTGTCAGGAACCGGAGTATGCACAGCATTACAAGAAAACAAGCTCCCATTTCTGTGAAGAGCTGCCCACCCAAGGCATAGGCAGTAGGGATCCGGGAGGGTAGGTCTTCCCTGGATTCTGACATTTATTTAACAGTTACGCAGAAGAGTCCAAGATAGGCATACAAAAGGTATTCTCCAAACATTCAGCTTCTCCTTCTGTATTAATTATGTGTTTAAATACAGAAGAAAAACCTGAATGCTGTCATCATTTACTGCTATCGATGGTGGAGTTACAGGGCGGCACTTTGGCTTTCAAAGCCATACTGCACCATGCGCTAAGCCCTTTGAAAGAAAGAAAATGCTGCTTACAATATTTATCCCTATATATCAATGTCAGCATTAAGCTCCGATCAGTCACTTTCCTAATCAACCCTGTTTATATTCCATGTCACTAAGCAATTTTTCACCCTGAAACATATAATCGCTCTCAGACGTGACCTACTTTTTATCCGCAGCACCCGTTGCAGTGATCCCTTGTGACAAAGAGACCCTGTTACAAATATTAAACACTCCTTAATATCTCTTCTTAGCCAAGTAACAGATCTGGTTACCAAATGACTCCGGGAAAAGGGAGGAGGGGGGGGGGTGTCTCTATTTATACCCAGTTTTAAACAACTGAAGTGGCACAAAAGGGATGTTGATTGTTCCATTGGCCTGATTTATACACTCCTTTAGAAGGCCCTAATGAATAATTCACAGTTATCATTTAGACAGGATTCTTAGTTTTCTGATGTTTTCCTCTGGCCTTTCAAGAATTCCCGGTCACCCCATTGATGGGGGGATCTCGGATGAAGAGGCATGAATGAAAGGCAGAGCATAGAAAAACCCACAACAAGGGAGGTGGCTCTATGCTCTTCTGCTGTCAGCTTGATAAATATAATGTGTCACCAATTAAAACCTCATTGCCTTTCTCCGATTCACTCATCGCCTTGTTAACGATTACTTAGTGGGGTAGCTCTTGTGGTTTGCCCAGTTCTACTATCATTGTCAGCGGAACAGGGGGTTGCCTTTTCCCATCCGATACAATTTCAGGCTGCTGCATTTGCATGTAAATAAGTTATTCACTGCACATCACTATCTAATAGAAAAATGACCAGAAAACGCTTTGATTTCTGCTTTTTTTTTTCTTTCACTTTGCTGTCAAGGGGAAACAATTAAATCAATAGTTTCATTTTTTCTTTTTTACCCCCTACGTTTCAAGCACTTTGGGAGCATTCTTATGGAAATGCCCAAGAATTGACTTATGTGTGGGAAGTGTTGACTGACCCCGGTAGAAAAAAAAAAAAAAACTCAAGTGGTATAGTCATGTGATCATGCACATATACACTTTTGTCTCTGAATTTATAGCGGTGATGTAAGCCATTCTCTCGGTAATGTGAGATAAAGGATGAACGTAAAGTAGTCACATATCTACACATCCATGTTTACTGGGGCGTGAAGTCCAGTTCAAAAAGGAAGACCGAGAACTGAAGGGCATGGAGGGGTCACTCATATTCAGATAGAAATGTTTATATTGGCTTTGACATCTACTTTGAATAAAGAGATTTCATAGAAATAAGTAAGTAATTGTTTAATATAAAATGTGAAATCGATATTGACTTTATTGAAGTCTGATATGAGTTGGACACTAATACTTATGCAAGTATTTGTATTTTCTAAGAATGTGATGATTACCGTATATACTCGAGTATAAGCTGAGATTTTCAGCATGTTTTTTCATGCTGAAAATGCCCCCCTCGGCTTATACTCGAGTCACTGTCTTTTTAAAAATGGCGCGGCCCGTCGCCGACGTGTCACGGCGCATCTGCCGCATGCCCGGGAATAGCCGATCGTGTACGTGCTTTCCCGAGCATCGGCGGCGCATTCCCGGTGACGTATTGGCGCAGGGTGGCGCGATTTTTAAATCGAAGGCGCCTCACCGAAAGGTAAGTGAGACTCCTCCGCAGCCCTTGCATTACTCATACTGTGCTGCGGGCCTGGTACAGGACATTCTCCTGTACAATGCCCGCAGCACTGCCTCTCCTGTGCCATGCCTGTACTTACTGTGCCATGCCTATACCTACTGTGCCATGCCTGTACATACTGTGCCATGCCTATACCTACTGTGCCATGCCTGTACATACTGTGCCATGCCTGTACCTACTGTGCCATGCCTATACCATCACCTGTGCTATTCCTATACCATCTCCTGTACCATGACCTGTGCCATGCCTGTACCATGACCTGTGCAATGCCTGTACCATGACCTGTGCCATGCCTGTACAATCACCTGTGCCATGCCCTTACCATGACCTGTGCCATGCCTATACCATGACCTGCGCCATCTCCTGTACCATGCCCGCAGCCCCTGTTTTGTGTCTCGTGGTGGTCCAGGTGGGTCCAGTAGCTGCTGCATTTTCCACCCTAGGCTTATACTTGAGTCAATAAGTTTTCCCACTTTTTTGTGGTAAATTTAGGGGCCTCGGCTATATATTCGGGTCGACTTATACTCGAGTATATACGGTAGATAGGTGGCCGGCTTGAATGCTGATACAAGCTGATGCTACAGGTGGCTTTTAGTAGATCAGCAATGCTGCTAAAATTATCTATCTAACAAGTGGATCAAATGACTTCCTATGGTATAAGCCACAAAAGGAGAACCTAGCAGAAATAATTACACATGATTGCACAGTGCTGCAACAGTGTTCATTTATTCGCTACTATATGATATTTTTGTAGCTTATACCTTACACCACTGGTCTCCAAACTACAGCCTGGGGTCAGATGCGGCCCTTTGCTTGCTATATTCCTGCCATTCGGGCACTATTCCTTTCACTGATATGAGACACTATGCTGCCTACTGACACCAACAATAGGGCACCTTTTCTCCCACGGACACCAACAATGGGGCACTGTTCCTCCCACTGATGCCAACGATGGGACACTATTCCTTCCCCTAATACCAAATGTGGCGATGTTTACTCCCACTGATGCCAAGAATAGTCTAAAGTACACTACACTGGCCCTTTGTTTAGAAAGTTTGGGGACCCCTGCCTTACACCATCAGTTAGCAATCGTATTGCTTAGCATTTACAACCCAACTAAGGACACAGATATAGAAATGTAGTCAGACATAGTAACATCATCTACTTTTATGGTCATACCCTTCCACGTGCCTGTTACATCAGTTGTACAGGGACTCTGTAGTCTAGTAAGCAGCATAATTAGACCCAGTGCTCTCAGTAATCAGAACTCAGTAACAGAACTGGCCTAACACAACCCTCTCCACTTCGTTGCAATATAAATCTGTGAGGGGGGCATGTGGCTATGTCTACACAGAGCACTGGAGTCAGAGGAAAGAAAGCAGCATTTTCACTGTAATAAATTGGCATTTTAAAGGAGTTGTAAAGTCTCAAGGTTTTTCACCTTCGTGCATTCTATGCATGAAGGTGAAAAACCTTCTTGGTTGCAGCTGTCCCCTGGACCCCCCGTTATTCTTACCTGAACCCGAATGTCCCATCGATGAGCACAAGCCCAGCGGCGCCAGCCACTGTCTCAGATCCTCATTGGATAGCTTGATAGCAGAAGGAGCCAATGACTCCTGCTACTGTCAATCAAAACTCGTGACACAAGAGCGGGGGGCGGAGCAGCAGCGGGACTTTCCCCCAGTACATTCAGCTCTGTATGTTTCTGTGAGTCTGTGTACAGGGGGGTCTGTCCCTTCCCTCCACTCAGGTTACAGGGAGCTCGGTGCTCTAGCTGTGTAGTGTGTGTGATGTCGGAACCCCGCCCCCTGCCTTCTGCAGCTGAGAAAATTCTTTGATCTCTGTTCTTTGGACTGATGTAGAGGAGAGAAGGCTGAAAAACAGGTACAACTTATGTAGGAGGATTTGCCTAATCTCCGTGTATAACCTGAGTAACCGGTTACTCTATATCTTAGGGTGTTTTAGATAAAGTGCTTGAGATATTGGAAAAAAAAAGGAGTGCAAAACCAATGCCTTATTGTCCAAGGGTATTTATTTCATCTTAAAGTAGAATTTCAGCCTAACTAGTCTTAAAAATGCTCCCTCTCCCCCTCCTAGAACCTATACTAACTAACCTGTGTAAAAAAAAGATTCATATACTTACCTTTTTGCAGTCCAATCCAGTCTGGTCATGTAATCTGGATTTCATCTGGAGCCAGATGAAGGCTGCAGGGGAGAGAAGGGACTGCCGACAACATTTGAACCATGGTTGCTTATGGTGACGTTATTGCTTTCCCAGCTGTTGCCGGGAGCCCTCCCCATTCCCCTGCAGCTACCGCTGGCTGACACAGGGGATCATGTGACTGGAGCGGTCTGAAAATAGGTAAATATATACATCTTTTTAACACAGTTTATAGGTATTAGGCTCCATTCACACTAATGCATTTTTTCATGCTTTTTGCTTTTTGAAGAAACGTATTTCATTTTTTTAACATGGGTTCTATTGAAGGTGTTCACATCAATGCATTTTTGTGCCTCTGCGCTTCTAAAAAAGGTCGGGGACTTTTTTCCCGCAAAATGCCGCATTTTGCATGTAATAGACTTCAATGGGCATGTATTAAAAATGCAAGTTCTGTGTTTTTGAAGCGTTTTTGATGCATTTTGCATTATTTAATCAGCCCAACAACAAATTGGCCAAATAAAAAGAAAAAAGAATCAAATAGCAAAACACATGAAAAATATTTCAAAAACGCGTCAAAAATGTGTGTCCGAAAAACGTGGAAAGCACAACATAAAGCACTGCTGGAATGCTTAAAAGCAACATACATAGGTGTGAATCGAGCCTTAGGAGGGGGGCATGTTTAAGACTAGTTAGACTTTAACTAGAATTCTATTTTAGAAATCCATGAGAGCAAGTAAACATTTTTCAGGGGTGCTTCAGGGCTGTAATGTGCTAAATGTGAAAGATCTGCTTGGACAGAAGCTCAAATTATTCTCTTGGTCGCCAAACTGCTTCAGCATCGCTTTTTATAGTAAAACCCACCCTCTCCCAGTGAAAGAGCCTCTTTAATAAATAGAATCTTTTTTCCTGTTAAGGGATTTTCCATTTAAAAGAAAACCACCCTGACATTCGGGAACATGCTGATTCTTGAAGCCCCCTGACTAGCTTTGTCTCTGGTCGTGAGTTTGGAGTTGTTCTTTGGTGCTCTTGCTCAGAAACTCTTTGAAATAGTTGCGTTACCGTGTGAGAACTATATAGCCAAAAATCTACTTGGGCGGATTTATCAAGAGGCTTCCACCACCATGTATATTGCAATTCCATTATGAAAACAGCTGAATACTGAGTAGAATTTTGCTGATAGTACCTCTACATGTAAACTGAGTGGACACAAGTTTGGGCATTGCCAAAGCATAAACTTTAACAAGCACTGAGCAAAGTTTTCTACCCAGCTAGTCCTTGACATGTTAGATCTCAAGTCAAAATTGTATTTTCTTAACAGTAGTTTTGTATAGCAAAGGGAAGGGTTAGAACATATGGGAGGTTTTCATCGTTGTTCTTTGCCCCATTGGGGACATTTCCCTCGTAGTGCCTGCCTTAGGATTTGGGTGTCAAAAGGAAAGGGAGTGATGGAAAATCTATACAATGGGGACACACACAGTAACACAAACACCCTTAGATTGCTGTCTTTGCCCCCTTGTCCTTTTGCTCCCCTTTATTTTATCATGGTGTCTCAGCAATATTTTATTTATGGCTAAAAAGCCATTAACATGCTTAACAGAAATTCCTATCCCCTGCCAAAATTTTTAGTTTGAAAGAGTGGGTAAGGGTTTGAACCTCTGTCAGGTGGCAATTACATTTTAGTGATAAATAAAATATGAAGTTATTTGTTATTTCTATATACAGTATGTTTGTATATGGTCATTTAAAGCTAAACTCCAGGATAAGCAAAAATTATTCAAATCCAGTGTGAAACCTTGTCCGGAGCTTCTGATAATAAAGACCGGTCACTGATGCCCTCTCTTCCAGTGCAGGGTGACCGGTCTTGTATCCGCCCCCTTCTGTCGTTTTCTGCAGGTGTTCTGCTGAAAACTCCAATTCGCCAAAATCTCCAACCACATCACTTCCGGTGACTCTATAGCAGCAATAATTGGAGATTTCGACGAGTTGCTGCTTTCACAGAACACGGGCAGCGTTAACACTTCAGTACACAATATAATGAGTAGACATTGTTAGTCTGCCCGCTTCTAACCAACAAAATGGCCACCTCCAAGGTGGGGACAACTTTTTTCCTCCTTACCCGATGTTCTGTCAAAACAGTCAACTTGTCGTACCATAGTGTATATGTTGCCTGTTTTCTGTGTCATTTCTCCAATCATTGCTACTGTAGAATCACCGGAAGTGACGTGGTTGGAGATTTTGACAAGTTGGAGTTTTGTGCAAAAACTCTACTGTGGATCACAGGAGTGCAGTTTGATCTGAACTCATGTAACCCATTTTCAGCTGACAGTGGGCTAAATCTGATGTTATAGAGCCGGTCCAGGCTGGGGAAAGATGGTGATCATATGGTTGGGATCCACCCAGAAGCCTGGACCACCACCTGGCTCAGAATACTGTACTTCTACTGTGGATCACAGGAGTGCAGTTTGATCTGTACAAATGTAACCCATTTTCAGCTGACAGTGGGCAAAATCTGATGTTTTAGAGCTGATCCAGGCTGGGGAAAGATGGTGACCACATCATTGGGATCCTCCCAGAAGCCTGGACCACCACCAGGCTCAGCATACTGTACTTCTACTGTGGATCACAGGAGTGCAGTTGGTTCTGTACTCCTGTGGCCCATTTTCTGCTGACAGTGGGCTAAATCTGATGTCATAGAGCCAGTCCAGGCTGGGGAAAGATGGTGACCATATGGTCGGGATCCACCCAGAAGCGTGGACCGGCACCTGGCTCAGCATCTCAGTGAGCCAGCTGCTCCCTCCCTCGCCCAACGCTCAGTGGCAGAGCAGACAGCAATGAGGGGGCAGGAGACAGATGCAGTGTCAGGTCAATGCTGCACCCACCTAGGTAAGTATGATTTAAAAAAAAACTACAGTATTTTTATTTTAAAGGTTTGCTTATTAACATGGAGATATTGGGGGGATTTACTAAAACTGTTGAACAAAGAATATGGTGCAGCTGTGCTTAGTAACCAATCAGCATCTAATGTAGGCTAGCTCAATAAAGCTTTAAAAACATAACCTGAAAACTGATTGTTTCCTATGCACCTCACCAGATTCTGTGCACCAGTTTTAGTAAATCCTCCCATTGTGTCTTCATCAGTGACATTTTTTTTTTCTTCAAACAGCTGGAGGTCACGAAAGAGTTGTGTACATATTGGGAAAAAGTGAAAAAGTTCAGCCACAAACATCTAAATGACATGCGTGATTTTATCTTCTATCCCATTTTGTTATAGTTCTGCTATCTGTTTTGTCATCTGAATATGTCGTTTTTTATGTTCCTTTCTGTACACCTTTGAGACTGCTGTCCAGGATGACTTATTCCATTTTAAGACTTCATTCCAAATCAGTTTTTCTGCTATTTTATATGTACAGATTCCCGTCATAACCTAGCCATTTGTTTATTGTAAAAAAAAAAAAAAGTGTCACCCGGAGCACAGACCACGTATAAGCTATTTTACATATTGCACAAATATATGAGAAAGATGGGGCTTTTGAGGGCAGTGGGAGGAGGAGGATCACATATATCACACAATTTGTCTAAAACATAACTTTATTGTACACATCTTGAATAAAATGTACATCAGAGGGGAATAATTCCCATACAGTATATGACGTATAAAAACAAAACAGAAACACATATGTAGAAATAAATTCCCGTATGGGAATGCCGATACTTGGTATCAGAAGATGGTAATAGGGTCTCTGATGGAGCACGGTCTAAGGGTCCTCAGCAAGCCGACGCGTTTCGCACAAGGCTTCCTCGGGGCCAGAGAGACCAAGACAGACCGATATTTCCTAATGCGAATCAGATCAAAGCAGACAGAGCAGACTCATGGACCAAACAGTCGGGCTATCCAAAAATAGTAAAACCACGATAATCATCACAAGGCCATATTAAGGTAATAATTCTGTAGTCTTCAAACAAAGAGAGTACGCATGCGAATCCTTGCACTTATATCGAGGCTCCCGTTAACTTGGACCATAAGAAGCTTAGTGGCTACTCAATATATCATAGTGACAGCATACAACCAGGATGCTTGAGGGCATCACACCTGGGCATTATACAGGTCCCTCTCAAAAAATTAGCATATTGTGATAAAGTTCATTATTTTCTGTAATGTACTGATAAACATTAGACTTTCATATATTTCAGATTCATTACACACAACTGAAATAGTGCAAGCCTTTTACTGTTTTAATATTGATGATTTTGGCATACAGCTCATGAAAAACCAAAATTCCTATCTCAAAAAATTAGCATATTTCATCCGACCAATAAAAAAAAAGTGTTTTTAATACAAAAAAAGTCAACCTTCAAATAATTATGTTCAGTTATGCACTCAATACTTGGTTGGAAATCCTTTTGCAGAAATGACTGCTTCAATGCAGCGTGGCATGGAGGCAATCAGCCTGTGGCACTGCTGAGGTGTTATGGAGGCCCAGGATGCTTCGATAGCGGCCTTGAGCTCATCCAGAGTGTTGGGTCTTGCGTCTCTCAACTTTCTCTTCACAACATCCCACAGATTCTCTATGGGGTTCAGGTCAGGAGAGTTGGCAGGCCAATTGAGCACAGTAATACCATGGTCAGTAAACCATTTACCAGTGGTTTTGGCACTGTGAGCAGGTGCCAGGTCGTGCTGAAAAATGAAATCTTCATCTCCATAAAGCTTTTCAGCAGATGGAAGCATGAAGTGCTCCAAAATCTCCTGATAGCTAGCTGCATTGACCCTGTCCTTGATAAAACACAGTGGACCAACACCAGCAGCTGACATGGCACCCCAGATCATCACTGACTGTGGGTACTTGACACTGGACTTCAGGCATTTTGGCATTTCCCTCTCCCCAGTCTTCCTCCAGACTCTGGCACCTTGATTTCCGAATGACATGCAAAATTAGCTTTCATCCGAAAAAAGTACTTTGGACCACTGAGCAACAGTCCAGTGCTGCTTCTCTGTAGCCCAGGTCAGGCGCTTCTGCCGCTGTTTCTGGTTCAAAAGTGGCTTGACCTGGGGAATGCAGCACCTGTAGCCCATTTCCTGCACACGCCTGTACACGGTGGCTCTAGATGTTTCTACTCCAGACTCAGTCCACTGCTCCCCCAAGGTCTGGAATCGGTCCTTCTCCACAATCTTCCTCAGGGTCCGGTCACCTCTTCTCGTTGTGCAGCGTTTTCTGCCACACTTTTTCCTTCCCACAGACTTCCCACTGAGGTGCCTTGATACAGCACTCTGGGAACAGCCTATTCGTTCAGAAATTTCTTTCTGTGTCTTACCCTCTTGCTTGAGGGTGTCAATGATGGCCTTCTGGACAGCAGTCAGGTCGGCAGTCTTACCCATGATTGCGGTTTTGAGTAATGAACCAGGCTGGGAGTTTTTAAAAGCCTCAGGAATCTTTTGCAGGTGTTTAGAGTTAATTAGTTGATTCAGATGATTAGGTTAATAGCTCGTTTAGAGAACCTTTTCATGATATGCTAATTTTTTGAGATAGGAATTTTGGTTTTTCATGAGCTGTATGCCAAAATCATCAATATTAAAACAATAAAAGGCTTGCACTACTTCAGTTGTGTGTAATGAATATAAAATATATGAAAGTCTAATGTTTATCAGTACATTACAGAAAATAATGAACTTTATCACAATATGCTAATTTTTTGAGAGGGACCTGTATATCCAAAATTCTTATGACTTATCTATGGCCAGGCGTTCCAACTATACGTCATCCAATGATATCATGAGGCAGGTATATTCAAAGTGGGTTCCAACTAGTCATTTTACATAGTTACATATAGTTACATAGTAGGTGAGGTTGAATAAAGACAATAGTCCATCCAGTTCAACCTGTGTAGGTGTGTGTGGCCGTAATCATCTCACATACCCCTGAATGTTCTGATCCTTGAGATGTACGTCTAAGAGTCTTTTGAAAGCAGAAACCACCTCTTGTGGTAGAGAATTCCACAATCTTGTAGCCCTAACAGTAAAGAACCCCCCACGTTGCCTGAGGTTAAAACGCTTCTCCTCTAATCGCATTGTATGCCCTCAAGTCCTCATGCAATCCCTTCGACTGAATAGCTTTTTTTCTATGCTGAGATCACCATTGAGGTATTTATAAATTGCTATCATGTCCCCTCTCAGGCGTCTCTTCTCCAGGGAGAATAAATCAAGCGATTGCAGACGCTCTTCATAATTTAGGTCCTCCAATCCCCTAATTAGTTTAGTAAATTAGTAATTTTACCATAGCAGCCGACTCGTGAGCTATCAGGCAAAATAAACCTTGTAACGTGCTCGTATCCAGAGTGCCTGCTTCCATTTTACATATTTGGAACAATATTCCTGAGACCTATCCCAAAAATACAAATAGCTGGAGTATCTAAAAGCTGATATGGATCCATTTCCCCATTTTTCTGAAAACCCAAAATTAAAATAATGTTAACTACTAAAATTCACAATAAAATAACACCTTTTTCTAACTGAGAAAGCTGATGGAAAAAGAAATCACTGATCCCCATATTAGCGTCCACTTGTACATCAGAGAAGGGGAAAGTAATTAATCATTTATTCCTATGGGATCAGTCATTGTGCACTTGCGAGGCAGCACACAGATCAGGAATGTTGCAATGAGTATTTTTTATCCATGGTGCATTTTTACAAATGTCATTGAAAAGAATTTCATAGGGATCAATGATTAATGACCCCTGTACCCTTCTCTGTGTCAGGTTTGTACTCAGGTCCTATTGACAAAACCGAACTAATAGAGAATATATAGCAGAGTGAATAAGCCACCAGGGGAAAGCAATTGTGTTTTGCTCGATAACAGGGCTGTGCTTATATTTCTGTTTGTCGCAACAAAAGTGCTGGCTCAGCAGAAGTGCACACATTCGAGGCTATTCATTAAACTAACAACGGGAACTTACAAGGACATTAGACACATTTACATATATTGAAGCAGCAGGAGGCTTATGGAGAAATATTTAAGAAAAAAAAAAAAAAAACTTCTATCATTATTTCATAAGCAAAATATATATACAGTATATACGTGGGCTGAATTAGCATTTGCCTTTTTATATCTAATAGATATCCAGCAGCAATAACTGCTCCTTGCCCAAATCACTCATCTTTGCTGCTGTGATGGAGGTACACCTACTCTGTTGGATTTTCATTTATTTTATAGTATGGAGAATAAATAAAGCAAAATAAAGAGTTATCGTAGATTTACAGGGACAGTTGGACATGAATGCACAATTCAATCTCCTCTTAACCACTTTAGGACCGGAGGATTTTCCTGCTTTACGTCCAGGCCACTTTTTGCAACTTGGCACTGTACGACTTTAACTGACAATTGCGCGGTCATGCAACGCCGTACCTTAAAATAAATTTACGTCCTTTTTTCCCCACAAACAGAGCTTTCTTTTGGTGGTATTTGATCACCTCTGCGCTTTTTAATTTTTGCGATATTAATAAAAAAAGAGCAACAATTTTGAAAAAATAACAATATTTTTCTACTTTGACAGTTAAAAAATATCCAATATATTCATTTTTTGTCATATATTTAGGTCAAAATGTATTTAGCTACATGTCTTTGACAAAAAAATTCTCAATGAGCGTATTTTTAACCGCTTTAAGACCGGAAGATTTTACCCCATTCCTGACCAGGCCATATTTTGCGATTCGGCACTGCGTTATTTTAACGGACAATTGCGCGGTTGTGCGACGCTATACCCAAATTAAATTTATGTCCTTTTTTTCCCCCCAAATAGAGCTTTTTTTTGGTGGTATTTGATCACCTGTGCGATTTTTACTTTTTGCGCTATAAACAAAAAAATAGCGACAATTTTGAAAAAATAACAATATTTTTCACATTTTTTTTATATGAAATCCCCCCCCCCCCCCCCAAAATGTAAAAATCAAAATTTTTTAATAGGCGTATTTTGATTGGTTTGTGCAAAAGTTATCGCAGCTACTAACTACGGGAAATCGAAACATTTTTATTGTTTTTTTTTTTAACCTAGTAATGGCGGTGATCTGGCGGCGATCTGAAATTTTTTTTGCGGGACTACAACATTGCAGTGGACAGATCAGACCCCTAACTGACATTTTTGACACTTTTGAGGGTACCAGTGACTTTACTACAGTAATCAGTGCTATAAATATGCACTGTTACTGTAATAATGACACTGGCAGGGAAGGGGTTAACTTTATTGGTGATCAAGGGGTTAAATATATGTCTGGTGCTTACTGACGTGTGTGGGGGGAGGGGACTGTGTGACACAGGCACAGATCGCAGGTTCAGCTATGCTGAATCCTGCAATCTGTCCCTGCCTGTCACATAGGAGATCCGCCCGCTTTGTTTACACAAGCGGGTGGATTTCCTCACTCGATCCCCGACGATCGGGGAAGAGCGGCGGTGATCACCGCCTCTCCTCCCCTGGCCCGACTCCAGCTGTGTCTGAATACAGCGGGAGCGAGCCTCCGGCGGCGCGCGCGCCTCCCACAAGGGGAGGAGTCCAGCGACGTAGGTCTACGTCGCTGGACGATAACGAGCCACTTTGCCGCAGTACGCTCCATGTGAGCGGTCGGGAAGTGGTTAAAGCAGAACATCACTCTCTCAATCCACATTGACTATTTTAATCCTTATGCTGCCAGCATTAGAAAATGCATAGGAAAGTGTATCATATTTACTTGTTTTAAACTTTTTTTTAATAATTCTTCAGTTGTTTCCTGGTTTCCAGGCCTAGGCAAATGATGTCATACTTCCTAGGAGTCTTCATTAGAGGAAGAGGGGAGGAGGGGTTTTCTCGGTTAACCACTTGCCGCCCAGCGACGGCGGCAGGTCAGCAGCTTCCCGCAAATCACCTTACCTGTACCTGCCCGCACCAGTGCGGAAGCCGAGGCGCAGGGCCGCGATAGCTGCCGGGCACCCGCAATCACTCCCCATGAAGGGAGAACGGTGGTCTGCTGTTGTAAACACAGCAGACCGCTGTTCTCTCTGCTATCAACACAGAGCCCCTGTGTTCCTGCTATTTAGAAACACAGGTCTCTGTGTTGATATTACAAGCCCATTCCCCCAAAGTTAGAAAACACCCCCTAGGCTCACACTTAACCCTTTAATTACCCCTGGGTTAACCCCTTCCCTGACGGTGTCATCATTACAGTAACAGTGCATATTTTTTAGCACTGATTACTGTAGTGATGTCACTGGTCCCCCCAAAAGTGTCAGAAATGTCAGTTAGAGGTCCGATCTGTCTGCTGCAATGTCGTAGTGCCTCTAAAAATCGCAGATCACTGCCAATACTAGTAAAAAAATAAATAAATAAAAATGAAATAAATCTTTCCCGTAGTTAGTAGACGCGATACCTTTTGCGCAAACCAATCAAAATACGTTTATTTGGATTGTTTTTACCAAAAATATGTAGCAGAATACAAATTGGCCTAAAATGTTGAAAACATTTGATTTTTACATTTTTGTTTTGATTTGGGAATGTTATATAGCAGAAAGTGAAAAATATTTTTTTTTTTCAGAATTGTCGCTCTTTTTTTGTTTATAGCGCAAAAAATAAAAATCGCACAGGTGATCAAATACCACCAAAAGAAAGCTCTATTTGTGGGGAAAAAAGGACACGACCGCACAATTATCCGTTAAAATAACGGAGTTCCGAATCGCAAAAAGTGGCCTTGTCATTAAGGGGGAAAAATCTTCCAATTCAGAAGTGGTACATCTCCTGTGGATCGTAGAAGTGACGTTGGTTCTGCACTCCTGTGATCTATTTTCAGCAGAGGGGTCTGAAGTACGTTCTCTGCTGATGTCACAAAGGTCTAGGCACCGCGTCATCACAACCACGGAGTCTGGATCCGCCAGATGCCTGGACCGACACGCGGCTCAGCCTCTCAGCGAGTCGCTGAGAGGCTGAGCTGGCTGCTCCCGTCCCCTCCACAGCCCAGCACTCCAATGAGTGAGGAGGGGGCAGAGCAGAGAGCTGCTCAATGCTCAGTTCCCAGTGCAGAGGCGCCATTGGACCGATGCTGCATCCACCTAGATAAGTATAAATTGGCAATAATGTCAAACCCCATACTTCCCTTTTAAGCATGCCCTCCAATTTGCATGCCTGAGCTAAGGGCAGATGGATTCAAAGAAGTAAATGCTACATTATTAATCTCTCCTTATTGAAGATGGCCACAGCTAAAAATGCTAGGGGGTGTTTTTCAAAGTTATTTCTCAGCAAAATAAAGCATGGAGACATGGATGGATGGATGAGTTTGCTTTGAATATTAAAAATGAATTAAATTAATTACATTTTTGGTTTGTGGTGCTCAGATGTAGTTTAGTTTTGCTTTAAAGCCCAACTCTGACCACAGGAAAATAATGACCCTTGTATTGGCTCTCCCCCACAATGCAAGGGTTAAATGCTCATTAACCATTTGAGCTCTGGAAGGTTTTACCCCCCTTATAACCAGGCCATTTCTCTTTGCTTTTTAGCACTGCACTACTTTAACTGGAAATTGCGCCATCATGCAACGCTGTACCCAAATTATATTTAGATCATTTTTTTCACACAAATAGATAGATCCTTTTTTTGGTGGTATTTGATCACCACTGAGTTTTTCTATTTTTTATGTACTGTGACATTGGAGACTGGGCTGCAGGGCAGTATTCCAACATAACGACCCCAAACACACTTCCAAGATGACCACTGCCTTGCTAAAGATGCTGAGGGTAAAGGTGATGGACTGGCCAAGCATGTCTCCAGACCGAAACCCTATTGAGCATCTGAGGGGCATCTCAAAATGGAAGGTGGAGGAGTGCAAGGTCTCTAACATCCACCAGCTCCCTGATGTCATCATGGAGGAGTGGAAGAGGACTCCAGTGGAAACCTGTGAAGCTCTGGTGAACTCCATGCCCAAGAGGGTTAAGGCAGTGCTGGAAAATAATGGTGGCCACAAAAAATATTGACACCTTGGACCCAATTTGGACATTTCCACTTAGGGGTGTACTCACTTTTATTGCCAGCAGTTTAGACATTAATAGCTGTGTGTTGAGTTATTTTGAGGGGACAGCAAATTTACACTGTTATACAAGCTGTACACTCACTACTTTACATTGTAGCAAAGTGTCATTTCTTCAGTGTTGTCACATGAAAAGATAGAATAAAATATTTACAAAAATGTGAGGGGTGTACTCACTTTTGTGATATACTGTATGTGCTCAGAAACAGATACTGTAGATTGTTCCCTATGTACAGAGCCCTGTGTATCAATCACATCAGACTCAAGATCTTGAGTATCGAGAGTAGTCCATACGAATGTCCCTTGTCCTATTAGGATGACGGCTGACGCGTTTCAAGGCATACGCCTCTTCCTCAGAGCCGTTCATCCTAATAGGACAAGGGACATTCGTATGGACTACTCTCGACACTCAAGATCTTGAATATGTAAAGAATTCGCGCTTAGGATATATTAGATTACTGATATAGCTGGCTGCAGCCTACCTCTATAACTATAATCCTAGGATATATAGTGAAATTGAAAAGGTAAAAGGGGAGGTGTATGGCACTGCCTATAGCTTCCTGATTGGTTAGGTAAAATATTTAAAGTGCAATGGTGCAAATAAATATTGTGTGACCTTTTTATATTAATTGGTGAACGTGCAATAACAAACAATTTGATGGATCCACTATTAAAAAACTGGTAATGAGTGAATTGGTAAATAAAAAAATATATAATGATGTTAGTCAAAAACTGTGACTGTATAAATTAAATGCCAATTGGTGATAAAAAACAAGTGAGTAAACCGTGATTAAATATAGTGATGTGGAATAAAAGTATTCAAAAAATTATTATTAATAGTAATCAAAAAAGTTAAATATCATTAATATTCATAAAAGTGGAAAAAGGTGAAAATCCTCCGTGTATGCGTTTTTGAAATGCAACTGGATAAAATCCAAAAATCACAGTGTAAAACCAACAGGATGCTAATTAGAAACAGGCTAGGAGATACACAATATAAAAACAGAAGGGAACCCCATATAACACATGGGATAAAAAGTACAAGAATAAATATCAAAACCACTCTCAATAAATATGATAAAAGAGTTCCCAATAAAAAATTATAAATATAGTCCAACGATGAGTGTCCAATGATTTATATCCCACAGTACATTAATCATAAGTATGGTAATGATCTAATGTCCACAAATGGCTCCTATGCAAAGAGAGACAAATTTCCCAAAGAAAGTGACTTCAGTGCAGGTGCTTCAGTACATTTCTTAAGGGTGCCGACTATGGTGATCACTCTGTGCTCCCCGTGTCCCCAGGACCGCACTCACCAGAAATAATTACCCCTACAGGGGTAACAGGCCTTAGGTATAATGTCGCCTCTAATGCCTCCGGATCCCCTTAGGTCTCCCTGGACGGTCCTCTTAGCCCTGAGCGCTGTCCTGTAGCCTGCCCGAGTCCAGTCTCACTGTACTTTGCATATATGCTCCATGGATATATATGGGGAAGAAAGGGGCTCACATAGAGTAGTATTGTCTGATAAGTATTTTTTATTTCAAAGAATAATACTCACAATAAGAGCGATAGTAAAAAGCAGGAAGAAAACAATATCGGTCGCGCACTTCCGGGACGCCGTGCGTTCCACAGACCGGATATGCGTTCCAACCAGGCGGATGTGATGTGATGACGCTCTACGCGTTTCGTCTGTCCGACGTCATCAGGAGTCCCGGAAGTGCGGGATCTCCTAGCCTGTTTCTAATTAGCATCCTGTTGGTTTTACACTGTGATTTTTGGATTTTATCCAGTTGCATTTCAAAAACGCATAAACGGAGGATTTTCACCTTTTTCCACTTTTATGAATATTAATGATATTTATTATAACTTTTTTGATTACTATTAATAATAATTTTTTGAATACTTTTATTCCACATCACTATATTTAATCACGGTTTACTCACTTGTTTTTTTATCACCAATTGGCATTTAATTTATACATTCACAGTTTTTGACTAAAATCATTATATATTTTTTTATTTACCAATTCACTCATTACCAGTTTTTTAATAGTGGATCCATCAAATTGTTTGTTATTGCACGTTCACCAATTAATATAAAAAGGTCACACAATATTTATTTGCACCATTGCACTTTAAATATTTTACTCAAGATCTTGAGTCTGATGTGATTGATTTTTACCTTTGTTTGTGAGTAGACATTTTTTGTTTTAACAATAAAGCCTATATTGAGGATAATGCGCTAGGTCGATGCGCCTTTCTTTGTGTTTCTTGTTTGCAGTATTGTTGGACTGCCCCAGTCCTTTTAGGCAGCAGGATCCTAGTCATCCAAGACGCCATTTTGAAAGTTCCGTGGGCAGAGCAGTCAAAGAGTCTGGTTTATCCACCTTGTTTTTGTTTGGGGGTGGGAGCTGTGCACCTGGGTGGGTGTGAGCTGTGCACTTGGGTGGGTGGGAGCTGAGTACCTGGGTGGTAGTGAGCTGTGCACTTGGGTGGGTGTGAGCTGTGCACCTGGGTGGGTGTGAGCTGTGCACTTGGGTGGGTGTGAGCTGTGCACCTGGGTGGGTGAGCTGTGCACCTGGGTGGGTGAGAGCTGTGCACCTGGGTGGGTGGGAGCTGAGTACCTGGGTGGGTGTGAGCTGTGCACTTGGGTGGGTGTGAGCTGTGCACCTGGGTGGGTGTGAGCTGTGCACCTGGGTGGGTGGGAGCTGTGCACTTGGGTGGGTGTGAGCTGTGCACCTGGGTGGGTGAGCTGTGCACCTGGGTGGGTGGGAGCTGTGCACCTGGGTGGGTGGGAGCTGAGTACCTGGGTGGGTGTGAGCTGTGCACTTGGGTGGGTGTGAGCTGTGCACCTGGGTGGGTGGGAGCTGTGCACCTGGGTGGGTGGGAGCTGTGCACTTGGGTTGGTGTGAGCTGTGCACCTGGGTGGGTGAGCTGTGCACCTGGGTGGGTGGGAGCTGTGCACCTGGGTGGGTGGGAGCTGAGTACCTGGGTGGGTGTGAGCTGTGCACTTGGGTGGGTGTGAGCTGTGCACCTGGGTGGGTGGGAGCTGTGCACCTGGGTGGGTGGGAGCTGAGTACCTGGGTGGGTGTGAGCTGTGCACTTGGGTGGGTGTGAGCTGTGCACCTGGGTGGGTGGGAGCTGTGCACCTGGGTGGGTGGGAGCTGAGTACCTGGGTGGGTGTGAGCTGTGCACTTGGGTGGGTGTGAGTTGTGCACCTGGGTGGGTGGGAGCTGAGTACCTGGGTGGGTGGGAGCTGAGTACCTGGGTGGGTGGGAAATTGAGAAGGTCATATAGTAACTATGCATTTAGAGGAGGGAAAGTATGTCGGTTGAGTAGTGTAGTAGAGAAAAGAGAGAGGAAAAAATAAGATAAGGGGAAAAAGAAAAAGTAAAAGTAAGAGATAGGAAATATAGAGAAGAGGGAAGAAACATTACCTGGGAGGATGGGAGGGAGGGGAAGGTGAGGATGGGGGGTCTGTGGGACCTGACCAGGCATTTTAACTCCAATCTTGAATGGCTGGATGAGCTACAGCTAAAGAAGGGATCAATCAAGGTTCAAATGGCTTATATACTCTAACCGTAAAGTCCATATCATAAGGAATTTAATGTGAGTATCATAAAGCATTAAAGTATCAGTTTTTAAACACTTTCAGCTGCTGATTTGATCACTTAATCAGCATGTAGCTCCTTCATTTTTTAATCCTTGCCAATGTTCCATTAAAAGGATGGTCACTGCCCCAGGTTTCCTGTTTCAGATGGCTCCTTTCTCTTGCAACATCCTATGTAGTTACTGTTGCATCCAGAGTTGGGTCTCCCTACACTGTGTGCATCAATAGAAACACACAGTTCTGTAACTTGTAATGGCAAGGCAGTCTCCTGCACCTCCTCTTTGATCTCCAAACAGACTGGCTCAAAACTGCATTGTCCACTGTTAACTCTTTCCTGTGAAGACTGGAAGTTCAGGGAAATAGTACTGAGAGAACAAGAGCCAGCACCATTGAAAGTTGTAAACTGCAAGTGCTTGGGTAACAAATGTAATAAATAGCTTACTGGGGAATGTTTATTTTATTGTGCTCAGTGTGTTCACTTTTAATGTAGGCTCCACCAGAAGCGTATCCTCACCTTCCCTTCCCCACTGCTCTGTGTGGCCCCTAGTAAAGTGAAGAAACATCTACGCTCCAAGTCAGAAACTGACTTAAAGTGTTACTAAACCCCGAACCCTGTATTCACCATATCTGGTCTCTAGGGCTGCTGAATATAATCGCCGAATCGATGCATCGCGATGCGACCCTTCGCGATTCTGCATCGATTCGGGGTGACTGCAAAATCGATTATTTAATGACGTCATTTCCGGGGGCGGGGGGAGTTGTCTGTCAGTACAGATTGTCATGGCGGCGCTGGCGCGTGATGAGAGTGACGGCGGCCGGGCCTCGCGGGAGAGGAGAGCGGAGCTATACAGTGCTCTGGCCCCAGGAAGGTTTGGGGCGGCCGCGGCCTTCCCAGCCGGAGATGTGACGGCGGAAGATGACGAGAACCGGGAGAGCGGCAGAGCCAGGTGAGGGGGCGGATAGGGGAAGCACACTGAGGGAGAGGATCTCATATGCTACTCGTTGTGTGGGTGGGCCAGGGATGCGGCCAGCTTTTGAGATATCACCCGCCTGAACCCCCTGCTGCCCGCTCACGCGCCTGCCTGCCCGCCTATCTGGCCACTCGCCTGCCTGTCTGCCTGTCCGGCCACCCGCCTGTCTGCCCGCCTGTCTGCCTGCCCGGCCACCTGTCTGCCCGCCTGCCCGGCCACCCACCGACCAGGAGCATGTGATGTGTGTTAGCCTGCGAGGTAAGCTCAGCTTTACCCTTATTGCCAGTGTGTTCCCTGATGCAGGTGGGGGATGGGGGAGTCAGTGTCAGTTCCTCGCATCCCCCACCTTGCACTGTCCGACTCCGCAGTGACATTTTAACCCACCTTCCCCCCTTTCGCATTTGTGGTAATGTAGTATTATTACTCCCTCCCCCCACATTAGGGGGTCATGGAAGGGGTTAATTTTCAATGCCACTGACCACCAATGTGGGAGAGGGGGTTAATAATACTGACACCTGTGCTGGGGGAGGAATGCTGGGCTGGCTCTGTAGTCCCCCTAGTTGTAGTACAGTAGGCCCTGGTAAGGAGGAATGCTGGGCTCTGTAGCTCTGTACAGAGCCCAGCATTCCTCCTTACCAGAGCCTGTTATACTACAACTAGGGGGACTACATAGTCCCCATAGTTCCCCCTTTAGAGCAGGGTCCCAATAGATCCCCCTTTAGAAAAGGGTCCCCATAGTAATCGTGATGCATCGTGATGCATCGCGGAATCGAATCGTATCGAATCGCGACCCTAATAATCGTAATCGCATCAAATCGTGAGGTAAGTGAAGATGCGCAGCCCTACTGGTCTCCCACAATACAGAACATGGAAATGCAATTATTTTATTAAATATAAACTGCTAAACACCTTTTCTCATCAGCAGTATATAGCAGTCTGCCAGACACTGACTTCTATCAGTGTCTGGCAGAGCACTGGTAAAGGTTGGTAGGAGGGGTTTTCATTCTCCTCTGACTGTCCTATGAGGCTTCAGGACCCCTGACCCTCTGTCTGAACAGTGCTGATTGGCTCTGTGTTGATCACATGCACCCTCCCAAAAAAAAAAACCCCAAAAGAACCTTTATAGCAATACTCACCAAACTCATATCTCCCAACTTTCTAAGATGGGAATGAGGGACACCTATTAGCATAAGTATGTAGGCATAGGACACCCCCCCCACCACCACCAAGGAGAATTGGACAAAAAAATGATTGGTTAAAACAACAAGTGCTTTTTTGCCATTACTATTCCTTTATATTGGCTTTTGTAATTTACAAATGCAGCAGTTCAGAAATTGGATGAAAGGTTTAGCACTGTAAAACACTTTTTGACAGATAAGTAGTGCATTTTATATACAACTATATAGATCAGACCAAAATTAGGGACAAATGAGAAGGAAAGAAGGACAGGGGGACTTTGTTCCGAATGAGGGACAGTCCCTTAAAATCAGGGACAGTTGGGAGCTATGCCAAACTGAGCATGTCCAGAGTGCCTCCAAGGCTCTGTACTATCAGAAGATGGATTGGGGACTGTGGAAGAAGGCGAGGATCAGAGAAGACAGGATCAAACAGCCTTTTTTACACAATGCAGAGGATTAACCTCTTAGGTTCCACAGTGAGTATAATAAGCATGCTTTGCTGTATATACAGAGTTTACTTCTGTGGGTTTAGTAACATTTTAAGCTGGCCATACATGCATCAAAATTTGCCTGGTTTAGCATAAAATTGCCAAATTTCAATCCATGTATGGCTGTTCTTGTTCATGAGAAGCTGATCCATTGATCTACAAAAGGGGCTGCTAGAAAATGTCAGTTTGATCAGCCCTGTAGCCAGTAGGCTGCAATGCTGATCAGTGTATTCTGACAGCAGGGTGGCAGCAGAGTTCCCCCGCTGTCGGAATACAATGACACAGTTGGGAGGATTCCCCCATCATCAACAAATGTCTGGAGAGGGGAATTGGGCAGCTTTAGACTCCAAGTCAGAGGCATACACAGTGCTGCCGACTCTCTTCCTGATCCCATATAAAGTTCTGGCTGCCAATAGCCAATCACCATATGCCAGCAATGACATGTGGAATGCAGGCAAAGCATATATAGCACTGGGGGCAATGACCCAACCAAGGACTGCTCAGACACGTAGCAAGTGACCATTTAAAAAAAATGAAGATGTATTCCTTTTTTAGTGGTAACCGCTGTATCAATAAATTCTCATTCCAGGGTCAGCAAAGGGCCAGGAGGACCCCTCTGCCTAAACAGCAGCTTCAAAGTAGTATAAATAGTGAAATAAAGATTATCTACTATAACTTGTAGACACAAACTAAAAATCTGAAAAAATGTAGTTATTCACGTGAAGGAGGTGCACTATTCTGAATATGATGAAAGATGAGGATAAAAATAAAAGTGCTAATCAATTTGCAAAAGCATATTCACACAGCTAATAAAAATATCTTTAAGCATATACATATGTGCCAATCATGCACCGTGCAATAAACCCAAAGTAGGTGTGAATGAGTTCATACAAATAGAGAACAAATGACAACGTCTTGTGAAGAGTATTATCCAATAAATAGTGAATCCGCAAATCACTTTTGACATGCAGTGCTTAAAAAAAACTTTAGTGCTTAATGTGCTAAATTCATTCACCAGGTCTCCACCTTTAAATGCAATGCGCGCTCACCTGCAGCGCAAAGGCAATGTGCAGTATATAGTAAGCCAATCCACCTGGGGGGAGTCCTATGGTTTCCCTGGTATCCTCCTCATGAATCAGACTGGGTATGCTTCATGGTTATATGTATGTGAACAGAATGATTTCATAGTGTAGTAGGCTTTTAAAACATTTATTCAGTAAAAGATTTTCATCCAGAACACTCACATTTATGTAGACATAAAACCGCATAAGACCCTTATCTCTACATTTCATGTGCAGCTACAATTCCCGACTGGCCAACACGGATCATACTGTGGTTAGACAGGGCTGACGCCACTAGCTTCTCCTACGCGTTGCGTCACTAGTCACGTGACTTATTCAGGGTTCAAGGACCCATAGGACCCCCCCAGGTGGATTAGCTTACTATATACTGCACATTACCTTTGTGCTGCAAGTGAGCTCGCATTGCACTCAAAGGTGGACACTTGGTGGATGAATTTAGCACTAATGTTTTTTTGGAGAAGCACTGCATGTCAAAAGTGATCGACGGATGCACTATTTATTGGATAATACTCTTCACAAGACGTTGTCATTTGTTATCAATTTGTATGATTTGTGGCACGGTGCATGATTGGCACATATGTATATGCTTATATATATTTTTATTAGCTGTGTAAGTTTGAATATGCTTTTGCAAATTGATTAGCACTTTTATTCTCATCTTTCATCATATTCAGAATAGCGCACCACCTTCACATGAATAATTAATCTTATATTCAAGGTTTGAGTACTTGATTTTGGTGGTAGCAGCAATTCACATTTTTTATAGTCACTATGTCTTCACCCCTGGCATTTTCCCATTAGCCAACTGTAGCAGCGCACTAGTGTTCGTATATTTTACATTTGAAACATTTTTGACTTATTTTATTTGATAGAAATAATCAGGAAGCAAATACCTCTCCCCCTCCCCTCTCTCCATCATTTCTTCTATTTAATAGCAGGAGTGACATGACAGAGCCATCATATCCATAGCATGCCAGTTCCAGGAACATGTCAGCGCGATACAGCAAATAAATGAAAGAGCCTAATGAACAAATACTGTCATTATACACACAATAGGAGATCATGTTTTTCTTCATTGTAGTGGTTTGTCTTTGTCTACTGCAGAGAAAGCTGTATTAGAACATGTAGTTACTAAATTATAATGTTGTTGTAGACAAGATTCTGCTATATCTAGACAAATTACTGCACCTGTCAATGGGGAGTAGAGGTTGGACAAGTACAGAAACCACCATGGATAGACTGCCAAAAACAAAAATATAAAAAAGTTACACAGCTACCTCATATCCTCAGTGAAAACTACATACTGTATAGCAGGGGTACTGAATTAAAATTTACGGAGGTCCGGCCGATAACATTTTCTTTCTGCAGAGGTCCGAATCAAAATTTTCCTCTATGACTCAGGTCTTTCAGGTCACAGCCCCCTTTACATTAGTGTCCTCAGTCCCCCTTTTCCCATTACAGCCGCACTTACATCACAGCCCCCTCCCAATCACAGACTCCTCCCCACATCACAGTCCCCCTTGCGATCACAACTCACTACATCACAGCTCACCCCCTCCTGACATCACAGCCCTCCTTCTCACATCACAAACCCTTCATATCACAGCCCCCCTCAGACATCACAGCCCCCATATCATAGCTCCCCCCTCACTTCACAACCCCCATATCACAGCCCCCCCATATCATAGCCCCCCATATCACATCACAGCCCCCCCTCTCATATAACAGCTCCCCCATATCATAGCTCCCCCTTCATCACATCACAGCCCCCTATATCACATCACAGCCCCCCATATCATAGCTCCCCCCTCACTTCACAACCCCCCATATCACAGCCCCCCATATCATAGCCCCCCATATCACATCACAGCCCCCCTCTCATATAACAGCTCCCCCATATCATAGCTCCCCCTTCATCACATCACAGCCCCCCATATCATAGCTCCCCCACTTCACAACCCCCATATTACAGCCCCCCCATATCATAGTCCCCCATACCACATCACAGCCCCCCCTCTCATATAACAGTTCCCCCATATCATAGCTCCCCCTTCTTACATCACAGCCCCCTATATCACATCACAGCCCTCCATATCGTAGCTCCCCCACTTCACAACCCCCCATATCATAGCCCCCCATATCACATCACAGCCCCCCTCTCATATAACAGCTCCCCCATATCATAGCTCCCCCTTCTTACATCACAGCCCCCTATATCACATCACAGCCCCCCATATCATAGCTCCCCCCTCACTTCACAACCTCCCATATCACAGCCCCCCCCATATCAAGCCCCCCCATATTACATCACAGCCCCCATATCACAGCCCCCTCTCACATCACAGCCTCTCTTTACATCAGAGCCCCCCTCTCACATAACAGCTCCCCCATATCATAGCTCCCCCTTCTCACATCACAGCCCACCCATTTCACATCACAGCCCCCCACTTCACAGCTCTCCTTTCTCACATAGCCCCCATATCACAGTTCCCCCTTCTCACATCACAGCCCCCCCATATCACAGCTTCTCTCTGACATCACAGCCCCCCACCCCCACAGACCTTCATATATCACAGCTTCCCCTCTCACATTATAGCTCCCCTTCCACATCACAGCCCCCTATATCACATCACAGCCCCCCCTTTTCACATCACAGCTTCCCCCTCTCACTTCACAGCCCCCAGTATTACAGTTCCCCCCATATCACAGCTCACCCCTCACAGCTCCCCCCTCCTATTTCAGAGCCCCCCACCATATTCTTCCCTCTACCTTAACTAAGTGTTGTAAAGGGCGGGGAGAGTAGCAGGGTGGACTAAGTGTGCTCGCCTCCCGCCCTCCTCCTTGCTGTGGGTTCAGCGGTGGGTAAGTGCATTGGGGGAGGGATTGTGCAGCTGCCGCTCCCCCTGTAGATATTCTGTTCCTCCCACTCGCTCTGCTGTGACTTCAACAGTGGTGGCGGGCGGGTGCGTGGGGGGGGGGCATCCATTTGTCAGAGACTTTGATTCAAGCATCTGTTGCTGATTGAAATCTGGTCGGTCCCTGCTGAATCAGTTCAATTTGATCAAAGCTTGCCCAGTCCAGCTTTAAAATGTTTGTAAAGTCACATTGTACATGTATCCACTCCGGATATTTGCTGCCAGTAACTACAGTGTGTGTTTTTTTTTTTTTTTTTTTTAATGAAAAGGCTAAATATGTGATCTTCCTCAGCTCATCTTTCCCAATTTATGGAGAGAAGCGGGAGGGGCCAATATTCTTCTGTGAGGACAGTCGGCCAGCAGAGGGGGATCACATAACCGCACAGCGGTGGTGTGGGAAAAGGTATTTAGCCTTTACATTTTAAAAAAAACACACACACTGTAGTTATTGGCAGCATAATACAGAGGGGATACATGTATTTTTGCTGCATATTGCAGCTCAATAGCTGCGGGAAGGGTGGAGAGGAGAGCCGCTCTCATGCTGACAGGGAGGGAGGGGGAGAGAATAAAACAGAGAGCGGGCTGACGGAGGCACATAACCTGACCATGGTATCAGAGCTCAGTAGCCATGATTACCATGGTCAGCACAGACAGGAGGAAACAGGAACAGGCAGGATCAACCAGGTATATTACAACATAGGAAAGGAAAAATTACGCAGAAGCACTGTGCTATAGATCATAACCTAAAGGAACAGGATCTTTTTTATTTTTTTGGGTTACAGCCACTTTAGGCTAGCCGTACACAGTACAATTTTTCTTATTCAGCCAAGCAGATGTAAGGAGAATTGTATAGATTCCTCCCTCTACATTAAAAACCTTGGATGGATGAATCTCCCTCTGCTAGCTATTGTTTTCTGACAATTGGCACCCATGGCTGTTAGGATACCCAAACAGTGACCGGGTATGTCATTGGCTGCAGTGGCTGCTTGGCTGGACTTTTTCCCATGTGGATCCTTGGATTTCTCTAATTTTGATAAGTCTGGTGGGGGTCAATGGACCCACCCATGGCTTGAATTTCGGCTTATTCACAGGAATCCTGGGTTTTAGTTTTGTGTAGGCACTAAAAGGTATAAAGTGGGGAAAAAATATTTTCTTGTCCTTGATAGAGTTGGGAAGGATTAAAACATCTTCCAGGTTTTTAGTTGCTGTCTTTGTTCTCATTGAGTAGATTTAAGCTCACTTACTGTCTCAGTAAAAACGACCACCAGAAACAGGAAGTGGGAAGACATTTTTCCAATTGGAGCATGGCAAATAAAAATCTTTCAAAGAGTATAAAAAGGGTTAAAATCCATGCAGTTTATTATTTCTGTCTGTGTTCTTATTGTGGAGATTTGGGTTCCATTTGAGACAGAAAGGGAGTCAGGTGGGGGATCCTCCTAATGGGGAAACAAAAAAAGAAAATAACAATGAACTGACTTCCACTTTAAATATTTTAGATCACTTAGGGACTCCAACAGTGAGGGTTTCCCACAGTAGTTGTTGTCTCCATCCCTTCCCTTTAGGGCCATAGCAAAGAAATCACTTTCTTGCAGCTGGATTTTACAAATATTTGTGTTTTTTACATTAAGGAAAATCCATTGGGAAGGTAAGACAGGACCATATGACTATCTATAGCTATTAGGCAGAACTAAGAATTCTTGTGGATATATCTAACCATGGGAGTCTCTGGGAGATACCAGAATGTAAGAAATCTTTCCTGCAGCCTTGCTAATCTGAAACATAAAAGATCTTGCCCATAAATCAGAAATCCAGACAAAAATAACAAGATGAAAAAGATTAGCCCATTAAAATATAAATAACAAAACCAGTATTTGCTTCAATATTCACCTTTAGTCCAAGGATTTTCCTTCAGTACTTTTTTCTCCCACTAGAAGTCTTTTGTTTGATGGCCAACATCATTCAACCCACTTCCGCTGAGCCCAGGTTGTCCTGGACCTTTTACTGGATGGTGAAAGCAGCACTTTGCGCTCTTCTCCTATCAGCACACTGATTGGCTCTTTGTGCTGCTATTTCCTAATTGTTTCTAATTTGCTCAATGGTAATCTATGCTGCTTTCAAAATCCACCTTTAACTACAACTGAATCATTGTTTTTAATTTGCTCAATGGTAATCTATGCTGCTTTCAAAGTCTTTGCCTCTGTCATATAACACTAATGATTATGTTGCTTTCCTAATATCTATTCCTAAATTATGAGCTGTCCTTATCTTTATAACCATGCCATTCTGCTCTCTTGCTGTTTATTGTAGTCTGTCTTTGGTGTGAGAACTTTGTTCTGTTAGCCATGTGTCCTTCCTATGCAATCCCAATTGATTAATTGGCAATACCGTCACCCAACTCAGTATAAATTTAGGCCCTTTCTAGGGGATGCACAGGTAAGGGTCGCACAGGCAGGGATTGCATTGGCAACTATCATCTTGGATAAAGTGTTATTATTGATATTACACTTCGGCTCAGCACTTAAGCAAATGCACAAAGTGAACATCCAAAGCAGACCTCGAAACAGACGAGAATCCAAGATGCTGCTAACCTCATACTCCTCATGATTGCCCACAGGAATGGGACGAGGGCGAGGAAGTGAAGAAATATAGCGATTGCAAACCAGTGGCTTCAAAAGTAACACGTAAAAGACATTGGAGATAAGCATGCCAGGAGGAAGATCAAGGGATTAGGCCACCGGTTCACCTTACGGAGGATGCGAAAAGGCCCAACAAAACGGGGTGCCAGTTTAGGAATGGGTACCCCGAGGTTGAGATTACGGGTCAAAAACCACACCCTGTCCCTGACCCGGTACGAAGGAGCATATAAACGTCTCTGGTCTTCCTGGAGTTTCTGACACTGTGCAGAGACCCATAAAGACTCTTGTATTTGCACCCAAGAGGAAGGGAGGGAATGAAGATGATCCTCAACAGGCACTGCCCTGTGGCAGGAACAACTCAGGCAACACAACGGGTTGGAACCCATAACTGGCCATGAATCCTGAAAACGAGTTGATGGCAGAGTTCCAGGCAAACTCTGCCCATGGTAGCAGATCAACCCAATTGTCCTGATGGTCAGAGATATAGCAGCCGAGAAATTGCTCAGGAGCTTAGTTGGAATGCTCAGCGGCACCATTAAACTGTGTATGGTAGGCCGAGGAGAAAGAGAGTCGAATACCCAACTGGGAGCAAAAGGTGCGCCAGAACCTGGAGACAAACTGGCTCCTACGGTCCGAGACAATCTCCTTAGGCAACCCGTGTAAGCAAAAAACCTCCCTGGCAAACACCGAGGCAAGCTCCTGAACGGTAGGCAGCCACCTAAATAGAACACAGTGGCACATTTTGGAGAACTGGTCGACAACCATGAGAATAACCATGTAACCCCGAGACACGGGAAGTTCTGCAATAAAATCTATAACCAGGTGAGACCAGGGATGCTCCCCATTGGGAATGGGATGCAGTAGGCCCAAGGGAAGGTGCCGCGGAGATTTGTTCTGGGCACAGACCGGAACAAGCAGCCACATACGCAGCAACATCAGTGCGGAAAGAAGGCCACCAGAACTGATGGGAAATAGCCCAGGAAAACTGGTTCTTACCAGAATGACTGGCAGTCTTGGAATTGTGGAACGTACGCAACATGTTGATGTGCAACCCCTCAGGTACAAAACATTTGCCAGCAGGTCTCTCCGTGGGAGCATCAGGTTGGGCAGCCAAGATCTGTTCCTCAAGAGGAGAGGTTAAGATGACAGCCAGAATATGATCCGAAGGTATGACCTCCCTGGACAACTCAGAATACTGGTGAGACAAGGCATCAGCTTTAACATTCTTGGAGCCGGGCAAATAGGAGACCACACAGTTAAAACGAGACAAGAATAAGGCCCATCTGGCCTGATGGGGTGTGAGCCTCTTGGCCTCCGAGAGATACGTCAGATTCTTATGATCAGTGAGAATGAGAACTGGAACCACAGAACCTTCAAGCTAGTGTTTCCACTCCTTGAGAGCCAGGATAATAGCCAAGAGCTCTCCATCTCCAATCTCGTAATTGCATTCAGCTGGAGACAACTTCTTGGAGTAGAACCCACAAAAAGTAAGGGTCCATCAGGTGTCCAACGTTGAGACAGGAGACATGGCCTACACCCATCTCAGAGGCATCCACCTCTAGGACAAAGGGCAAACCAGGATTGGGATGAGACAGAATGGGAGCTGAAGTGCAAGCAGACTTGGGGCCTTGAAAGCTTGGATGGCAGCTGGCGTCCAATTGTGGGGATCAGAGTCAGATCTGAGATAGGTTTGGCCAAAGAGGAAAAGTTCCTGATACATTTCCGATAGTAATTGGCAAACCCAAGGAAACGCTGAATGGAACGGAGACCACTAGGGCGAGGCTACTGTAATACAGCCGAAACCTTCTGAGCAGTAACAATGTAGACCAAGAAGGCAACCTGAGTCAGGTGGAATTCACATTTCTCAAGCTTACAGAAAAGCCCATTCTCACGCAAATGTTGTAGCACTCATCTGACATCCAGGTAGTGCGATTCAATAGAGTCCGAGTAAATCAAGATGTCGTCCAAATAGACTACCACGCATTGCTGCAACATATCACAAAATACATCATTGATGAACTCCTGGAAGACAGCGGGCGCATTGCACAAGCTAAAGGGCATCAATAGATATTTGTAATGACCAGTTCTGGTATTAAAGGTGTTCTTCCACTCATCGCCCTCCTTGATTCTTACAAGGTTATACACGGCCCTTAGATCAAGCTTGGTAAAGACAGTTGCTCCCTTGAGGCGGACAAACAATTCAGTAATCAAGTGAATCGGGAATGCATTCTTGACTGTGATGCAATTGAGGCCTTATAATCAATGCAAGGTCTCAACTCACCCCCCTTCTTCTTTACGAGAAAAAAATCAGCACCCGCTGGAGAACTGGACATGCGAATGTGCCCTCGGGCAAGCGCATCCACCACGTACTCCCCCATGGCCTTATTCTCCGTAACCGAAAGAGGATAAACCCTGCCACGAGGGTGAATGGCACCAGGTTGCAAGTCGATGGCACAATCGTACGGAGATGAGGAGGAAGAGTACCAGGGCGCACCTTGTAAAATACATCTTGATACTCATGATATTCAGTAGGCAACATTGAATCCGAGGTGGTACAAAGTACCTTAACAGGCCCATGGATACAAACAGAGCCCCACTGTGGAGACCAAGAGAGGATCTCGACCGACTGCCAATCAAAGGTCGGATTGTGTTTCTGAAGCCAAGGGTACCCCAAAACAACAGAGTAGTGAGGGGAAGATATAACCTGGAAACATGTTGACTCCCTGTGAACAGCCCCTATCGCCATGTCAATCAGAACAGTCTTATGAGTAACCTGTGCCGGTTGCAGGATTCTGCCAACAATCGACTCAATGACTAGTGGGGAAACACTGGGCTTCAAGGGTATGGAATTCGCAGCAGCAAAAGTACTGTCAATAAAGTAACCGCCAGCCACTCTCTACCCCAATCTGTCCGACTGTCTCCTAATCTATCCAACTTTAGACAATCCCTGAAAACCCTTCTCTTTAAAGAGGCCTATCTGGCTTCTAATTAAAACACTGTTTCACTTACTCCATCAGCTCATCCCCCACAGCTATTGCCTTTTGTATCAATTGACCCTCCATTTTAGATTGTAAGCTCTAATGTGCAGGGCCCTCCAATTCCTTTTGTACCAAATTGTATTGTAACTGTAATGTCTGCCTTCATTTTGTTAAGCAATGCATCAACTGTTGGCGCTATATAAATCCTGTATAATAATAAAATAATAATTTCCTCCTATTCTCCTGCCTTGTTGAGCAGGGAAAGCAAGAGGCTGATACTGGATCAAATTCAGCTACTCCACTTAAAAATACATTTGATGAGGTATTAATGATTACAGAGCTTCACTTAATTATGTCTTTTATATCTGTCTAGTGTTTAACTTTAATCAATAGAATGATGTATCTGCTTTTTTGGATTTCAGAGACATTTTGCAAAATGCAGCGTACACATTCAACAATTACTGTTTAATTTTCAGCCGGCAATCAGCTTTCTTGCAGAAGTGATCCAATAAGCTATACAGCTGCTTGATCACTTCTATAGGTCATTGAAGGGGGGTCACCCTCCCACCGTCACTTTTACCTGGGCTCTTCCAAGCGATTGGAGAGCCCAGGATCATCGCCGCTTAGTATGATGAGGAAAGGTGAGGGGTACCCACCTCTCCTCTGTGATGTAAAAAACTGGAAGTGATGAGGATTTTGTCACTTCTGGTTTTGGTTTATGTTTACAAAATCATTAACTGGATTGTACAGCATCTGATGAAACTGATCTTGGTCTTATAAACCCCAGATCTCTCTATAAAGATGACTTGCCATGCTTATTGCTATCACAAGGGATGTTGTTCATTCCTTGTGATAGCAATAAAGTTGATGAAAAAAAAAAAGTTAAAGGGACAGTGTAAAAAAAAGTTTTAATAATTGACAGAGTTATAAAAAAAAAAAAAAAAATTAAAGCACCCTGTACCCCCGTGCTTATGTGCATATGTGAAAGCATACATTAGTCCCACACGCATATGCATATGAAAAATGTTCATAGGCGATGCTTTAAAAGTCTTTACAGGTTACCTATGTAGAGTTACACAGGTTTGGCACTAGAATTATTGCTCTTGCTCTGACGTTCGCGGCAATACTGCACATGTACATACAGTGCCTTGCGAAAGTATTCGGCCCCCTTGAACTTTTTAGAACTTTTGCCACATTTCAGGGTTCAAACATAAAGATATAAAAATGTAATTTTTTGTGAAGAATCAACAAGTGGGACACAATCATGAAGTCGAACGAAATTTATTGGATATTTCAAACTTTGTTAACAAATAAAAAACTGAAAAATTGGGCGTGCAAAATTAATTAGCCCCCTTAAGTTAATACTTTGTAGCGCCACCTTTTGCTGCGATTACAGCTGTACGTCGCTTGGGGTAGGTCTTTATCAGTTTTGCACATCGGGAGACTGAAATTTTTGCCCATTCCTCCTTGCAAAACAGCTTGAACTCAGTGAGGTTGGATGGAGAGCGTTTGTGAACAGCAGTTTTCAGTTCTTTCCACAGATTCTCGATTGGATTCAGGTCTGAACTTTGACTTGGCCATTCTAACACCTGGATATATTTATTTGTGAACCATTCCATTGTATATTCTGCTTTATGTTTTGGATCATTGTCTTGTTGGAAGACAAATCTCCATCCCAGTCTGTAGTGTATTAACACAGACAGGCTTGTACAGGTTGCTTCTTTATTCACTGCACATCAGCATGCAACTAACTTCAGCCACACCAGCTCCCAGACATATACATAATTGTAACATTTTGCAGACAGCAACTTAACCCGTTGCTTACCATACTACATTCCCTCCTCTCTTTGAATAAAACATAACATGCACAACATATTAATAAGATTAACAAAATGCATGGATGAACAACTAAAAATTTAAACTATAAACTCCTGACTATACACATAGTCCTTAACCTTCCTAGCGGTATTCCCGAGTGTGACTCGGGGTAAGATTTTAGTGCCAAAAGCGGTAACCCCGAGTCACACTCGGGGTAGCGCTAGGAAGATCGCTGGATGCTGGAGGAGGTTTTACTTACCTTTTCTCCGGGATCCAGCGATGTCTGCGAGCGGTGTGCGGCGGCGGAGCTCTCTCCCGATCGTCTGCGAGCCCCGGCTTCCGTCTCCGGCGACGTGACGTCCGCCGGGGGGTGGAACCGGCGGCAAATTCGAATGTAAAATGCACCAAACACACTGATATCGTTCAAAATAAAATAAAATCACATTACATTACCCCCCAGTGCCCTTTCCTGCAGTTTTACTGTACTTTTTATGTAAATATATGTATATATATATATATACATATATATACAGTATATATATATATACATATATATACAGTATATATATATATATACGTATATATATATACACATATACATATATATATATATACACACACACACATATTATATATATATATACATATATATGTATATATATATATATATATATATATATATATATACATACACACGTATATATATATATATATATATATATATATATATATATATATATACACACGTAATTCTTGTGAATGAGCAGCCCAAACCAACTGTATACATTATATATATATATATATATATATATATATATATATATATAATATATGTATACATAATATATGTATACATACATATATATATATATATATATATATATATATAATATGTATAATAAATGTATACAGTTGGTTTGGGCTGCTCATTCACAAGAATTACATGCTTTCAGCACCTAAAATAATGGTACCGCTTTCAGCACCTAAAATCCAAAAGAATCATACCGCCAGGGAGGTTAAGGTAGGCCGGTGGATTTGTTGCTCGTTTTTCTCTCGGCCATTCCGATGTGGATGGTTGTGGATTGAAGTCTGGATCACTGGCAGTATCATCACTACTCTTTGCCTGTTCGCCATCTTCCGATACTTGACCTTCTGACTCAATAAATTTCTTCACAAATGAGGAATTACGCACTTTTGTGTGACCATCTAAATCCTCTAAAACCACTTGAGTACCTCTTTTCTCCTTTACAACATAAGGCTCAGGTTCAAAGGACGGAGCCAGTTTGTTAAACCGATCATTTTGAAGCAAAACCTTATCACCCTGTTGAAGGCCACTAGGTTGACAATGGCGGCGGTGGTTTGCATACTGTTTAGCCCGGATCTTCCTTTCCTCATCAATATGCCGAAAAGGTTTCTGACTTGTAGGAGGACCCCCAATGTCTGGCAATTTTGTCCTGAATTTGCGACCACAAAGAAGTTCCGCAGGACTAACGCCAGTGACAGTATGCGGAGTTGTGCGATAAGCCAAAAGAAAACGCCACAGTTCCTTTTTCCAGTCTCTTCTCTCTAAATGAGCAATCCGCAAAGCTTTCAGCAAGGTTCGATTCTGGCGTTCCACTTCCCCGTTAGCCTGTGGCCAGTATGGAGTTGTATCACTCACAATCCGTTTAGGCAACCCATGAGATGCAAAAATGCTCTCCAACCCCTCAATTACAGTCGATGATGTAGCTTTAGTGAGAACTACCACCTCTTGCCACCTTGAATAATAGTCCACAACAACTAAAAGATGGTGTCCAGATGGAATGTCGCACAGATCAATGGCTAAATCTTCCCATGGTCCCTCAGGTAGAACAGTGTGAGTTACTGGTTCTGGTTTAGGTTTGCTGCCCACCAATTGACATGCTCGACATGAAGAAACCAAACGTTCCACATCCCTGTCAATTCCTGGCCACCAGACTTTCTCGCGTAATCTTTGTTTGGTGCGTACAATGCCTTGATGGCCCTCATGGGCTAAATGTAATGTACGTTTCCGTAAGTCTTTAGGCATCACAATACGATTGCCACGTAGAACTAGTTGTCCTGCAGTACTCAGCTCTTGTTTGATTCTGTGATAGCTTGGGTCACAATCCACCCAAACCCCTTGTCTTACACATTTCCTCAACCGAGCAATTTCCGGATCCACAGATGACAATTCTTCAACCTCCCGCGGTGTCAATGCCTGAGGCATGGCGTTAGTAGCCACAAAACGAATGTACTCTTCTGCCAGGTTATGAACAGGTGCAGAAGACTGAGGCAATCTGGAAAGTGCATCTGCCGCATTAGTCGGTCCAGGTCTGTACCGCACTGTAAAGCGATATGGTAACAATCTGAGAACCCATCTCTCAATTCTGGCGGATGGTTTTGAGCGTGGCGAATATATCACTTCCAGAGGCTTGTGGTCTGTGATGATTTCAAAATCAAGGCCGTAGAGATAGGTGTTGTTAAACTTTCAGTGCGAAATAGAAATACATTTTTATTATTATAGGTCAAGAATTGTGAACTTTGAGGCCTCCATTGACCTTGCTACATATTGAGTCAAAACTCTTTAAGTTTGAAACACACATTGCGTCCATTGTTTGACATGGTTTTGTTTGCCTGAACTTTGAGATGAGAAGCTGTGTCATCTGCCCGAAAGGAAAATGTGTTTGACAAACTTTTAAATACAATACTCAGAAAGACAGATAAATAAATCGCTTATCACAGGTGGATCGGCCTTTGGGGGAAAAGGTTTACATAAGACATCCTTCCCCTGGTCTTGAAACACGAAAAACCAGAAAGATCATAAAACTATGTTCAGGCCATGAGACATTTTATCACACAATGGCCGAAACTCAATTTCAGGATAACACCTGTGTTCACCCATCCACAAGCAGGATAAGCTATTGTCTATATCATGAGGAGACAAACGGAAACGGACAAAGGCTAGAATCTATCATTCATTTACCTATAAACCAACAGGGGGGTAGGGTTGTTGGAATCTACATGGAGTCAAATAAACAGAGTCACTTAGGCTGATGAGAACTGCAAATCTCAAAATGAATTTCATAAAATCATAAACTGATATCTTTGCCCCATCATATACAAAAGGTGTTATGGAACTATGATGTTATGACAACTTCCTACTGAGAAGTACATTATATTCTATCATATAGTAGTGTCAAATGGTCAGACATTTCGCCCATATTTTATCATCCAGTCCAAATCATAAATGTACTGTTGTCAACATAATAATCCCTTAAATGGATAATACTCTAATTGGAAACAAACCATGTGTAGAAAAAGTTACATATACAAGCTGTTGTGCATCAATATATATAACTGTATATGTATCTATATAATTCTTACTGCTACTAATCGAAGTCTTGGGTTAAAAAGTAAAATCCAATATATATATATTACATAAGAGATATTAAATATGAGAATGGTGGTATCTAGATTAATCTTTATTCAGATACCTGGTGGATTAAATGGACGTCATAGATGAGAGCATGATTACATTTTATGTTTTTTATAATAGTCTTAAATGGAGGAATCTTTATTTAATTTTAATATACTGGTTAACCAAGAGGGGTCACCCTATGACATCACCAGTTAATGAATAAGTAACTCCAACCAATAGGATAATGTTCCTCCCACTGGGTTTGGCTTATGATAATTTTTACTGCCCTTTTGTTCAACACAAAATAAAAAGAAATGAGAGATGTAATAGGACACACAACACAACACAACACAACACACATCATATCTTGCCCAATATACATCACACTTACAACATACACACTACTAACAGCCATGCACAGACTCATCTACACACACGACTCCATTTCAATCTGCCATGTATCTGAACCTTTGAGGGACGCCAAAAGAAGCTCCTCCCTAATTGGCCACCATCTTGGAAAAGCAGCCATCTTAAGGAACCTGGTAACTACTATTCTAAGCTATGCGGCCATTTTAAATATGGTAATTATGCCTTGCTGTTATTTGATTATTATTCAATATTGTTTATGTACTTCCTTAAATGTTTTACATTTCGTATTTAAAGGGTAACGAAAGTACAATCCCAGCCGTATAAACCATATGTAGATTTTTCTCTAAAGAGATGATTTTTGTTTTTATAACATTTTTAATATCAGATTAAGCGCATTATTTGCGATTTTACGTCTTCCGTTTTGCATGGCTTATTCTCACTTCATCTGCAGTGGAATGACTTTCGGCCATGTGATTCGCAGACTATTGTGGTCTGATTATATAGAATATTAATTTATGGTTCATACTACACCTGGGAAATACATAATCTTGCTTTATTTTACTTTCATCGTTTAGCTAAATATCACATTGCATTTATCGTTTTAAGTTGGTATTTTATGTAAGGTTATTTCTTTGTGTCACTCAAGTATGATCATTTATGGTGAAAATATGTCTTGCGAATAAATATTCTTATATATATATATATATTCCCTACTGTAGACTGTTTCACTAAGATTGGTATATGCTTTTAAAAAGAAATTAACTGATATAAAAAAAAGAACTTGGGAAAATTGCGTGGTATACTATGAGTGTCTGAACAAAATTAATTGGGTTTTTTTTTTTTTTTAGATATTAAATTATTTGCCGTAATCGGCTGGAGGCACTGCGTCATAATTCTATTGATAGTTCAGACATCGCCTTTTAGTAATAAATTAAAAATAGTCAAATTTTATACCAAAACGCACAACATATTAAATGGAGTTGCACTGCTGAGATATCATTAATTTCTTACATATGCTAATCATAATTTTGATCATGGTGACATAATTAATAACTTTGCAAAAAAAAAAAAAAAAAAGAGAATTTTTTTTTTTTTTTTAATAATTTTTTTTTTAATTATTTAATTATGAATATTGATAGTAATGCCCTAAAATGTCTACATAAGGTAAGGTTCACGCTGCCAACTCTGGCTAGATGTTAATCCCACAGCCCCAGTAGATTCGGCACAGATCTAGAATATGTAGAGACACCTCTCTGAGTCTAAAATGGTGGTATATGTATAGGCTAGTTGGAGTCATACCAAAATCCTCAGAAAAAGTCGGGCCAAAAATGGGCACCAGACGTGGGTAGGGGAAAACCTGATGTATGAACTCACCGAAAGCTTCTCTAACCCCAAAGACGTCAGGAAGCGTGATCACATACTTTTAGAATCATGGCCAATCTTACTGTATCTCTGTGAGGAACTGCACCATAAGGCTCAGCAAAAAGGAATTTAGTAAAGTTCTAATCTCCACTCCAAATAATAAGAAGTGAGATAAGGAACCTCCTTGAGCAGGTGAAAGTGACCTCTATTGGGACACATAGGTTAAGAGAATGTAGCGTGAAACTGTAGGAAAAAGTAGAACTGTGGCAGAAGTTTTATTCAGAAAGCTGTAATATAAGCAACCATTTGAAAGAACAATGTAAACGATTAATGCAATAAGTAGGAAGTTTTGAGCAAGGAAAATTTTTTTTTTATTAGTGGAAGTTGCAGAGTAATCAGTAGTTGAAAATTAAGTTGCCGAGTAACCAGCAGTGGAAAATTTATAAATAAATAAATAAAAATAAAAATGTAACAGTTCCAGTAAGGACAGGAATTCATAAATAAATAAATAGGAAAGTTCAAAAAGGTTATGGTGGCCATACAAAAGGGTACTGCTTATCAGTCCTGCATTATAAATAAAATGAAGTAATTAATTAGACCCAGATATGACTCCCAGTCTGATGGTTAAGACCCAGACAAGGGGGGGAGAGTTAGGCAAAGAGTCCACATCCTACCCCAGCCATATTCCTAAGATAGGAGGGCAGAAATTGGGCAGCCATACATAACTAGGTATGAGTCATATCGGGTCACCGCAAAACGACTAGCACCCCTAAAAAGATACCATACACCTCTAGAATTTAAAAAGTTTGTTTTAAAAAGAGTACTGTCCCGATTTTTATTAAGACAGGGTCCTTAGATATTACTAATCATTTTGAGGCCTATGAAAACAGCCTTTCTGTGTTGTGCCTCAAGGATGTAATTTAAAAGTCGGCCCACACATAAAAAAAAAAAAATCCTTAACGCTGCTAGAGCTGCTATATATAATTTAAAATGTACACAGCACCAAAGCCCACTGAATTTTTGCTGTACTGTACTCAAAAGTGCCTAACACCCTTCAATGGAGGAGCCTGAGTACAACCATCCAGAATTTAAAACCCTGTGCTTTGAGGCATCGGCCAGGTACATAAAAATAAGTTTGGCCAGGGACTACAAGTTGGGGTGTTCACTGGAATGGTTGGCAAGAGAGCGACAATTTGCACTCCATCCAACAGACCAGTGAATACAAAGAAAGGCGTGAGCCTGTCACCAAAATTGTGGCAGGAACACACCTTTCTCCTCAACCTTAACACTAAAAATAAATAAATAAATAAAAATAAAAAGGAGCAAGATTTTATACTGGATACCTCAAGGAGGACACCGGACACCCCACAAATAAGGAGGGGGGAACAGAGGCCATTTTAGGATTTCTTTCCAAGGGGACAGGGCCCAAGGGTTCAAAGAATCTCCAGGGAGCATCCCCAAAGAGCCCAATTCACCCTTGAGGATGGAAATCCTCGCTATGCCAAATATCCTCAACAAAAGGGGGGACCCCACAAATAAATAGGGATTTGCCCCATCTTAGGGCTCCCCAAAATCCTCGGGAAGATGAACAGACATTAAGGCCCAGACCCCGCCAGAACCGAGCAAATGGTTCTGATGGGGATCTGTCCCATCTGTCTGTACCCGAGAGACATAGGCACCGCAGGAAGCGGAGCCAAATAAAAAAAAAAAAAAAAAAAAGCCAATAATTCTATTTCTGAAAAGATTTTTCAGCAGAGTAGATGCCAAGGTGGGTCGGATGATCACTTGGTTCACTCAGGGCACTGTAGCCCGAACTAAAATAATTCCTTTTTAGGAACAAATCTTGTGGCCAGCCAAAGGCCACAAAATCCTTAAATGCCCAAATAGCAAGGGATCAGAGGGACACACTGAATGGATGCATAGGAGACAGAGGTTCTAACACCATTTTATCCCCAGGTCACAGTATTGAGGATCCTGAAAATCCCTGTCAGGGGGGATCTTGGTTGTTAGATAATAACTACTCTCCTATTTTTCAGTGGTCACTTCATCCCTCTGACTCAAACAGGTCGCTCAAAGCGGGCACGTTTCGAAAAATCGCCAATGGCGGTGATACAAGGAGGATCAAACCCTAATGACGTAATGAAGTCAAGAGGTTAAAGGTGGTATTACGGTAACCAAGAAGAATCCTCAATGTCAGGTAGTTTTGTTGCCTACCATGAATTGCATTGATGCCCCAAAGGGGGGATATTATATTTTTTTCCTCCCAAGTAGAAGGTAAATTCTAACAAAATAGTATATCACTGTTCAATTGTTCAATGTGTGGTATCCATGGTGATGAATACGTCCCCATGTTAATGAGCCCCAGAAGTCAGTCTCCCCTGGGAAAGGTTGCATATATAGTCTCACCGTCCATGGTGGTCAGATAAAAGGCTGATCACACGATGGAATAAAAGGAGGACTCTGAGGAAGCTCAGGATACCAACCTCACATTGAAATCCCAACTAAAAGTTATGGCTGAAAACTGTGTGTATCATTTTCTCATGGAATCCATTTTCCTTTATAGGACTAAGAGATCCAGGAAGTAAGCAGGAAACCGAGAGTCTGATGTGTCTGAGACACCCAAAGGGGGGTACAGTGTGAAGGACCCCGGGATACCCCTGATGGCCAGTCTACCAAGACGAACCCGTCAAGACAGCCAAAGGCAAAAGTGCCCGGAGAAATCCACATTCCACTGGCCAACAGATGATAACCCTTGGATCCACACCTCACTCGGAGTCACCATGCTTGTTTACTGAAGTCACTACACCTACTTGCAGGTGTCTACACCCCATTCAACTATTCCATACCTATCTACAAAGCTGTCAAAGTCCGATTTAAGCCCTATTTCTTCAAAAGTTCTGCCTTGGAAAAATGTTTCAAACGGCTACGGCAATTTTCACAATTTTTCCAAGAGGGGGGATTTGTTAAACTTTCAGTGCGAAATAGAAATACATTTTTATTATTATAGGTCAAGAATTGTGAACTTTGAGGCCTCCATTGACCTTGCTACATATTGAGTCAAAACTCTTTAAGTTTGAAACACACATTGCGTCCATTGTTTGACATGGTTTTGTTTGCCTGAACTTTGAGATGAGAAGCTGTGTCATCTGCCCGAAAGGAAAATGTGTTTGACAAACTTTTAAATACAATACTCAGAAAGACAGATAAATAAATCGCTTATCACAGGTGGATCGGCCTTTGGGGGAAAAGGTTTACATAAGACATCCTTCCCCTGGTCTTGAAACACGAAAAACCAGAAAGATCATAAAACTATGTTCAGGCCATGAGACATTTTATCACACAATGGCCGAAACTCAATTTCAGGATAACACCTGTGTTCACCCATCCACAAGCAGGATAAGCTATTGTCTATATCATGAGGAGACAAACGGAAACGGACAAAGGCTAGAATCTATCATTCATTTACCTATAAACCAACAGGGGGGTAGGGTTGTTGGAATCTACATGGAGTCAAATAAACAGAGTCACTTAGGCTGATGAGAACTGCAAATCTCAAAATGAATTTCATAAAATCATAAACTGATATCTTTGCCCCATCATATACAAAAGGTGTTATGGAACTATGATGTTATGACAACTTCCTACTGAGAAGTACATTATATTCTATCATATAGTAGTGTCAAATGGTCAGACATTTCGCCCATATTTTATCATCCAGTCCAAATCATAAATGTACTGTTGTCAACATAATAATCCCTTAAATGGATAATACTCTAATTGGAAACAAACCATGTGTAGAAAAAGTTACATATACAAGCTGTTGTGCATCAATATATATAACTGTATATGTATCTATATAATTCTTACTGCTACTAATCGAAGTCTTGGGTTAAAAAGTAAAATCCAATATATATATATTACATAAGAGATATTAAATATGAGAATGGTGGTATCTAGATTAATCTTTATTCAGATACCTGGTGGATTAAATGGACGTCATAGATGAGAGCATGATTACATTTTATGTTTTTTATAATAGTCTTAAATGGAGGAATCTTTATTTAATTTTAATATACTGGTTAACCAAGAGGGGTCACCCTATGACATCACCAGTTAATGAATAAGTAACTCCAACCAATAGGATAATGTTCCTCCCACTGGGTTTGGCTTATGATAATTTTTACTGCCCTTTTGTTCAACACAAAATAAAAAGAAATGAGAGATGTAATAGGACACACAACACAACACAACACAACACACATCATATCTTGCCCAATATACATCACACTTACAACATACACACTACTAACAGCCATGCACAGACTCATCTACACACACGACTCCATTTCAATCTGCCATGTATCTGAACCTTTGAGGGACGCCAAAAGAAGCTCCTCCCTAATTGGCCACCATCTTGGAAAAGCAGCCATCTTAAGGAACCTGGTAACTACTATTCTAAGCTATGCGGCCATTTTAAATATGGTAATTATGCCTTGCTGTTATTTGATTATTATTCAATATTGTTTATGTACTTCCTTAAATGTTTTACATTTCGTATTTAAAGGGTAACGAAAGTACAATCCCAGCCGTATAAACCATATGTAGATTTTTCTCTAAAGAGATGATTTTTGTTTTTATAACATTTTTAATATCAGATTAAGCGCATTATTTGCGATTTTACGTCTTCCGTTTTGCATGGCTTATTCTCACTTCATCTGCAGTGGAATGACTTTCGGCCATGTGATTCGCAGACTATTGTGGTCTGATTATATAGAATATTAATTTATGGTTCATACTACACCTGGGAAATACATAATCTTGCTTTATTTTACTTTCATCGTTTAGCTAAATATCACATTGCATTTATCGTTTTAAGTTGGTATTTTATGTAAGGTTATTTCTTTGTGTCACTCAAGTATGATCATTTATGGTGAAAATATGTCTTGCGAATAAATATTCTTATATATATATATATATTCCCTACTGTAGACTGTTTCACTAAGATTGGTATATGCTTTTAAAAAGAAATTAACTGATATAAAAAAAAGAACTTGGGAAAATTGCGTGGTATACTATGAGTGTCTGAACAAAATTAATTGGGTTTTTTTTTTTTTTTAGATATTAAATTATTTGCCGTAATCGGCTGGAGGCACTGCGTCATAATTCTATTGATAGTTCAGACATCGCCTTTTAGTAATAAATTAAAAATAGTCAAATTTTATACCAAAACGCACAACAGTGTGAAACCTTTCACATCCCCAAACAACAGCCAAAGCTTCTTTCTCGGTCTGAGAATAACGTCTCTCTACATCAGTGAGGGATCTGCTTGCATACTGAATAGGCCTGTAATCGCCTGTGCATTGTCTCTGAACCAAGATGGCACCTAACCCCACAGGGCTAGCATCGACAATAACTTGGGTGTGTGCAGTAGGATTGAAATAAGCCAAAGTTGTGGCGCAAGTCAGCCATCTCTTAAGTTCATCAAATGCACCTTGTTCCAAAAAGCCCCACTTTCAAGGGACTGCTTTGCGAGTCAACACTCTCAAAGGTTCACTGACAGTCGCCATATCTGGAATAAACTTGGCACAGTAATTCACTAGCCCAAGAAAACTGCGTACTTCTGCAGGGTTTTCAGGATTTCTGGCATCAGACACAGCTTTAATTTTACAGTCCTCCGGACCAATGCCCCTGTCAGACAGCACATGGCCCATAAAAGTCATTTTATTCATTTGAAATGTGCATTTCTTCTCATTTAATGTCAACCCTTTCTCCTTCAAGCGATTTAGCACTGCACGGAGACGTTCATCGTGCTCCTGTGTGTTTGTTCCCCACACAATTATATCATCAGAAATGTTATGCGTGCCTTCACAACCATGTAGCACTTGCTGAATCACATGTTGATAGGCCTCCGGTGCGGACGATACGCCAAACATCAACCTCTTGTATCTAAAAAGACCTTTATGGCTTGCAAATGTAGTGATGACTCTAGATGCTGGGGTCAATTCAATCTGATGATAACCCCATTTCAAATCCAGTTTACTGAAGACACTTGCCCCATTCATTGCATGTAGAACATCTTCAATAGTGGGAATTGGATGTCTCTCTCTCTGCACAGCTTGGTTAGCACATCTCATGTCCACACAAATCCGAATATCTGTGCCCTTTGGTACAACAACTAACGGCGATACCCACGGAGTGGGCCCTTCCACAGGTTCAATAATGTCAAGGTCTAGCAGCTCTGCCAGTTTGTGCTCAACAGGTGATCTCAGGCTATAAGGAAGTCTGCGTACTGGCTGTGCAATAGGCTTTACATGTGGATCAATGTGAAGCTCCAACTGAAAATCCTTTAATTTTCCAAACCCAGAGAAGCAATCTTTAAATTCCTCTTTCAATGCAGAAATAGCAGGAGACACCATATTCACTCTTGCGCTGCCTACATCACGGCCAATCTGTAACACCCCTAGTGCCATTGCGGTTTGACGACCAAGCAGAGGCGACCCTGTGCCATCTACAACATAGAATTCGGTCTGCAATGGAGGACCAGTCTCATGTGTTTGAACAGAGGTATAAAATTTGCCTTTAAGTTGCAGTGGTGTACTGGAGCCATAAGTATAAATCTGTTTAGTGGTGTTACACAATTTAAGGTGATTTTCTCTGCCATTAAGACTGTGCCAAGAAGCCAAGTCCATAACATTGCATGTAGCTCCAGAGTCAATCAACACTGACACATCTGTATTTCCAATCTTAATGGTTAATGTCCCGGCTTGCAGAGAACACAGGGAGAATATAAATTCACAGTCAGGAGCACTCTCTTTATCCTCAGCTATAACATTTACTTGTGCAGATTGTTCTTTGGTTTTGTTATCTCTGGTTGTACTTCTACACACAGCTGCAAAATGACCTGTCTTTCCACAAGCATAGCACATTTTATTCTGTACCACAGTGCAGTCCTGACTTGTGTGTCCCGCCCTGCCACATTTATTGCAGGTGATATGTAAAGTCCTCTGTGGAAAACTCTCTTTTCTACTCCAGATATTCCTATTATTATAGGTAGGTTTGGAGACTGTATTGACAGATGCAGTGTTCTTGGTTTCAATATGCAGAGCCTGGAGCTCAGACAGTTCAATGGCTCTTGCAATCTCCTGCAGACTAGTAAGTGTGAGACTAGGTTCTCTCAATAATCTCCTCCTGAGGTGCACAGATGTGCATTTCTCTATGACCTGATCTCTGATTATCTCCTCAGTTACAGTCCCAAAATCACAAGACTTTGCCAGATATTTCAGCCTAGTCACATAACTGTCTGTGGTTTCTCCCAGTTCTTGCACAGCCTGTCTAAACTTATATCTTTCATAGGGAATATTTTTCTTTGGCTCAAAGTACTCACTCAGTCTATTCATGGCTGTCTCATAGTCTGAATCTTCCCCTGTTGCTCCCAGGGTTTCAAAAATGTCCTGAACTTGAGGTCCAGCTAGATGCAGCAGCATGGCTCTCTTCTGAGCAGGTGCAGTCACTCCTGTGGCTATAACATAGAGCTGAAATCCCTTCTTCCACTTGTCCCAGCGCTGTGAGAGACTAGTGTGGTCTCCAGACACATCAAACGGTCCGATAGCTGGTAAATCCAGAAAGCTAGCCATCCTCGTCGCCAAAATGTAGTGTATTAACACAGACAGGCTGTTCAGGTTGCTTCTTTATTCACTGCACATCAGCATGCAACTAACTTCAGCCACACCCAGCTCCCAGACATATACATAATTGTAACATTTTGCAGACAGCAACTTAACCCGTTGCTTACCATACTACACAGTCTCAGGTCTTTTGCAGACTCCATCAGGTTTTCTTCCAGAATGTTCCTGTATTTGGCTCCATCCATCTTCCCATCAGTTTTAACCATCTTCCCTTTTCAAGTTAAAAAAAAATGCCGATTTTTATATGTCTGACAGAAATGGATTAAAGGGGGGCACATTGTGGGCTCACCGACATGGGCTTGCGGCTGTAGCTCACATTTGCAGGTGTGCTTGATTGATAATTTTCAGCTCAGGTGTGGGGGGGGGTTGCCCCCTTTAAATAAATTCACCTTACCTGCACAGGTAACCTTGATTGGAGGGATCCCATAATGTGCTATTTGGATCCTGGTATAAAAGGCAACCCTTTGGGATGAGCAGTGTGGCAGCCTCTGGTCAGCAAGCAATCACCCTCCCTTGTCGTAGGCACCTTATGTGGTTTGTCAACCATGATTAAAGGGGGGACTGTTTTTGAGATTTATTTGACTTGGGTCCTTTGACTTAGCTCTAGTTGTGATACATTTAGAGTGAGAAGTGAGTGTAGCCACCCTAAGGCCCCTTTCACACATGCTGTCCGTTTGTCTGTTTTTCATCCATCCGTTGACGGATGAAAAACGGACATCAATGTATCTCTATGTAAAAACGGATGACAACGGATGATCATCTGTTAACATCCGTTTTCATCCGCTTCCGTCAATGTACGTTTTTTGGAACGGATGAATGCCCTATTTTTCATCTGTCAAAAAAACGGATTGGACGAAAAACGGATGTAAACGGACAAACGGATGAAAAAACGGATGAAAAATGGATGAAAAAACGGATGAAAAACTGATACATTTTGACATGACTGAACTGATGAACTGAACGGACCGTATATTTGAAAGGGCCCTAAAGCCCCGTACCCATGTACCGATTGTTGGCCGTAAATATTCGGCCGCCGAACGATCGGCCGATTGTCAGCTTGTTAGTATGATTCTTCCGACAACCGACAGCGACTTTTCGGCCGAACAGAATCTGTTGTGCAGGCATTAAAATTTTTGTTGGCCAACACCAGAACGGCCGATTGTTCGCCAGTCAGTACAGAATTCGGCCGACAAACAGCCGATGAGCAAGACTGGGCATGCTCAGAAAAGAAAAAAGACAAGGAAAGTTAACCATCACATGACATCACTTCTGCAGTCGACTGTTGTTGGCCGACAAAATTCATGTGCAGTCTTTTGCAGTTTTCAGCCGACAGGACAGCACCGGACAAAAGACGGCCGATCGTTCGGCCGACATTCGGTACGTGTGTACGGGGCTTTAGGCAAGAGGTGTGCTACTGGCAAGATCACCTGGAGAAAATAAAGAAAAAAAGCCTAAGAAAAAGAAAACCTGTGCAGCCACCACATCTAAGGACTGGTAAGCTGAAATATATTCAATTTTAGTTTTTGGATTTAGATATGCTTTTATCAGTCACTGGTTTTACCCCTCTGCAAACCATACAAAACTAAAAAAAAGGTTTGGCTGGAGTTGAGCTTGTCATGGATGGGGGTTAAGGGGATGGGGGAGTGTGACATCGCCAGCCTCCTGGAAAAGTTGTTTGTAAGGTTATCATGCTGGTCCAATGGTTTCAATACTGAGGCACTAAAGCCCCGTACACACGATCAGATTATCGAACGATCTGTCATCCGTTTTTTGTAGCATGCTAGTCTGATGTGGAAAGTGAAGAGGTTATTTTCATACGAATTTTCCCGTACGACAGAATTCTACTTCAGAAGTGATGTCATATGGTGGATTGCTTTGTATGTGTTCTTTCGTCTCTGAGCATGTCTAGTCTTGCTCTTAAGATTTTTTTCCATCGAAATCTGTACTAATGAGACGAAAATCGGACGTTGTTTTGAAGGACGACAAAAATTATATAGCCTGCACACCAGGATTTTGTCAGCCGAAAAGTCGGAGTCGGCTGTCGAAAGCACCGTACTAACAATCCGAAAATCGACAGATCGGTCGTCGGACGAATTTTCCCTACAGATTTTCTTATCGTGTGTACGGGGCTTAAGATGGAAGGCATTTAGTATGCAGATTAGCCATGACTTCATTTGCTGCATGCTGGTTCCAGATCAATGACTCAGAAAGAGACAGCCAGCAGTTTCAGAAGGAGGCCAGCAATGGCAGTTGTGCAATCATCTCTTGACAGGTGCACTTTAGGTTGATTTGCTGCATATGTCATCTCAAGGTGGCTCACTATCCTTTATAGAGTTTCAACAGATGAACTCAGATATAAGGGTAAGAGTTCAAGCGTAAACCTCCAAAATGAAAGGCCATGAAGGGGAATTTATTGTTAAAGGTCATTAAGTAAACAAATCACAACCAATAATCTGGTTATTTAATAGGCCATATATATGTTGAGGATCCACTGATGGATTTTCTTCAGAACATTGTGTTCATTGACACAAATTATTTAGCATTTTCCATTTAACTGTCTCCATGCAACACAGTCTCCTTTTATTTCCCCCATTGGATGGGGAAAGCTTGTCAAGAAGAGTTAATGTAGAGGAAACGATGGAAATAAAGGGGGTGTCTATGAAGTAAAGTATAGGGGGGTAGAGGGGGACAGAAATAAGGAGAGCAGAGAAGGGGGGGATCTGTTGTAAGTCTGTCAAGCAGCATCATCCCCGAAGGTCGTGGGGACGGTCACATTAACCTATGAGGCTGCATGTGCCTCCCTTCACCATAGAGAAGCACTAGGGTGTCAGTAATGTGTGAACAGAGGGTTATTCATCATGGGTATCAGCCGCTGAAAAGATAATCTGGGACGAATGGAGACTTAAGAAACTCATGAGTTTTGGCCTTTTTTTTCTCTTTTCTTCTGATGGGGGAACTCATGGGAGCGAAGAGACATCTTATTCCTCTTTAATTTGATGTTTTTGGTTATTATTCTTTAGACAAAGTGACAGAGGCCACCGCTTCCATGAATGTGTGACACTCTTAACCCCCTGCTTGGTGGGCTCATGTTCCCAGAGAGACAAGGGAGCAAAAAGAAAGTCTCCCCATTAACCAATTCAACCCCAATGGCTCTTGTATAGCAATTCAGGGCAGTGGGCCAGTACAGAGTTTAGGCATCCTTTTATTCTGCACATTCCAATATTTTGGAAATTAAAGCCACCTTCTCTACCTGTGACATATTTGCTGTCCTTTTTTTTTGTATCTTCCGGGTTATAAGTATCATTCTTTTGCCTTTTGTGATTCTTCTCTTTGTGGCCCCAGCTTTTCCTAAATTTTACTGGTTGTCATGGGTTACCTGTGCACACTAGGAGTCCCTATGTGTACAGACAAAAGTGTCTGCTAAAGCCATCTCAGTTCCCAAGGCATGCAGGATAATTCAAAGCCATTTTTTTGTATTCAGATACATGCTATCAGACAAAAAGGTATAGATATAAATTAACTAGAATAGACATAAGCTGATGTTTAGATTACTAAAGCACAGTGTATCATCAATTGCCATTAAAAAAAAAAAAAAAAAAAAAAAAATTGGTTTCAACTTTTTTGTCATCTGTTGTTACAGTTCATTAGTGTCAATCTTCTGCAGCCAGTTCCTGTCTATATGCCCTCCATTGATGGCTACACAGATTATCTCTGGTCAGGTTTCATGATGGTGAAAACAGTGGAGGTTTATATAGTGTACATTATTTTTATGCACCTTGGTGTTGGAATTGTGGTGAATTGGCACTGTGTGTCTAACATAGAGTCATTTTTGATACATGTTTTTTTGATACTTCAATAAATTTGGTGATTTTCCATAATAATAAACCTCATTTCCATTGCCTAACCACTTTATCACCCAATCCTGGGGCTTTACCCTTTGGATTAGGGTGGGTTTTTTGTATGGTTGAAAACAGTGGACTATGCCTGTGTAAAGTGTGTGAAAACCATTTATAGTCTCCATCTGAAGCCTGTGTGACAACCCAGGAGTACTGGGAGGAAAGGACAGTGTCACCTGAGAGTGTTGTCACCCTATAACAGGAAGTGCCTGAACATGAACCCTCATGGAATTATAACCTGGTATTATTTTATTGAAAGCTGTAGATTTCACAATTTCAAAAATGCCTATTGAAATTACATTACATTAGAGTCAATATGAGATTTTAGCAATTGGGTCTAAAGCCCCGTACACACGTACCGATTGTCGGCCGTAAATATTCCGCCGACGACCGATCGGCCGATTGTAGGCTTGTTAGTATGATGCTTCCGACAGCCGACAGCGCATTTTCGGCCGAACAGAATCTGTCGTGCAAGCATTAAATTTTTTGTTGGCCAACACCAGAACTGCCGATTGTTCGCCAGTCAGTACAGATTTCGGCCGACAGACAGCAGATTAGCAAGACTGGGCATGCTCAGAAAAGAAAAAAGACAAGGAAAGTTAACCATCACATGACATCACTTCTGCAGTGGGCTGTTGTTGGCCGACAAAATTCGTGTGCAGTCTTTTGCAGTTTTCAACAGACACGACAGCCCTGGACAAAAGACGGCCGATCGTTCGGCCGATGATCAGTACGTGTGTACGAGGCTTAACTTAGACATATGTCAAGCAAACAAAAAAAAGACAGTTAAAAGTATACCTGTACTCCAAAAGAAACTATTCAAATAAAACAAGTAAAGAGCAAAAGGAGAGCTGCCATTGCTAAAAATGCTAGTCGCCCAACTGACCTGGAAGTAAGCAGCAAGTGAAGCAACAACTCCTGATAATTTAAGCATATTCTGTATGTTCTGGGTCCGTGTCTCAGAAAACACTAAATAGACAGGTCCTGTTAAAGTCCAATTTAATATTCAGTTTATAGTAGCTTAATACATTTCAGATGCAATAAAAACAAAAGATGTGTAAAGTCTTACAGTTTGTTTTCTTTATAAAACCCATCCATAGGGAGTGTCAGACCACTGCAATGAGATCAGTGCTTCCACACAGAAAACATGGGTCCCACCCTGCAGCTGCTGGCGGATGACAGGCTTTTCCACAAGGCTGTGGCTGCTTTAGAAAGAAAACAAACTGTAAGGGCTCTTTCACACGGGCGTTCCTTTTTTTTTTGCCCGATCAGGTCCTTTTTTTTTTTTTGTAACGGACACGGATGACACTTGTGTCATCCGGTCCGTATGTCCGTTTTTCATCCCATCCGTTTGCGGATGAAAAACTGACATAATGTATGTCTATGTAAATACGGATGTCTGTGGATGACACCACTGACATCCGTTTTTGCTTCCGTTCCGTTTTTTGAAAGGAAGAAAAAATAGGGTTCTCCTCCGTTCAAAAAAACTGAACTGAACTGAACTGAACTGACAAAAAACGGATGTCAGAGGATGATCATCCGATGACATCCGTATTTACATAGAGATACATTATGTCCGTTTTTCATCCGCAAACGGATGGGATGAAAAACGGACATACGGAACGCCCGTGTGAAAGAGCCCTAAGACTCCGCTGACACCCGCTGCCATCCGCATCCGATCCTGTGCTGAAATCTGGACGGATGGAAACCCTATTTTTCCATCCGTTCAGTAATCGGAGCGGAGCGGATCTGATGAGAGCGGACAAGCGGTCCGCTCTCCTCCGATCCCCCATAGAAGGCAGCGGGTGCTGAGACACCTCCATCTCCGCTCTGCAAGTGGAGACGGAGCTGTCATCCGCCCGGCTCAGCGGGGATCGCGGAGGCGGACCGTGTGAAAGAAGCCTTAAACAACTTTTGTTTTAAAGCATCTGGAAAGTATTTAGCTGATTTAAACTCAAGGCACAATCAGGGCCAGGACAAGGGGTGGGCAGGAGTGGGGACTACCCTGGTCACTGTGGTATCCTGTGAGGTGGGGAGGGGCCACAACGAGATGGGGGGGATTTCTGTTTGAAGGGGGGATTTGGGGGCGGCAGGGGTTAAGTATTTTTCTAAAAGGGGAACTTGGGGGGGGGGATACTAAAAGTGGTGATTAAGGGGGATTTGTGCTGGGATGGGGGGAAGAAGATTTGTGTTAGGAGGGTGGATTTGGAAGGAAATTGTGCTGGGAGGGGGGAAATTGAAGTGGATGGAGGAAGGAGATGTGTACTAGGAGGGGAAATTTTACGGGTTGGGGATTTGTTCTAGGAGGGGTATTTGGGGATGTGGGAGCATAGATTTGTGCTGAGAGGGGGGATTTCAGCAGGGGGTATATTTGTGCTGGGAGGAGGGGGATTTATGCTTAGGGGTAAGCATGCATATTAGTGCTCAATGATATTGTGGGGGGATTTTTTCTGACACATTATGCTCATACATCTTGGGGGGGGGGGGGGGGGGGTGGCGCAGTTTGGCATGTTTACCCTGGGTTCTAGATAGTCTTGTCTTGGCACTGGCCACAGTTGAGCTGTAAGGCGGGGAGAGCAAAAGTTCTCCTTTACAGTGTGACCTCCCCTTCATTGTAAAAGGTTAAGAAAGGTAGGTTAGTTGTCAAGATGTTCATTAAAGGATTACATCAAGAGATTTATTTTAAAGGACAACTTCACCTTTTGTGGGGTTGCCCTTAAATAAAGCCCCCATCCCCCTGAGTACAGGCAGTCTAGGCTTAAAGCGGTGCTTGAGCCCCCCCCCCCACCTTAAAAAATTAAAAGTCAGCAGCTACAAATACTGTAGCTGCTGACTTTAAATATTAGGACACTTACCTGTCCAGGATCCTGTGATGTCCGCACCCCAGCCAGTTTTTCAATTGGCTCTCCGGTGCTGCCTCCGCCATTCCTTGTAAGGGACACCTGCAGTGAAGCCTTGCAGCTTCACAGCCGGTTCCCTAACGCGCATGCACGAAGCGCACTGTGCTTAGTGAATGGCCTGGCGGAGGGGAAAGGAGGAGGCTGACAAACTTCCAGGGGACCTCGCCGCAGGGAGGTCACCCAGAGGTGGGTATAGGTACCTGTCAAAAACAGGTACCCACTCCCCCCCCCCCCCCAAAAGGTGCCAAATGTGGCAACAGGGGGGGAGGAAGCAAACAAGTGGAGCTCTACTTTACCTTAAGACCCAATCCAGTAATCTTACTGCTGACTTGGACCCAACTGGCTCCTCTTCATTCTGTGCCTGTACACCGTGGCTTGTATGTTCCAATAGGAAAAGGCATAATTCCAAGAAACTGACAGAGGCTGCCATGTGTATGGTTACCCATTTAAATAAATGAGACCACAGCACAAATGTGAGTAATGAAGTGTTGCTGGCCAGGTCCACACTACAGTAAGGACACTGGATCAGTGAAGGTGAAACTGTCATTTAAGGCTTTGGTGAGTTAAGAACTATGGGTTCATTGTAGATGGTGTTAAAGCTGGACTCCGGGCAAAAACAATTTACACACTACTAAAGCATGTCCCATATGTCTAGTTTGCAGCATTTTGTGCAACTCTGACTTTCACTCATCCTGTACAGTGCAGATAGTCGTAGTCCCGGACCTCCACCAAACACATAAATATTCTTATTGTTACTTGCCCCTTTATGATTTGTTTTTCCTATACCCTGTTGCTCTGTCTACTTCAGTGGTCCTCAACCCTGGTCCTCAGGGCCCACCAACAGGCCAGGCTTGCAAGATAATTGAAATTCATCCCAGAAGATATCATTTTCTGCTCAGTGACTGCAGTATTCTAGTCTGCATCTCCCCAAGGTAATACTTAAAATCTGGCCTGTTAGTAGGCCCTGAGGACCGGAGTTGAGGACCACTGGTCTACTCCATGTTGGAAAACCTTAACTGCCTTTAAAAAATATGTCATTGGTGCTCAGCTTCTTCCACGTTCTGTGGGCTGGTCCACAAATGATATCCGCACCGGATTTCACGCATTATCTTGTACAGTTGGTTTATGTTTAACCACTGCCATAGCTTTAGTACATGAACATCATTATGCCACCTGAACCACTCTCGTTGCTGAAGCCATGGCACAGTATAAAAGTTAACAATTTGCACTAGATTGCCGAAGGTGCAAACCCAAGAGAAGAAAAAAATAAATAGACTCTTTCTCGTGTCTCACAAGTTTACTATGAGAGCTCCCTGGAAGGCACTGGTGTGGTAGCCTTACCAGTTAGCAGCTTCGTCACCAGCGCCTCGAAAAACCCAGAAGTATAGGAAATAAAAGAGTACGTTTACAGAAATATTGTTAATCTCTCATATGACTGTCGACTTTTATTGTTCAGTAGGCATCTATGCTTTTTTTGTTTGTGGGAGGGGGGTTCACTTAAAATATGTTAGCATGCAACTTTTTGTGTCTTTGTGTTTTCTCAACAAAAAAAAAAAAGACACAAAAATACACAAACTCAGCTTATGTGTCCTTTTCCTGTTTGCACAGAAAACAAAGTCAAATAAAATAATACGGTCATATCAAAACAACCATTATTACATTCCATAGCTACTGTATAATTAAAGGAATAATAAATAGCTCAATGACACCTGTCTACAGTTTACACCTGCAAAGAAGATTAAGCCCCCATACACACCACTGCGGCTTTGAAATCGCGGTACTTCAGCGCAATTTCAAAGCCGCACATCAGTGCGATTTGCACTGCTGATTTCTTTGCGGCATGTGACTTCATTTACCAGAAGTCTATGAAAGTCACAATGAAATTGGTAAAAAGTAGAGCAGGAACCTTTTTTCGCAGCGATATGAGTAGTTTCATTGCCGGGAATGCGGTGCAACTTGTCATGCAATTTGGAACTGTCAACTCGCATGACAAGTCGCACTGGTGTGAACCCGGGCTAAAGTGTTCTGTTTATCTAGAGCAGTAGTCTCCAAACTTTCTAAGCAAAGGGCCAGTTTATTGTCCTTCAGACTTTGGTAGGGCCAAGGGGAGTAGAACATGTAGCGGCATCAGTAGAAGAAAAAAGTTTTAAACTTGTTGGGTAATGGGAGAAAAAAAATACATAGCACCTGTGGTCAGTAGGAGGAGGTTGTGGTTGCGGTTGCAAGGTTGGAGGAATAATGCCCCACCTTTGGTATTATTTAGAGGAATAGTACCCTATCATTGTTATTAGTTAAAGGAACAGCACCCCCTTATTGGTATTGGTTGGAGGAATAGTATCCCATCATTGGTATTATTTGGTGGAATAGTGCCCCATCATTGGTATTAGCGGGAGGAATAAGGCCTTATCATTGGTATTATTTGGAGGAATAGTGCTCCATCACTGGTATTATTTGGAGGAATAGTGCTCCATCACTGGTATTATTTGGAGGAATAGTGCTCCATCACTGGTATTATTTGGAGGAATAGTGCTCCATCACTGGTATTATTTGGTGCAATAGTGCCCCATCATTGATTTAAGTTAGAGAAATATTGCTCCATCATTCATATTAGTTGCAGGAATGGTGCCCCATCATTCATATTAGTTGGAGAAATAGCACACCATCATTGATATTAGTTGGAGGAATAGTGCCCCATCATTCATATTAGTGTGAGAAATAGGGCCCCATAATTGGTATTAGTTGGAGGAATAGTGCTCCATCACTGGTATTATTTGGAGGAATAGTGCTCCATCACTGGTATTATTTGGTGCAATAGTGCCCCATCATTGATTTAAGTTAGAGAAATATTGCTCCATCATTCATATTAGTTGCAGGAATGGTGCCCCATCATTCATATTAGTTGGAGTAATAGCACACCATCATTGGTATTAGTTGGAGGAATAAGTTCCCCATTATTAGTATCAATGGAAAGAATAGTGCCCCATCATTGGTATTAGCTGAAGGAATAGTGCCCCATCATTGGTATCAATAGGAGGAATAGTGCCCCATCATGGGTATTAATGAGAGGGATAGTGCCCCATCCTTGGTTTTAGTTGGAGAAATAGCACCCTATTGTTGGTATTAGTTGGAGGAACAGTGCTCCATCATTGGTATATATAGGAGAGATAGTGCCTCTTCATTGGCATAGAGAAATAGTGTCCCATCATTGGTATCAATGAAAGGAATAGTGCCTCATCATTGGTATCATTTGGAGGAATAGTACCTCATCATTGGTATCAGTGGGAGGAATAATACCCTCTTGTTGGTGTCACTGGCACAAATAGTCCCCCAAGGATAGGATAAAGTCAGGCAAACGGCTGCAGTTTAAAGCCCACTGATCTAGAGAAAGTTAATTTATTAGCACTGGGAGGGATAACAACATCTACCAGGTGATTACTACCTTCTGTGTCTTCCTATCTGCTCTCATTTCTTGTCCTGGTGTCACCTGAGCTCTGTGCTTCAGTTTTAACAACGAACATGGAAAAGGAATATTTGCTGAAAGTGTGCTTACCCTTTAATAATTTCAACAACTGTCAAATTAGCACCCTGTTCTGCAATGTAATTAGAAATCTTATTAGCTGAAGACCAGTACAGAAAGTGATATTTCTTATAGGTATGTATTATTTAAACACATTTTTTAATGCAATTTAAATTAAACTAATTTAACCACCTGAATTTGTTGTCATGCTTTGTACAATAGGACTAAGGCTGGGAGAGGGAGGATCAGTTCTCTGACCCAATCAGGCTCTGCTGCATGCACATGTGCTGACAAGGTACAGTGTCTTGAAAAAGTATTTATACCCCTTGAAATTTTCCACATTTTGACAACCAAAAAGTAAATGTATTTTATTGGGAATGTATGTGATAGGCCAACACAAAGTGGCATATAATTGTGAACTGGAAGGAAAATGATAAATGGATTTCCAAATTTTTAACAAATAAATATCTGAAAAGTGTGACATGCATTTGTATTCAGCCCCCTTTACTCCGATATCCCTAACTAAAATCTAGTGGAAACAATTGCCTTCAGAAGTCACCTAATTAGTAAATAGAGTTCCCCTGTGTGTAATTTAATCTCGGTATAAATGCATCTGTTCTGTGAAGCCCTCAGAGGTTTGTTAGAGAACCTTAGTGAACAAACAGCATCACAAAGGCCAACTAACACACCAGACAGGTCAGGGATAATGTTGTGGAGAAGTTTGGAGCAGGGTTGGGTTATAAAAAAAATATCCCAAGCTTTGAACATCTCACAGAGCACTGTTCAATCCATCATCCGAAAATGGAAATAATATGGCACAACTGCAAAACTGCCAAGTCATGGCTGTCCACCTAAACTGACAGGCTGGGCAAGGAGAGCATTAATCAGAGAAGCAGCCAAGAGGTCCATGGTAACTCTGGAGGAGATGCAGAGATCCACAGCTCAGGTGGGAGAAACTGTTCACAGGACAACTATTAGTTGTGCACTCCACAAAATCTGGCCTTAAAGGAAGAGTGGCAAGAAGAAAGCCATTGTTGAAAGAAAGCCATAAGAAGTCGCGTTTGCAGTTTGCGAGAAGCTTTGTGGGGGACACAAAAAACATGTGGAAGAAGGTGCTCTGGTCAGATGAGACCAAAATTTAACTTTTTGGCCTAAAAACAAAACACTACGTGTGGCAGAAAACTAACACTGCACATCACCCTAAACACACCATTCCCACTATGAAATATGGTAGTGGTAGCATCATGTTGTGGGGATGCTTTTCTTCAACAGGGACAGGGAAACTGGTCAGAGTTGATGGGAATATGGATGGAGCCAAATACAGGGCAATCTTAGAAGAAAACCTGTTAGTCTGCAAAAGACTTGAGACTGGGGCAGAGGTTCACTCTCCAGAAGGACAACGACCCTATACATACAGCCAGAGCTACAATGGAATGGTTTTAATCAGGCATCGCTAAATGGTGGCCCGCAGTCTGGATCCGGCCCAATCACTCTCCCACCCGGACTGCAGCAGTCACTCTATCTAAAAGCCTGTTCTTGTTTCAGCTGTCACACTTTCATCTTCGCAGTGCTGAAAGCGGGAGGCGGGACAGTTCTGGAGGGAGGGCGGAAGCTGCCCGAGGTAAACAAGCCAGCGATCGGTTGCTAAGATGAAGGACAGTCTAAGCAACCAATCACCAGCTTGCAGCTTCTGTCCTCCATTCAGACCTGCTGTGCCTCGAGTCCTTCCATCTGTGTAAGGTAGGGGAGATGTAGTGTGGGGAGGGGGAGTGGTGCTGAGTACTGGAATGAGGAGTACTGTAATGTGTGTGGGAGCTAAGTATAGTAATGTGGGGGGAGGGGTTAAGGCTGAGTACTGTAATGTCAGGGGGGTGCTGAGTACTGTAAAGAGGGGGGCTGAAGACAGTAATGAGGGGAACTGAGTACTGTAATGGAGGGGGGGGGTCTAAGGACAGTAATGTGGGGGACTGAGGACTGTAATGGGGTCTTGAGGACTGTAATGGGGGCTTAAGAACTGTAATGAGGGGGTTTAGGACTGTAATGTGGGGAGGACTAAGGAAAGTATTGGGGGGGGCTGAGGACAGTAATGTGGGGGAACTGAATACTGTATTGGGGGGCTGAGGACAATACTGTTGGGGAGCTAAGTACTGTAATTGGGGGGTTGAGGATCCTGTCCACTCATCAGGGCTTTCAAGCCAAAGGGTTACCTGTAAATGTATAATATGTAGGTTTATATAGAAATACAGGAAATCTAAAAAAAAAAATTTAATAAATAAAAAATGTAAGGCCTCATCACTTACACATGTCATCATCAAAAATATACCCAGCATTTGGGGGGGGCAAAATGAATGCACCAGGGCAGACGTCTGATCCAGGGCCGTGGCAGGAAAAAACAATTCAGTCCAGGGGGGGGGGGGGGGGGGGGGAGAGACGGGAAGGCAGTCGGGGGGCAAACCAGGACATGAGGAACCATTCCATGAGAAGTGAACATACATGTAGACAGGTGCTAATCTAAAAGAAAATGTATATATGTGCATATAAGCATTAAAAAGTGAAAAATATATGCTAATAAGTAAAAAGGTAGAGATTAGTGTCTGATAGTGTGTTTGCCAAAGCCATGGGAAATTCAAAGGTACTAAGGGAGATCCGTGAAAACCACCAAACAGTGCTCAGTGACCAAAGGATGAAATGGAGGTAAAGACCATAGTGCATGGTGAAAAAAAAAACCAAACAAACAAAACCTAACCTGGAAGACCAAAAAAATATGACCAGGAAATGTGAAATAAGTGAAAAATATAGTGCAATGAGGGTAACAAAGACCCCACAGAGATCTTACCAGTTGTGTAAAGAGTTTGCTAAAAGTGCTCCCAAAATCCCCACCACATGAAGAGCTGACCAGAATGAGAGCCTGATTGACCGCAGCTAAATAGCCCCAGTGGACAAGGGCGGAGCCCTGCCAAGAGCTAAAAAGATTAAGAGCCTGATTGACCACAGCTACATAACCCCAGAGGACAAGGATGGAGCCCTGCCAGCGCCATGCAAACGCCGGAATGAAGGGACGATAGGAAACATCCCATGGCTCGCCCCCCGGTTTTGGATGGATAGGACATCCCAACGACACGGTACAAAGGATACTGCGGGTACACAAGCATGACACCGATGCATGGCGTGACCACCAACTCCATCATCCCAGAGAAACCTAAGGCGGAGATGAGGAGAAGGGGCCAAGCCACGCATCGCAGCCCCGAGACCAACGCGCACCAAAGGCATCCACCACTCCCCCACTGTGCTGGAAACTGTGCTGAAAACCTCCTTCTCGTCTCTAACCCCACCTTGCTTCATGCCATCAAACTTGTCAAATGTCAATGTCCTTGCAAAGACTGATGGACCTTCACATTGCTTTGACACAGCTCCTCCCTAAATGAATCATAGCAATTGTCCTAGAAAAGGAGAGGTTTCATGGTTTCTGTTCGAACCTGTTCATTGTCCTCAAAGCCATACTTGGTCTAAAGGTTCTCAACACCTCCTCTTGGGACAAAAATATAATATTGAACCTATCTAGGTGGTCATTGCTTCCCTCCATCTGGAAGACTTTTTGGCCTCGGTGGATACTGAAGATGCATGTCCACTCAATGCTATCTACATTTAGCTGTGGGCATGCAACATTGCTAATTGTTTGCCCTCACCTTTGGCCTATCCACTGCACCTCTGGTCTTTACCAAGGTTCTGGTCCCTGTTCTTGCTCTGCTGCAATCTCAGGGCATTACCATAGTAGGATATCGGAATGACCTTTTCCTCAGGCAACAGTCACCTCAGGCATCTGTTAGTTAATGTCCAACTGACAACTGTGCAGATCCTCCAGAGATTTGAGTGGATCCTACACCTCAAGAAGTTTGCACAAGAACTGTCTCATTGTATCTGGGCCTAATCTTAAACATGGCTCTATTCAGAGTTTTTCTTCCTGTGGACAAACTCCACACTCTTTGCTCCAAGGTTAGGACCCTGCAGTCCAGGAGCCATCCGTCCCTCCATAATAGAGAGTCCAAAGAAGGGCAACAAAGATAATTAGGATAATTAGGGGAATGGAGGACATCAGCTATGAGGAAAGACTGCAAGCATTGAACTTATTCTCTCTGGAGAAGAGACGCTTGAGGGGGGATATGATATCAATGTACAAATACTGTACTGGTGACCATAGCATAAGGAACAAACTTTTCAGAGAAAGGAAATTCAATAAGACACAGGGGCACTCACTAAATCTAGAAGAAAAAGTGTTTAACCTTAAACTACTTAAGGGGTTATTTACTGTCAGAGCAGTAAGGATGTGGAATTCTCTTCCACATGCAGTGGTATAAGCAGGGAGCATCGTTAAGGTAATAATAGGTAACAGGTATCTTTAGGTGTTTTCCTTAGGCAGCACATTTAACGGCCGACAAGTTGAGAAATGTAAAGTTATGGGTACCAAAAAACACACATGCAATTACACATTATGAGGGTCTTCCTTAGAAAAATCAGTGTAAGAAAAGGATCTGGGGAGCTTGTAGATCACAGACTTAGAAATAGCATGCAATGCCAAGTTGTAGATAACAAAGATAGCAAAAAAAAACGTCATGCAATAAAAATGGCATGCATTTAAGAGATAAATCAATATTTCTACCCCTTTACAAAACATTGGTTCAGCCTCATCTTGAATAAGCAGTTCAGTTTTGGTCACCAATGCTCAGGAAAGATGTTGAATTAGAAAGAGTTCAGCAAAGAACTACAAAAGACACAAGTCCATCTAGTTCAACCAATAAAAGCTATAAGGATCAATTAGAAAGATTACAGTTATTCAGTCTGGAGAAGAGGCGCTTTAGAGGCAATATGATTCCATTGAAAAATGATTAAGGTGATTTCAGCACCTGTGATAAACTGTATATTCTGAAGTCCCTGAAAAGAGCATGCACAGCCATGATTTGAGGTTAGAAGAAAGAAGGTTTTACCTTAAATCACAAGGTAAGGGTTCTTTACTGTTAGGGGAGTTCAAATGTGAAACTCCCTCCCCAGGATGTGTTAATAGCTGAAAGTGTAGACAACTTCAAAAAACTTTTAGATGACTTTCTCGGGAAACAGAATATATTGGGCTATGGGAATTATTAGAGAATCAAAATCACAAACACATACATCAAACTAGATGGACCTGCGTCTTTTTCTACCTTATGAACTATGTCCTTAACTTTAGGACTTAAGTATATAAAACAATCAGGCATTAAAAATCAAAATCAAATCAAGCACATAGAGGCTATGATATAGTAGAAACTTGTCGGCTGTGAAAAGAATGCTTTTATTGGACTTCTTTTGCTGAAAGCAGTATTTACTTGTAGCTGACAAGACGTACAAGGATTTCATTAGGGCACATTGAGTGATGGCAGTGATAAATCTGCACCCCATTGAGCTGTTAATGGGGTAAAATGAGGGTAGAGGCAAGCTTCCAGCACAAGAGGGGTTAAACAAAAGGGACAGCGCTAAGTGAAACCTTTTCAGAAGTGACACCAGGTTTGATAAACAAACTAGTTATTGTGACGACCTTTTCTGAGGGATTCGCTGTATTCAAAGCTGGTAATGAATTCAGGCCTGTGGAGACATTTACATCTGATTAGAGTTTAATGGGCCGGATCAGGCCTACCATCTGATCTCCATGGGAACCAAGGCTTTCTCAAGATTTTAAACAGCCTGCAATGTCCTTTATTGTCTGCTTCCAATGTGCCCTGCGCACCCAATGGGAAGGGAGCTTGTATGTATCAATTTGTTTCCCCCTCTTAAAAGACATGCCACAGCCAGGCCATGAATATATGGAGGCTTCTCTACTGGCAGGACAAAAGGTCGAGCCGATCTAGGCGTCATGGAGACATCGGCTAACGAGTCAAAGGAATGGTAACATATGGTCCCCACCTGACCTCTGGAAGAGCGGTACAAAAGCCGGGCCACGTTACCCACACTGCCGGCGCTTCATTCCTCCCCTTTCAGCCTAGGGAAAGTAAACTTTACTTATACATATATTTTGGCCGCTTAAGCACTCCAAAAGAAAAGATTGAGTGTAGACTCTGTGAGTCTATTAGACAAGGCTGGGAATTTGGCAGCAATAGACAAGTGTAATTATGTTATAGAGAAAAAAAAAAGACTCTTGAAACTCCTCAATGGAAACCGTTAGCAACAGGTTTGTTTACCTCTGTTCCTGGTGTATCCATTCAACATTTTCAGCAAAAATCGAATTTATTGTGTAATATTGTTAAAAGGTGGATTCCAAACAGGTATTCTAAAACACTGGTTTTGTATTCATTAGAATATCCTTAAATGGCATTTCATATAGAACTAATGTAACTAAACCTCTCGGGGTATTTGTTTCCTGTATTCCTCTGCACAGCAGCTCTCAAACAGGGAGGGTTGGTAATCGTGGCTTTTTTGGTTTGTGATTAAGGAAAGGTATGGTCAGCACTCAACATTCAAGAGTATTTCTTTTTCAGTAAACATGTACAATGCTGTAAAACAGGTTATGGGTTTCGAACATTAGTCCTAAGCCATGACTGAGGACAAACGCCCAAAATGCATAGGCTATTTTACAGCATTGTGCATGTTTATTGAATAAAATAATACAATTTTTTTGGATGTCATCCTGAGTGCGGACCATCCCTTTTCTAACGTTGGAGGTGTTCAGTAGCTTCAAGGTCTGAGCACCGGGCAGAGCTTTTATGTGGGAAGGTTATAGCGCCTATACACCTGTTTTACTTTTTTGGTTTGTGCAGTGCTGTCTATAATTGGTTGGAATAGGCGAAAGAAAAGGTATGACACAATTTGGTTCTGCTCCTTCATTGACTTATCACAGACTGGGGCAAACTGTATTGCTTAATTGCAGGGAAGTCCAACACCTGACTATGCTATCTGGCAGGGTGCCGAGATTACAAGACTAGGTGCATGGAAGCACTCATCCTTTCCTGTCCAAATTTTTAACACATATACTGTAAATTCCATCTGTGTATTCAACTGTTTTGTCAGGAGTTTTGCTTTAAATAGAATTTTTTATGGTATTCTACAAATTTTCTAAATTAGAACCAAGACTAAAAAAAAAAAAAAAATTTGGTCAGGAAACTATTCAATCTTTCAGACTAATATGTAATATTAGAAAGAAACGCTGATATATGTGGAATGTGTAGGGGTTTCGGTCCCAAATTTGAACACAAAAATACAAGGGATGGCTCGAGGGACTTTTAAAGAGACAGATACCAACATGGTGAATTCATCAATAGAAAAAAACATCAATAAATAATGAAATACAAATTCAAACTATATACAGCTTCATAAGTGGATAATTATTTGTTTTGTATATATCCTGTTGTACACAATATCATATAGAAGCGACAGTCTGTGCTGCATACATCTCAACTCTTTTCGCAAAATGTTACATTCGCTTCATCAGGAGAAGCACAGATGTGTATAAATAATGCAGCAATACGGATCATTGCGAATGACCCAACAAGGGTCTAAAACAGTGGTTCTTAACCTTGGTTCGATCGAACCCCAGGGGTTCGGTGAGTCAGTCTTGCGGGTTCGGCGGAGGCACACCCGACTCATATGATTCGTGATGACACGCCACACCGGTTCCACAGAACCGGTTACTAAATATTTGGAAGTTCGCAGAACCGCCTTGTGAGTTGTGACTATCTGTATATCATCCTCCTCATCCGCTGCCCGCTCTGCTGCTCTCTCTGTCCTCTGTTGGCGCTCTCTCTCTGCAGGGAGGTGGCCGGAGCCCGCACTGGTTAGGCTAGAGCCGCTTAGCGTCTAGCAACCAGTGACGTTACCCTTTCTCCTTCAGGCCGCTACCTCCCAGACAGTCCCCGACTTCCCACCTATTACAATTTGGCTCTAGTAGGAAAGGGTGGGCCCGTTTTGGACCACCCATTGTGTGACAATAGCAAATGAAAATTCGCTATTGTCACACGGATCCTCCTCCTGGCATTGGCCGAGGAGGAGGCGGGAGGACTCAAGGAGATGCGGGGACTGAAGAGAAGAAGCCGCCGCTACAACAGGTTAGTCAAGTGCACTGGTCCGGGGGGGGGGGGGCATGGCAAGTTGGCACGCTGTTCACTCTGCATTGAAGGGGGCATGATGATCTCTGCATTGAAGGGGGCGTGATGATCTCTGCATTGAAGGGGGCACACAGCACGCTGGTCTCTGCATTGAAAGGGGGCACAAATGATGATCTCTGCATTGAAGGGGGCACGCCGCACGCTGGTCTCTGTGCATTGAAAGGGGGCACGCTGGTCTCTGTGCATTGAAAGGGGGCACGCTGGTCTCTGTGCATTGAAAGGGGGCACGCTGGTCACTGTGCATTGAAAGGGGGCACGCTGGTCTCTGTGCATTGAAAGGGGGCACGCTGGTCACTGTGCATTGAAAGGGGGCACACTGGTCACTGTGAAAATCATGTTTTAATGGTTTTGTTCTTAATGGTTTTGTTCTTTAATGGTTTTGTTCATTTTGTGCACCTATGTATAAATATATACCTAAAATAATATACTGTATACCTATGTTTTGAATTTGAAAAAATCATATTTTATTTTTCCAATTAAGAAGGGTTCGGTGAATGCGCATATGAAACCGGTGGGGTTCAGTACCTCCAACAAGGTTAAGAACCACTGGTCTAAAATATTCCAACGGTCATTCCATCGAAAGAAAATGTTGATAATGGTAATGGAAGAAAGGTACCTTCCTGGCTGGTCATTTCTTTCTGACCTACTTAGATAGCGACAACTCCCCTGGACTCCCAGGGAATGCTGGAGATTTGTCTGTGATTGGACTTTCCTCCCCTCCCCAACTCCTGGGGGGAAGATCTATGCACCTCTATCTTTTTCTGGGGGGGGATTTCTTCCATTACCATTACCGACAACTTGTTTTGATGGAATGACCGTTGGAATATTTAAGACCCTTGTTGGGTCATTCACAACGATCCATATTGCTGCATTATTTATACACATCTGTGCTTCTCCTGATGAAGCGAATGTAACATTTCTAGAAACACGTTGAGATGTATGCAGCACAGACTGTCGCTTCTATATGATATTGTGTACAACAGGATCTATACAATACAAATCATTATCCACTTATGAAGCTGTATATAGTTTGAATTTGTATTTCATTATTTATTGGCGTTTTATCTATTGATGAATTCACCATGTTGTTATCATTGTTTTTAAATTATGATGTGCAATAAATTTGTATAATTTTAATATTTGGTATCTGTCTCTTTAAAAGTCCCACGGGCCATCCCTTGTGTTAATATGTAATATTAGCTTGCAATATTTATTTCCTTTTAGGCAAATTACCTGAATAAAATGTAATAATTGCTGTTTCTCACTTGAGAAAACCTATAGTGCTCTGGACTGAAAATTCTTTCTGATATGTTTTCTGGTATGTTATTTGTAAAACAAAGGTTTTTTCATATATACTGTATGTGTATATCTGTATACTGATTATAAACGTTCACTGGGAAATGACCTTTGAACCCTCCTGTCATATATTTGGTCAGGAAAATATGAAATGTTTCAGACTAATACGTAATAGGGCCCTTTCACACGGGCGCTCCGTATGTCCGCAAATCATCCTATTTTTTTGCGGATGATTTACGGACATAATGTAAGTCTATGGCATTGCAGATGTCAGCGGAATACCATCCGCTGGCATCCGATTTTCTTCCTTTCAGTTCTGTTCCGTTTTTTGGAACGGAACAGAACCCTATTTTTCCTCCGTTCAAAAAACAGAAAGGAAGCAAAATCGGATGTCAGCGGTGTCATCCACAATGCCCATAGACTTACATTATGTCCGTATATCATCCGCAAACGGATGGGATGATATGCGGACATACGGAGCGGATGACACAAGTGTCATCCGCTCCGTGAAAAAAAAAAAGTCCCGCAGCGGAGCAAAAAACCGGAGCGGCCGTGTGAAAGAGGCCATATTCGTTTGCAATATTTATTTCTTTTTAGACAAATACCCTAAATAAAATTAAATATTTGCCGTTTCCCTTTTCAGAAAACCTATAGTCCTTTGGACTGGAAATCCTTTTTGATATATTGTATGTTTATTTGTAAAACAAAGATTTTTCATATATACTGTATGTGTATGTCTGTATACTGATTATAAACTTTCCCTGGGAAATGAACCCTCCTGTCTCCTGTCTTCGATTGTATTGAATTGTACTGTCTTTTTAGTTGTGTAAAGGCCGGCACAAACGGTTGCCACTATATAAAATCTGCATTATAATACTTAGAATAACCTATAGACTAAAGCAAAAACAATTAAAATAAAGCTGTCCCAAACCAATACATTTTTCCATTAAACATCTGAACAGTACAGGATGGAAAGAAACGATTAGAATATTTTTTTACATTTTAGAATGGGGTGCCTCCAGACTGTCCATAATTTGAAAGGGTGCCTTGAGATTGTCTATAATTGAAAGGGTGTCTTAACTGAAAAAAAGTAGAGAAACACTGGTCTACACAGCAAATAAAGTCAAGATTCATAATTAAACTTCTGCAAACATAAATATATATAAATAAATATAATATAAATAGATTTGAGTAGAATAGCTTGGTATAGTAGCTGCATAGGTTTACACTGTACAACAAACATCACCATTGGGAAATACGATGGTTGAATGTGTATGACTGATAAGCTTGCAGACTTTTTGAGAGCTGCATGCTCTTTTTTGATGAAATGGGCACAGCGCTGTACTGAATCACAAAGCCATGGGGTCAGTTATGTCACGGCTGCTCACATGACTGCAGTACCAAGTTTTCTTACTGCATCGAATCCTATTAGGAGGTGACCTAAAGAGGTAGCACTGTCCATCTTAACAGATAGGAAAATACATTTAAAACAGCCCAGTAGACTGGTAACCAGTCTCATATGTACACAATCTCTGGATTTCATAAAGATTGGTGCAGACAGATTTTGTGAGAGTCTCGCATGCGTTCTAAAAGTGGCCCAGCATGTCCCAAATTCATGTACCTCTCTAAAACGTGTATTTGAATTTGGCGCATGCTGGGACACTTTTAGTATGCATGCGATACACTTTTGGGAAGTCTGTCTCTGTACACCAGAAGAAAGTTGGTTTTGATTAGCTCCACTTTCGTAAGATACAAACTGTCTGTATTGAATTTGGCACAGATGTTGTGCCATAATGTAAAAGTGAAGCTAAGAACTACCAGAATTTGGAGCCCAAGTTGCTGTCAGAACCAAAACGGTTGCAGATGTTTGAACAAGGCACAACACATTAACAGGGGAAATTAACACCAGAAAAGTGGTGTGGCAGCATTAATGAATCCCCCCCCCTCCCAGTTTCTAGTGTGATGTGTGCTATGCAGCTTGATTATGCAAAGTATAGCTGGACTAAAGGCTTAAAACTTACCTGTCCAATGGACCTGCACTGGCACCAGAATCTTCTTCTGAGTGCGGGTTATCATCAGGCCTCTTCATTGTTCAGGGGGAGATAATGCCACTCCTACATAAATGCTGGAGGGCATCATCCTGGCACTCATAGACTGGCCCAGAGCTGTAGGCTGAGCTGCGCATGCTCAGTGCAGTGCAGTTTACAGTGCCAGAGAAAATTGCGAAGCAGGCAGGTAGGGTGCAGTGCATGTCTCTCCTGCAACAAAAGCCTGCCTGCTGTTTCTTACAGTGGAGCTTCAGTTATGCATTAAGTCAACTTTTGAAAAATATGGCCTCATATTGCTATATGAGACATAACACTGAGTCAGATTACTAAGCAGCAATCAGAGTCATCCTATGTAAATATGAAATATGGCTGCCTCATGCACACACATATTTACAAACTATCAGTAGACACAAGAGGGGAAATAGGTAAGCTAAAGCAGATACACTATATTGTCAAAAGTATTGGGACAACTGCTTTTACACACACATTCAATATGTGGACAAGAAGGCCTGGCTCTCAGTCTTTGCTCTAATTGCATCCCAAAGGTGTTCTATCGAGTTGAGGTGGGGGTCTCTGTGCAGGCCAGTCAAGTTCCTCCACCCCAAACTCCCTCATCCATGTCTTTATGGACCTTGCTTTGTGCACTGGTGGCAGTCATGTTGGATCAGGAAGGGGCCATTCCCAAAACTGTTCCCACAAAGTCGGGAGCATAAAATTGTCCAAAATGTCTTGGTATGCTGATGCCTTAAGAGTTTCCTTCACTGGAACTAAAAACAACCCCACACTATAATCTCCCCTCCACCAAATTATTTGTACCAGTGCCCAAAGCAAGGTCCATAAAGATATGGTTGAGCGAGTTCAGGGTGGAGGAACTTGATTGGGGTTGAGTCCTGACCTCAACCCGAAATAACATTTTTGGTATAAATTAGAGCGGAGTCTGCAAGTCAGACCTCCTTGTCCAACATCAGTGCCTGACCTCACAAATGCGTTTCTGGAGGAATGGTCAAACATTCCCATAGACACACTCCTAAACCTTGTGAACAGCTTTCCCAGAAGAGTTGAAGCTGTTAAAGCTGCAAAGGGTGGGCCAACTCAATATTGAACCCTACGGATTAAGACTGGGATGCCATAAAAGTTCATGTGCGTGTAAATGCATGTGTCCCAATACTTTTGAAAATAAAGTGTAGATCTGTATCAGCGAACCCAGAGCATGAAACTGCTCTCTGTGCTGTGTTTGTCAGAGACACGGCATACTGTAGATACTGCGTAAATCGCTGCTAATTAACAAAAGGGCTTGGCAATTTACTCATAAAGTTATTTAATTCAGTCTACAGCCTGAGCAAAAGAAATGTATCAGATTCCTCCATCTACACTTAAGGGCCTTACACATGGGCCGAATATCAGACATTTAATAGAAACCAGCCGACATTTGGCCTGTGTGTACGGCAGACGGTCCGACAGAAGACGGCCATTCAGCTGTCTTCTATCGAAGGGGCATGACTGAAAAGGTCTGCCGATCAGCATCCGATCAGCACTCTCAGCCAATGGCCGTCCCCCTGTCAGAACACAATAGCTCAGCTGGAGAGATCGCTGTACTAACATCAGATCATTAGTACAGTGGCTCCTCCTGAGCTCTTCAGTTTTTTCTTTTGTTCAGCCCACTGGGAAAGAAAAACGAATAGCGTGTACCAGGTCTAGGGCTTCATTTACATGACCGTAAAAAACAGTTATACACATTTTTTTTATTACAGATTTGAACACAGCTGCATTGTTTTCAACAGAGCCAATCACACAGGTGTGTAAACATCATACAAAAAACGTGATGCGCCAGAAATACACAAATAATAGGAGTGATAATATTGAATGAATGATTATAGACACATCCAGTCCATAAGGCACACAGTAGTGCTCGTGCTCAAATCCAATAATATATATATATAGTGTCCCAGTGTTCAAAGAAAGATGTAATCCAGTGGTGACCGATAACACAAATTGTGAACACCAATACGTGAATCCCTCCACCAGATGGATTAGCCTCTCACCTTCCTGCAAGACCCAAACGGGCCAGCAATCGCATATATCAAGGATATAGGACTCCAGGAAAGGACCTCCCTGCTTGTCACCTCCGGGAATCACGAGACATATATGGGGAAAAGATATGGCAAAATCTAGTGCTCTCTGTTTGGTAATTCAAATGGCCTTTATTAAAGAAAATGTAATCAACTCACATTTACAAGGCACTCAGCCGTGCCTACTGTATTGGCAAGATCGTGGTAAGTGCACCGGAGAGAAGGTCTGCGTCAGACCCCTATCGAGGAAGTCAGAGGAGCATCACGCTCGACGTAACGCGTATGGGGGGGGGTGGAGCGTGCGTGGCCGACGCAGACCTTCTCTCCGGTGCACTTACCACGATCTTGCCAATACAGTAGGCACGGCTGAGTGCCTTGTAAATGTGAGTTGATTACATTTTCTTTAATAAAGCCCATTTGAATTACCAAACAGAGAGCACTAGATTTTGCCATATCTTTTCCCCATATATGTCTCGTGATTCCCAGAGGTGACAAGCAGGGAGGTCCTTTCCTGGAGTCCTATATCCTTGATATATGCGATTGCTGGCCCGTTTGGGTCTTGCAGGAAGGTGAGAGGCTAATCCATCCGGTGGAGGGATTCACGTATTGGTGTTCACAATTTGTGTTATCGGTCACCACTGGATTACATCTTTCTTTGAACACTGGGACACTATATATATATATATTATTGGATTTGAGCACTAGCACTACTGTGTGCCTTATGGACTGGATGTGTCTATAATCATTCATTCAATATTATCACTCCTATTATTTGTGTATTTCTGGCGCATCACGTTTTTTGTATGATTATCAGGTTATTGTGATTTGTGAACACGATTAGTGTATGCTGCCGGATATTGTTTATTTTTACACGTTGATGTTTCACATTTATGAACTTTATTTACGCACAGTGAATTTGTGTTGAGTTTACATCACATATTTTGGTTTGCGCTGATAGTTTTTGGTATAATATTAGGTGTGTAAACATGCAGTGCACTCAGATCTGTAACACAGAATTCCAAAATCTGCGTCAAAAAGAACACGTGCTTTATGCACTTATGCATATAAACATGTGTATTCACATTTGTAGGCGTGTAAATTAAGTCTAAACAAAGAGGAAAATAGATTATCATTAGGTACGCATACATGTCTTTACGCATTTAAACGCATCTCTACGCAAGTCCTTTACTGATCATTGCACAGAAAACCCATCAGTAACATTTTTATGGCTGTGTGAATAAAGCCTACAAAGTGCAGTGCAGATGAAAGAATCTCCCATTCCAGGTTTTGTATTCTGTCAGTCAGTGCCCATGGCTTTTACCCAATACCCAAACAGTGCTGTCTTCTGACTGGATGCCCAAACAGTGCTGCCATCTGACTGGATGTCCAAACAGTGCTGCCATCTGACTGGATATCCAAACAGTGCTGCCATCTGATTGGATGCCCAAACAGTGCTGTTTTCTGTCTGGATGCCCAAAAAAGTGCTGTTTTCTGTTTGGATGCCCAAACAGTGCTGTCATCTGTCTGGATGCCCAAACAGTGCTGTTTTCTGTCTGGATGCCCAAACAGGGCTGCCATCTGACTGGATGCCCAAACAGGGCAGCCATCTGACTGGATGTCCAAACAGTGCAGCCATCTGACTGGATGCCCAAACAGTGCTGCTATGAGACTGGATGCCCAAACAGTGCAGCTATCTGACTGGATGCCCAAACAATGCTGCCATCTGACTGGATGACCAAACAATGCTGCCATCTGACTGGATGCCCAAACAATGCTGCCATCTGATTCGGGCAACAATTTTGGTTAGTTTGCTGGAAATGTGAGCTTAGTGTGGCATCTTTAAGGGGGCAGCATAAAATTTACAAATTGTGTTATAATTTTCCCTATTTTGTTTCCTTCTTCTTGCCATTAAAAATATATAAATCCAAAGTACACAAAAATCACTATCACAAAAAGAACCATTGACACTCTTTACCTTCCATACTTTCCTTCTTCACAGCATTATGTCCACTACAGGAGTACAGGTGCTCTTTGACCCAGGGCATCCTTTTCTATAAACTAATGGTAGATTTAGACCTTAGTGAACTTTGACTCTTCATTATTGTACAGTTTCCGTGGAGATCATTGGCCACTTTCTTTGCCATAATGAATGCATGTAAATAAAACATTGGGAATTATTCATTGCTGCTGGTGTACATGTATACTTGTATAACCTAATTGAGACAAAAATACATTAAATAATTAATTTCACATAATTTGTATCAAAAAGTGCCATGATTTATTTCCATTTGGCTACTGATGTATTGTACTAAAAATGTATAACGCAGTGCTAAAATCACTGAACAAATAACAAGAAATAATAACATGTGGAGAGGAAACTAAGTTGCTCAATGAAACCATAAAACAGTGAAAACAGGTGATAAAGTATACAATGTGCTAATAAATCAACCAAATAATCCAACAGGTATCAATAAAGTGTTGTCCTCAGTGATCCGTGATGAAAGGCATACACAGGTGCAGGAACTGTGATGCTGGACCAGGATACCAGCAGTATCCAGCAGGATACCAGCAGTGGAGGTGCCGTGCTCCCCAAACCAAACAGTTTATTAAAACTGCTCACCAGGGTTGGCCACTAGGTTATAGGTGGTCAAAACTCACAGTGAACATCCATACAACATGAATGGCATTCTTACAGGTCCCGCTCTGGGCACTAAACTACCAATCTAAAGCAAGTAGCATGATGACGTCACCATTGCAGGTCCCACCCTCATAGATGACGTCGTCTCCAGATATGGAGTGAGATTTAGTGAGGTCAGTACTTTGATGTTCTCTTTGCTGAAGGTTGTGAGGTTGTGACATGAGGAAACGCAGCTCTGCTTCTATTAAGATGGTCGCCTCCATAATGCAGCACAAGGTATCGTAAGTCATTAATGGGGAAAAAAATTGATCTGCGGTAGGCCACAGGCAATGCTGGTGACTAGTCCTTTGCCCTGTGCCCATCTTCTTTAGCATAGCTTCCAGAGTTCAGTTCCTCTATACCACTTAAAGCGGAGTTCCAGCCATTTACTCACCTGTCCAACGGTCCAGCGATGCGGCCGCTGGAAGCCTCGATCCTCTCCCTCGGCGCCGGCATCACTTCTGTGGGCACCCGGCTGTTACAGTTTGCGGCTTCACAGCCGGGTACCCACTGCGCATGCGCGAGTCGCGCTGTGCGCCGTGATTGGCCGGCAATCTTCTGGGACCTCTGACGTGTCCCAGAAGATTGCAGGGAGGGAGGGGGAGAGGAGAACTTCCGCTCAGGGCGCCGCGGCGCTCCGAGCGGAAGTGGGAGCGGGCACCTGTCAAAATTAGGTACCCGCTCCCCCCCCCAAAAAATGACATGCCAAATGTGGCATGTCGGGGGGTCAGGACTCCCTAAAGCGGAAGTTCCACTTTTGGGTGGAACTCCGCTTTAAGGACCAGGCCTATTTCTGACACTTGTTGTTTACAAGATAAAATCAGTATTTTTTGCAAGAAAATTACTTAGAAACCCCCAAACATTATTAATAAATAATATATTTTTTAGCAGAGACAAATTTTTTTCTAAAAATGTGAAAGATATGGTTGCGCTGAGTAAATAGATACCCAACATGTCATGCTTCAAAATTGCGAACGCTTGTGGAATGGTGACAAATATTGGTACTTAAAAATCTCCATAGGTGATGTTTTTGAAAATTTCCACAGATTACCAGTTTAGAGTTAGAGAGGAGGTCTAGGGCTAGAATTATTGCTCTCGCTCTAACCATTGCGTTGATATCTCACATGTGTGTTTTGAACACCGTTTACATATGTGGGCGCGACTTGCGTATGCTTTTACTTCTGTGCGCGAGCTCGGAGGGACGGGGCGCTTTAAATTTTTTATTTTTATTTATTTTACCTTTTATTTTTATACTGTCCCTTTAAAAAAAAAAAAAATGTGATCACTTTTATTCCTATGTCAACATCCCTTGTAATAGAAATAAGCAGGACAGGTCCTCTTTAATGTGAGATCTGGGGGTCAAAAAGACCTCAGATCTCACATCTACACTTAAAAGCAAAAAATAAAAAAAAATATGTCATTTTTTTCATCATGAAAAAAATGGGCCCTTCATGGCCATTGGGAGGAAGCAATGTATGACGTTGCTCCGGTCCTCCAGGGCCATTGAGTAAAGTGATAGCCATCTTGCGCTCACTCGACTTCCTGCCTAGGACCTGAAAGGACCGGATCATTTTCCTGACTACTGACGGGTTCGGTAAGTGGGGAAAACGCCCGGGAAGCAGCGCGGGGGGGGGCCCATAATAGTGTTCCCACAGCGATTCTGCCGCTGGGACCACTTTTATGTGAAAGAGGACCACCCGCCTTGTAAGAAAATACCGGGGTTATGGCAGCTATCTGCCGGCGTGCGTTCCACCTTACGCGCGTTTCGTCATAACGTTGATGTCTTCAGTCTGGTAATCACGGATCTCCACCCACGGGCTCCACCTTGCTGGTGTTTAACTGTGTTTTTTCTGTTTTATATTGTGGAAAACAATAAAAATCCTTTTTAAACAATAATACACCATCTGGAGCCCCCTTTTTTATTGCCCGGACCAGTGGCGGCTGGTGCTCAAAATTTTGGGGGGGGGGGGCGCAAAAAGAAAAATGTAATAGGTATTGCTTCGCATCAAAAAACGCAGTAAAAAATTGCGTGACTTTGAAGTCATGGTACAGGCATGGCACAGGTGATGGTATAGGCATGGCATAGGTGATGGTACAGGCATGGCACAGGAGACGGTATAGGCATGTCACAGGTCATGGTACAGGAGATGGTATATGCCCCCTTTCAATGCAGTGACCAGCGTACATGCCCCCTTTCAATGCAGTGACCAGCGTACATGCCCCTTTTCAATGCAGTGACCAGCGTACATGCCCCCTTTCAATGCAGAGACCAGAGTACATGCCCCCTTTCAATGCAGAGACCAGCGTGCGTGCCCCCTTTAATGCAGAGATCAGCGTACGTGCCCCCTTCAATGCAATGAACACTGTGCTGTGCCCCCTTCAATGCAATGAACACTGTGCTATGCCCCCTTCAATGCAATAAACACTGTGCTGTGCCCCCTTCAATGCAATAAACACTGTGCTGTGCCCCCACAATGCAGAGTTCAGCGTGCATGCCCCCTTCAATGCAACTGTGCTGTGCCCCCTTCAATGCAATGAACAATGTGCTGTGCCCCCTTCAATGCAATAAACACTGTGCTGTGACCCCTTCAATGCAATAAACACTGTGCTGTGCCCCCTTCAATGCAATGAACACTGTGCTGTGCCCCCACAATGCAGAGTTCAGCGTGCGTGCCCCCTTCAATGCAACTGTGCTGTGCCCCCTTCAATGCAATGAACAAGGTGCTGTGCCCCCATCAATGCAGAGTTCAGCGTGCGAGCCCCTTTCAATGCAGAGTGCCACAGCATTGTCCCCAATCATTGCAGAGCACCACAGCATTGTCCCCAATCACTGCAGAGAGCCACAGCATTGTGCCCAATCATTGCAGACCGCCACAGCATTGTCCCTAATCATTGCAGAGCGCCACAGCATTGTCCCCAATCATTGCAGAGCTCCACACTATTGTCCCCAATGATTGCAGAGCGCCATAAAATTGTCCCCAATCATTGCACAGCGCCACAGCATTGTCCCCAATCATTGCACAGCGCCACAGCATTGTCCCCAATCACTGCAGAGCGCCACAGCATTGTCCCCAATCACTGCAGAGCGCCACAGCATTGTCCCCAATGATTGCAGAGCGCCACAGCATTGTCCCCAATGATTGCAGAGTGCCACAGCATTGTCCCCCAATGATTGCAGAGTGCCCACAGCATTGTCCCCCAATGATTGCAGAGTGCCCACAGCATTGTCCCCCAATGATTGCAGAGACCAGCGTGCGTGCTCCCTTCAATCCAATGCACTTACCTGGCGGCGGCTCGGCTCCCGGCGGCGGCTTCTCCCCTCCTCGATACTTCGTCCTCTTCTGCGGCGGCGGGAAGGTGAGCGGCTTCTCCCTCTCGGCCTCTCCTCTTCTCTGCGGCGGGCGGCGGGAACTGGCGGGAAGGTGAGCGGCGCCGGCTTCTCCTCTCCTCCAGACTCCCCTCTGCGGTGGCGGGAAGGTGACTGGGCGGTGACGGTGAGTGACTGATGCACGCACCGGCACCGCCCCCATTGCGACGTCAGCGGGATGTCCTGGATGATGATTGGTCCAGGCTGGAGACTGGACCAATCTCAGCCAGGATATCACGAAAGTGGGGGTGTCCTAGCGCTATGACCTGCGCCCAGGTTACGCCCCCAGAAGGCAGCCAATCGGCGCCTCTTCTGGGTCGTAAACCCCACCCCCCCCTAGCCACCACATAGGCCGGCGAACGCGATTTTTTTAAAACTTTATTGTTCTTTTTTTAATTTTTTTTTTTCCTTTTTTTTAGGGGGGGCGGCGCCCTTGCGCCCCCTATGCACAGGCCGCCACTGGCCCGGACGCATGAATGGAGGGGATAAGGACCTGCCAATACTGAGGTTCGAGGCACAACACCCTTTGATGGGATCTCCCCTGGCCCAGGTGGCCAACAAGCCTTGCTGGTCTTAGTACTGTATGGTATATAAGGCCCATTCTGTCTGGTGAGTGTGTAATCTCATTATTACCCATGGTGCAAAGACTACCATCACAAGATCGTTTGGAAATTGAGCACAGAGCACCTGCACTTTATTGCACTCAGGAATTACCCAAAAGATTTGCACTACAAGTCACCTATGAACTTTGGTTTTGATTGATTTTTTTTGGTCTGTTTTGATTTTTTATGAGGAACTTTATGAACTAATATTTTTGAGCACATAAGGAACAATATTATCCACTTATAGTAGTGCACTAAATTTGTATCACTTTTATTGTATTTATTTGCTGTTTTATGTTTATTAAAACTTTGATTTATTAAGTTATCCAATTTAGACATTTGCACCTTAGATGTGTCCATGAAAATTTGCAAATATTTCATGTTTTGTTGCACTGTCAGCACCTTATAATCAATTAGCAATATAGATGTACCTACACCACTTCATACCTTTTTCTTTGCAATATAATATATAATCCAATGCACTGACAGCACTTTTTACCAGTAATATTCTATTGCACATCCCCAGCAAGCGCTATAGGTAGCCCCTTCCCCTTGTGGCTATTTACACTGTACCTTTACTTTTACTACAGCAGCTGCATCCCTATTAGTTTAACTGACCATTATCACCAACTACCCCGGTCCATCTGGTGCGAGGGATATACTTCTAGTATGTTTACATTTTGAAGGCTTATGTGCTATACAAAGCATCAGGAAGAAGTGGATCCTTCCTAAAATTCCAGGAAGAGATCATCACAGCCTTTCTGTATCCAAAAGGTGCTGTGGCCCAAATTCCCAATCCAGATGCAGTGAGCTGGCTGCATGAGAGGCATTTTCCGGATGTCCTCCCTGGTAACCCTACCCAAAGAGCACCCCAAAGAAGACGTTGTGTTTGTAGAAAATGCGGATATAAGTGTGACTTCTGCTTTTTTTGTCCCTCCTGTCATGGCCAACCTGGTCTCTGCATCGGGGAAAGTTTCCATCGCTACCACACACTAGTAGAGTATTAGCAGAGGGTACAGCACGGCACAGTCTAGGGCACACTTTCACACAGGGTCTTGAAAGATGTTAGATGGCTATCGCATTTTGAGAGACCCTAGTCTGGAACGTTTAAACATTTTTTACAGTAACAAAAACGTGTAAAAAAAGTTACAAAAAAACCTTAAAAAATAAAACGTTAATTTTATGTTCTTACTGTTTTACTGTACTTTATAATATACTGCTATACTGTAATTTTTTATAGTTACTGTTTTTCATTGTTAACCATAGTTTGCTTTGCAGATACCACCATTCTACTGTTTAACTTTACTCTATGCTATTATAATGTAATGTTTTATTGTTGCTGTGTTTTTCATTGTTAACCATAGTTTTCTTTGCAGTTACCACCATTCTACTGTTTTACTAGACTGTATACCATTATATTGTAATGTTTTATTGTTACTGTAATTTATTGTTAACCATTGTTTGTTTTGCAGGTACGCCCATCAGCTGCAGCACTGATTTGTTTATTCTGACAGCAACAGCGTTTGCTCTCAGCATATACATAAATCAATGATCGCTGCGCTGCAGGAGGTGATTTCACCACCGCAGGTAAAAAAAGAAGCATATATGTAGAAGCATACGGATGGGGTGGACACAGAGGGCGGATCTCCCCTATGCTTTGCTATATATTTTTTAACACATTTCTTGGCAGAGATTTCTTCATCCACATCGATTGATGTGAATGGAGGAATCTGTTATGTTCTTTTTTTCGTTCAGCCCATGAAAAAGAACATTGCATGAATCAATCTGGCGGCCGCTCCAGATGACGTCGTGGTGACGAAACGTGTAGGGTGGAGATTAGCATCATATGCCACTTTCAGTTTAGTGGATCTCGGCCGTGGAACACGGAAGCGTTGCGGCAAACACAGGTCCCGCTGAATAGTGAATGCTGAATTGTAAGTTCTCTGCATTTTTCTGAATAAATTACTCGAATACTGCACAATGGGGGATCTTTCCTTTTTGTCTTGAGCTATACCAGACCCAGCACGGAGCGAACACCAGAGAGGGGGATATTCCATATTGGGCAGAGAGTACCCCAACATAGCTTTTGCCCCTGTAGAAAGGGGGACGCTTTCTGGTGAGTGCAATACCTAGTGGGGGCCACGGGTATGCATTAAAACACGGTGAGACACCTGCATGGAATCTGACACAGCGCCTGGAATATTGGATTACTGCACCACTGTCATTTTGGACTAACAGAGACTTCTAAGCATTTAATACATGGGTGTCCAACCTTTTGGCTTCTCTGGGCCACATTGAGTGTAGAGAAATTTTCTAGGGCCGCATATAAAATATATACTATAGTTAAGGTATATAAGTAATAAATCACCGCTGTGCCTTTCCGGCACCGCCACGCCCCCCCCCCCCCCCGCATTACTTTAACACAACTAGAGGATGATCAAATGAAATGGAATCAATATACGGAGGTTTACTTCTTCTGAGAGATAATAAAGGAACACTCTAACCACTTCAGTGATTTGAAGTAGTCATGGTGATAGGAGTCAAACACTGCACATGCTCCCCTCCCCTCTGAGGCAGCCTCTGCCTATCTTTAGTTGGAAGCTGCTGTGGCCGTGTCCCCGACCCAACTTCCTTCCTCTCCAGCAAAAAAAAGTTGTCAGGGGGCAGTGGGCCGCATTGCCTGCAGTTCTGGGCCGCATGCGGCCCTCGGGCCGCAGGTTGGACATGCCTGATTTAATATATGTTTTTCTGATCGCAATTGTCACTTTATTTGCACTATTTGCACACACTTAGCATATGTTGGCACACTATTCCCTGAAGGACAGGGACCACAGCAATATCATATTTTGTTGAAGCACCTTATCCAAGCAATATTTGGTACGCGCATTAATTAGTCATTTGGGGTCACACCCAACAAACACTTGAGTAGCACTACCCAGCACTTTTATATAGCACTATTCAATTAACACTTTTTGTATAGCACTGTTCAATTAGCACTTCAGCACTTTAAATGGTAAACATCAGTGTATGGGTAACCATTGTATAATTTACAGTTATAATTTTTGTGTTTGACACTTAGCACGCCAGCACCTTAGTGAAGCACAGTGCACCTAATTATTTTAATAGTGATTTAAATACGTAATATTTGAAATGAATATACCTGTCTGCATAGGATCAATCTACCACTGCACTATATGGGCAACAATTGTATGACTTTTTACTAGAACATTGCAAACATTTTTTCAGAACCTACTTACACACTCCCTCTTATCTGGTAGCGCCATACACCAACACTCACATCCCACACACGAATACTGTACCCCAATCCTTAGGGGTAAGTTGGTGGCAGATTACACCTTTTAAATTTATAAATGAACATAGACTCTCTGTAGCGCTGGTTTCATCTGCCTTTTACAAATACTACTACGTGTCTACTTTCCGAAGAAGGGGTCATGGGGGGGGGGGGGGTTGTTGTGCTACCTTGGCATTTCATGGTCTTCAAAACTGTGGTAGGTAGTGAGGATATTTTACGCCCTTAGAAAGCCTGAAGGCAGTGATTGGTTTTTGGGTCCTGTACTTGGCTAGACGGCCGAAAAGTCTCACGCATGTGGTATGTCCGTACTCAGGAGAAGCAGCAGAATGTAATTCACATATACCCATGGCATGTTTGAGCAATATATCATTTAAGTGACAACTTTGTGTAGAAAAAAAAAAAAAATTGTCCTTTTCCAAAAACTTGTGTCAAAATATAAAATATTCCATGGACTCAACATGCCTCTCAGCAAATAGCTTAGGGTGTCTTCTTTCCGAAAAGGGGTCATTTCTGGGGGGGGGGGGTTGTGCTATCTTGGCATTTCATGGTCTCGGAAACTGTGAAAGTTAGTGAGGATTGAAATCAACAATTTACAATTTATGCCCTGAAGGCAGTGATTGGATTTTGGGGTCCGGTACGTGGCTAGACTGCCAAAAAGTATCACCATACTCAGGAGAAATAGCAGAATATGTTTTGGGGTGTAACTCCACATATACCCATGGCATGCGTGGGCAATATATCATTTCAATGACAACTTTGTGTAAAAAAATATATATATTTTTTTTTGTCATTTTTCAAACACCTGTGACAAAAAAAAAAAAAAAATATTCAATGGGCTCAACAGGAAATTCCTTGGAGTATCTACTTTCCAAAAAGGGGTCATTTGGGGAGGTTATACGTTTACTGACATTTTTTTAATTAAAAAATTGGTCTAAATGTATGACAAAAATGTAGTTTATTGGATATTGTTTATAAGAAAAAGTAGAAAATTTAATTTTTTTCTCAAATTTTTTGGTCTTTTTTCATTTATAGCGCAAAAAATAAAAACCACAGAGGTGATCAAATAAAACCAAAAGAAAGCTCTATTTGTGGGGAAAAAAGGACATAAATATAGTTTGGGTACAGCATTGCATTACTGCACAATTACCAGTTAAAATCACATAGTACCAAATTGCAAAAAAATGGCTTGGTTATAAGGGGGGTAAAACCTTCCGGTCCTTAAGTGGTTAAATACTAACAAAAGAAAGCTCTATTTGTTTGAAAAAAAATTATAAAAAATTTCATATGGGTACAGTATTGCATGGCCAGACTATTTATTCAAAGTGTGATAGCGCTGAAAGTTGAAAATTGGCTTGGGCAGGAAGGGGGTAAAAGTGCCCTGTAGGCAAGTGCTAAGCAACTAATGACATAACACCCTGAGTACCATTATTATGCAAGTTTTAGACCATGAATAATTATGAGCGCTAACTGTATGAAAAACCATTCAATCAGTAATAACTGTTCCAGACTTGAAGTAAAAGCGTGGAATAGCCAAATGGGTAAAACTGGAGAAATAGGAAAGATTTGCTGTGTTCGGTCATACTAGACAGGGCTAAGGCTAAAACTCAGAAAGAAGAAATTTACTAACTACTATGCAATGTGACGGTATCCAAGCAAGTAGGTCCTCGCATTTCACAGCTGGTAAAACAATTTTTGATCCAGGGGAATAAATCCGAAATAAAATTTATGTGTGGCCACCGCTAACAATACATCTGGATCCTCAATTAAAAAATTAAAAAAATTGAAAAAGTACAAATAAACAAAAACATTAACAATATAGAACTTACTTTTCTGAAGCCTGTATGACATGCTTATCACAACAAAGTGTTTTCTTGGCTCTTTAAAAGAAAATAAAGTATCCAAGAATATAGAAAAAAGGCAGAAGTCTGAAGTCAGAGCAACTGTCTGTATAGCATTTTTTCCTCATAAATAATACAATATTCAATTAGCTGGGAACAGAAGGCTTAAATCAACATTAGCAGAGTGATGTAGAAGGTGCTGACTAGGTATGGTAATAACAAAAAGCATCTGTGGAAAGGCTAATAGGCCAACCTGAGGTATAGGGGAAAAAAAGCAGCCAGTCAGTAGGCAGTTTACAATCTAGAACATTTATTAGAGAACCAGGAATTAAATCTGATTGGTTAATTGGAAGCCTTTGGCAACATTTTCAAAAAACAGCCTAATGTTGTCATGATGATTCCAAGTAAATATTAAAACATCCTTTTAGGTTTATAATTAAATAAGGATGGAGCCTGTAACCTTTCTTTCAACTGCTACTAACCTCTAAACAGCAGCAAAAATGGAAATATGATTCAAAGTGGCACCATCTGCACTGACAGGTAGAAGGGAAAAAAATGAGTGAGAGTTCATATATCATTGTATCTGCAGCTCTGACAGTGTCATTCATCATGCACTAAGATTTGGTGCTGGATGTGTTTAGGTTGCATAGGACCAGGTCTAGAGGCCTTCAACAGCTACATAGGGCATGGCCTCAGGTGGCAGGACTCCTAGGGAGGCACCCAGTCACCCACACTTAATTTTGCTGACAGAGACTGCTTCTCATGTGTAATAAAAAAGGAAAATATTCGGCTGAAAGTCATTACAAGTGCTGGAGGTCTACATTGCCAATGTAGAATGTGGTCTAGGGCAGCAGATCTTCTAAGGGCAACAAAAATCTAACCACATATAATATTCCAAAATGTCAATAATATTTTCTATATTAAGGGAGTTCAAACTGCCTGGCAAAGTAATGCCCCGTACACACGTGCAGATTTTCTGAAGACTTTTGTCTGTAGACTTACCAAAACCATATAATATGAGGTCAAACACTAAACATTTTCAATTTGTATGCAATCCGGCAGGTCCTTGCACTACTTAGAAAAGGTAAATCTGAAGACAAAAGTCTTCAGATAATCTGCACGTGTGTACGGGGCATAATCTAGCTATGCCAATGTCACCGCATTTGTTTTGTTGGAACAGTGTACCAAGCACCTTAGGTCAACACTACTTGCAGCGCGACAGTTTACCTACCCTCTAGTTGTCAGATCTAAGTGTATTGAAGCAAAATGTCTCAGTGTTCCTGCCCCCAGCACCAGAATGTCTTGTTTGATTATGAATTCTAACCTTATTAGTTTGTTACTAAGTCTACCATTAACATTGTTACTATAGGATAGGGACCGCACAAGGCAGTTGGCTTGGGGAGGTAAGAATTGTATATCTGTCCCTGACTGTTACTGCCCCTGCACACTTTGTATATTTCTTTTTTCAAATTCTTTATTTATATTAGAGGTATAAGGCATACATTACAGTTTAGAGCAATTGCGTAAATCAGACCTGTATGGCAAGTTAAACAGAAAAATTTCAGAACCCATGTGAACCAACAAGGTAATCAGGTAAGCATCGAACATATGGTCCTGTGAACTCAGTATAATGCGGGGGGCAGAGCTCCCGGGCACAGGCAGCCAACATACACAGTCTGGAGTTTGACGCGTCAAGGAACATGGGTAATGGTGGTAGAGTGGTATAGCTCTGGGCCAATTCCCGCACCCACCGGCATCTGTCAAGTGGCCTGTATACGGGAGCAAAGAAGTATGTCCCAGGTACCATGTGACTGCAGCATCTTCCGAGTGGCAGGTCAACTGCTAGCATGCCCAAGGGGAAGGGAAGTATTTTATGCCTGAAAGTCAGGCGTAGAGTAGAGAAAGAGCAATTAAGAGAAGTATAGTCCAAGAAGTAGAGGGATGGGGGAGAGAAGACAGAGGGGAAAGGACAAGGAAAGGAAGGGGGGGAGAAAGGGGTGGCAGAGATGGCCACCAACCGGCTAAGTTGCGTCTAGACAACCATGTCTCTGTATTCATTGAAAAACGTGAACTCGTGCCAGTAATGCCATCGCTTGAGAAACCCTCCCCTCGCACCTCGTTCAGCCACTTTGTATATTTTTTCATTGGAATAGTGTACCTAAAGCTCACCTACTCTGCATCCATACACTTAGGCTCCATCACAGTTGGTATTTTGGGATCGCAGCAGAATCTCTGTGATTCTACCTACGGTTCAGTATCGCTGTGATTCTGTCCACGATCTCAAAATGCACAACAATTGCAAAACTCAGATGCCATTATTGGTGCCTAAAAGAGCACAAACTGAAATTGTGGATGCCGCTCAGGCTCTAGGAATCCAAATCAACTGTGAGTACAGGCTAGGACAAAGCACGTCCCGACTCCAGACAGAAATGTGCAGGGAAGAAAATGTCCATATGAGCTGCACATCTCTGCAAACCCCAGGTAAAAAGGAGCAGGAGCTTCTTTTAGGCGACAATCTTCATGCGGTGCAATTTGTGTAGATTGTTGCGAGATAAATCACACTGTTTATTTTTGCCATTATAAATAATGCCACCTGAATGCATGTTTTGCGATTGTAGTAAGACTTGAGATCGCAGGTAGAATTGCAGCAATTTTGCCGCAATCCCAAAATGCCAAGTGTGAATGGAGCCTAAGGCCTGTGACACATAGGAGTATAAAATGTCACATTTTCTAGTTCTTATCTGTTTATAGATGCGTTGTAGTCTATGGAATCATACACACAGGTGCTATACTGTGCAATGAGTACACAGCCGCAAAACAAAAATAGAACATTTACGTTTATGTGCATTAATGTACGTGCGTACACATGTTTACGCAGCTTTACGCATGTTGATGCTCGTATATATGCGTATTTTGCAATACTGTCAAAGAAGAAGAATTTTACGCTTGTGTACACTTACGGGTCCTCTGTTTAAGAACAGCGGCTTCTCTCATATTCCTATATACTTGAATGGGCCATATATCTTGACTCAGCCATTGTTACGGGGATGTGTAACATATACAAAGTTGAACAATGTAGCAGATCTTTTTCTTTAGTAATTTGTAGCTGAATATAGTTTGGCTACAAAGTTTCTCTATGCAACTACAGTTTGTACCTGCTGGAAACGCTATAGTTGCTGAGACATAGAGCTTCCAGTGACTTGTGTCCGTGGACATCCACCTACCTCTGAGGGCATCCAGGTTTGGACCTAAACATGACAAATTAGAGGTAGCTTGATGTAAACAAACGCCTTATTAAATATAGAAGCCCAAAGATCCAACATTGGTCCACCACAGCCCACTGTAAAAATGCAGGCAAAAAAATGAACAGGCCCAGATGTGACAGAAGTGATGTCCATCCTGTTCTGCTCTAATTTAGTAGGGAATCAGCTCATGGATCCCCTGCTGAATGGTGCAGAGTGCGCCCATGTGAAAAGACCCCCAAAAAAAAAAGAAAACTTCAGATACCCCAAATCGCTGCTTTAAAATTACTGATGTACTTATGGACCTAGACTCCTAAAGTGAGTCTCTCTGCAAGAATGGCAAGGTTCTAATGCCTTGTACACACGCAACGATTGTTGGCCGTGAATTTTTGGCCAACGTCCGATCGGCCGATTTTCGGCTTGTTAGTATGATGCTTCCGACAACCGACTCCGACTTTCCGGGCGAACAAAATCTTGTGTGCATGCTAAAAAATTTTTGTTGGCAGTCAACAGAACGGCCGATTTTCCGTCAGTCAGTACAGATTTCGGCAGACAAAATTCAGATGAGCAAGACTGGGCATGCTCAGAGAAGAAAAAACACACGGAAAGTTAACCAGCACCTGACATCACTTCTGAAGTTGGTTGTTGTTCGCCGAAAAAATTTGTGAGCAGTCTAGAGCACATTCCAACCAACACAACAACACTGGACAAAAGACGGCCGATCGGTCGGCCGATAATCGTTGCGTGTGTACGAGGCTTAAGCATCTTTCTCAGCAGAGAAGATCACTACACTGGAACATGGGCTCTCTTATCTTCCTTGAGGCTCATGTGAATTGAGTGCACAGGCACAATATAGAAAAATGCAAACTTCTAGATTCCAGTGGAAGATTTCTGTAAATTCCTGCTTTCAGGTGCTTCAAGACTTTTGATAAAACTTTTACACAAAATGAATGTTTCTATTACAAATGAATCCATCTTAGGCTTTGGCTCTGGTTTTGGCTAACCAAAATAAAACTGACTTTAGAGGCCTATGTATTGATTTATAAAATTAAAATTGTGTCATTTTTTTTTAAACCTTTTTTACTGAAAGAGAAATTTTTTTTCATGAACGTGAAATAAACCTTTTACCCAAATTAAGCTTAAATTCAAGGATGTTGTAGAATACTTTTTTATATATAATGTCTTTTTTTTTTTTTTTTGCTTTTTGCTTTTTTACTTTCTCTTAATTGCTGCTTTTTTACAAACATTTTGCAAATTCAAATGCTTTTTCTTTTTCTTCACGGTATCTCCTTTTCCTGTTCCCTTTTCCACACCTTTATAAATTAATGGAAACACCAGCATAGCCAAATAGCGAAACCCTGCAAATCTTGGCGAAATGAAATGCCAGACTTCATTTGCTCCTTGTCATTATGGGTTCTTTTTATTCATCTTATCATATGGTACTTTGCTATATTTTAATTGAAACAACCTTTGATTATGGTATATCCTAACCGGCCTCATGAGACTGCTTGACGGCTTGGCAAAATTATGTACTAACAATAAAAAATACAGTGGAGGAATTCCTGGAGAGAGTGGTGAGTTGCGAATATGCAGGTCTATTTATTGCAATGTAAAAAAAAAAAAAAAAACTGCATGTCACTTCAGTGTAAACCATTAGGTTAATGAACAGAGAGAACGGGAATTAGCCTACTCAAGTGGGTCCATGAACCACTTGGGACTTGTCAGACATCTGCTTTAGACAGGGATAAAAGCCTCGGTTATGTGAACAGGACACTTAAACAAGACAAGCCCTCTTTGCTCTGTCTCAGTCTAACTGTGGCTGCGTCTTTTCCAAGCTGTCTGGCCTTGGAGGCTAACAGAGCTCTTTGTGGCCGCTTACGTTCCTGGCACTGCAGGCATACTCATCTATTCATTCCTTTCAGTCTACCTCGTAATGAGCAGGGATAGTTCTAGTCTATGGGAAGAAAGAAGTCCCTGGGAGAGCTCTAGCGATGAGGATGCTGGTCCATTAGCAGTGCTGATGAAGGCCAATTTGATTAAGATGAAGTGCTCTATTTGATGCCAGTGATAAAACCTCATAGTGCCCGATAATACATGAAATCATGATGGTGAATTGTAAACTTATCAGTTCAGATTAATATACTCGTAGATGCTGATCTCTTCCAAGTGGGATTTCTATACTTACTGTATATAAAATAAATTTCATTTTGAATATGCATACAAACTTATTTCCAAGGTACTAAATTACCATTACCAATCGATGTCCCAAAATGAAATGATCTAGTATCTGACTATTGAATTTTAGGATCTGCTTTCCACATCTGATGGTAATTGATGAACAGCTAATTAGTGAAAGGGATGGGGTACAGCTCTATTTTTAAGAAGAAATCATAAGAAAGACAGATTTCATTATTAGGGCTTTTTTTTTACATGGCTCTGCTGAGCCTTTTCAGCACAATGGCCACCATATTTCCTCTGCCAAGGCAATCCAAGTTCAGCATACAGCCTGTTATTGACATAAATAGCTTTGTGCTGCTGTACTCATGGTGCCACTGCAAATGTGAGTACAGCATAAAGGCGTATGGAATTCAGAATATGATTGCTGCAGCTGCAGACTGTGTATAATACTGTTTGTCTACAGCTTGAGCCAGGCAGCAATTATTACAGGCCACACTACACAAACTGAAGCGTCTCTTCTCAGGTTCAGCCTGAGCCGCCACAGTCCACACCGTGCGGGACAGACAGCCAGGGATTGTGCAGGCTCCTTTGCTCTGTTGTGGGTGGGACTGGAGGAGGAAATGACGTCATGTTGAGGCGGGCAGAGCACTGCAGCCGCCCTCAGCACCTCATTGGCTGGCACGGCACCTGTCCTGGGCACACAGTGCCAGCCAGACCGCAGGGATTGGCAGGCAGCAGCGTCGTCACAAATCCTATTCATGCACAGACAGTGCTGCCCAGATGGACCATGAGGCCTGCACACTACACGGAAGCAATGCACACAGTGAGGGACACTCAGAGTCAGCATAGACACAGGACACAGCACTATGCCGGCAGAGCCATGCTGGCCACAGCTGCCGCTGGGCCCAGTGAGCTGACATGATGATCCATCTGGGCCAGCTTGCACCCTTCCGGTTAGGCTGGGCTAGGCAGAAGTGCGCCCGTAGGCGGCAGTGCACCCTAGGCAGCTGATTATTGATGAGTGCATCCCATTGTTCACTCAGCTCTTGCCCCCAGTTAACAGATTCCTTGTCACCATGTGTGTGCAGCACATATTTCTTGGCTCAGGGTGCTGCCCTTTCCTGGCCCAATTTCAGGGCTGCTTTAAAAGGGATTACAAAAGGGTGATACACAAGTCAGAGTCACAGGCTTACACTTATTGCACTTTAAAATGCATTTTCTTTTTGTTAGATAAGTTTACTTTTTTTAACTGCCTGGTGTTTTGCTTTAAACTTCTCAGTATTCATTTTTGTTTCTGTTTTTAAAAAAATATTCAGCTCACAGCGTACTTTTCTGACATTCTACTGATACTATTACCATGATGATACACAAGGACACTTTCAGTTCAAATAGTTTAAGCAGCCGTAGAGAGGGAGAAGCACATAGAACTGGTAAAAACATTCCCTCTCTCTGCTGGTTTGAGAGTGATGGTGTCAGGGGTCACATCTAAAGCATCATTACCAATTTAAACGATTTACTTCTTCGCCAATAGTTTATGACACATCATATCTTCTTGGGTTATGTCATCCCTGAAGGACACAGAGGAGAAGGACAGACTGTACTCATTGCCACCATATAACATAAGTACTCTTATACACATACAAAATGTATAGGTAAAGATATCTTATTATCTACTGTAAGACTTAAAGTGACCCTGTCACTATTTTTTTTTTTTAATTTTTAATGGTACAAGGTTTTAACCCTTCCCAACCCCACCCAAAACTAAAAATATGTCCATCCTTTGTTGTATCATAGTGCTACTGGTTTCCTGCAACTTCTTTATAGCCACATCCTGTCTGTATGAATTCACTGCAGCAATGGCTGCATGGCATTTCTCTGGGCAGTTTCCTAAAGGTAACATCCATGTACTTGGACTGCAGAATGCATATTGAATTGGCCACTTGTAGTCTGCATTGGAAGCTTATAAACATGTTGACAATGCAGAGCAGCAACCGGGAGACAGAAACAGAGTGTTAAACCCCAAAACCTATATACAGTGGGGATCGAAAGTTTGGGCACCCCAGGTAAAAATTTGTATTAATGTGCATAAAGAAGCCAAAAAAAGATGGGAAAATCTCCAAAAGGCATCAAATTACAGATTAGACATTCTTATAATATGTCAACAAAAGTTAGATTTTATTTCCATCATTGACACTTTCAAAATTACAGAAAACAAAAAAAATGGCGTCTGCATATGTTTGGGCACCCTGCAGAATTTATAGCATGCACTGCCCCCTTTGCAAGGCTGAGACCTGCCAGTGTCATGGATTGTTCTCAATCATCGTCTGGGAAGACCAGGTGATGTCAATCTCAAAGGTTTTAAATGCCCAGACTCATCTGACCTTGCCCCAACAATCAGCACCATGGGATCTTCTAAACTGAAACTGAAAATAGTTGACGCTCACAAAGCTGGAGAAGATAGCAAAGCGTTTTCAGATGTCAATATCCTCTGTTCGGAATGTAATTAAGAAATGGCAGTCATCAGGAACAGTGGAAGTTAAAGCAAGATCTGGAAGACCAAGATAAATATCAGACAGAACAGCTCGTAGGATTGTGAGAAAAACAATTCAAAACCCACGTTTGACTGCACGATCCCTCCAGAAAGATCTGGCAGACACTGGAGTTGTGGTACACTATTCCACTATAAAGAGATACTTGTACAAATATGGTCTTCATGGAAGAGTCATCAGAAGAAAACCTCTTCTACGTCCTCACCACAAAAATCAGCGTTTGAACTTTGCAAATGAACATATAGACAAGCCTGATGCATTTTGGAAACAAGTTCTGTGGAACGATGAGGTTAAAATTTAACTTTTTCCCCAGAATGAGCAAAGGTACGTTTGGAGAAGAAGGGGCACAGAATTTAATGAAAAGAACCTCTGTCCAACTGTTAAAGCGGAGTTCCGGCCACGGGGGGGGGGGGAAATTTAGCTAAAAATACTCCCGGGACAGTTAGGGCTAGTACATCCCACAATGGATAGCCTCTGTACTATCCCGGGTCGCACTTACCTTTTAGAAGAAATACTTACCTTGAAAATTTCTTCTCCGGTGCTGCCATCTCGGATGTGGGCAGCTGAAGCCAGCGCGTCCTCTTCTGAGTCCTCTTCTCCCAGAATGCGCCTGCACCGGCCCCGCTCCTCCTCCAGTGCGGGCGCGTCATCCCGCCACAGCTTCTGAGCATGCCCAGAAGCTGTTTAGCAGGGAATGAGGTGCCAGCCCGGAAGTGACGAGCGGGGCCAGTGCAGGCGCATTGATTCCGGGGAGCGATGACGTTCAGCTCCCAGGAATCAATGCAAAGAGGAAGTGACGGCACGGGCCGTGGCCGCAGAGGGAGGAAGTGGAAGAAAGGTGAGTATATTTTCCTTCAATAACAAAGTAAGTAAATAAAAAGAAATCGTAACTATCCATTTGTTTTTCAGGTGACCAAGAGCAAGCGGATAGCCCAAAATCGATTATGTCGATTTTGTGGCCGGAACTCCGCTTTAAGCATGGGGGTGGATCAATCAAGCTTTTGGGTTGTATTGCAGCCAGTGGCACAAGGAACATCTCACGAGAAGAAGGAAAAATGGATTCAATAAAATTTCAGCAAATTTTGGATGGTAACTTGATGCCATCTGTGAAAAAGCTAAAGTTAAAGAGAGGATGGCTTCTACAAATGGATAATGATCCTAAACACACCTCGAAATCCACGGGGGATTACATCAAGAGGCGTAAACTGAAGGTTTTGCCATGGCCTTCACAATCTCCTAACCTCAACGTAATTAAAAATCTATGGATAGACCTTAAAAGAGCAGTGCGTGACAGACAGCCCAGAACTGGAACACTTTTGTAAGGAAGAATGGGCAAAGATACCTCAGACAAGAATTAAAAGACTCTTGGCTGGCTACAAAAAGTGTTTACAAGCTGTGATACTTGCCAAAGGGGGCAGTACAAGATATTAACTCTGTAGGGTGCCCAAACTTTTGCAGATGCCATTTTTTGTTTTCTGTTATTTTGAAAGTGTAAATGATGGAAATAAAATCTAACCTTTGTTCACATATTATAAGAATATCTAATCTGTAATTTGATGCCTTTTGGAGATTTTTCCATCTTTCCTTGGATTCTTTATGCACATTAATACAAATTTTTACCTGGGGTGCCCGAACTTTCGATCCCCACTGTACATATGAAAGTAACACTTAACAATATATTTATTCTCAAAAAAGAATCCATACACATCCGTTACTTAAAGTGTAACTCCACTTTTGTTGAGAAAAAAACATTCCCCTCTGGGTGATCTCTGTACATTGCAAGGCTTATAACAAACTTTGTTGCAGATTCATATCTTTTGTTATTCTGAAGAATTCACTGTTTGTTCCTGTGTGCCCCTGTGCTGAGTGGGTCTAATGGGAGTGGTTTCATAATTATTAATTAGCTGTGCAGCTGCAGGGCTCTAATGAGGAAAGCTGCTGGGCCTGCATCCCTTTAGACATGTTCCTATTGGGAGTATCTCGCCAAAAATTACATTTTTGTTGCAGAACAACTCCAGGTAGCCATATTGAATTGCATTTTCAGAAAATTACAGTGGCTGCAGATTGCAAAGGAAAGGTAATTTTTAATAACATTCAATTACAATATGACTTGTGTCGCAATTGTATACACTATATTATTTTTTCTTTATTTGTCGTTTTATTTCCCCACAAAAGTGGAGTTACCCTTTAGAGCAGGGATCCTCAAACTACGGCCCTCCGGACACGACTAGGCATGATGGGAATTGTAGTTCCTGAACAACTGGAGGGCCATAGTTTGAGGACCCCTGTTTTAGAGTGTTACTAAACCCAGGACCCTGCCTTCACTATATCTGGTCTCCCACAGTACACAGGACATGGAAATGCAATAGTTTTAGTAAATATAAACTGCTAAATACCTTTTCTCATCAGCAGTTGTAGCATGCTTGTGACTTGTATCACTGTCTCCTTAAAGCTTGTAGAAGGAGTTTTCATTCTCTCTTGATCCTCTGTCTGGACAGTGCTGATTGGCCCTGTGCAGATCACATGCACCCTCCCAAAAAAAAGAAAACTCTCTAGCAATACCAAAACACCAAACTGAGCATGTGCAGCCTGACTCCCAATGCTCTGTTCTATCAAGAGATGGGTTGGGTTCAGTGGAAGAAGAAGAGGATCAGAGAAGACAGGATCACACAGCCTTTATACACATTGAGGGGGACTAACCCCTTAGGTTCCACAGTGAGCATAACAAGCATGCTTTACTGCATATACAGAATACAGACTGATTTTACTGTTGTGGGTTTAGTAACACTTTAACCACTTAAGGACCGGAAGGTTTTACCCCCTTAACGACCAGGCCATTTTTGCAATACGGCACTGCGTTAATTTAACTGACAATTGCACGGTTGTGCGATGATGTACTGAAATAAAATTGTTGTCCTTTTTTTACCATAAATAGAGCTTTCTTTTGGTGGTATCTGATCACCTCTGCAGTTTTAATTTTTTGCACTATAAACAAAAAAAGCTCAACATATCTGGAAAAAAATATATATATATTATTTATACATTATTATACATTCTGCTATAAAACATTCCTAATAAAAAAAAAAATCTAATTTTTTAATCAATTTAGGCCAATATTTTATCTGCCACATATTTTTGGTAAAAAAAAATTCCAATAATTGTATATTGATTGATTTGCGCAAATGTTATCGTGTCTACAAACTAGGCGATAGATTTATGTACTTTTATTTTTTTTTACTAATAATGGTGGCGATCAGGGATTTTTAGCAGGACTTCCACATTGCGGTATACAGATTGGACACCTAACTGACACTTTTGAGGGGACCAGTGACACTTATACAGTAATCAGTGTACTGTCTGTATTAGTCATGCTTAAAATATGCACTGTTACCATATTGACACTGGCAGGGAAGGGGTTAAGTGTGCTCCTAGGGGATGCTTTCTAACTGTATGGGAGTTGTACTCACTAGATGAACACAGAGAACTGTGTTCCTAAAAAGGAGGAACACAAGATTTCTGTGTTCAACACAGGATCCCTGTGTTCAATGTCTGCCTTGTTTACATCGGCAGACCGCCATTCTGTCTCCATGGGGAGTGACCGCGGGTGGCTGGCGGACATCGCGTCCACTGGACCTGCTGATTGGCTCCCTCTCTGGCCAATCGGCGCACGCATGCTTTCACTACCTCTTACACAAAGCGATGTACAGGTACGTTGTTTCACGTAATAGAGCCGACCTGCCATATTAAAACTACGGTGGCTGGTCGGCAAGTGGTAATAGGCCATAAAATTCTTTTATTTATTAAATTGTTTCTTTCTTTGTTTTTCTGTCTCCTTCTAATGTACCTCTTCTTTTCGCCCTCACTTTCATTTACTTAGACTTATCAGTGGATGTTAGTTCCGGTCATATACACAGTTCTATGTGTACTGCAAATCCCATAGAGTTCATACAGTAGCTCTAGTCTATCTTTGGTACAAACAAGAGAGGGTGGCTATGTTCCTACTTCCAGTGGGACCACAAAAAACAAATGTAGCCACCCTCTAACAGGAAGTTGGATCATGGCAACAAAAAATAAATAAAAAGAATTTGGAGATTTGGAGGAGGATAAGAGCAATAGAAGGTACTTTTTTGGAATTTAGAATGCATGAGTAGAATTTCTTTTTAAACCATAGTTTAGTGGCACTTTAAGAGCCCATTCACATTGAGACGACACGACTTCGGGGGGGCGACCTGTGAAGTCGTGTGCACCGCTGTGCACCGCGACTTCGGCGCAACTTGCAGAGACTTCACATAATGGAAGTCTATGCAAGTCACTCCGAGGTCGGCCCAAAGTAGTACAGGACCCTTTTTCTAAGTCGGAGCGACTTGTGTCGCTCCTATTAGAACGGGTCCTGTACTACTCAATGGACCGCGACATACCGCGACTTGTCAGGCTGACAAGTCGCCTGACAAGTCGCGCTAATGTGAATGGGCTCTAAAGGTGTTTGCACCTTAAAAATTATATATTTGTCACCAAAATGTGAGTTCAAAACATCCACAAAGATGGCGTATCACTTTGTATAAATAATATATACAAAGTAATATGTCTTTTTTACTCTATTTACTAAGGTTTGTCATAAACTCTGGTATCTGTTTCCTTCGCTGAGAATCTTGCTCTGCATGTGGAGGAAAAAGTCCTATGGAAAGGAATTTAATATTTTATTTTTTTAATGTTTTTTTTTTTTCAAATTCTGTTTATTAAGGAATTTATATCATTACAGACAGAAGTCACATACAGCTAGGACAATACAATATTTTTTGCAGTTGTATTTTTTTGACAGGAGGCAATAATGATTTATGTATGATCATCCCTGTGTACAGTATATATCTTCATAAACACACAGATATTGTACGTGTGCACACTTCATACATATAGTGTAATAATCACACCTCTACCTCCCTCTCCGCTCAGCATCACATGGAGTGACTCTTATTTAGTCTGCGTGGTTTGTGGTATTTTCTATTTTTTCAGACTGTAATTGGCCACTGAGATTATTCTGGGATAAACTCGCCCTTTGGAAAAAAAGGTAAGTGACGAGACAGGCGCAACCACAGGAAAACACTGCGGAGTTGTGCAAGTCTCAGTACACCCTTATATATGGGGCCTGCTCATGTCTGACAAGCATGTTCTCAGCTGATTCATAGGCACATGGCATTGACAAGTGCAAATATTCCTAAACCACTAAGGACTTTGTTTCTCAATTTACTAGACATAAGTTAAACATATTTACATTTAGAAACCACTAATATAAATTATTAGTTCATCATCATTCCGCTCTGAAATTATATATTGCAATCAACATACCATGACATATTATGGCAGGACTTCTAAGCACTATCTTCACTGGTGGCATAACGTAATTCCAATGTTTTATCCGAGGAATATGTTTTGACTGCACTCAGGTATACTGACAGGGTCAAACTCGCAATCCATCTCTGACTCCATGTCTGACCACATCCATCTTCACAGCCCTAAAGCAGGCAGAAGCATTTCCCCCCAAATGTATTGGCTTTACAGATTGCTTGTGAACTAAGAACTCCAATAAATGTCTTCAACACAACAGTGGTGGAGACAGAGGGCTAGCTGGGGTGGCAATTACCACCCCAGACAAAGTCCTTGCCACCCCTGTTGCCACCCCGCTCGCTGAAAAGATTATGCTCATAACAATACATTAGCTGAACGAGTGGGCGCCTGTGCAGCTAGTTCTCTGTGACTGTGACTGAGCACGGTGAGCAGCAGCGGCGCTGTGAGAAGCTGCACAACTAACCAATCACGGTGAGTAGCGGCACAGCGAACCAATCAGCTGTGCAGCGGCTCACGGCGCCGCTGCTGCTCACCGCGCTCAGTCACAGTCACAGAGAACTAGCTGCACAGGCACCCACTCGTTCAGCTAATGTAACTCACGACGTGATTGGTTCGCTGTGCCGAGCTGAGCTCACCGCTCGGTCAAGAGAACTAGCTGCGGGCTGACCCGGGCTGCAGACTGAACATGTTACATGTCACGTGAGATGGATGTGTCAGGCTGTGTTCTTCACTTCTTCTACCTGTAACCTTAGGTAAGTCTCTCTGGTCTCTGCATGATTGAATGGGACACGGCATGCTGGTCACTACATTGATGGGTTGGTACGCTGGTCACTACATTGTCAATTGATGGGGGGGCATGCTGGTCACTACATTGATGGGTTGGTACGCTGGTCACTACATTGTCAATTGATGGGGGGGCATGCTGGTCACTACATTGATGCGTTGATACGCTGGTCACTACATTGTCAATTGATGGGGGGGCATGCTGGTCACTACATTGATGGGTTGGTACGCTGGTCACTACATTGTCAATTGATGGGGGGGCATGCTGGTCACTACATTGATGCGTTGATACGCTGGTCACTACATTGTCAATTAATGGGGGGGCATGCTGGTCACTACATTGATGGGTTGGTACGCTGGTCACTACATTGTGAATTGATGGGGGGGCATGCTGGTCACTACATTGATGCGTTGATATGCTGGTCACTACATTGTCAATTGATGGGGGGGGCATGCTGGTCACTACATTGATGGGGGGCAATATCGTGCAGCTCTACTCATAGGCGCACCCTAATCACCCTCGTGCAGTGCTTCTGCCATGGCCGCCGCCGCTGTGTCTGCTGCTCTCTGCCCCTGGCTGCTCAGCTCCCGAACCCAATCCTGTCGGTGCGGAGACTGAGAGGGACTGTCTGGGGGAGGACCCTGGCCTGCTGTAAGGGGGGATCTATATAGGGGACCTCACCTTACCCTGGCCTGCTGTAAAGGAGGATCTATGGGGGACCTGCCCTGGCCTGCTCTAAAGGGGGATATATGGGGATCCTGCTCTAAAGGGGATCTATGCCATAGATCCCCCTTTAGAGCAGGGTCCCCATAGATCCCCTTTAGAGCAGAGCCCTGTGATCGGTGTGCGGCCTTAAAAGAATAATGTTTACTTTGATAATTGTTTATTTAATTAAAAATGTTTTAATACCGCTTAGAATGTTTGTTTACATTTATTTATAAAAGTGTGTGTGTATACATATATATATATATATATACACACACATATACACACACGCATGTATATTGACCCCCCAAAATAATACCTTGCCACCCCTTTAAAAGTCTAGCTCCGCCACTGCAACACAACCACAAATGTGACAACATTTTATACCATGCACACCTCTACACTCATCATAGGTTATCAGAGGAATGGCAACCATGGGTGCTGCGTCCTCTGGACTAATGAGGAGAGAGGAACCTTCCGACTTGTTATCAGCGCTCAGTTCAAAAGCTCACATCTCTGATATTATAGGGGCAATATATATATACTGTATATAAAATATATTTTGGCATATTGTAAAGAATTGCCAAATCTTTTGCTTCATGACATGTTTAACATGATAAAATCAAAGAACAAACACAAGGGCGCACTGGCCTAGTGCATTATCCTCTATAAAGTTTTTATTGAATAAAAGGTATAAAGATACTCACAAACAGATTCTTGGTATAAGCATATCAAATGGATATAGTGCCATCAGCATCAGAACTAAAAGGGTGTAAGGCCCTCTGAAGCTAAAAGGCTTACACGTTTCGAGGCTTAGCCTCTTCCTCAGAGCCTCCAGGTGGAAGAGGCTAAGCCTTCGAAACCCGTAAGCCTTTTAGCTTCAGAGGACGTTACACCCTTTTGGTTCTGATGCTGATGGCACTATATCCATTTGATATGCTTATACCAAGAATCTGTTTGTGAGTATATTTATACCTTTTATTCAATAAAACCTTTATAGAGGTTAATGCACTAGGCCGGTGCGCCCTTGTGTCTTGAAAAGGGGCTGCAAGGCCGAAGCATCCAAGTAAAGCCAAACAGAAGGTCTTCGTTAGCCGCATGAGTGTGACTGGATGTGGTTAGAAGATTACCTCTTAGAGCGCAGGAGATAGGTGTTTTGCACCAATTTTTTTGTTTGGTCATGTTTAACATAATACCAGTTTTGGCACCAATATAGTGAAGGTATTACAATTTGCTGTACTGTAAGAATTCACCTCCACCTAAAGTACCTTAATTTACCTTATTATTGGCAATTTTCTAAAAGATGCTACTTGCATACTGGATAACTCATCGGTTTGGGGACTTCTAGGGGTTTTGGTAGAAGAATTAGAGAAAAAAAAAGGTCCAATATCCAAAAAAACAACTTCTCTCTCAATTTAAAACATTTTTTTATTTTTTTTATCAAATAGCATATGAAACATTTCATAACAATATATTTGAAAGTTCACTTACCTTAATGAAATAATATAAAGTGTATGAAAATGCTAACAATGAACTTCTCTTATTTGGTCCCCTTTGCTCTGTTAAAGTAGAACTATAGGCAAAAACCTTTTTTTTTTTTCATTTTAGATAGATCAAGGGAGGGTATAACCCCGGTCAGATTTTTTTTCCCCCATCTGTGTCCTATTGCGGAGATTTCCCTTCCCATAGCCAAACGAGAGAAAATCCCTGAAATTTAAGGGAACTTCTTGGGGACCCCCAGGTCACCAATACTGGTGTCCCCATTAGAACATTTTCCCTCTAATAGTTTTCTGGGGACAACACAAAATTTGGGATTTTCTTTACTTTCACTTTCAATGATAATTGTAAACAGGACAAATAGAGAGGGTGAATCTCCTTAATGGGGACAGCAATAAAAACTGACAGATGTTCTAATTCCTCTGCACTCTGTAATAAGCTTAAAAAAAAAAAGAGAGGTTTGCCTTTTAGTTAAACTTTAAATAAACCATTAAAATAGTTTAAAAAACTGTTGATCTTGCTAGTTCTTGTGAACTGAAAACTTTCTGAGATTTCTGCCCATGATATTATTAGTTACAGCGTTCTTAGGTAGCTCTGAGGACTACAGAACCACAACCATCTATGTTATGTAAAATAAGAGAGGGGCCGAGTTTTGTGATCTGAGACAGGACGAAGAAATAGTATTGTCTTGGGACTGAAAGTGTGTCACTGGCAAAAATTATAAAAAAAAATGATTGAAAAAAGAAAACGAATGCAGCCACCACATCCAAGGACTAGTAAGCTGCATGATGTAAAATGTGGGTTTAGATATGCTTTAAACATAATAAGCACATCTCAAGGACTTTGATGGAAGTTGTAGGAATCCAAGCACTACACCTTATTTTCTTGCTAGTTTTGATCAAAGCCTACCCCTACACAAAGGGAGTAATGCTCCATCCTCATTATCATCAAGGCAATCTCTCTGCTGTGCTGTACTTTACAGAGTACAGCACACAGCTGCCATAAAGCTGGCATGAAACTGCTCATTAGTATACAGTATACTATACCTACAGTGGATATAAAAAGTCTAAACACCCCTGTTAAAATGTCAGGTTTCTGTGATGTAAAGAAATGAGACAAAGATAAATCATTTCAGAACTTTGTCCACCTTTAATGTGCCTTATAAACTGTACAACTCGGTTGAACAACAAATTGAAACCTTTTAGGTGGAGGGAAGCAAAAATAAAAAAAACGAAATTAATATGGTTGCATAAGTGTGCACACCCTTAAGCCTAGTACACACGCAACGATTATCGGCCAACCGGTCGTCCGTCTTTTGTTCAGAGTGGTGTTTTGTTGGTTGGAATGTGCCTAGACTGCACACAAATTTTCTTGCCCGACAAAATTCTACTTCAGAAGTGATGTCATGTGTTGGTTTGCTTTCTTTGTGTTCTTTCTTCACTGAGCATGCCCAGACTTGCCTGCACACCAGATTTTTTTCGGCCGAAAAGTCAGAGTCGGTTGTCGGAAGCATCTTACTAACAAGCCGAAAATCGGCGGATCGGTCGACGTGTGTGTACGAGGCTTTAAACGAATACTTTGCTGAAGCACCTTTTGATTTTATTACAGCACTCTTTTTGGGTATGAGTCTATCAGCGTTTCACATCTTGACTTGGCAATATTTACCCACTCTTCTTTGCAAAAACACTCCAACTATGTCGGATTGCGAGGGCATCTACTGTGCACAGCCCTCTTCGGATCACCCCACAGATTTTCAATCAGATTCAGGTCTGGGCTCTGGTTGGGCCATTCCAAAACTTTAATATTACTCTGGTGAAGCCATTCCTTTGTTGATTTGGATGGATGATATGGGTCATTGTCATGCTGAAAGATGAAGTTCCTCTTCATGTTCAGTTTTCTAGCAGAAGCCTGAAGGTTTTGTGCCAATATTGACTGGTATTTGGAACTATTCATAATTCCCTCTACCTTAACTAAGGCTCCTGTTCCAGCTGAAGTAAAACAGCTCAAAAGCATGATGCTGCCACCACCATGCTTCACTGTGGGTATGGTGTTCTTTTGGTGACGTGCAGTGTTGTTTTTGCACCAAACATATCTTTTGGAATTATGGTCAAAAAGTTCAACCTTGGTTTCATCAGACCATAACACATTTTCCCACATGCTTTTGGGGGACTTCAGATGTATGTTTGCAAAATGTAGCCAGGCTTTGATTTTTTCCTCGTAGCCCAGACATATGAAGAATACGGGAGATTGTTACCACATGTACCACACACCCAGTACTTGCCAGATATTCCTGTAGCTCCTTTAATATTGCTGTAGGCCTCTTGACAGCCTCCCTGACCAATTTTCTTCTCGTCTTTTCATCAATTTTGGAGGACGTCCAGTTCTTGGTAATGTCATTGTTGTGCCATATTTCTCCACTTGATGATGACTGTCTTCACTGTGTTCCATGATATATCTAATGCCTTGTAAATTCTTTTTTACTCTTGTCCTGGCTGATACCTTTTAACAGTGAGATTCCTCCAATGCTTTGGCAGCTCTCTGCAGACCATGGCTTTTGCTGTAGGATGTGACTAAGAAAATGTCAGGAAAGACCTACTAGAATAGCTGAACTTTATTTGGGATTATTCAGGCACTTTAAATTATGGCAGGTGTGTACTGACTCCTATTTACCATGAGATTGAATGTGATTGCTTAATTCTGAACACAGCTACATCCCCAGTTATAAGAGGGTGTGCACACTTATGCAACCACATCATTTTAGTTTTTTTATTTTTACTCTACCCCCTCCCCCCAAAAGATTTCAGTTTGTTTTTCAATTCAGTTGTACAGTTTATAGGTCACATTAAAGGTGGAAAAATCTCTGAAATGATTTATCTTTGTCTCATTTTTTTACATCACAGAAACCTGACATTTTAACAGGGGTGTGTAGACTTTTTATATCCACTGTAAAAGCAGAAACCAACTGTAAGCAACACCTCGGCTTTCTTTCAGTTAAAAAGGGGGACTTTTCTTTGAAAATGTAATCTTTGGGAAGAAAACATAAATGCCCCCTTTTTAGGGTTTGAAAAGGAAGACTTTTTTACAAGTCCTGATTGAAGATTTATGATGTCATGTGGAAATTTTATGTGTCCTCTATAACATTGACTTTTTGATGGTCTTAAAAAAATTTTGCCCTGCAGTAAGAGTGTTGTTGTAATACCAGTAAACAACCCTCAGGAGTGGACATGTCCTAAAAATCCCCATCACAGAAAAGCTGTCCCTTCCCTTTTATCATCTTTAAAACTTTCCACGATGCATTGGACAGTGTCTGGTTTTGCCCAGAGGGAAAGAAACTGATACAAGATGCGGCATGACTGGGAGACATCTCAAGGGCAGGAGGTGTGTGGTTAATAGTCATTGCCATAAGCATTTTCGTCAGACTAAGCTCCCCCCCAACTTAAAAAGCTCTAACTACACATTTGGAGATAAGACTTTTCATCTATTTATCAAACACAGAATTGTAAAATAACAAATCACGGTCATATGATAGTCATGATATATAGCCTCTGATGCTATAGGCAAAAGACTGGACACCCCAAAGACGATTTGGGACGATTTGATTAAGATCAGCAATTATGCCTTTATTATTTTTTGTATGGATCAACAAACTATAAAATCAGTGCAAATCTACCCTTCAGTATTATAATATCCTATAATCTCCAACCAAAATGTGCAAGTGCAATAAAATGATAATATTATCAAACATTTCTGATGATCAGTGCAAAAATATAGTGATAAAAAAATAGTGATAAAAAAGTGAAAAAATACTCATAATAAGAAAAAAGAAAAACAATTCATATCAGTGAAAAAGTCCAGTGAAACTGAAGCCCCGTACACACGTGTCAAAAATTGGCAGGGAATTTTCGTCCGATGACCGATCTGCCGATTTTCGGCTTGTTAGTATGATGCTTCCGACAACCAACTCTGACTTTTCGGCTGAAAAAAATCTGGTATGCAGACTATAACAATTTTGTTGGCCGTCAACACAACGGCCGATTTTCGTGCAGTCAGTACAGATTTCGACAGGGAAAAATCTCATGAGCAAGTCTGGGCATGCTCAGTGAAGAAAGAACACAAAGAAAGCAATCCAACACATGACATCACTTCTGAAGTATAATTTTGTTGGGTGAGAAAATTCGTGTGCAGTCTAGGCACATTCCAACCAACAAAACACAACTCTGGACAAAAGACGGACGACTGGTCGGCCGATAATCGTTGCGTGTGTATGGGGCTTAAGTGTTAAAAAAAAAAATCAAAAACTTTATAAACAGTGTCCATTCGTTAATATTCCTGAAAGTCCCAAAAAAGAATCCAACAAAGTGCAGAAAAGTGCATAATTTCTGTGCAACAAATCTTCTGTGCAAAATGCGTGCCAAAAAAACACCCTGTATGACCCTTTCACCAATCACCCCAAACTGACTCACCAGATGGAATGGCTGATAAAGTAATAAACCAAATGTGACTTTTCTATATGTGTAATATATCCAGCATACAGGTCCACAATCCACTCTATGTTGTCCCCGTCATTCAGACATCCACATGGGAGCAGGTAGGGATATACCATATTTGGGGAGGAAAGATAAATCCACATAGCGCAATTCCACAAAACAATTAATTTGTTTATTAAAAATGAAGTAAAACTCACATTTAACAAGTGTCTTTCCGACACTAAGGTTTCCAGTGTGTGTGTTACAATGTGCTCTTTGCCTCTGGCTGTCACAATCAGAGCCGCAAGCGCGAATCGAGCATGCGCGGTGATGTCCAACGTCCTAGTCCCGCCCTTTATTTTTTCTTTTGTGTAAAAATAAAAACAGATTTTATTTCGTTTTTTAGACATAAATTAAAATACAAGTACAGCGCCAATCATGTGTGTAAGGACAAGACACTATGAAGTAAGAGTCCAACAAATACACAAATAGTGATCCTCAATTGAAAGATGAAAAAGTCCAGCCACCCAAGATGGAGTCGATTAAATGGAAGACATCGTCACCACGTGCAACAGATTATAATAGGTGTCTGCTTACTGGAACCTCCAGACCCCCTGTTAAGGCGGGTCAAATAGGCAGAGGGTAAAAAAGATCCGGGGAGGGGGTCCTCTATATTACGGAAGCCAATCCTGAGATGGTCACTCAAAAGAGGGCACACTTCCAGTATCCAGATAAACCAGTGCAATAAGTGGGAATGATGGCATACCTCAAAATAAAGAAGGAGACTCCAATGGCATAGTAAACTTCACATCTTTATTCATAAAAAGTAGAAATGGCAACTCACATTCTGGACAATTCAATGCGCATAAGGTGGAAACCAGGATGAGCGTGAAGACAAGCGGACGTGCCTGACGTTTCGTCCTACCTAGGACATTCTCAAAATGAAGAAATTTTGGAGTCTATGCCTAATTCAGCTTTATCCCAGAACACCCTGGATACCCTAAAACAGAGAGTGGTCACAGCTTACACAGTCAAGCTCTGGCCTACCTTCATCTGTCCCTACTGGTATCTAAAGGTAATAGGGCCCCAGTGACCAAGAAGGAGGTATGGTGAGCCAAAGGTGGCAGACAAGTGCATTGACGTCCAAGTTGTTGTCAGAATTGGTGCCTATTTTGCAGTTCATGGCCAGTTTAACAAGTTTTAAAATGTCACAAGTTTATGTTTATGCATTCATTTGAACCTAAACTCAAAAAGCTAAGCATTGCTAACTATTAGGAAATATTTAGGGGTGGTAACTTTTCCTAAGCCGTACCCTTGAAAGATTTACCTTTTCTCATGAATTGCTCCCGAAAATGGGCGCTTCCTGTGCCAATGCACTCCTGCGCCTTGAGCCTCATATTTGTACATCTGCAGAGTAGAATCATCTTGAAAACTATATCTTTGATTGCTGATGTCCCCTTTTTGGAGAGGGAGTAGTACCTGAGGACCTACAGTGCAAGGATCTCCCTGTTTCTGCTTTATTCGTTCTGTGGATCTATAATTTCTCCACTCTTTCCATTACTTTTTCAATATTTTTCTGCCAGTCATCAGATGGGCAGCTCTGACGTGAAAGCAAAGTCCTCCTCCTACCAAGATGACCTGACAGAAAGCGAGAGGAAGTCTCCCCAATCAGGGCACAGACAGCAAAATAAAAGTTTTTGCTGGAGGTTGGCTTTAGAGCCGGTTCACATTAGCGCGACTTGTCAGGCGACTTGTTAGCCTGACAAGTTGCGCTCCCTCACGGTCCATTGACCGATACAGGACCCATTCTAATAGGAGCGACACAAGTCACTCCGACTTAGAAAAAGGGTCCTGTACTACTTCGGGGCAACCTCAGAGCGACTTGCATAGACTTCCATTATGTGAAGTCCCTGCAAGTCGCTCCGAAGTCATGGTGCAATGTAATGCACAAGTCGCCCCCGAAGTAGTAAGGAGTCGTGTCGCGCTAATGTGAACCGGCTCTTAATCTGCATAGTTTATACTTTGTTTCAACATAAAGTGGTTCTAAAGGCAGAAGTTTTTTGTTTACCTTAATGAAAACTTTGCATTAGGGTAAAAAACGTCCAGGAGCAGCTCCCCCCTCAGTCTCCGCTTATACTTATCTGAGCCCCATCTCGATCCAGCTATGTGCATGAGAGTCACGGCTCACCTGGGTCTCTCTCTCCAGATTGACTTTCACTGCAGCCGGAGCCATTGGCTGTCAATTACAGCTAGTGAGCCAATGAGGAGAGAGCGGGGCAGCACTCTCGAGCTTGCGAGCTCTGAAACGCGTTGTGTCATTTCCCATCTCCGGTGACGTCACGCAGCGTGCACTGCATTCCTGCGTGGTCCTTGGCACCCAGCCGTACTTGGAACCCGGAAGACGGAGGATCCTCTGCACAGCGTCCATCCGTCCACCCGACCGGCACGGAGTGTTCCACTCTCCGGGACCCCTGGGACAACATCCATCTCCTGACATGCCACCGGAGTATACAAGCCAATACTCTACTTCCATCTAGTGAGTTGTTACTACATAGTGATTTTAAGCCTCAATAAATTGCTGCACTTAGAGGCGCTCTGTCTCTTTCTTTTCTATGGGGGAATCGGATGAGAACGGACCGCCTGTCCGTTCTCATTCGATCCGATCCGCCAGACAGATGGAAAATAGGGTTTCCATCCGTCCAGATTTGACGGACAGGATCGGATGGCAGTGGACATGTCTCCGCTGACATCCGCTGCCCCATAGAGATGGATGGGGCATCCGATCAGATCCGCCTAAAAAACTGACAGGCGGATCTGAACGGTCCGCAAGTGTTAAAGGGGCCTTATGCAATTGCCTTACAGGTGTTTACAACCGCTTTAAATATCTATGGTTTCTACATCAACAGAAACAATTATGTACCTAGCTAGCTGAAAATGGGTGAAATATAAATAGTGACATCAGTCAAGGAAATAAGATTTCCATATAGGGAAAATTTTATAAAACGAATACTTCCTCTTAACACTACATGTACAACAGCAGTTTATCTAGCCGAATCAGACATAATAGTGATAAGACATAACAACAGTTTATCATGAACTTCTGCAGAATGTGTCAGTGTGTGAATGTGTGGCATTGCACCTGTTTGAAGATCCTCTGATTACAGCACAGTGTGGGAGGTGCTGTCATGCACCCTGCAGCTGCTCTCACGCTTATCATGATGTAAAGAATGCAGATTGAAATGAGCCCAGCCTGAGCTGCAGGTCACTCCACCGATTGCCTTACCAGTTTTTCTTGATATGCGTTTATTGCCCTGAGCTCACCCCTTTCTACCACCAGTCCACAAATGTCATCCTGTCATTGAGTCTTATCCGTTAGTTTCATGAACTCTTCAAGATTTGTCCTTCGTGCGTTAACACGTTAATTCGCTTTTTTTCACAAACGGTAACATGCGTTTAAATGTGTTTTCAGGATTTTCACTGATTTGCATAGAAAGATATACATTGGCCAAAAAAGTTAAGGCCAATTTTTGATCTGTCAACATGCAATATAGAGACACTTTTAAAGAGAATGGCAGCTCATGTCACAGCATGACAATGCAATTGCCCAAAGCCATAAAAAATAAAAAGGAAAACATCTACAGTTTGCATTTATGCTTGGGCTTGAATGTAAAATGTGTAGCCCTCAGTACTGGTTAAAACAAAGGCAACACTATTCCAATAGGGGGGCATTTTGCAAAATTGATAAAGTGTGGGGCCGATGGCTCTCCTCCACTTCTACTATCTCAGATTGAATGACATTATTAACCTCTTCCCGACCAACCGCCGCCTTTTTACTGCGGGAAGATGGCCGCACAGGTGATCAAATACCACCAAAAGAAAGCTCTATTTGTGGGGAAAAAAGGACATCAATTTTATTTGGGTACAGCGTCGCACGACCGCGCAATTGTCTGTTAAAGTAACGCAGTGCCGAATTGCAAAATAGGGCCTGGTCAGGAAGGGGGCAAATCCTTCCAGTCATATGGCACTTTTCCACTGCAAGTACCGGCTCAGCTCTACTCGGCCCTGCTTGGCCCGGTTTGCTTTTCCACTGCTGGTACCGCATGGTACGGTGTTGGAACGGTTCGGTACGGTACGGTATGGTTTGCTTTTCCACTAAAGTAGTACTAAAGTTAAGTGGGTGGGATAACAACAGGGTGGGTGGGATTCTCTGACCAATCAGTGGCAAGTAGTGACTGCATGCAAAGGATTGTGGGATATGGTACCGGGTATGGTACCTGTTGGAACCACAATCGAGTAGGTAATGTTTTTGAAAGCCGTACCGTTCAGTTCCATGCAGTGGAAAAGCGCCGCCGTACCGTACCGAACCGTTCCTACACCATACCATGCGGTACCAGCAGTGGAAAAGCACAAAAGCGAGCCGAACCGTTCGGTTCCATGCAGTGGAAAAGCGCCATTAAAGAGGTTAATAGTGCTTCCTGGACATAGCATTGTATAATTTCTCTCGTGTTCCTGTACTGTACAGTATGAAGTTTGGTCACTAGTGGGGCATACAGATGCTTACCTAACGTACACTGGCCTTGGCAAAAAAAAAGTCGCCACCAAAAAAAGGTCACACACTAATATTTTGTTAGCTTTGATTACAGCACGCATTCGCTGTGGCATTGTTTCAATAAGCTTCTGCAATGTCACAAGATTTATTTCCGTCCAGTGTTGCATTCATTTTTCACCAAGATCTTGTATAGATGATGGGAGAGTTGGACCACTGCGCAAAGTCTTCTCCAGCACATCCCAAAGATTCTCAATGGGGTTAAGTTCTGGACTCTGTGGTGGCCAATCCATGTGTGAAAATGATGTCTCATGCTCCCTGAACCACTCTTTCACAATTTGAGCTCAATGACTCCTGCCATCATGACGCCATCAGGGAAGAAAAAATCCATTGATGGAATAACCCGGTGTAACGTGAGTATTACCTACCCCGTGAGAAAAACCTACCCTCGTCACTTCCGGCCAGGAACGGCTGAGCAGCGCAGCACTGCGCATGCTCACAGCCCCGGATACCTAATGAAAGAGCTGAGGACCTGACTAGTGCGCATGCGCACTAGTAGGAAATTATCACGGTGTCCGTGAAAAAAACCTACCCACGCCACGCTTACATTAAAACAAGTGTGCTGCAATATGAGTCATCTCCGCTCCTGTCCTTGTCACTTCCCTGATCTTGGCTAGTAAATATAAAAGCGGGTCTCGGCTCCGTGATTTATGTTCTCATACACCCGCCGCCGCTTTTATATTTACTAGCCGAGATCAGGGAATTGACCGGGATAGGAGTGGAGATCACTCGTATTGCAGCACAGCTGTTTTAATGTAAACGCCGAATTACATACAGTGCCGTGCAACCGGAAGTGACGAGGGTAGGTTTTTCTCACCGGTAGGTAATTCTCACGGAACACCGGTCATTCAGTATATTCAGGTAGTCAGCTGACCTCATTCTTTGGGAACATGCAGTAACTATCTAATAGGATAATTACTGCATGCTTAGTTTAGTTAGTTGCTTAGTAATTCCAGGTGGCGACTTTTATTTTGGTCAGCCAGTGTATTTTGCTATAGGTTCATATTCTTCTGCATGGGGTGTCCTGAGTTATAAACCTCCTTTATTTATGATTGGGAGGAGAATGATGGGGTACGCAGTGATGTTTTATCCTTATTATATTGTTCTGGTCACATTCTGGAGGATTGCACGTGTGGTCACGGGTTTCTTTCTCATATATTTCCTGTCATACGGAAATTGTGTTTAATTTTTTCAAAAGAAGATGTCCAATTTTTTGTATAATATGAAAGATGATGTTATGCCGAGTAAAAAGATACCTAACATGTCACACTTTAACCACTTCAGCCCCAGAAGGTATTACCCCCTTCATGACCAGGCCATTGTTTTGCGATACGGCACTGCGTAAATTTAACTGACAATTGCACGGCCGTGTGACGCTGTAACCAAATAAAATTTATCTCCTTTTTTCCCCACAAATAGAGATTTGTTTTGGTGGTATTTGATCACCTCTGCGGTTTTTATTTTTTGCGCTATAAACAAAAAAAGACAGACGATTTTGAAAAAAAAAAGAAAAAAAACAATATTTCTTACTTTCTGCTATACCACATACCCAATAAATAAAATGTAAAAAATCGAATTTCTTTATTAATTTAGGCCAATGTGTATTTTGCTACATACTTTTGGTAAAACAAAATTCCACTAGGCGTATATTGATTGGTTTGCACAAAAGTCTACTGTACAAACTATGGTATATATACTAGGATTTTTATTTATTTTTTATACTAGTAATGATGGTAATCAGCGACTTATAGTGGGACTGCAATATTGCGGCAGACAATCTGACACTAACTGACCCTTTTGACACTTTGTGGGAACCAATGACACTAATACAGTGATCAGTGTTAAAAATATGCACTGTCGCTGTACCAATGACTAGTGTTTTTGTGTGTACTATGTGCTGCTTTCACTAATGGATGTGCTGGATTTTATTCCCTGCTTTGCAGGAAAACCAAATCTAGCACATTCCCACTGACGGGACAGAGCTCTGCCTTGTTTGAATAGGCAGAGCTCCGTCCAGTCTGTCTCTTTGCCGATCAGCAGGCATTCATTTTGCGGTACCTGCTGATCGACTTCTGCTGTGACTAAGCGTGTGCCTCCTGCCCAGGAAGAGCAGAATCACACATATATATATATATATATATATATATATATATATATATATATACACACATGATTCTGCACAGGCCAGCCGCCCTGTAGCAGTGACGCTACAATGGGCCAATTGTTAAGTGGTTAACAGACCAAAAAAGCGATTTTCATTATGTTTACATACCCTTTAACATTTGAAGGCTGCTTTAGGATCAAGGGTGCCTTTAGTGTAACTGAGCTTTTAGGCCAGATTTTCTTTACAGTGTTGGTTCTTGCTTGTTTTCTGCATATAACAAGCATATTTTGGAAGAGATTGCTTCCATTCCCGTAGGCCTCAAGATTTCTGCAGGGGGGCTTGTTTGGCTGTAACCTTATGGTGTAAAAATTATTAAAAGATGTGTATTCCTAATGGCTGGCACAGAAACTGATGACAGCTGTGCATATCAATAGCTTGGCATTAACAGGTGAGAGGTATGTCTGTCATGGGTGTGACAGCCATGCTATATTCTTGTGACGTCTCTGTGGGTGTAAGTGACATGTTCCATTCTGATGTCTATCAGCCTAGAAGGATTAACAAGCATGACTCATGGGTGGAAATGCTGTCAAAACCTATACGCAGATATATGTTTACACAAGCTGAGAGCAAAAGTCCCCACCTGAGCAATAAATAACAGCAAGGGTCTCAAAATGGAAGACAGGTGATAAAAGCTGTCAGCTACCCTGCAAGTAAACAAAGGCCTAAAACACATGGGCAATAATAAAATGACCCTGCCTTTTTTTTTTTTTTAAAGTACCAATATCTTAATATTTAATATCTTAATATTTAAAACTGTAAAAACATACCTTTCCCTCTGCCCATGCTACTGAATGTCACTCTGCCTAAAGCAGAGCTCCACCTTAAAGGGGAAGCCACACTGCAAGTAAACAAAGGCCTAAAACACATGGGCAATAATAAAATAAATGTAAAAGTACCCAATATCTTAAAATTTAAAACTGTAAAAATTTACCTTTCCCCCTGCCCAAGCTACTGAATGTCACTCTGCTTAAAGCTGCACCCAGAAAGCAGAATGGACTCCGTCGGGCGGTGCGCCAGTGTGAAAGGGGCCTAATTGCCCTTTCACACGGGCTTTCCGTATGTCCGCAAATCATCCTATTTTTTTGCGGATGATTTGCAGACATAATGTAAGTCTATGGCATTGCGGATGTCAGTGGAATACCATCCGCTGACATCCGATTTCCTTCCTTTCAGTTCTGTTCCGTTTTTTCGAACGGAACAGAACCCTATTTTTGTTCCGTTCAAAAAACGGAAAGGAAGGAAAATCGGATGTCAGCGGTGTCATCCGCTGACATCCGCAATCCCCATAGACTTACATTATGTCCGCATATCATCCGCAAACGGATGGGATGATATGCGGACCTACGGAGCGGATGACAGAAATGTCATCCGCTCCGTGAAAAAAAAAAAAAGGACCGTAGCGGACCTTTCACACGGAAAGCCCATGTGAAAGAGCCCTTAGTGTATTTTTTACTGAAAATTTGCATTTGATAAAACAGCTGTGCAAGTATCCTGTGACATAAAAAGTTCCAATTTTATTCTCTGGGGCCTCTGCTTTCAGAAAATAATCTAAAGGAATCTAATATATTATGGTATTGGATAAAAAAAAAATCAGTGTACTTCAATCCTCCCCGTACTACCCAGCATGCCGTTTTGCTCATTGCCAATTTATTAGTAACTGCAATACTGCTCAGTGCAGTAAAACATAGTAAACCATCATGTCAGTTTTCAATTTTAGAAATGATCTAATTAATCCAGTAGACTGGCTGAACATTTTCAGGTTGAATTATGTATTGTATAATCTTTATCCAGAATTGGGCTAGCCTTATGATCAATGACACAGAAGCTTGCAATTCCCATTAAGCAGTGCCAAGTAGTTCAGGTTCTTCTTTAGATACCTGCTTTGTAAGGAGACACCTATAGGCTCGGTTCACACTAGGGCGACCTGTGAGGCGACCTGGTCTCCTCACAGGTCGCCGCAGGTCGCCTCCCATAGGGAAGCTGCGGACCCGTTCTAATAGGAGCGACACAAGTCGCTCCGACTTAGAAAAAGGGTCCAGAGCTTCTTTGGGGCGACCAGGAGGTGACCGCCATAGACTTCAATGTTATGAAGTCCGTGGCGGCCGCTCCGAGGTCCCGGCGCGCTGCTCGCACCGCGACCTCGGAGGTCGCCACCCGAAGTAGCGTCGCGGTAATGTGAACCGGCGCTTAGAGGATAAAATGTATTTTTAAAACAGACAAAATTCTTGAGAAAAATAAGACTACAATCTCTAGGGCAGCTATCTGCATGTCATACATATTAAATATATCATGATAAAATCTCTTTTCTTCAGTGATCACCTTTACTCTTCTGTATGTATGGAAAAGAAAGCAACACTAGATTGTAAGCTCTAACGAGCAGGGCCCTCTAGTTCCTCCTGTTTTGAATTGTATTGTAATTGTATTGTCTTCCCTCACATTGTAAAGCGCTGCGCAAACTGTTGGCGCTATATAAATCCTGTATAATAATAATAACACTGAATATTACTTTTTTACCTACATACTGACACTGTTCTACAGGGTAACAATAAGAGGCACAGGTCAGGGATAGAACTATAGGATTTATTTACTAAAGGCTAAGCCATGGTGAACTACCACTGCATTTGGAAGTGAAGTCGCTGTAGATCTCAGGGGGACATGCACATGATGAAAGAGCTTCCCCTCATTTCAGATCTTCCCCCTCGGATCTACAGCGACTGCACTTCCAAGTGCACTTGTAGTTCACAGTTGATTTTCCTTTAGTAAAGCAACCCCACTGAGGTGTGTCAGGTGGATGTGCATCTTAGTTGACATTTCCACAGCCTTTTATGTTGTATCAGGTGTTATGTGTCAGAAGATTTCCCTCCCTCTTCCATTGGCATACAGCCAGAGTTAGGTTTCCCCAGGGAAGGTCTTCTTCTCGCTGTCACACTTCACACCAGAAGCCGCAGCTGTGTCACTTCCTTAGCCTGACTTGTGCCCTGTGTTGCAGAGCTGGCGTGGCACACCCTGTCTGACAGCCCGAACAGGATACCTTCCTGTGACTGAAATAACAGAGCCACACAATGACGTCACGGAACCCCAGGGCCTGATCTCAAGATGATACTTTCCGAGAACTGTGCACATTTTTGCTTGTGAAGCAACCACCAGCTGACCTCCTTCCTCCCTGCCCTGGGCTCCCTCCCTTACCAGACCTGTCTAGAATCCATCCTCTGCCCAGAATAATTCGCCCTCGGTTGTGTGTCTACATCGTCCCAGTATTAGCAGGGGAATCATTTCACCTACGTTGCTTACCCCTGTCTGCTGGTACCAGACACCTACAGAGGGAGGTAAACACAGGGAATTCTAATGATATATTTGTATAATCCTCTCCGCTGGAACTGCGAGAAGATGGACACAGCCAAGGATAAAAATCCAAAGAACCTTGGATGCTTGTATTTTGACAGAGATAAAATATGTCAAAGTAAGCTTATAGTAAACTTTTTGGTTAACATTAATACTCCCTCCCCATGATGACATGGATGTGATGCCCGCAGCCCTAGCAGACTCAGAGCTGTCTCTCAAGAGGAGCTTTTCCCAATCCTGGGGTTCCTTCAGAGGATGATAGAGGTTCCTTGAGAAGGGGGCAGGGATGGATTGTTCTCCAGCCTACAATGACTACTGACCCATTACACTGACATGTAATGGGTCACTTCCATGATGACCACCAATGTAAAGGGGGTCACTTCCACACTGACCATCAATGTAAGGGGTCGCTTTTACACTGACCACTAATGTAAGGGCTCATTTCCGCACTGACCACCAATGTAAGGGGTTTTAGACTGATCACCAATGTAAGGACTCACTTCTACACTGACCACCAATGTAAGTGGTTGCTTCTACACTGACCATCAATGTAAGGGGTTATAGATTGAACACCAATGTAAGGGCTCACTTCTACACTGACCACCAATGTAAGGGGTTGCTTCTACACTGACCACCAATGTAAGGGGTTTTAGATTGAACACCAATGTAAGGGCTCACTTCTACATTGACCATCAATGTAAGGGGTTCTAGATTGAACACCAATGTAAGGGCTCACTTCTACAATGACCACCAATGTAAGGGGTTCTAGATTGAACACCAATGTAAGGACTCACTTCTACACTGACCACCAATGTAAGTGGTTGCTTCTACACTGACCATCAATGTAAGGGGTTATAGATTGAACACCAATGTAAGGGCTCACTTCTACACTGACCACCAATGTAAGGGGTTGCTTCTACACTGACCACCAATGTAAGGGGTTTTAGATTGAACACCAATGTAAGGGCTCACTTCTACAATGACCACCAATGTAAGGGGTTTTAGATTGAACACCAATGTAAGGGCTCACTTCTACATTGACCATCAATGTAAGGGGTTCTAGATTGAACACCAATGTAAGGGCTCACTTCTACAATGACCACCAATGTAAGGGGTTCTAGATTGAACACCAATGTAAGGGCTCACTTCTACACTGACCAACAATGTAAGAGGTTCTAGATTGGACACCAATGTAAGGGCTCACTTCTACACTGACCAACAATGTAAGAGGTTCTAGATTGGACACCAATGTAAGGGCTCACTTCTACACTGACCACCAATGTAAGCGGTTATAGATTGAACACCAATGTAAGGGCTCACTTCTACAATGACCACCAATGTAAGAGGTTCTAGATTGAACACCAATGTAAGGGCTCACTTCTACACTGACCACCAATGTAAGGGGTTCTAGATTGAACACCAATGTAAAGGGGTCACTTCCACACTGACCACCAATGTAAGGGGTTTTAGATTAAACACCAATGTAAGGGCTCACTTCTACACTGACCATCAATGTAAGTGGTTGCTTCTACACTGATCATCAATGTAAGGGTTCACTTCTACACTGACCACCAATGTAAAGGGTTTAAGATTGATCACCAATGTAAGAGCTCACTTCTACATTGACCATCGATGTAAGGGGTTCTAGATTAAATATCAATGTAAGCAGTGTTCATTTTGGCAGCAAATTTCGATTTAGTTTTAGTCATAGTCTTTTGACTAAAATGCTATTTTAGTTTTAGTTGCATTTTAGTCACCTTAATTGTTTTAGTTTTAGTCATATTTTAGTCGACTAAAATTTCCAGTATATTTTTTCGTCAACTAAAATCTCATACATTTTAGTCAACTACAAATCAAATGGGTTTAGGTAAACTGTAATGCATAATTTAAACATTTCTCTAGAATTTTTCAAACTAGTTATATACTCCTGGAGTGAAAATATAACAACATGTTATTATTTTATGGTATTAAGGTTTGAACATGCACTGAGTGCCGGGTCACACTTGTGCGATGCGGAAAGGCTGTGAATTCGCAGCCTGTTCCCGCATCGCATCCGCACAAGAGGCAGTTCACACTGCCATATGCGATATGCAGGGGGTGTCAATTAAATGTTAACGACACCCCCAGTTTGATCGCATATCGCAGTGCGATCTGACAGTTCGCATAGGATCGGATCGCACAAGTGTGAACCACTGTGCGATCCGATCCTGATGCGGCTGAAAAAAAGGGTCCTGTGCGTCTTTTGTGCGGGTGCAGTGCGAATTTAGCCATACAAAGTGTATGGCTGAATTTGCATCCGCACACCCGATCGCATGTAATGAAGGAGCAGTGCGCTCCGATATTACATGCGATCAGCGCACCCGCAGTAGTGTGAAGCGGCACTAAAGACACAGATTTAGCCATTGTGATATAGAACGTCTTTAAAAATAACACCAAGTTCCATAAACAAATAAAAATATTGCTTTTTGACAAACAGAAGTGCAACTTCAAAATACAAAAAAAAAAAAGAAAAACTGTAAATTCTATTGGCTGTACTGTCTGCACAGATTACCTGAATATATTGCCAACATTAAATATTTAGAAAAAAAAATTAAGAAAAAGACTTTCTTATATTTTTTTCTCTTTCAGCAGCTTAGTTGATGCCCCATACTTATGCCGTAGTGCAATACATGTTTAAACTTTAATGTGCTATTATTACAGGCTTTGGATGGAATTGCGTTGGCGATTTAGAAATGGCCAGTAGCATTAATTTTAAAGTCAATTTTTGATTTAGTTTTAGTCATAGTCTTTTGACTAAAATGTAATTTTAGTCATATTTAGTCTTATGATTAAAATGTAATTTTAGTTTTAGTCGTATTTTAGTCATCTGAATTGTTTTAGTCGTATTTTAGTCAATTAAAATAGTGTTAATTTAGTTGATAAAAATATTTTAGTCTACAAAATTAACACTGAATGTAAGGGCTTACTTCTACACTGACCACCAATGTAAAGGGTTCTAGATTGAACACCAATGTAAGGGCTCACTTACACACTGATCACCAATATAAAGGGTCACTGCTACACTGATCACCAATGTAAGGGGTCACTGCTACAATGACCATCAATGCAGACATCCGAAGTCTCCCGCGAGGTGCGGGAGTCTCCCGCATTTGGGCTGCGGCTCCCTTACACCAGCAACTGGCATGCGATATCCCGGCTATCAGCCGCAGCAGGCCTTACTGTGCAGAACGGTGCCAATGCCTCCTGTATAGTTCCAGCTCCTGTCACAGGCGGAGAGATATCAAATGCACTTTGTTCTTGACAGGAGCGATACAGGAAGCATCGGCTCTGCTCTCTACTGCAGCCGCATGCTTCCTCCAGCGCTGCTCCCATAACACCCTGTTTGTGTCTCAGAGGAACCAGCAGTACCCACCAGCAGTACCCGCCAACAGTACCGCACCTGTCACACTCAGTTTGTGTCTGAGAGGAGCCAGCAGTACCAGCCAGCAGTACCCACCAGCAGTACCCGCCAGCAGTACCAGCCCTGGAGGACAGCCAGCAGCAGCCACCAGCTATACTCACCTGGGGGACAGCAGCCAGCGATACCTGCAGGGATATTGAGGAAGAAGTGAAGATTGAGGTCAGTTGAGGTATAGGCCACCTCCCTTAAAATAGTTTTTGCAGGTTGGGATGCCTGATCAATGTCTGGCACTGTCTTCCACAGTGACCGGCAATGTAAGGGGACACTTCTCCATTGACTATTACTGTAGAGGGCCATTACATCTTTTAGTGTCTGTGTTTCTTCTCTGGCCATTATTATTATTTGTTTCATTTCATGACTTTTAAGTGTACCACCCTCCTAGGTAGGTGCTAGAAATAGAGAGTATAGTTTTTGATCCTTTCTGCTTACTAGATGTATTGCCAGGTGAATCTATATTGTTCTCTGCCAACCAGGGAGCAGGATCTGCTAGTGAGGTCTTCTTAATGTGCTCAGGTGCAACTCAGTTTGTCTGCAGTGTTTAACACTGGTCCAATAGGGAGGCATATTGGACAGTGGGAGGAAACCTGACAAATGAGTGCACAGGCATTTAGTAAAGCCCTGGTAATTGGCAGAGGAAAGTGCCTCTGTGGATGCTGGGATACTGTATAAATGCCAGGGGCACATGTGCTTGGGTCTTTTAGCTAGAGAGCGGAGTCCCGGAGGGAGAGGGTGGTTGCCTGTTCCTCTGTAGAAGATGCCATGCGGCCTCAAGTAGTCAACCTGAGGTTGAGTTAGAGAGAAACTGAACTTGGAGGTCCTGTAAAGCTGACTGGAAGGGAGACACTGGAAGGATCTGATTCTGCATACAGTGAGTACAGATCTGTGTCAAGGGGCCTGGCCTGAGGGGAGCCATCCGTGCAGCTAGAAGAGTCAGTGGAGGGTGTCAGTAAAGGGGATTCTAGAGAGTGTCCTGAAGATAATGTAGTTCACCAATTCTATTGCTAGAGAGAGAGAGAGAACAAGGAGACTTAACCCTTTCCATACACGTGACAGTATAGTCAAAGCAGCGTGACTGCTTCCACAAGCAACCTGGTAAGGCCAAATGAGAGTTGTCCTTATCCAGTTGGAGTATCCCATGATTCCCTTCTCCCATCAAAGTTCCACAACAAATACTAAAAACCAATATCCCTGGACTGTTTATTAAAGTGGAGTTCCACCCATTTTTGGAACTTTAGATCTATGTAATCCCCTTTAAAATGGCTTTTACCAATGGAAACTTTTTTTTTTTTTTTTGCTAGTAAATACCTTAATTTCGGCTTTATTCCTCCTCTCCTCACTTCCGGGTCCCATCGGCGATGACGTCATTCGGCGATCCGCAGTGTCTGCTGGGATGTATTCTATTCCAGAAATCTCGCAGTAGCTGTATCTGTACTGAGCCGTGCCTGCCCCGCCTCCGCCCCGCCTCTGCCCCACCTCCTCTCATTGAGTTGCATTGTATGAATGTATTAAGGCTGTTCTCTGCCCTGCCTCCGCCCCCGCCTCCTCTCATTGAGTTGCATTGTATGAATGTATTAAGGCCGTTCTCTGCCCCACCTCCGCCCCGCCTCCTCTCATTGAGTTGTATTGCAATACAACTCAATGAGAGGAGGCGGGGCGGAGGTGGGGCAGAGAACGGCCTTAATACATTCATACAATGCAACTCAATGAGGGGAGGCGGGGCGGAGGCGGGGCAGGCACTGCTCAGTACAGATACAGCTACTGCGAGATTTCTGGAATAGAATACATCCCAGCAGACACTGTGGATCGCCGAATGACGTCATCGCCGATCGGACCAGGAAGTGAGGAGAGGAGGAATAAAGCCGAAATTAAGGTATTTACTAGCAAAAAAAAAAAAAAAAAAGTTTCCATTGGTAAAAGCCGTTTTAAAGGGGATTACATAGATCTATGTATTCCAACCTATTAAAAATGGGTGGAACTCCGCTTTAAGTAACAAACCATTGGGAGTAAGGATGAATGTGTGAACTGTACCCCAAGTGACTGTCTGCTGGTAATCAGAGGAGGCCCAACAAGTAATCATACAGCAAACACTATGGGGACAACGCTACACAGTAAACCCCACTGTTTTATTATTTTACTTAAAAGTCTCTACAACCTATTAATCACGCCAAAGCACCATGAGCTGTAGGTCTAATATTTTAGTGGTGGTTCCCTGGGACCTGAAAACTATTTCCAGGGTTCCTCTGTGATAAAAAAAAAAAAGGTAGAGAAAAGTTGCTCTATAGTTTTCCCATTTGCTCCTACCTCAGCTTTTATATTAAAAGTTATGTAGAGAGGTGAGAAGAGGGGTGGAGGAGCTGGGCCCGCACAGACAGTAATTAGACACTCCAAAAGAGAAGAGGGCCATAACATAAAAAGAGGGAGAAGCTCACAGTGTGTAGAGAAATCAGACTTAGCATGTTTAGCACAGGAGAGAAGCCCATACAACTGCACAACACTGGAGGTAAGGCTGGAGTTTAGCTTTAGTGTATGTAAAACATTTTTTGTTTGCTTTGAAAAAGTGGGGAAGGGTAAGACCCTCTGTCAAGTTTTTACTGTATAGCCATTGGTGAGATTCACCCTTCTATGTGTCCTGGTGTCTACAGTCACAGAAACAGAAACAACCTGTTGTCACCATAACCACTTGTTTACCTATTCTATTGTTCTGGTGACAACTGTAAAAAAGGCAAATTCCCCTCCTATTGGGAAAATTGTCTCTCACTTGATATTGTGTCTCTGTGAAAATCTCCCAACAAAACAAGAAAGGAAAAAAATGATAAAGATTTTCTACATTCCCTACCCTATCCAAAATAAAAAAAAATGTAAAAGTTTTGGTTATACATACATTCTATTACTCATAATATACAGATCATAGTGCTAAAAGCTGTACTTCCTTTAGATAGCTGTGTTTTTTATGACACACTTTATTGCTTATGAGCCGGTTTCTGTGGTGTACTGAAACCTTCTGGTTCACTTTTATACTTTATAAGACATCATTGCATTTGCAGGCATGCAAAACAAACAAAAGGCCAATACCACTTGTAACAGGGTAATTAGGGCATACATAACTCTGTGCAGTGTGGCTCCATATATTTAACAAGACTGTTTATGGTGATTTAACCAACTTGCTGAATGTCAGTCAAATGTGTTTCTCTTCTTCTGTTTGCAAAACAAATACCATTGACACAATTTACAAAACATATACTTGCGTGTGAGTGCCGATTCCCACTGATGCGATGCAGGAACCCTGTGAATCCACTTCGGGTTCTAGCATCGCCCCCTCGACTCACAACAGTTCACACTGCCATATGTGAACTGCTGGGAGTGTCTTACCAAAGTTAATGACACCCCCAGATTAGTTTGCATATCGCAGTGCTAACTGTCAATTCAGGCAGGAATCGGATCGCATAGATGTGAACACCCATGCGATCGGATTCTGGTGCGGACCAAAAAAAGGGTCCTGCGTGACTTTGGTCCGAATGCGATGTAAATTCAGCCATACAATCTGTATGGTTGAATATGCATCGCACAGACATCGCATGTGATTTGCAGAGCAGTGCGGTGCAAATCACATGCGATGTCTGACATCGCTATAGTGTGAACTGGCACTCAAAGAATCTGTGAATTTCACAGTATTGAAAGGGAAGACCAACGGTAAATGGTCTTTATACTGTTTATCATACTGATGATGTCAAGAACTGGCACAAGAAACAAGGAAAATGCAGTAAAGTCTTCCTGTCAAACCAGCACAGTGAATGGCGTGTGGCCCTCAATTGGTTCAGAATACACTGATCAGGGGCTGCAGACACTGATCAGGCAATGTTTTCCAACATTCTCCTTTGACAGAAGTCAATGAAACAATCGACTTCTGTTAAGCAGGGATGGAAACACACTGATCAATATTTGGTTGGTCCCTGATGAACCAGCTGAATATAAACTGAAAACTGTTTTTTTTTTTGTTTGTTTTATAAACTAGGGAACACAGTCTTCTGCTGACAACACTATAAGACCCCGTTCACACTGGGGCGACCTGTCAGGCGACCTGGTCGCCTGACAGGTCGCCGTAGGTCGCCTGGCATAGAGAAGCTGTGGACCTGTTCTAATAGGAGCGACACAAGTCGCTCCGACTTAGAAAAAGGGTCCGGAGCTTCTTTGGGGCGACCTGGAGCGACCTGCATTGACTTCAATGTTATGAAGTCCGTGCCGGCCGCTCCGAGGTCACGGTGCAAGCAGCGCGCCGCGACCTATGAGGTCGCCCCGGCAAGTCGGATCGCCCCAGTGTGAACGGGGTCTAAGGCCCCTTTCACACAGGCGGACCGTTCAGATCCACCTGTCAGTTTTTTTGTCTGATCTGAACGGTCCCCCCCATGCATTCCTATGGGGCATCGGATGTCAGCGGAGACATGTCCGCTGACATCCGATCTGATCCGATCCGTCAAATCTGGACGGATGGAAACCCTATTTTCCATCCGTCCAATGGATCGGATCGGATGGGATTGGATGAGAACGGACTGACAGTCAGTTCCCATCCGATTCCCCCATAGAGATGTATGGGTCTCTGACAGCTGTGTCTCCGCACACAGTACGGAAAACAGCTGTCATTCTCCCGCTGAGATAAACGGAGTCCGCCGACGGAGCGGAGTGTGTGAAAGAGCCCTTACATTTTCAGAAAAGTTAAAGCCCAATTTTGGGCAAAGCAAATGGTTTTCCCATGCAGTGAGGCAGTGCCAGCATTGCACGGGTCAGCTACTCATTCTTGTCTAAGGGAGAGGAGAAAGTATATTTACTTATGTAATCCTTTGATCCTCCCAGCACAAGCCTGGTCCAGGACCCCTGTGTTCCAGTGGTCTTGAGTTGTGGACTGTTCCTAATGTTATCAAGCCCAGAGCAGGCTCCATAGACCAGGAACACTCCACCGCTGGACCAAAGGGGAGTGCCGTTTTACGATGGAAGGAAGCGTCAGGTAAGTATAAGCTTTCTCCTCACCCCTAGACAAAATGAGCAGTTAAATTTTCTCAGAATAATTAACTTCCCTGAATAAGGTTAAAGAAAGAAGGCAGGTATAACAGTCCTAATGGCCCAGTATTTGTACTGTATGTTCTGTTATGTGAATATTTTTAATTGCCTCCACAGTCTATCTCTGGGTGGTACTTAGCATGTGTTATCCCATTAATAATATTATGACAGACTATCTGTGTAATTCAGATTAAGGTAACCCCCACAATAGGGGAATTCAGGCAAGAACATATATCTTGCAAGTATATATCTTTTGCCATATGTTTTATAGATTTGAGGCCCTGCTGATGCTATTCATCGTAGGGAGCACAGTTTCAGCCCCTTGTCTAGCCTGATTGGTACCTTCACCCGTCCTGCTGTCCTAGGCACGGTCCGGTGTACATCAAACCCATCCCCGTCTGTGTTTCCTACACTGTCCAGTGGATTTTTGGCTGCTGTATGGTGCCGTTACCTGCATTCCGTCCAGGCTCGAAAATCAAATATGAAAGGTTTTCTATGATGTGAAGTGGTGAGCACATTTATGACTGTTTTCTATGATATGATACTCATGTATTGTATGGTGCATGTTCTTTTATGGTTTATTCTTTCTTAAGTTTGTAGAAACAATTTAGTCAACTGATGGTCCCTGACGAAGCAACCGATGAACAGTATGTTCTGTGAAACGCATTGGACTACCTAAATATGTTTCCCAACAAACTAAGCAATCATAGTTTGTATTGAAGCTGGTGTAACCTCTGTCTTTATATGTACATTCTCTCTATGAGAAATATTAACTTTGAATTGTGAATAAAGCTGTTTTTTTTACCAAAATAAGTTCTTGTTCGAGTGCTCATCAATTCGTGACAACTCCACATCCTTCAAAGTCGAATTGTTTGGAGAGAGATATAGGAAGGTCAATCCTTACCTCCCCTTGTCCTGCTTTTATTGTTCTATGGTATATTTATGGATGTGGATAGTTGTCTCTAGAACTGATTCATATAATTCTATGAATTTTAATTGCCAATAGTTGGAATAAAACCTTGTTTACTGGAAGAATCATAATTTATGGACATATTAATAAGTGCATACAGAACCAAAGTTGGTTCTCTCAGCCTTTCATTTGCCAGCACCCAATCACCTCATTATGAAAGCAAGTGTGGCCCAGGGTAGATTTCCGCTTCCTCCTTCTTCCAGCCCCCACTCTCATTGAATATGACATGACTTCACTATCCACTGTGACATAGTGGAGGAACCAATTTTTGCATAAAAATACACTATTTGTGGATATATTACTTTCATACCTGCCTAAATTGCCAATGTATGCTCAAGTTTCCAGTGTTACCAGTAACAATATACAAAAACATTTGGACAACAGTGCTATTCCAACCTTGTGGCAGCAATTTGATAATGGCGATTTTCTGTCCCAGCATGATTGTACCCCTGCGCACAAATCCATCCCAATAAGGCCCCTTTCACACTTATGCGACGCGATTTTGCCGCAATTTTGCGACGCGATTTTGAAAGCAATGGCTATGGCTCAAAACGCAATCAAATCGTGGCAAAGTAGTGTAGGAACTACTTTGAAGTCGGTGCGACTTCAAAACGCACTGATATGAATGGGGCTCGTTGAAAATAATGGAAAACGACTTGTCATGCGATTTTTGCGGTCCAAAATCGCGGGACAAGTTGCACTAGTGTGAAAGGGGCCTAAAATGATGGTTTAATTCGTTTGGAGGAACTTGAGTTGCTTGTGCAGATCTCTGATCACAATCCTACTCAACACCTTTGGGATTAATGAGAATTTTCGATTGTGAGTCGGGATTTCTTGATCAACATCAGTTCATTACCACACAAAAGCTTTGTTAGGTGGGCACAGATTCCCATAGACACACTCCAAAATCTTGTGGAAAGCCTTCCCAGAAGTGTGGAGGCTGTTTTAGTTGCAAAGGAAGGGGTGGGGGACTCCATATTAATGGCCATGAAGAAATGTCAGCTCAAGATCCTCATTATTATTATATAGTATTTATATAGCGCCGACAGTTTACGCAGCGCTTTACAACTTGAGGGAAGACAGTACAAATACAATACACTTCAATACAGTAGGAATCAGAGAACCCTGCTCGTTAGAGCTTACATTAGATAGATAATGCAATTTATTCCATATACCTAAACAAATATTATAATTGCATGTTAAATTCTTGGTAATCAGCATGGATGGAAGATGAGAACACCACATGGTTGTCCGCAATGTGATGGATGAAGAAACCACAAGGCTGTTAGTATATGAGCCTGTCCTATCCCTCTAGCTGGCATCAGGGTGATCAGATCATGACAGCTGTCAGAAAGCTTGCCAATCGTCGGCGTTGTGCACAAGAGCAGTCTACCTTGTGGCAACCCCTTCCTGTCTGTGAGAAGTGGGGGGCGGTGCTGGGGGTGGTAACGCGTTTCAGAGGTTCACTCCTCCTTTGTCAAAAACCTGCGGCAAGTTCATGCTCATAGACAAACGCCAGCACAAAGCTTAGGCTGACTTCATATGGGTAGCAAAGTGGCAGTAAAAACAGGTGGTTGATCCACATTATTATCTCTCCTGACCTTCAGAATAACATCTTCGTACACATTGCTGCTGCACCTGTGATACTTTGCAGTGAGGCAAATTTAACTTGGCATATCACCTTAGGCAGGTGGTGCTGCTTGGCAAACACTGAATTAAATTGGACTGCACCATAACCACATACCAACTGGGCAGTACTGTAATGAAAAATCCCCCCCCCCCCCCTGTGATCACAAAATGAAAAACAAGCACGGAGAATCGCTTTGCAGAGGGACAATACACTGCCAGTGTGATCGAGGACCTAATCCATATGTATAACAGAGGGAAATAATGTAGTACTTCCTGTACCCCTTCTATGTGACCCAAAGTGCCCCCTAGAGGTTCCTTCATTTTCATGAGCTGCCAAACAGAGCTCATGTACACTTGCTGTTTTTATCTTCCCTTCATTAGAAACTAAGGGTGCACTCACATTGGCAGGTTTAACCGATCATCAGAACGTTTCACCTCCTTGGTTCAGTTAATTTGTGCAATGTGACTGCTCCAAAGCTTGATCGGGAATGGTTAAAATCTACTCTGCCAGGGACGTTTTGGAAGAGGTGGTCCTAGGCACAGTTCACTTGTGGGCTGGTATGGTTTGCTTCATTGTGAGTACAAAGCGAACCTAGGCACAGAACTCTGCATAGATGACTGAACACAGAAGCAGGGATCACTGTGGTCTGGGAGGCAGAGGTGATGAGGTAAGTATGCCCAGGAACACTTGCTTATGGCCCAGTGTGAGTGCAGACCAGTGGGGAGGGGGGACAATGGCACCCTTCAATTCAGCCATGCCCAGTGTGAGTGCATCCTAACACCCCCTACCGGAATTTCTCACCTGACTCATTAGACAACTGCATATATTTTAACCACTTAAGCCCCGGAAGATTTTACCCCCTTCCTGACCAGGGGGTATTTTGCGATTCGGCACTGCGTGACTTTAACGGACAATTGCGCGGTTGTGCGACGCTGTACCTAAACTAATTTTACATCCTTTTTTTCCCATAAATAGAGCTTTCTTTTGGTGGTATTTGATCACCTGTGCGATTTTTTGATCATGCGCTATAAACAAAAAAAGAGCGTCAATTTTGCAAAAATAACAATATTTTTCACATTTATTTATATGAAATTCCCCCCAAAAAAAATGTAAAAATCAAAATTTTTTAACATTTTCGGGCAATTTGTTTTATGCTACCTATGTTTGGTAAAAAAAAAAAATTGCAAAAAGCGTATTTTGATTGGTTTGCGCAAAATTTATCGCGTTTACTAACAAAGGGAAAGATTTTTGTCATTTTTGTTGTTTTTTTTTTAACGCGTAATGGCGGCGATCTGCGATTTTTTTGCAGTACTGCGACATTGCGGCGGACAGATCGGACCCTTGACTGACATTTTTGACACTTTTGGGGTTACCAGTGACATTACTGCAGTAATCAGTGCTATACATATGCACTGTTACTGCAAAATGACACTGGTAGTGAAGGGGTTAACTTTATTTGAGAGGGAAGGGCTGTGTGTGTCCCTAGGGGCGTGATTCTAACTGTGATTGGCTGTCTGTTGAGCTGTAGAAACAGTGATCAACGGTCCTACATAGTAGAACCGTGTGATCACAGTTTCTACACAGGGGAGAATGACAGGCGGCTTGTTTACACTAGCCGCCTGACTTTCTTTCTCTGCAGCGGCGATCGCAGAGTTGCCCGGCGGACATTGGGTCCGCCGGTCACACGCACGGGGGGTCCGTGACCACGCGGGAGCGAGCCTCCGGCGGCGCACGCTCGCTCCCTAGACCCTCACAGGCTAGCGACGTAGATCTATGTCACTTTGCCTGTGAGGGGCTGACTGCAGACGTAAATCGTCGTTAGGCAGTCGGCAAGTGGGTAAAGTTACCCCACCCTCACCTTACAGTTACTCTAACTGGTAAATGAGAAACCTAAAGTGGTTGTAAACCCTTACATATATCCAGTGAAGTGACTAGCTTCAGGTGGTACACAGAAATAAACAAATCCTCTTACATCGTACCCGTTTATCTGCAGTATTCTCTTCTGTACATCAGTTCAAAGTCCAGAATTTATAAACCTTGTCAGAGCTGTCAGAAAAAAGGGGGCAGATAGATGAAGTTACACTTCGCAGAGCTCAGTGAGGAGAGCTCTGAGAGCTGGTTGGAGGGAGGGGACACAGCCGATTGCACAGCACACAGGAACAGAGTTGAGGTTGTCAATCAGCTGGCAGCCCCTCCCCTGTCACCTTTTTTCTCTTGGTGTCAGAAAAATTTGTCAGAAGTGATTCATGCTGAAAGCAAAGGAACGAGGCAGCAGACAGAAATTATACTTAAGCCCCATACACACGTACTGATCGTCGGCCGAACGATCGGCCGTCTTTTGTCCAGGGCTGTCGTGTCTGTTGAAAACTGCAAAAGACTGCACACGAATTTTGTCGGCCAACAACAGCCGACTGCAGAAGTGATGTCATGTGATGGTTAACTTTCCTTGTCTTTTTTCGTTTCTGAGCATGTCCAGTCTTGCAAATCTGCTGTCTGTCTGCTGAAATCTGTACTGACTGGCGAACAATCGGCCGTTCTGGTGTTAGCCAACAAAAATTTTAATGCCTGCACGACAGATTCTCTTCGGCCGAAAATGCGCTGTCGGCTGTCGGAAGCATCATACTAACAAGCCTACAATCAGCCGATCGTTCGGCGGCCGAATATTTACGGCTGACAATCGCTACGTGTGTACGGGCCTTTAGTGATCTAGATAGAGACAAGTACACACTATAGAGGGATATGCTTTGTTCATATCTCATGTCTGAGGTTTACAACCACTTTATAGGTTATATAATTTTTTACGTACCAACGTTAGAAAAAAAAAAAAAACATTATCTCAGTGAGGATTAATTTTTTCCTGATGAAACGCACTCAAGCTTTGTAGTGGGTGAAGACAGGCTGAAGGTGATGATGGCTTCAGTCTGGAAGCCAATTATTTCTCTATGTTGAGAGCTGACTGACAAAAGCAATATCTCAGTACAGCAATGTTTGCCCCGTGCGAGAAGATGACCCTGATGAATGAATTCTTCATCTGCCAGGAGAAGCACGTCACACGCTCCCACAGTACATGTTCATTCACCACTGATAGAACTCTCAGAGGAAGACAAATATTTCGCCATGAGTACCTTATAATAACAATGAATTTATTTCCCAAACTTTGCAGCCGGCCAAAGCACGAAGCAGTACAGATTTCCTCTGGGGCCTTCGTAACATCTGTGATACAGGAAACACATAGACTGTAATAAGCAAAATGTATTTTATACTAAAACATAGGGGATGTATAAGGTAACATTTCCTTGTATGCGTTCATTCATATTTATCCATAGAAATACAGGTTTTCTCTCTGTACATTAACAGAAAATGTCACCTGATGGCCCAAATGAAGCATCCAGCAAATCCGGCAAAGTATTAATAACACAACATACATTTTTTTGTTTTTTTAAACCGGACGCATTCTTCTGTGAGCAAAAACAGGACATAATATGTTTTTGTTATTATACTGTGTGTGTGAAACAGACTCTGTGTCCCTCTGGCAAAATATACAGCACATCTTTTCTTTTAAGGCTCCATTCACACTTTCACACAGCAGGAAAATGACTTCCCGGTTCACGATTTTGTTGAGCAATTTGCACATGATTTTACGTATCTCATTGGGCAAGTCCATTCACTTAAATGGGCTTCCCTGCGTGCCTTTGTCACCCAAAGAAGCTCCTGCTCCTTTTTCGGGCAAGAAGCTTCACGTTATTCTGAAAAGAGCGATTTGCTGCGATTGCCACGTGACAATCACAGCAGAATTGTATCCTGTTTAGGGTGCCATTAAGGGATAATGCCACCCAAACGTGTGTTGCACGTTGTGCAGCGATCACCACACGATTCCAGACTGCAAAGTGTGAATGGCGCCTAGGGCCAGAGTTTTGCTTTAAACCTTCCAGAGGAAAGGAAATGTATTGTACCAAGGGCAATGCAAACGTTCACAGATGCTGGGGGGGGGGGTGAAACAACATGCAGTTCAGCCATGTTTTTACACCCCTTCCAGCTGAAAAAGCAGTAATTGGGGGGGGGCGCTTTGCATTGCAATATGACAAAAAATGCACAGTATCACCTGCTGAACATGACCCATTCAAGGGATGGGACTGTGCTGCAACCAATCTGCAACCATGTGCAATGGACTCAGCAACTCTGCAAGCTTTGAAAGCTTAAAACAGGCATATCGCCCCATCATCATCCTTCAAACACCTTTCCAAAAGAGAGCTACCGTGGATCACTCTTCAGAGGGCTATCACAAGTGTGAAGGAGCCTTAACCACTTGCCGACCAGTCACATTGACTGTACTGCGGCAAAGTGGCTCGTTCCCGTCGTAGACCTACGTCGCTGGACTCCTCCCCATGTGGGCGGAGTGCACGCGCCGCCGGAGGCTCGCTCCCGTTGTATTCAGTTACAGCGGGAGTCGGGCCAGGGGAGGAGCGGCGGTGATCACCGCCGCTCTTCCCCGATTGTCGGGGAATCGAGTCTGGAGATCCGCCCGCTTGTGTAAACAAAGCGGGCGGATTTACTAAGTGACAGGCAGGGTCAGATTGCAGGGTTCAGCATAGCTGAACATGCGATCTGTGCCTGTGTCACTCAGTCACCTCCCCCCACACACGTTAGTAAGCACCAGGCATACATTAACTCCTTGATCACCAATAAAAATGAACCCCTTACCTGCCAGTGTCATTTTTACAGTAACAGTCACTGGTACCCCCAAAAGTGTCAAAAATGTCAGTCAAGGGTCCGATCTGTCCGCCGCAATGTCGCAGTCCCGCAAAAAAAAAATCGCAGATCGCCGCCATTACTCGTTAAAAAAAAAAACACCAAAAATGACAGAAATCTTTCCCTTAGTTAGTAAACGCAATAACTTTTGCGCAAACCAATCAAAATACGCTTATTGTGATTTTTTTTACCAAAAATATGTAGCAGAAAACAAATTGGCCTAAAATGATAAAAAAATTTAGATTTTTACATTTTTTTTGGAGGGGGGGGGGAATTTCATATAAAAAAATTTGAAAAATATTGTTATTTTTTCAAAATTGTCGCTCTTTTTTTGTTTATAGCGCAAAAAGTAAAAATCGCACAGGTGAACAAATACCACCAAAAGAAAGCTCTATTTGTGGGAAAAAAAGGACGTAAATTTTGTTTGGGTACGGCGTTGCATGACCGCGCAATTGTCAGGTAAAGTCGCACAGTGCCGAATCGCAAAAAGTGGCCCAGACGTAAGACAGCAAAATCCTCCGGTGGTAAAGTGGTTAAAGCTGGCCATCTCCGGATCAGTTTTTTTTTTTGTTCAGCTGCCTGGCTGAGCCAATTTCCCAATCCAGATATTCTAGGTGGATGGGGAAATCCTCCCAGCTGTGTCTTTGTATTCTGACAGCGGGACTCCCCCACCATCAGAATACACTGATCGGCGTTGCAGCCCATTGGCTGTGAGCAGTGACTAAATGCTGGTTTTCCAGCAGAGAGGGTACACAGGGATTGAAATTCACAGGGAACCATCTGAATTTCGATACATGGGTAGCCAGTTTAACTCAGAGCAAAGATACATCCATTGACATCAGAATAGATTCAGAGAATTTCAGATTTGTACACTTGCTTCAGCTTATTGACTGATAAAGAAACCAAGAGATCATCATGGCAGCCAGACAATTGGTGTATTCAGAACTGGACCTCAGCAGTGGCAGCCTTCATACTTCTCTCATCATTGCTTTCTCTTAAACCCTCACCTTTCTTTAGCCTAATACATTAAAGAGGTTGTAAACTCAATTGTTGTTTTTTTTTTTCACCCTGAAAGAGAAACACATAATGAGCTAGTATGCATCGCTAGTGCATCTAACACTTCTCTCGCTCCCAGACTGATAAGGTGGCTGCCTGCTGTGTTCCCGGTGCTCATTCCTCCAGAGTGATGTCTGTAAAAAACAAGACTTCAGTATCACCTTGCGTTAAGGTAAAACATATTTGGGCATCTAATGTTGACCCTCACCCCCCCCCTTTTACTTACCCGAGTATTCATTCGATCCAGCACTATGCACGTCTGCAGCTCTTCTCTCCCCTCATTTCTGTATCTCACTGCCTTTGCTGGGGCACCGGGAGCTATTGGCTCCCAGTGCTGTCAATCAAAGCCAATGATGAGGGAGCAGGAGGCGGGGTTGAGTCCTGCTGTCTGTGTCAATGGACGGAGCTCGAGAGCGAGCATGCACGAGTGACCCATGGGAAACGGCTTCCCGTGGGGGCACTGGACAGAGAGGAGGAGCCAGGAGCCCTGGTCGGGGACTTGAGAAGATGAGGTTCGGGGCCACTCCGTGCAATTCCATTACAGAAAGCAGGTAAGTATAGAGATGTTTGTTTTTTTATTACCCACCTGCTGGCCACAGTACATCTACTCTATGTTGCAGTTTGCAATTGGTTTACCGGGATTATGGCTCAAGATATCAGCCATAACCCCGGTATCATTTTTTTTTTTTATCCGACGGCTGGCTTTCTTATAAAAGTGGTCCAAGTGGCTCATGAGCTGCTGGAACGCTTTTTGGAGCAGCCTCTCGCAGGTGTTTCTTGGGCTTACTGTTTCCACTGGTTTGCCGGAGAAAGGATATGACGGTGCGGGTGGCTGCTCCCATAGGCGATCAAAGAGATCCCTTCTATGGCCATGGAGAACCGGAGAAACATCACTTCAGGTCCCGGTTGGAAGTAAATCATTTTTTTTTAAATGGTAACTTTCGTGGGGGGAAAAAAAATCAGCAAAGAAAAAACAATATAGCGTATACAATTGCGACACAAATCATATTGTAATTGAATGTTATTAAAAATTACCTTTCCTTTTCAATCTGCAGCTGTTGTAATTTTCTGCGAATGCAATGCAATATGGCTGCCTGGAGGTGTTCTGTACACAGAATGTACTGACCACACCCCAGAAACATTTCCTGCTTGTGTGATTGGCTCACCAGTTTTCCCCAGAAGTCTGCCTAAGCTGGCCATACACTATACGAAAAACCGTTCAAACTCATTTTCGAAAAACGAACACTCGGCCGTGAGAGCAGACGATCGTGCCATCATGTAATGACCGAATTTTGAACGATAAATCATTCAATGGACATAAATGAATCTGTTTTTCATTTATTTTGTCACGTATGCCAAGTGCAAACAGTCAGGGCATGAAACACATTAACCTTTCAATTTATCATTCGTTCCCCACAATTTTCCAAACTGTTCCTTCGATTTTACGGCTCTGGAAAGATAAAACCGATTTTCTATTTGTGTCCATTAACTGGACAAAAAAACGAACGAACAGACCAAATGACAGATTTTCAAACGATTTTTTGGCTAGTGTATGGCCAGCATTAGTCAGATTTCTGGCATCCCCTGCAACAAAAATATCATTTTTGGTGAGATACTCCCAATAGGAACACGTCTAAAGGGATGCAGGCCCAGCAGATTTCCTCATTAGAGCCCTGCAGCTGCCACAGCTGACAGATAATTATGAAACCACTCCCAATTGACTCGCTTAGCACAGAGGAACAAACAATGATTTCTTCAGAATAACAAAAGGTAGGAATCTGCAACAAAGTTTTTTTTAAATTCTTGCAATGTACAGAGATCACCCAGAGGGGAATGTTCTCTTCTCAACAAATGTGGAGGTACACTTTAAGCCAAAGATAAAAAAAAATGTTTTTTTGTTATATTTTTCGTTTAAAGGTAAAGGAGAGATTTAGGGTCTTTTTTCCCCATATCTCTTCATAAAGAGGACCTGTCATCCTTATTTCTATTTCATAAATTATAGAAATATATACAAAAGAGATGTTTACATTACTTGTAAGACCCTGCTTACACCTGAGCGTTTTTCAGCTCGGAAAACGCTCATCTCTGAAGTTCCAAAATGCCCAACAAGCAAAATCCCATTCATTTCATTAGCAACTGTTCACATAGGAGTGTTCTGTCGCCTGAAGCTCAAAAAAGATCATCATTTCTTTTTTTTTTGGCAGATTACAAGCGTTTATGGTCAGATGTCAATGCCTGCCTCCAAACAACTGCAAAAAAATGCCTGAAAACGATACACTCAGGTGTTAATGAAGCCTAATAGAAATAGAGCGATTAAAAAAAAAAAAAAAAATTAAAGGGACAGTGTAAAAAGAAAAAAAATGTAAAGTGCCCCCCCCCCCCATGCGTAGAAGGGAACCCATACGCAAATATGAACAGAGTTCTCATCACATATGGGAGGTATAATTGCGAACGTCAGAGTGAGAGCGATAATTCTAGCACTGGACTTCCTCCGTAACTCTAAACTGGTAACCTGGAAAGGTGCTTAACCATTTAAGCACCGGAAGATTTTACCCCCTTCCTGACCAGGGGGTATTTTGCGATTCGGCACTGCGTGACTTTAACGGACAATTGCGCGGTCGTGCGACGCTGTACCTAAACGAATTTGACGTCCTTTTTTTCCCACAAACAGAGCTTTCTTTGGGTGGTATTTGATCACCTGTGCGATTTTTTGATCACGCGCTATAAACAAAAAAAGAGCGTCAATTTTGCAAAAATAACAATATTTTTCACATTTTTTTATATGAAATTCCCCCCAAAAAAAAAGTAAAAATCAAAATTTTTTAAAATTTTCGGCCAATTTGTTTTATGCTACATATGTTTGGTAAAAAAAATCGCAAAAAGCGTATTTTGATTGGTTTGCGCAAAAGTTATCGCGTTTACTAACAAAGGGAAAGATTTTTGTCATTTTTGTTGTTTTTTTTTTTTTTAACGCGTAATGGCGGCGATCTGCGATTTTTTTTGCGGTACTGCGACATTGTGGCGGACAGATCGGACCCTTGACTGACATTTGTGACACTTTTGGGGTTACCAGTGACATTTCTACAGTAATCAGTGCTATACATATGCACTGTTACTGTAAAAATACACTGGTTGTGAAGGGGTTAAAGAGGAAGTAAACCCTCCTCTACAACTTGTACCTATAGGCAAGCCTATGATAAGGCTTACCTATAGATACTGTAAATATCTCCTAAACATGTACCGTTTAGGAGATATTTACCTTACATGTCGCCAGTGACGTCACTAGCGCATGCGCTCTGAAGGAACGGCCGATCGTGCCGTTCCTTCAGAGCCCCGTGCCGTGACTGTCGGCTCCCGCGCGCGTGCGCGGGAGTGACGTCACCGCGGCTCCGGCCAATCAGATGGCCGGATGCCGCGATCCCGGAAGACGGGCGACTAGATATGTCGCCCGTCATAGAGGTGAGTGAGCGGCACGGCGGGGGCTCGTTCTGAGGTAAGTATTGCATAATGAGCTAATATGCGATGCATACTAGCTCATTATGTCTTTCTTTTGCAGGGTGTAAAAAAAAAAAAAAAAAATTTATACGAGTTTACAACCTCTTTAACTTTATTTGGGAGGGAGGGGCTGTGTGTATCCCTAGGGGCGTGCTTTCTACTGTGATTGGCTGTGGCTTGAGCTGTAAGGCCACTGATCAACGGATCTACATACTAGATCCGTTTGATCAGTGTCTTTACAGCGAGGAGAATGACAGGTGGCTTGTTTACACAAGCTGCCTGACATTCTCCCTCTCCCCCGCCGATCGCCGAGTGACCGGCGGACATCGGGTCCGCTGGTCACACGCGCGGGGGGGTCCATGACCACGCGGGAGCGCGCCTCCGGCGGCGCGCGCTCGCTCCCTAGACCCTCACAGGCTAGTGACGTAGCCCTACGTCACTTTGCCTGTGAGGGGCTGACTGCCGACGTAGATCGGCGTTAGGCAGTCGGCAAGTGGTTAAAACGTCACCAGAGATTTTTTAGGTACTGTAGTTTGTCGCCATTCCACGAGCGTGGGCAATTTCAGTGTGACGTGTTAGGTATCTATTTACTCGGCCTAACATTATCTTTCACACGTTACAAAAAATGGGGGTATATATATTTTTTAAATTCGTTAAAATATATTTTTTAAGAAAAAAAATGCTTTTGCAAAGCCGCTGCGCAATTACCGTGACAAAAAAAATTGGAACCATCCCCATTTTATTGCCTAGAGTCTCTAATATATATGTATATCTATATATATATTGTTTGGGGGTCTGAAGTAACTTTCTATCAAAAAATACTGATTTTAACCACTTGCCGACCGACCGACCGACCGCCCGCTTTTTACTGTGGCAGGGTGGCTCAGGAGCGATCAGTCACGTAGTGCTACCTGACTGGAGTGGATGTGGTTTCGGCGGCGCAGACACAGCGGGAGGCAGGCTGTGGGAGGAGAGGCGGCGATTGCCGCCTTCCTCCCTCGATCATCCAGGAAAGGGAGAGAAGACCCGCCTGCTTATGTAAACGAAGCAGGCGGATCTTCTCTCAGACAGGCAGGGACAGATCAGCAGTTTCAGACAGTGCCTGTCACAGACCCCCCCCCCCCCCCAGTCAGTAAGCACAGAGGCATGCATTTAACACCTTTGATCACCCCCAGTATTAACCCCTTCTCTGCCAGTGTCATTATTACAGTAACAGTGCCTATTTTTAGCACTGATTACTGTAGAAATGTCACTGGTAAACCCAAAAGTGTCAAAACAGTCAAGGGTCCGATCTGTCCGCCGCAATGTCGCAGAAAAAGAAAATCGCAGATCGCCGCCATTACTCGTTGAAAAAAAAAAATACAATGAAAATGACAAAAATCTTTCCCTTTGTTAGTAAACGCAATAACTTTTGCGCAAACCAATCAAAATACGCTTTTTGCGATTTTTTTTTACCAAACATAGGTAGCAGAAAACAAATTGGCCTAAAATGTTAAAAAATTTTGATTTTTACATTTTTTGGGGGGGGGGGGAATTTCATATAAAAAGTGTGAAAAATATTATTTTTGCAAAATTGTCGCTCTCTTTTTGTTTATAGCGCATGATCAAAAAATCGCACAGGTTATCAAATACCACCAAAAGAAAGCTCTGTTTGTGGGGAAAAAAAAGGACGTAAATTTAATTTGGGTACAGCGTCGCACGACCACGCAATTGTCCGTTAAAGTCACGCAGTGCCGAATCGCAAAATAGGGCCTGGTCAGGAAGGGGGTAAAATCTTCCGGGGCTTAAGTGGTTACAGCAGAAAATAACAGATATGGCACGTTTTTTTTTTCAAAATTTACGCTTTTTTTTGTTTATAAAACTGCAGAGGTGATCAAATACCACTAAAAGAAAGCTCTATTTGTGGGGAAAAATGACATCAATTTTATCTGGGTACAGCGTCGCACGACCGCGCAATTATCCGTTAAAGTAACGAAGTGCTGAATCACAAAAACGGCCTGGTCATTAAGGGGGTAAAACCTTCCGGGGCTGAAGTGGTTAACTTGTAAAGAAAAGGTGCCAGGAAAAGTCTGGTCTTCAAGTGGTTAAAAATCAATAAAACCTTTGCTGTACAATGGCCGCACATTGGAGTACAATGGAGGGCGGTGCACATTCTGTATACACGGCATGTATTTATATGTGACAAAGCTTCCGGCACAGGACCCAGAGCCGCCTCTGTCAGGGGTGTGAATGAGGCCCGCAGACACACGGAGGGTGCGCGCTGCCGGCGGTCACACGGCGGAGCCCCGGGAACGTCTGGCACCGCACCGCCGCGTGTCTGCTCGGCTTATCATGAGAGGAGGCGCGCTCCCGCTCCTGTGCCGTCCTCGTGAACTCGCTTGGCTCCCGCGGCCCGCTGACTGAGACGAGGCGCAGCCCTGCCAGGAAGGGATTATCCGGCTGGCGCCGCGCCCGGCCGCAGGCTGCAGGGTTCGCCGTGTTCTCACGACCTCTGCACACAGTGCGGTGTACAGGCCGGGCCCGGGGGAGGGGAGGAGTGCGGGAGGCCCGGAGGAGGGAGGAGGGGTGAGGAGGTCCGGGCTGATGCAGCACACGTGCCCCGCGCACACACTCACACAAGCACGTGTGCCAGGAACTTTCCCACAGCATCAGACCCCGCCCACCGCCAGGGAGAATCCCACACAGACTGAGCTGTGGGGCTGCTGCTGGAGGGATGGAGAGAAGAGTGGATGGATGGAGGGATGGAGAGAAGAGTGGATGGATGGAAGAGTGGAGGGATGGAGAGAAGAGTGGAGGGATGGAAGAGTGAAAAGATGGAGGGATGGAGAAAGAGTAAAAGAGTGGATGGAGGGAAGAGTGAATAGAAGGAGGGATGGAGATAAGAGTGGATGGGTGGAGGGATGGAAGAGTGAATAGAAGGAGGGATGGAGAGAAGAGTGGATGGGTGGAGGGATGGAAGAGTGAAAAGATGGAGGGATGGAGAGAAGAGTAAAAGAGTGGATGGAGGGAAGAGTGAATAGAAGGAGGGATGGAGATAAGAGTGGATGGGTGGAGGGATGGAGATAAGAGTGGATGGGTGGAGGGATGGAAGAGTGAATAGAAGGAGGGATGGAGAGAAGAGTGGATGGGTGGATGGATGGAAGAGTGAAAAGATGGAGGGATGGAGAGAAGAGTGGATGGGTGGAGGGATGGAAGAGTGAAAAGATGGAGGGATGGAGAAAGAGTGAAAGAGTGGATGGAGGGAAGAGTGAATAGAAGGAGGGATGGAGATAAGAGTGGATGGGTGGAGGGATGGAAGAGTGAATAGAAGGAGGGATGGAAGGAAGAGTGGGGGTTTGTGTTTTTGTTTGTTTTTGTGGTTTGTTTTTGGTTTTGGGTTTTGTTTGTGTGGGTTGGGGGGGTTTTGTGTTTGGGGTTTTTGGTTTTTGTTGTGGTGGGTGGTTTTTTTTTGGTTTG